>NC_090032.1:14229682-14922182 GCF_037176765.1 Anolis sagrei
TAGCCCTGATGTCCATTGGGGGCAAATTTCAACCCTGATGAACATTATCCGGATGGCCCTCTTCCTAACAGAGAGTGAGCCTGAATGTCCATTGGGCAAATTTCAACCCTGATGAACATTATACCGGATGGCCCTCTTCCTAACAGAGAGGTGTGAGCTGAATGTCCATTGGGGCAAATTTCCAACCCTGATGAACATTATCCCGGATGCCCTCTTCCTAACAGAGAGGTGAGCCTGAATGTCCATTGGGGCAAATTTCCAACCCTGATGAACATTATCCCGGATGGCCCTCTTCCTAACAGAGAGGTGAGTCTGAATGTCCATTGGGGCAAATTTCCAACCCTGATGAACATTATCCCGGATGGCCCTCTTCCTAACAGAGAGGTGAGTCTGAATGTCCATTGGGGCAAATTTCCAACCCTGATGAACATTATCCGGGATGGCCCTCTTCCTAACAGAGAGGTGAGTCCTGAATGTCCATTGGGGCAAATTTCCAACCCTGATGAACATTATCCCGGGTGGCCCTCTTCTCTAACAGAGAGGTGAGTCTGAATGTCCATTGGGGCAAATTTCCAACCCTGATGAACATTATCCCGGATGGCCCTCTTCCTAACAGAGAGGTGAGTCTGAATGTCCATTGGGCAAATTTCCAACCCTGATGAACATTATCCCGGATGGCCCTCTTCCTAACAGAGAGGTGAGTCTGAATGTCCATTGGGGCAAATTTCCAACCCTGATGAACATTATCCCGGGTGGCCCTCTTCCTAACAGAGAGGTGAGTCTGAATGTCCATTGGGCAAATTTCCAACCCTGATGAACATTATCCCGGATGGCCCTCTTCCTAACAGAGAGGTGAGTCTGAATGTCCATTGGGGCAAATTTCCAACCCTGATGAACATTATCCCGGGTGGCCCTCTTCCTAACAGAGAGGTGAGTCTGAATGTCCATTGGGCAAATTTCCAACCCTGATGAACATTATCCCGGGTGGCCCTCTTCCTAACAGAGAGGTGAGTCTGAATGTCCATTGGGGCAAATTTCCAACCCTGATGAACATTATCCCGGGTGGCCCTCTTCCTAACAGAGAGGTGAGTCTGAATGTCCATTGGGGCAAATTTCCAACCCTGATGAACATTATCCCGGGTGGCCCTCTTCCTAACAGAGAGGTGAGTCTGAATGTCCATTGGGGCAAATTTCCAACCCTGATGAACATTATCCCGGGTGGCCCTCTTCCTAACAGAGAGGTGAGTCTGAATGTCCATTGGGGCAAATTTCCAACCCTGATGAACATTATCCCGGTGGCCCTCTTCCTAACAGAGAGGTGAGTCTGAATGTCCATTGGGGCAAATTTCCAACCCTGATGAACATTATCCCGGGTGGCCCTCTTCCTAACAGAGAGGTGAGTCTGAATGTCCATTGGGGCAAATTTCCAACCCTGATGAACATTATCCCGGGTGGCCCTCTTCCTAACAGAGAGGTGAGTCTGAATGTCCATTGGGGCAAATTTCCAACCCTGATGAACATTATCCCGGGTGGCCCTCTTCCTAACAGAGAGGTGAGTCTGAATGTCCATTGGGGCAAATTTCCAACCCTGATGAACATTATCCCGGGTGGCCCTCTTCCTAACAGAGAGGTGAGTCTGAATGTCCATTGGGGCAAATTTCCAACCCTGATGAACATTATCCCGGATGGCCCTCTTCCTAACAGAGAGGTGAGTCTGAATGTCCATTGGGGCAAATTTCCAACCCTGATGAACATTATCCCGGGTGGCCCTCTTCCTAACAGAGAGGTGAGTCTGAATGTCCATTGGGGCAAATTTCCAACCCTGATGAACATTATCCCGGGTGGCCCTCTTCCTAACAGAGAGGTGAGTCTGAATGTCCATTGGGGCAAATTTCCAACCCTGATGAACATTATCCCGGGTGGCCCTCTTCCTAACAGAGTGGTGAGTCTGAATGTCCATTGGGGCAAATTTCCAACCCTGATGAACATTATCCCGGGTGGCCCTCTTCCTAACAGAGAGGTGAGTCTGAATGTCCATTGGGGCAAATTTCCAACCCTGATGAACATTATCCCGGGTGGCCCTCTTCCTAACAGAGAGGTGAGTCTGAATGTCCATTGGGGCAAATTTCCAACCCTGATGAACATTATCCCGGGTGGCCCTCTTCCTAACAGAGAGGTGAGTCTGAATGTCCATTGGGGCAAATTTCCAACCCTGATGAACATTATCCCGGGTGGCCCTCTTCCTAACAGAGAGGTGAGTCTGAATGCCCATTGGGGCAAATTTCCAACCCTGATGAACATTATCCCGGATGGCCCTCTTCCTAACAGAGAGGTGAGTCTGAATGTCCATTGGGGCAAATTTACAACCCTGATGAACATTATCCCGGGTGGCCCTCTTCCTAACAGAGAGGTGAGTCTGAATGTCCATTGGGGCAAATTTCCAACCCTGATGAACATTATCCCGGGTGGCCCTCTTCCTAACAGAGAGGTGAGCTCTGAATGTCCATTGGGGCAAATTTACAACCCTGATGAACATTATCCCGGATGGCCCTCTTCCTAACAGAGAGGTGAGTCTGAATGTCCATTGGGGCAAATTTACAACCCTGATGAACATTATCCCGGGTGGCCCTCTTCCTAACAGAGAGGTGAGTCTGAATGTCCATTGGGGCAAATTTCCAACCCTGATGAACATTATCCCGGGTGGCCCTCTTCCTAACAGAGAGGTGAGTCTGAATGTCCATTGGGGCAAATTTCCAACCCTGATGAACATTATCCCGGGTGGCCCTCTTCCTAACAGAGAGGTGAGTCTGAATGCCCATTGGGGCAAATTTCCAACCCTGATGAACATTATCCCGGATGGCCCTCTTCCTAACAGAGAGGTGAGTCTGAATGTCCATTGGGGCAAATTTACAACCCTGATGAACATTATCCCGGGTGGCCCTCTTCCTAACAGAGAGGTGAGTCTGAATGTCCATTGGGGCAAATTTCCAACCCTGATGAACATTATCCCGGGTGGCCCTCTTCCTAACAGAGAGGTGAGCCTGAATGTCCATTGGGGCAAATTTACAACCCTGATGAACATTATCCCGGATGGCCCTCTTCCTAACAGAGAGGTGAGCCTGAATGTCCATTGGGGCAAATTTACAACCCTGATGAACATTATCCCGGGTGGCCCTCTTCCTAACAGAGAGGTGAGTCTGAATGTCCATTGGGGCAAATTTCCAACCCTGATGAACATTATCCCGGGTGGCCCTCTTCCTAACAGAGAGGTGAGTCTGAATGTCCATTGGGGCAAATTTCCAACCCTGATGAACATTATCCCGGGTGGCCCTCTTCCTAACAGAGAGGTGAGTCTGAATGTCCATTGGGGCAAATTTCCAACCCTGATGAACATTATCCCGGGTGGCCCTCTTCCTAACAGAGAGGTGAGTCTGAATGTCCATTGGGGCAAATTTCCAACCCTGATGAACATTATCCCGGGTGGCCCTCTTCCTAACAGAGAGGTGAGTCTGAATGTCCATTGGGGCAAATTTCCAACCCTGATGAACATTATCCCGGGTGGCCCTCTTCCTAACAGAGAGGTGAGTCTGAATGTCCATTGGGGCAAATTTCAACCCTGATGAACATTATCCCGGGTGGCCCTCTTCCTAACAGAGAGGTGAGTCTGAATGTCCATTGGGGCAAATTTCCAACCCTGATGAACATTATCCCGGGTGGCCCTCTTCCTAACAGAGAGGTGAGTCTGAATGTCCATTGGGGCAAATTTCCAACCCTGATGAACATTATCCCGGGTGGCCCTCTTCCTAACAGAGAGGTGAGTCTGAATGTCCATTGGGGCAAATTTCCAACCCTGATGAACATTATCCCGGATGGCCCTCTTCCTAACAGAGAGGTGAGTCTGAATGTCCATTGGGGCAAATTTCCAACCCTGATGAACATTATCCCGGGTGGCCCTCTTCCTAACAGAGAGGTGAGTCTGAATGTCCATTGGGGCAAATTTACAACCCTGATGAACATTATCCCGGATGGCCCTCTTCCTAACAGAGAGGTGAGCCTGAATGTCCATTGGGGCAAATTTACAACCCTGATGAACATTATCCCGGATGGCCCTCTTCCTAACAGAGAGGTGAGTCTGAATGTCCATTGGGGCAAATTTCCAACCCTGATGAACATTATCCCGGGTGGCCCTCTTCCTAACAGAGAGGTGAGCCTGAATGTCCATTGGGGCAAATTTCCAACCCTGATGAACATTATCCCGGGTGGCCCTCTTCCTAACAGAGAGGTGAGCCTGAATGTCCATTGGGGCAAATTTACAACCCTGATGAACATTATCCCGGGTGGCCCTCTTCCTAACAGAGAGGTGAGTCTGAATGTCCATTGGGGCAAATTTACAACCCTGATGAACATTATCCCGGATGGCCCTCTTCCTAACAGAGAGGTGAGCCTGAATGTCCATTGGGGCCATTTTCCAACCCTGATGAACATTATCCCGGATGGCCCTCTTCCTAACAGAGAGGTGAGTCTGAATGTCCATTGGGGCAAATTTACAACCCTGATGAACATTATCCCGGATGGCCCTCTTCCTAACAGAGAGGTGAGCCTGAATGTCCATTGGGGCAAATTTACAACCCTGATGAACATTATCCCGGATGGCCCTCTTCCTAACAGAGAGGTGAGTCTGAATGTCCATTGGGGCAAATTTACAACCCTGATGAACATTATCCCGGATGGCCCTCTTCCTAACAGAGAGGTGAGTCTGAATGTCCATTGGGGCAAATTTACAACCCTGATGAACATTATCCCGGATGGCCCTCTTCCTAACAGAGAGGTGAGTCTGAATGTCCATTGGGGCAAATTTACAACCCTGATGCACATTATCCCGGATGGCCCTCTTCCTAACAGAGAGGTGAGCCTGAATGTCCATTGGGGCAAATTTACAACCCTGATGAACATTATCCCGGATGGCCCTCTTCCTAACAGAGAGGTGAGTCTGAATGTCCATTGGGGCAAATTTCCAACCCTGATGAACATTATCCCGGATGGCCCTCTTCCTAACAGAGAGGTGAGCCTGAATGTCCTTTGGGGCAAATTTACAACCCTGATGAACATTATCCCGGGTGGCCCTCTTCCTAACAGAGAGGTGAGCCTGAATGTCCATTGGGGCAAATTTCCAACCCTGATGAACATTATCCCGGATGGCCCTCTTCCTAACAGAGAGGTGAGCCTGAATGTCCATTGGGGCAAATTTACAACCCTGATGAACATTATCCCGGGTGGCCCTCTTCCTAACAGAGAGGTGAGCCTGAATGTCCATTGGGGCAAATTTACAACCCTGATGAACATTATCCCGGATGGCCCTCTTCCTAACAGAGAGGTGAGTCTGAATGTCCATTGGGGCAAATTTCCAACCCTGATGCACATTATCCCGGGTGGCCCTCTTCCTAACAGAGAGGTGAGTCTGAATGTCCTTTGGGGCAAATTTCCAACCCTGATGCACATTATCCCGGGTGGCCCTCTTCCTAACAGAGAGGTGAGTCTGAATGTCCTTTGGGGCAAATTTCCAACCCTGATGAACATTATCCTGTGTGGCCCTCTTCCTAACAGAGAGGTGAGTCTGAATGTCCATTGGGGCAAATTTCCAACCCTGATGCACATTATCCCGGATGGCCCTCTTCCTAACAGAGAGGTGAGCCTGAATGTCCATTGGGGCAAATTTACAACCCTGATGAACATTATCCCGGATGGCCCTCTTCCTAACAGAGAGGTGAGTCTGAATGTCCTTTGGGGCAAATTTACAACCCTGATGAACATTATCCCGGGTGGCCCTCTTCCTAACAGAGAGATGAGTCTGAATGTCCTTTGGGGCAAATTTACAACCCTGATGCACATTATCCCGGATGGCCCTCTTCCTAACAGAGAGGTGAGTCTGAATGTCCTTTGGGGCAAATTTACAACCCTGATGCACATTATCCCGGGTGGCCCTCTTCCTAACAGAGAGGTGAGTCTGAATGTCCTTTGGGGCAAATTTACAACCCTGATGCACATTATCCCGGATGGCCCTCTTCCTAACAGAGAGGTGAGCCTGAATGTCCATTGGGGCAAATTTCCAACCCTGATGAACATTATCCCGGATGGCCCTCTTCCTAACAGAGAGGTGAGTCTGAATGTCCATTGGGGCAAATTTCCAACCCTGATGCACATTATCCCGGATGGCCCTCTTCCTAACAGAGAGGTGAGCCTGAATGTCCATTGGGGCAAATTTCCAACCCTGATGAACATTATCCCGGATGGCCCTCTTCCTAACAGAGAGGTGAGCCTGAATGTCCATTGGGGCAAATTTACAACCCTGATGAACATTATCCCGGATGGCCCTCTTCCTAACAGAGAGGTGAGCCTGAATGTCCATTGGGGCAAATTTCCAACCCTGATGTACATTATCCCGGGTGGCCCTCTTCCTAACAGAGAGGTGAGTCTGAATGTCCATTGGGGCAAATTTCCAACCCTGATGCACATTATCCCGGGTGGCCCTCTTCCTAACAGAGAGGTGAGTCTGAATGTCCTTTGGGGCAAATTTCCAACCCTGATGAACATTATCCCGGATGGCCCTCTTCCTAACAGAGAGGTGAGTCTGAATGTCCATTGGGGCAAATTTACAACCCTGATGAACATTATCCCGGATGGCCCTCTTCCTAACAGAGAGGTGAGCCTGAATGTCCATTGGGGCAAATTTCCAACCCTGATGTACATTCTCCCGGGTGGCCCTCTTCCTAACAGAGAGGTGAGTCTGAATGTCCATTGGGGCAAATTTCCAACCCTGATGCACATTATCCCGGGTGGCCCTCTTCCTAACAGAGAGGTGAGTCTGAATGTCCATTGGGGCAAATTTCCAACCCTGATGTACATTATCCCGGGTGGCCCTCTTCCTAACAGAGAGGTGAGTCTGAATGTCCATTGGGGCAAATTTCCAACCCTGATGCACATTATCCCGGGTGGCCCTCTTCCTAACAGAGAGGTGAGTCTGAATGTCCATTGGGGCAAATTTACAACCCTGATGCACATTATCCCGGATGGCCCTCTTCCTAACAGAGAGGTGAGCCTGAATGTCCATTGGGGCAAATTTCCAACCCTGATGAACATTATCCCGGATGGCCCTCTTCCTAACAGAGAGGTGAGCCTGAATGTCCATTGGGGCCACTTTCCAACTCTGATGTACATTATCCTGTGTGGCCCTCTTCCTAACAGAGAGGTGAGCCTGAATGTCCATTGGGGCCACTTTCCAACCCTGATGCACATTATCCTGGATGGCCCTCTTCCTAACAGAGAGGTGAGCCTGAATGTCCATTGGGGCCACTTTCCAACCCTGATGAACATTATCCCGGGTGGCCCTCTTCCTAACAGAGAGGTGAGCCTGAATGTCCATTGGGGCCACTTTCCAACCCTGATGAACATTATCCTGGATGGCCCTCTTCCTAACAGAGAGGTGAGCCTGAATGTCCATTGGGGCCACTTTCCAACCCTGATGCACATTATCCTGTGTGGCCCTCTTCCTAACAGAGAGGTGAGCCTGAATGTCCATTGGGGCCACTTTCCAACCCTGATGCACATTATCCTGTGTGGCCCTCTTCCTAACAGAGAGGTGAGCCTGAATGTCCATTGGGGCCACTTTCCAACCCTGATGCACATTATCCTGTGTGGCCCTCTTCCTAACAGAGAGGTGAGCCTGAATGTCCATTGGGGCCACTTTCCAACCCTGATGCACATTATCCTGTGTGGCCCTCTTCCTAACAGAGAGGTGAGTCTGAATGTCCATTGGGGCCACTTTCCAACCCTGATGCACATTATCCTGTGTGGCCCTCTTCCTAACAGAGAGGTGAGCCTGAATGTCCATTGGGGCCACTTTCCAACCCTGATGCACATTATCCTGTGTGGCCCTCTTCCTAACAGAGAGGTGAGCCTGAATGTCCATTGGGGCCACTTTCCAACCCTGATGCACATTATCCTGTGTGGCCCTCTTCCTAACAGAGAGGTGAGCCTGAATGTCCATTGGGGCCACTTTCCAACCCTGATGAACATTATCCTGGATGGCCCTCTTCCTAACAGAGAGGTGAGCCTGAATGTCCACTGGGGCCACTTTCCAACCCTGATGTACATTATCCTGGATGGCCCTCTTCCTAACAGAGAGGTGAGCCTGAATGTCCATTGGGGCCACTTTCCAACCCTGATGAACATTATCCTGGATGGCCCTCTTCCTAACAGAGAGGTGAGCCTGAATGTCCATTGGGGCCACTTTCCAACCCTGATGAACATTATCCTGGATGGCCCTCTTCCTAACAGAGAGGTGAGCCTGAATGTCCATTGGGGCCACTTTCCAACCCTGATGCACATTATCCTGTGTGGCCCTCTTCCTAACAGAGAGGTGAGCCTGAATGTCCATTGGGGCCACTTTCCAACCCTGATGCACATTATCCTGTGTGGCCCTCTTCCTAACAGAGAGGTGAGCCTGAATGTCCATTGGGGCCACTTTCCAACCCTGATGCACATTATCCTGTGTGGCCCTCTTCCTAACAGAGAGGTGAGCCTGAATGTCCATTGGGGCCACTTTCCAACCCTGATGAACATTATCCTGGATGGCCCTCTTCCTAACAGAGAGGTGAGCCTGAATGTCCATTGGGGCCACTTTCCAACCCTGATGCACATTATCCTGTGTGGCCCTCTTCCTAACAGAGAGGTGAGCCTGAATGTCCATTGGGGCCACTTTCCAACCCTGATGCACATTATCCTGTGTGGCCCTCTTCCTAACAGAGAGGTGAGCCTGAATGTCCATTGGGGCCACTTTCCAACCCTGATGCACATTATCCTGTGTGGCCCTCTTCCTAACAGAGAGGTGAGCCTGAATGTCCATTGGGGCCACTTTCCAACCCTGATGCACATTATCCTGTGTGGCCCTCTTCCTAACAGAGAGGTGAGTCTGAATGTCCATTGGGGCCACTTTCCAACCCTGATGCACATTATCCTGTGTGGCCCTCTTCCTAACAGAGAGGTGAGCCTGAATGTCCATTGGGGCCACTTTCCAACCCTGATGCACATTATCCTGTGTGGCCCTCTTCCTAACAGAGAGGTGAGCCTGAATGTCCATTGGGGCCACTTTCCAACCCTGATGCACATTATCCTGTGTGGCCCTCTTCCTAACAGAGAGGTGAGCCTGAATGTCCATTGGGGCCACTTTCCAACCCTGATGAACATTATCCTGGATGGCCCTCTTCCTAACAGAGAGGTGAGCCTGAATGTCCACTGGGGCCACTTTCCAACCCTGATGTACATTATCCTGGATGGCCCTCTTCCTAACAGAGAGGTGAGCCTGAATGTCCATTGGGGCCACTTTCCAACCCTGATGAACATTATCCTGGATGGCCCTCTTCCTAACAGAGAGGTGAGCCTGAATGTCCATTGGGGCCACTTTCCAACCCTGATGAACATTATCCTGGATGGCCCTCTTCCTAACAGAGAGGTGAGCCTGAATGTCCATTGGGGCCACTTTCCAACCCTGATGCACATTATCCTGTGTGGCCCTCTTCCTAACAGAGAGGTGAGCCTGAATGTCCATTGGGGCCACTTTCCAACCCTGATGCACATTATCCTGTGTGGCCCTCTTCCTAACAGAGAGGTGAGCCTGAATGTCCATTGGGGCCACTTTCCAACCCTGATGCACATTATCCTGTGTGGCCCTCTTCCTAACAGAGAGGTGAGCCTGAATGTCCATTGGGGCCACTTTCCAACCCTGATGAACATTATCCTGGATGGCCCTCTTCCTAACAGAGAGGTGAGCCTGAATGTCCATTGGGGCCACTTTCCAACCCTGATGTACATTATCCTGGATGGCCCTCTTCCTAACAGAGAGGTGAGCCTGAATGTCCATTGGGGCCACTTTCCAACCCTGATGAACATTATCCTGGATGGCCCTCTTCCTAACAGAGAGGTGAGCCTGAATGTCCATTGGGGCCACTTTCCAACCCTGATGAACATTATCCTGTGTGGCCCTCTTCCTAACAGAGAGGTGAGCCTGAATGTCCATTGGGGCCACTTTCCAACCCTGATGAACATTATCCTGGATGGCCCTCTTCCTAACAGAGAGGTGAGCCTGAATGTCCATTGGGGCCACTTTCCAACCCTGATGTACATTATCCTGGATGGCCCTCTTCCTAACAGAGAGGTGAGCCTGAATGTCCATTGGGGCCACTTTCCAACCCTGATGTACATTATCCCGGATGGCCCTCTTCCTAACAGAGAGGTGAGCCTGAATATCCATTGGGGCCACTTTCCAACCCTGATGAACATTATCCTGGATGGCCCTCTTCCTAACAGAGAGGTGAGCCTGAATGTCCATTGGGGCCACTTTCCAACCCTGATGAACATTATCCTGGATGGCCCTCTTTCTAACAGAGAGGTGAGCCTGAATATCCATTGGGGCCACTTTCCAACTCTGATGAACATTATCCTGGATGGCCCTCTTCTGACAAAGAGGTGAGCCTGAATGTCCATTGGGGCCACTTTCCAACCCTGATGCACATTATCCTGTGTGGCCCTCTTCCTAACAGAGAGGTGAGCCTGAATGTCCATTGGGGCCACTTTCCAACCCTGATGAACATTATCCTGGATGGCCCTCTTCCTAACAGAGAGGTGAGCCTGAATGTCCATTGGGGCCACTTTCCAACCCTGATGCACATTATCCTGGATGGCCCTCTTCCTAACAGAGAGGTGAGCCTGAATGTCCATTGGGGCCACTTTCCAACCCTGATGTACATTATCCTGGATGGCCCTCTTTCTAACAGAGAGGTGAGCCTGAATATCCATTGGGGCCACTTTCCAACTCTGATGAACATTATCCTGGATGGCCCTCTTTCTAACAGAGAGGTGAGCCTGAATGTCCATTGGGGCCACTTTCCAACCCTGATGAACATTATCCTGTGTGGCCCTCTTCCTAACAGAGAGGTGAGCCTGAATGTCCATTGGGGCCACTTTCCAACTCTGATGTACATTATCCTGTGTGGCCCTCTTTCTAACAGAGAGGTGAGCCTGAATGTCCATTGGGGCCACTTTCCAACCCTGATGCACATTATCCTGTGTGGCCCTCTTTCTAACAGAGAGGTGAGCCTGAATGTCCATTGGGGCCACTTTCCAACCCTGATGTACATTATCCTGTGTGGCCCTCTTTCTAACAGAGAGGTGAGCCTGAATGTCCATTGGGGCCACTTTCCAACCCTGATGCACATTATCCTGTGTGGCCCTCTTCCTAACAGAGAGGTGAGCCTGAATGTCCATTGGGGCCACTTTCCAACTCTGATGTACATTATCCTGTGTGGCCCTCTTCCTAACAGAGAGGTGAGCCTGAATGTCCATTGGGGCCACTTTCCAACCCTGATGCACATTATCCTGTGTGGCCCTCTTCCTAACAGAGAGGTGAGCCTGAATGTCCATTGGGGCCACTTTCCAACCCTGATGCACATTATCCTGTGTGGCCCTCTTCCTAACAGAGAGGTGAGCCTGAATGTCCATTGGGGCCACTTTCCAACCCTGATGAACATTATCCTGGATGGCCCTCTTCCTAACAGAGAGGTGAGCCTGAATGTCCATTGGGGCCACTTTCCAACCCTGATGAACATTATCCTGGATGGCCCTCTTCCTAACAGAGAGGTGAGCCTGAATGTCCATTGGGGCCACTTTCCAACCCTGATGCACATTATCCTGTGTGGCCCTCTTCCTAACAGAGAGGTGAGCCTGAATGTCCATTGGGGCCACTTTCCAACCCTGATGAACATTATCCTGTGTGGCCCTCTTCCTAACAGAGAGGTGAGCCTGAATGTCCATTGGGGCCACTTTCCAACTCTGATGTACATTATCCTGTGTGGCCCTCTTTCTAACAGAGAGGTGAGCCTGAATGTCCATTGGGGCCACTTTCCAACCCTGATGCACATTATCCTGTGTGGCCCTCTTTCTAACAGAGAGGTGAGCCTGAATGTCCATTGGGGCCACTTTCCAACCCTGATGTACATTATCCTGTGTGGCCCTCTTTCTAACAGAGAGGTGAGCCTGAATGTCCATTGGGGCCACTTTCCAACCCTGATGCACATTATCCTGTGTGGCCCTCTTCCTAACAGAGAGGTGAGCCTGAATGTCCATTGGGGCCACTTTCCAACTCTGATGTACATTATCCTGTGTGGCCCTCTTCCTAACAGAGAGGTGAGCCTGAATGTCCATTGGGGCCACTTTCCAACTCTGATGTACATTATCCTGTGTGGCCCTCTTCCTAACAGAGAGGTGAGCCTGAATGTCCATTGGGGCCACTTTCCAACCCTGATGCACATTATCCTGGATGGCCCTCTTCCTAACAGAGAGGTGAGCCTGAATGTCCATTGGGGCCACTTTCCAACCCTGATGAACATTATCCTGGATGGCCCTCTTCCTAACAGAGAGGTGAGCCTGAATGTCCATTGGGGCCACTTTCCAACCCTGATGAACATTATCCTGGATGGCCCTCTTCCTAACAGAGAGGTGAGCCTGAATGTCCATTGGGGCCACTTTCCAACCCTGATGCACATTATCCTGTGTGGCCCTCTTCCTAACAGAGAGGTGAGCCTGAATGTCCATTGGGGCCACTTTCCAACCCTGATGCACATTATCCTGGATGGCCCTCTTCCTAACAGAGAGGTGAGCCTGAATGTCCATTGGGGCCACTTTCCAACCCTGATGCACATTATCCTGGATGGCCCTCTTCCTAACAGAGAGGTGAGCCTGAATGTCCATTGGGGCCACTTTCCAACCCTGATGCACATTATCCTGTGTGGCCCTCTTCCTAACAAAGAGGTCAGCCTGAATGTCCATTGGGGCCACTTTCCAACCCTGATGCACATTATCCTGTGTGGCCCTCTTCCTAAGAAAGAGGTGAGCCTGAATGTCCATTGGGGCCACTTTCCAACCCTGATGCACATTATCCTGTGTGGCCCTCTTCCTAAGAAAGAGGTGAGCCTGAATGTCCATTGGGGCCACTTTCCAACCCTGATGCACATTATCCTGTGTGGCCCTCTTCCTAAGAAAGAGGTGAGCCTGAATGTCCATTGGGGCCACTTTCCAACCCTGATGAACATTATCCTGGATGGCCCTCTTCCTAAGAAAGAGGTGAGCCTGAATGTCCATTGGGGCCACTTTCCAACCCTGATGCACATTATCCTGTGTGGCCCTCTTCCTAACAGAGAGGTGAGCCTGAATGTCCATTGGGGCCATTTTCCAACCCTGATGCACATTATCCTGTGTGGCCCTCTTCCTAACAGAGAGGTGAGCCTGAATGTCCATTGGGGCCACTTTCCAACTCTGATGTACATTATCCTGTGTGGCCCTCTTCCTAACAGAGAGGTGAGCCTGAATGTCCATTGGGGCCACTTTCCAACCCTGATGAACATTATCCTGTGTGGCCCTCTTCCTAACAGAGAGGTGAGCCTGAATGTCCATTGGGGCCACTTTCCAACTCTGATGTACATTATCCTGTGTGGCCCTCTTTCTAACAGAGAGGTGAGCCTGAATGTCCATTGGGGCCACTTTCCAACCCTGATGCACATTATCCTGTGTGGCCCTCTTTCTAACAGAGAGGTGAGCCTGAATGTCCATTGGGGCCACTTTCCAACCCTGATGTACATTATCCTGTGTGGCCCTCTTTCTAACAGAGAGGTGAGCCTGAATGTCCATTGGGGCCACTTTCCAACCCTGATGCACATTATCCTGTGTGGCCCTCTTTCTAACAGAGAGGTGAGCCTGAATGTCCATTGGGGCCACTTTCCAACTCTGATGTACATTATCCTGTGTGGCCCTCTTTCTAACAGAGAGGTGAGCCTGAATGTCCATTGGGGCCACTTTCCAACCCTGATGAACATTATCCTATGTGGCCCTCTTCCTAACAGAGAGGTGAGCCTGAATGTCCATTGGGGCCACTTTCCAACTCTGATGTACATTATCCTGTGTGGCCCTCTTTCTAACAGAGAGGTGAGCCTGAATGTCCATTGGGGCCACTTTCCAACCCTGATGCACATTATCCTGTGTGGCCCTCTTCCTAACAGAGAGGTGAGCCTGAATGTCCATTGGGGCCACTTTCCAACTCTGATGTACATTATCCTGTGTGGCCCTCTTCCTAACAGAGAGGTGAGCCTGAATGTCCATTGGGGCCACTTTCCAACTCTGATGTACATTATCCTGTGTGGCCCTCTTCCTAACAGAGAGGTGAGCCTGAATGTCCATTAGGGCCACTTTCCAACTCTGATGTACATTATCCTGTGTGGCCCTCTTTCTAACAGAGAGGTGAGCCTGAATGTCCATTGGGGCCACTTTCCAACCCTGATGCACATTATCCTGTGTGGCCCTCTTTCTAACAGAGAGGTGAGCCTGAATGTCCATTGGGGCCACTTTCCAACTCTGATGTACATTATCCTGTGTGGCCCTCTTCCTAACAGAGAGGTGAGCCTGAATGTCCATTGGGGCCACTTTCCAACCCTGATGCACATTATCCTGTGTGGCCCTCTTCCTAACAGAGAGGTGAGCCTGAATGTCCATTGGGGCCACTTTCCAACTCTGATGTACATTATCCTGTGTGGCCCTCTTCCTAACAGAGAGGTGAGCCTGAATGTCCATTGGGGCCACTTTCCAACTCTGATGTACATTATCCTGTGTGGCCCTCTTTCTAACAGAGAGGTGAGCCTGAATGTCCATTGGGGCCACTTTCCAACCCTGATGCACATTATCCTGTGTGGCCCTCTTCCTAACAGAGAGGTGAGCCTGAATGTCCATTGGGGCCACTTTCTAACTCTGATGTACATTATCCTGTGTGGCCCTCTTCCTAACAGAGAGGTGAGCCTGAATGTCCATTGGGGCCACTTTCCAACTCTGATGTACATTATCCTGTGTGGCCCTCTTTCTAACAGAGAGGTGAGCCTGAATGTCCATTGGGGCCACTTTCCAACCCTGATGAACATTATCCTGTGTGGCCCTCTTTCTAACAGAGAGGTGAGCCTGAATGTCCATTGGGGCCACTTTCCAACTCTGATGTACATTATCCTGTGTGGCCCTCTTCCTAACAGAGAGGTGAGCCTGAATGTCCATTGGGGCCACTTTCCAACTCTGATGTACATTATCCTGTGTGGCCCTCTTTCTAACAGAGAGGTGAGCCTGAATGTCCATTGGGGCCACTTTCCAACCCTGATGCACATTATCCTGTGTGGCCCTCTTTCTAACAGAGAGGTGAGCCTGAATGTCCATTGGGGCCACTTTCCAACCCTGATGTACATTATCCTGTGTGGCCCTCTTTCTAACAGAGAGGTGAGCCTGAATGTCCATTGGGGCCATTTTCCAACCCTGATGTACATTATCCTGTGTGGCCCTCTTCCTAACAGAGAGGTGAGCCTGAATGTCCATTGGGGCCACTTTCCAACTCTGATGTACATTATCCTGTGTGGCCCTCTTCCTAACAGAGAGGTGAGCCTGAATGTCCATTGGGGCCACTTTCCAACTCTGATGTACATTATCCTGTGTGGCCCTCTTCCTAACAGAGAGGTGAGCCTGAATGTCCATTGGGGCCACTTTCCAACCCTGATGCACATTATCCTGTGTGGCCCTCTTCCTAACAGAGAGGTGAGCCTGAATGTCCATTGGGGCCACTTTCCAACCCTGATGCACATTATCCTGTGTGGCCCTCTTCCTAACAGAGAGGTGAGCCTGAATGTCCATTGGGGCCACTTTCCAACCCTGATGAACATTATCCTGGATGGCCCTCTTCCTAACAGAGAGGTGAGCCTGAATGTCCATTGGGGCCACTTTCCAACCCTGATGAACATTATCCTGGATGGCCCTCTTCCTAACAGAGAGGTGAGCCTGAATGTCCATTGGGGCCACTTTCCAACCCTGATGCACATTATCCTGTGTGGCCCTCTTCCTAACAGAGAGGTGAGCCTGAATGTCCATTGGGGCCACTTTCCAACCCTGATGCACATTATCCTGGATGGCCCTCTTCCTAACAGAGAGGTGAGCCTGAATGTCCATTGGGGCCACTTTCCAACCCTGATGCACATTATCCTGGATGGCCCTCTTCCTAACAGAGAGGTGAGCCTGAATGTCCATTGGGGCCACTTTCCAACCCTGATGCACATTATCCTGTGTGGCCCTCTTCCTAAGAAAGAGGTGAGCCTGAATGTCCATTGGGGCCACTTTCCAACCCTGATGCACATTATCCTGTGTGGCCCTCTTCCTAAGAAAGAGGTGAGCCTGAATGTCCATTGGGGCCACTTTCCAACCCTGATGCACATTATCCTGTGTGGCCCTCTTCCTAAGAAAGAGGTGAGCCTGAATGTCCATTGGGGCCACTTTCCAACCCTGATGCACATTATCCTGTGTGGCCCTCTTCCTAACAGAGAGGTGAGCCTGAATGTCCATTGGGGCCATTTTCCAACCCTGATGCACATTATCCTGTGTGGCCCTCTTCCTAACAGAGAGGTGAGCCTGAATGTCCATTGGGGCCACTTTCCAACCCTGATGCACATTATCCTGTGTGGCCCTCTTCCTAACAGAGAGGTGAGCCTGAATGTCCATTGGGGCCAATTTCCAACTCTGATGTACATTATCCTGGATGGCCCTCTTCCTAACAGAGAGGTGAGCCTGAATGTCCATTGGGGCCACTTTCCAACCCTGATGAACATTATCCTGGATGGCCCTCTTCCTAACAGAGAGGTGAGCCTGAATGTCCATTGGGGCCACTTTCCAACCCTGATGAACATTATCCTGTGTGGCCCTCTTCCTAACAGAGAGGTGAGCCTGAATGTCCATTGGGGCCACTTTCCAACCCTGATGCACATTATCCTGGATGGCCCTCTTCCTAACAGAGAGGTGAGCCTGAATGTCCATTGGGGCCACTTTCCAACCCTGATGTACATTATCCTGGATGGCCCTCTTCCTAACAGAGAGGTGAGCCTGAATGTCCATTGGGGCCACTTTCCAACCCTGATGCACATTATCCTGGATGGCCCTCTTCCTAACAGAGAGGTGAGCCTGAATGTCCATTGGGGCCACTTTCCAACCCTGATGAACATTATCCTGGATGGCCCTCTTCCTAACAGAGAGGTGAGCCTGAATGTCCATTGGGGCCACTTTCCAACCCTGATGCACATTATCCTGGATGGCCCTCTTCCTAACAGAGAGGTGAGCCTGAATGTCCATTGGGGCCACTTTCCAACCCTGATGTACATTATCCTGGATGGCCCTCTTCCTAACAGAGAGGTGAGCCTGAATGTCCATTGGGGCCACTTTCCAACCCTGATGCACATTATCCTGTGTGGCCCTCTTCCTAACAGAGAGGTGAGCCTGAATGTCCATTGGGGCCACTTTCCAACCCTGATGCACATTATCCTGTGTGGCCCTCTTCCTAACAGAGAGGTGAGCCTGAATGTCCATTGGGGCCACTTTCCAACCCTGATGCACATTATCCTGTGTGGCCCTCTTCCTAACAGAGAGGTGAGCCTGAATGTCCATTGGGGCCACTTTCCAACCCTGATGCACATTATCCTGTGTGGCCCTCTTCCTAACAGAGAGGTGAGCCTGAATGTCCATTGGGGCCATTTTCCAACCCTGATGCACATTATCCTGTGTGGCCCTCTTCCTAACAGAGAGGTGAGCCTGAATGTCCATTGGGGCCACTTTCCAACCCTGATGCACATTATCCTGTGTGGCCCTCTTCCTAACAGAGAGGTGAGCCTGAATGTCCATTGGGGCCAATTTCCAACTCTGATGTACATTATCCTGGATGGCCCTCTTCCTATCAGAGAGGTGAGCCTGAATGTCCATTGGGGCCACTTTCCAACCCTGATGAACATTATCCTGTGTGGCCCTCTTCCTAACAGAGAGGTGAGCCTGAATGTCCATTGGGGCCAATTTTCAACTCTGATGTACATTATCCTGGATGGCCCTCTTCCTAACAGAGAGGTGAGCCTGAATGTCCATTGGGGCCACTTTCCAACCCTGATGAACATTATCCTGGATGGCCCTCTTCCTAACAGAGAGGTGAGCCTGAATGTCCATTGGGGCCACTTTCCAACCCTGATGCACATTATCCTGGATGGCCCTCTTCCTAACAGAGAGGTGAGCCTGAATGTCCATTGGGGCCACTTTCCAACCCTGATGAACATTATCCTGGATGGCCCTCTTCCTAACAGAGAGGTGAGCCTGAATGTCCATTGGGGCCACTTTCCAACCCTGATGAACATTATCCTGTGTGGCCCTCTTCCTAACAGAGAGGTGAGCCTGAATGTCCATTGGGGCCAATTTCCAACTCTGATGTACATTATCCTGGATGGCCCTCTTCCTAACAGAGAGGTGAGCCTGAATGTCCATTGGGGCCACTTTCCAACCCTGATGAACATTATCCTGTGTGGCCCTCTTCCTAACAGAGAGGTGAGCCTGAATGTCCATTGGGGCCAATTTTCAACTCTGATGTACATTATCCTGGATGGCCCTCTTCCTAACAGAGAGGTGAGCCTGAATGTCCATTGGGGCCACTTTCCAACCCTGATGAACATTATCCTGGATGGCCCTCTTCCTAACAGAGAGGTGAGCCTGAATGTCCATTGGGGCCACTTTCCAACCCTGATGCACATTATCCTGTGTGGCCCTCTTCCTAACAGAGAGGTGAGCCTGAATGTCCATTGGGGCCACTTTCCAACCCTGATGAACATTATCCTGGATGGCCCTCTTCCTAACAGAGAGGTGAGCCTGAATGTCCATTGGGGCCACTTTCCAACCCTGATGAACATTATCCTGGATGGCCCTCTTCCTAACAGAGAGGTGAGCCTGAATGTCCATTGGGGCCACTTTCCAACCCTGATGCACATTATCCTGTGTGGCCCTCTTCCTAACAGAGAGGTGAGCCTGAATGTCCATTGGGGCCACTTTCCAACCCTGATGCACATTATCCTGGATGGCCCTCTTCCTAACAGAGAGGTGAGCCTGAATGTCCATTGGGGCCACTTTCCAACCCTGATGCACATTATCCTGGATGGCCCTCTTCCTAACAGAGAGGTGAGCCTGAATGTCCATTGGGGCCACTTTCCAACCCTGATGCACATTATCCTGTGTGGCCCTCTTCCTAAGAAAGAGGTGAGCCTGAATGTCCATTGGGGCCACTTTCCAACCCTGATGCACATTATCCTGTGTGGCCCTCTTCCTAAGAAAGAGGTGAGCCTGAATGTCCATTGGGGCCACTTTCCAACCCTGATGCACATTATCCTGTGTGGCCCTCTTCCTAAGAAAGAGGTGAGCCTGAATGTCCATTGGGGCCACTTTCCAACCCTGATGCACATTATCCTGTGTGGCCCTCTTCCTAACAGAGAGGTGAGCCTGAATGTCCATTGGGGCCATTTTCCAACCCTGATGCACATTATCCTGTGTGGCCCTCTTCCTAACAGAGAGGTGAGCCTGAATGTCCATTGGGGCCACTTTCCAACCCTGATGCACATTATCCTGTGTGGCCCTCTTCCTAACAGAGAGGTGAGCCTGAATGTCCATTGGGGCCAATTTCCAACTCTGATGTACATTATCCTGGATGGCCCTCTTCCTAACAGAGAGGTGAGCCTGAATGTCCATTGGGGCCACTTTCCAACCCTGATGAACATTATCCTGGATGGCCCTCTTCCTAACAGAGAGGTGAGCCTGAATGTCCATTGGGGCCACTTTCCAACCCTGATGAACATTATCCTGTGTGGCCCTCTTCCTAACAGAGAGGTGAGCCTGAATGTCCATTGGGGCCAATTTCCAACTCTGATGTACATTATCCTGGATGGCCCTCTTCCTAACAGAGAGGTGAGCCTGAATGTCCATTGGGGCCACTTTCCAACCCTGATGAACATTATCCTGGATGGCCCTCTTCCTAACAGAGAGGTGAGCCTGAATGTCCATTGGGGCCACTTTCCAACCCTGATGCACATTATCCTGGATGGCCCTCTTCCTAACAGAGAGGTGAGCCTGAATGTCCATTGGGGCCACTTTCCAACCCTGATGTACATTATCCTGGATGGCCCTCTTCCTAACAGAGAGGTGAGCCTGAATGTCCATTGGGGCCACTTTCCAACCCTGATGCACATTATCCTGGATGGCCCTCTTCCTAACAGAGAGGTGAGCCTGAATGTCCATTGGGGCCACTTTCCAACCCTGATGAACATTATCCTGGATGGCCCTCTTCCTAACAGAGAGGTGAGCCTGAATGTCCATTGGGGCCACTTTCCAACCCTGATGCACATTATCCTGGATGGCCCTCTTCCTAACAGAGAGGTGAGCCTGAATGTCCATTGGGGCCACTTTCCAACCCTGATGTACATTATCCTGGATGGCCCTCTTCCTAACAGAGAGGTGAGCCTGAATGTCCATTGGGGCCACTTTCCAACCCTGATGCACATTATCCTGTGTGGCCCTCTTCCTAACAGAGAGGTGAGCCTGAATGTCCATTGGGGCCACTTTCCAACCCTGATGCACATTATCCTGTGTGGCCCTCTTCCTAACAGAGAGGTGAGCCTGAATGTCCATTGGGGCCACTTTCCAACCCTGATGCACATTATCCTGTGTGGCCCTCTTCCTAACAGAGAGGTGAGCCTGAATGTCCATTGGGGCCACTTTCCAACCCTGATGCACATTATCCTGTGTGGCCCTCTTCCTAACAGAGAGGTGAGCCTGAATGTCCATTGGGGCCATTTTCCAACCCTGATGCACATTATCCTGTGTGGCCCTCTTCCTAACAGAGAGGTGAGCCTGAATGTCCATTGGGGCCACTTTCCAACCCTGATGCACATTATCCTGTGTGGCCCTCTTCCTAACAGAGAGGTGAGCCTGAATGTCCATTGGGGCCAATTTCCAACTCTGATGTACATTATCCTGGATGGCCCTCTTCCTAACAGAGAGGTGAGCCTGAATGTCCATTGGGGCCACTTTCCAACCCTGATGAACATTATCCTGTGTGGCCCTCTTCCTAACAGAGAGGTGAGCCTGAATGTCCATTGGGGCCAATTTTCAACTCTGATGTACATTATCCTGGATGGCCCTCTTCCTAACAGAGAGGTGAGCCTGAATGTCCATTGGGGCCACTTTCCAACCCTGATGAACATTATCCTGGATGGCCCTCTTCCTAACAGAGAGGTGAGCCTGAATGTCCATTGGGGCCACTTTCCAACCCTGATGCACATTATCCTGGATGGCCCTCTTCCTAACAGAGAGGTGAGCCTGAATGTCCATTGGGGCCACTTTCCAACCCTGATGAACATTATCCTGGATGGCCCTCTTCCTAACAGAGAGGTGAGCCTGAATGTCCATTGGGGCCACTTTCCAACCCTGATGAACATTATCCTGTGTGGCCCTCTTCCTAACAGAGAGGTGAGCCTGAATGTCCATTGGGGCCAATTTCCAACTCTGATGTACATTATCCTGGATGGCCCTCTTCCTAACAGAGAGGTGAGCCTGAATGTCCATTGGGGCCACTTTCCAACCCTGATGAACATTATCCTGTGTGGCCCTCTTCCTAACAGAGAGGTGAGCCTGAATGTCCATTGGGGCCAATTTTCAACTCTGATGTACATTATCCTGGATGGCCCTCTTCCTAACAGAGAGGTGAGCCTGAATGTCCATTGGGGCCACTTTCCAACCCTGATGAACATTATCCTGGATGGCCCTCTTCCTAACAGAGAGGTGAGCCTGAATGTCCATTGGGGCCACTTTCCAACCCTGATGCACATTATCCTGGATGGCCCTCTTCCTAACAGAGAGGTGAGCCTGAATGTCCATTGGGGCCACTTTCCAACCCTGATGAACATTATCCTGGATGGCCCTCTTCCTAACAGAGAGGTGAGCCTGAATGTCCATTGGGGCCACTTTCCAACCCTGATGAACATTATCCTGGATGGCCCTCTTTCTAACAGAGAGGTGAGCCTGAATATCCATTGGGGCCACTTTCCAACTCTGATGAACATTATCCTGGATGGCCCTCTTCTGACAAAGAGGTGAGCCTGAATGTCCATTGGGGCCACTTTCCAACCCTGATGCACATTATCCTGTGTGGCCCTCTTCCTAACAGAGAGGTGAGCCTGAATGTCCATTGGGGCCACTTTCCAACTCTGATGTACATTATCCTGTGTGGCCCTCTTCCTAACAGAGAGGTGAGCCTGAATGTCCATTGGGGCCACTTTCCAACCCTGATGCACATTATCCTGTGTGGCCCTCTTCCTTACAGAGAGGTGAGCCTGAATGTCCATTGGGGCCACTTTCCAACTCTGATGAACATTATCCTGGATGGCCCTCTTCTGACAAAGAGGTGAGCCTGAATGTCCATTGGGGCCACTTTCCAACCCTGATGCACATTATCCTGTGTGGCCCTCTTCCTAACAGAGAGGTGAGCCTGAATGTCCATTGGGGCCACTTTCCAACCCTGATGCACATTATCCTGTGTGGCCCTCTTCCTAACAGAGAGGTGAGCCTGAATGTCCATTGGGGCCACTTTCCAACCCTGATGAACATTATCCTGGATGGCCCTCTTCCTAACAGAGAGGTGAGCCTGAATGTCCATTGGGGCCACTTTCCAACCCTGATGCACATTATCCTGGATGGCCCTCTTCCTAACAGAGAGGTGAGCCTGAATGTCCATTGGGGCCACTTTCCAACCCTGATGAACATTATCCTGGATGGCCCTCTTCCTAACAGAGAGGTGAGCCTGAATGTCCATTGGGGCCACTTTCCAACCCTGATGAACATTATCCTGGATGGCCCTCTTTCTAACAGAGAGGTGAGCCTGAATGTCCATTGGGGCCACTTTCCAACCCTGATGAACATTATCCTATGTGGCCCTCTTCCTAACAGAGAGGTGAGCCTGAATGTCCATTAGGGCCACTTTCCAACTCTGATGTACATTATCCTGTGTGGCCCTCTTTCTAACAGAGAGGTGAGCCTGAATGTCCATTGGGGCCACTTTCCAACCCTGATGCACATTATCCTGTGTGGCCCTCTTCCTAACAGAGAGGTGAGCCTGAATGTCCATTGGGGCCACTTTCCAACTCTGATGTACATTATCCTGTGTGGCCCTCTTCCTAACAGAGAGGTGAGCCTGAATGTCCATTGGGGCCACTTTCCAACTCTGATGTACATTATCCTGTGTGGCCCTCTTCCTAACAGAGAGGTGAGCCTGAATGTCCATTGGGGCCACTTTCCAACCCTGATGCACATTATCCTGTGTGGCCCTCTTCCTAACAGAGAGGTGAGCCTGAATGTCCATTGGGGCCACTTTCCAACCCTGATGCACATTATCCTGGATGGCCCTCTTCCTAACAGAGAGGTGAGTCTGAATGTCCATTGGGGCCACTTTCCAACCCTGATGCACATTATCCTGTGTGGCCCTCTTCCTAACAGAGAGGTGAGCCTGAATGTCCATTGGGGCCACTTTCCAACCCTGATGCACATTATCCTGGATGGCCCTCTTCCTAACAGAGAGGTGAGCCTGAATGTCCATTGGGGCCACTTTCCAACCCTGATGCACATTATCCTGTGTGGCCCTCTTCCTAACAAAGAGGTCAGCCTGAATGTCCATTGGGGCCACTTTCCAACCCTGATGCACATTATCCTGTGTGGCCCTCTTCCTAAGAAAGAGGTGAGCCTGAATGTCCATTGGGGCCACTTTCCAACCCTGATGCACATTATCCTGTGTGGCCCTCTTCCTAAGAAAGAGGTGAGCCTGAATGTCCATTGGGGCCACTTTCCAACCCTGATGCACATTATCCTGTGTGGCCCTCTTCCTAACAAAGAGGTGAGCCTGAATGTCCATTGGGGCCATTTTCCAACCCTGATGCACATTATCCTGTGTGGCCCTCTTCCTAAGAAAGAGGTGAGCCTGAATGTCCATTGGGGCCACTTTCCAACCCTGATGCACATTATCCTGTGTGGCCCTCTTCCTAACAGAGAGGTGAGCCTGAATGTCCATTGGGGCCATTTTCCAACCCTGATGCACATTATCCTGTGTGGCCCTCTTCCTAACAGAGAGGTGAGCCTGAATGTCCATTGGGGCCACTTTCCAACCCTGATGCACATTATCCTGTGTGGCCCTCTTCCTAACAGAGAGGTGAGCCTGAATGTCCATTGGGGCCACTTTCCAACCCTGATGAACATTATCCTGGATGGCCCTCTTCCTAACAGAGAGGTGAGCCTGAATGTCCATTGGGGCCACTTTCCAACCCTGATGCACATTATCCTGTGTGGCCCTCTTCCTAACAAAGAGGTGAGCCTGAATGTCCATTGGGGCCACTTTCCAACCCTGACGTACATTATCCTGGATGGCCCTCTTCCTAACAGAGAGGTGAGCCTGAATGTCCATTGGGGCCATTTTCCAACCCTGATGCACATTATCCTGTGTGGCCCTCTTCCTAACAGAGAGGTGAGCCTGAATGTCCATTGGGGCCACTTTCCAACCCTGACGTACATTATCCTGGATGGCCCTCTTCCTAACAGAGAGGTGAGCCTGAATGTCCATTGGGGCCATTTTCCAACCCTGATGCACATTATCCTGTGTGGCCCTCTTCCTAACAGAGAGGTGAGCCTGAATGTCCATTGGGGCCACTTTCCAACCCTGATGCACATTATCCTGGATGGCCCTCTTCCTAACAGAGAGGTGAGCCTGAATGTCCATTGGGGCCATTTTCCAACCCTGATGCACATTATCCTGGATGGCCCTCTTCCTAACAGAGAGGTGAGCCTGAATGTCCATTGGGGCCACTTTCCAACCGTGACGTACATTATCCTGGATGGCCCTCTTCCTAACAGAGAGGTGAGCCTGAATGTCCATTGGGGCCATTTTCCAACCCTGATGCACATTATCCTGTGTGGCCCTCTTCCTAACAGAGAGGTGAGCCTGAATGTCCATTGGGGCCACTTTCCAACCCTGATGCACATTATCCTGGATGGCCCTCTTCCTAACAGAGAGGTGAGCCTGAATGTCCATTGGGGCCATTTTCCAACCCTGATGCACATTATCCTGGATGGCCCTCTTCCTAACAGAGAGGTGAGCCTGAATGTCCATTGGGGCCACTTTCCAACCCTGACGTACATTATCCTGGATGGCCCTCTTCCTAACAGAGAGGTGAGCCTGAATGTCCATTGGGGCCATTTTCCAACCCTGATGCACATTATCCTGGATGGCCCTCTTCCTAACAGAGAGGTGAGCCTGAATGTCCATTGGGGCCACTTTCCAACCCTGACGTACATTATCCTGGATGGCCCTCTTCCTAACAGAGAGGTGAGCCTGAATGTCCATTGGGGCCACTTTCCAACTCTGATGTACATTATCCTGTGTGGCCCTCTTCCTAACAGAGAGGTGAGCCTGAATGTCCATTGGGGCCACTTTCCAACTCTGATGTACATTATCCTGTGTGGCCCTCTTCCTAACAGAGAGGTGAGCCTGAATGTCCATTGGGGCCACTTTCCAACCCTGATGCACATTATCCTGTGTGGCCCTCTTCCTAACAGAGAGGTGAGCCTGAATGTCCATTGGGGCCACTTTCCAACCCTGATGCACATTATCCTGTGTGGCCCTCTTCCTAACAGAGAGGTGAGCCTGAATGTCCATTGGGGCCACTTTCCAACCCTGATGCACATTATCCTGGATGGCCCTCTTCCTAACAGAGAGGTGAGCCTGAATGTCCATTGGGGCCACTTTCCAACCCTGATGCACATTATCCTGTGTGGCCCTCTTCCTAACAGAGAGGTGAGCCTGAATGTCCATTGGGGCCACTTTCCAACCCTGATGCACATTATCCTGGATGGCCCTCTTCCTAACAGAGAGGTGAGCCTGAATGTCCATTGGGGCCACTTTCCAACCCTGATGCACATTATCCTGTGTGGCCCTCTTCCTAACAAAGAGGTCAGCCTGAATGTCCATTGGGGCCACTTTCCAACCCTGATGCACATTATCCTGTGTGGCCCTCTTCCTAAGAAAGAGGTGAGCCTGAATGTCCATTGGGGCCACTTTCCAACCCTGATGCACATTATCCTGTGTGGCCCTCTTCCTAAGAAAGAGGTGAGCCTGAATGTCCATTGGGGCCACTTTCCAACCCTGATGCACATTATCCTGTGTGGCCCTCTTCCTAAGAAAGAGGTGAGCCTGAATGTCCATTGGGGCCATTTTCCAACCCTGATGCACATTATCCTGTGTGGCCCTCTTCCTAACAAAGAGGTGAGCCTGAATGTCCATTGGGGCCATTTTCCAACCCTGATGCACATTATCCTGTGTGGCCCTCTTCCTAAGAAAGAGGTGAGCCTGAATGTCCATTGGGGCCACTTTCCAACCCTGATGCACATTATCCTGTGTGGCCCTCTTCCTAAGAAAGAGGTGAGCCTGAATGTCCATTGGGGCCATTTTCCAACCCTGATGCACATTATCCTGTGTGGCCCTCTTCCTAACAAAGAGGTGAGCCTGAATGTCCATTGGGGCCATTTTCCAACCCTGATGCACATTATCCTGTGTGGCCCTCTTCCTAAGAAAGAGGTGAGCCTGAATGTCCATTGGGGCCACTTTCCAACCCTGATGCACATTATCCTGTGTGGCCCTCTTCCTAACAAAGAGGTCAGCCTGAATGTCCATTGGGGCCACTTTCCAACCCTGATGCACATTATCCTGTGTGGCCCTCTTCCTAACAAAGAGGTCAGCCTGAATGTCCATTGGGGCCACTTTCCAACCCTGATGCACATTATCCTGTGTGGCCCTCTTCCTAAGAAAGAGGTGAGCCTGAATGTCCATTGGGGCCACTTTCCAACCCTGATGCACATTATCCTGTGTGGCCCTCTTCCTAAGAAAGAGGTGAGCCTGAATGTCCATTGGGGCCACTTTCCAACCCTGATGCACATTATCCTGTGTGGCCCTCTTCCTAAGAAAGAGGTGAGCCTGAATGTCCATTGGGGCCACTTTCCAACCCTGATGCACATTATCCTGTGTGGCCCTCTTCCTAACAAAGAGGTCAGCCTGAATGTCCATTGGGGCCATTTTCCAACCCTGATGCACATTATCCTGTGTGGCCCTCTTCCTAAGAAAGAGGTCAGCCTGAATGTCCATTGGGGCCACTTTCCAACCCTGATGCACATTATCCTGTGTGGCCCTCTTCCTAACAAAGAGGTCAGCCTGAATGTCCATTGGGGCCACTTTCCAACCCTGATGCACATTATCCTGTGTGGCCCTCTTCCTAACAAAGAGGTCAGCCTGAATGTCCATTGGGGCCATTTTCCAACCCTGATGCACATTATCCTGTGTGGCCCTCTTCCTAACAAAGAGGTCAGCCTGAATGTCCATTGGGGCCACTTTCCAACCCTGATGCACATTATCCTGTGTGGCCCTCTTCCTAAGAAAGAGGTGAGCCTGAATGTCCATTGGGGCCACTTTCCAACCCTGATGCACATTATCCTCTGTGGCCCTCTTCCTAAGAAAGAGGTGAGCCTGAATGTCCATTGGGGCCACTTTCCAACCCTGATGCACATTATCCTGTGTGGCCCTCTTCCTAAGAAAGAGGTGAGCCTGAATGTCCATTGGGGCCACTTTCCAACCCTGATGCACATTATCCTGTGTGGCCCTCTTCCTAAGAAAGAGGTGAGCCTGAATGTCCATTGGGGCCACTTTCCAACCCTGATGCACATTATCCTGTGTGGCCCTCTTCCTAAGAAAGAGGTGAGCCTGAATGTCCATTGGGGCCACTTTCCAACCCTGATGCACATTATCCTGTGTGGCCCTCTTCCTAACAGAGAGGTGAGCCTGAATGTCCATTGGGGCCACTTTCCAACCCTGATGAACATTATCCTGGATGGCCCTCTTCCTAACAGAGAGGTGAGCCTGAATGTCCATTGGGGCCACTTTCCAACCCTGATGCACATTATCCTGTGTGGCCCTCTTCCTAACAAAGAGGTGAGCCTGAATGTCCATTGGGGCCACTTTCCAACCCTGACGTACATTATCCTGGATGGCCCTCTTCCTAACAGAGAGGTGAGCCTGAATGTCCATTGGGGCCATTTTCCAACCCTGATGCACATTATCCTGTGTGGCCCTCTTCCTAACAGAGAGGTGAGCCTGAATGTCCATTGGGGCCACTTTCCAACCCTGACGTACATTATCCTGGATGGCCCTCTTCCTAACAGAGAGGTGAGCCTGAATGTCCATTGGGGCCATTTTCCAACCCTGATGCACATTATCCTGTGTGGCCCTCTTCCTAACAGAGAGGTGAGCCTGAATGTCCATTGGGGCCACTTTCCAACCCTGATGCACATTATCCTGGATGGCCCTCTTCCTAACAGAGAGGTGAGCCTGAATGTCCATTGGGGCCATTTTCCAACCCTGATGCACATTATCCTGGATGGCCCTCTTCCTAACAGAGAGGTGAGCCTGAATGTCCATTGGGGCCACTTTCCAACCGTGACGTACATTATCCTGGATGGCCCTCTTCCTAACAGAGAGGTGAGCCTGAATGTCCATTGGGGCCATTTTCCAACCCTGATGCACATTATCCTGTGTGGCCCTCTTCCTAACAGAGAGGTGAGCCTGAATGTCCATTGGGGCCACTTTCCAACCCTGATGCACATTATCCTGGATGGCCCTCTTCCTAACAGAGAGGTGAGCCTGAATGTCCATTGGGGCCATTTTCCAACCCTGATGCACATTATCCTGGATGGCCCTCTTCCTAACAGAGAGGTGAGCCTGAATGTCCATTGGGGCCACTTTCCAACCCTGACGTACATTATCCTGGATGGCCCTCTTCCTAACAGAGAGGTGAGCCTGAATGTCCATTGGGGCCATTTTCCAACCCTGATGCACATTATCCTGGATGGCCCTCTTCCTAACAGAGAGGTGAGCCTGAATGTCCATTGGGGCCACTTTCCAACCCTGACGTACATTATCCTGGATGGCCCTCTTCCTAACAGAGAGGTGAGCCTGAATGTCCATTGGGGCCACTTTCCAACTCTGATGTACATTATCCTGTGTGGCCCTCTTCCTAACAGAGAGGTGAGCCTGAATGTCCATTGGGGCCACTTTCCAACTCTGATGTACATTATCCTGTGTGGCCCTCTTCCTAACAGAGAGGTGAGCCTGAATGTCCATTGGGGCCACTTTCCAACCCTGATGCACATTATCCTGTGTGGCCCTCTTCCTAACAGAGAGGTGAGCCTGAATGTCCATTGGGGCCACTTTCCAACCCTGATGCACATTATCCTGTGTGGCCCTCTTCCTAACAGAGAGGTGAGCCTGAATGTCCATTGGGGCCACTTTCCAACCCTGATGCACATTATCCTGGATGGCCCTCTTCCTAACAGAGAGGTGAGCCTGAATGTCCATTGGGGCCACTTTCCAACCCTGATGCACATTATCCTGTGTGGCCCTCTTCCTAACAGAGAGGTGAGCCTGAATGTCCATTGGGGCCACTTTCCAACCCTGATGCACATTATCCTGGATGGCCCTCTTCCTAACAGAGAGGTGAGCCTGAATGTCCATTGGGGCCACTTTCCAACCCTGATGCACATTATCCTGTGTGGCCCTCTTCCTAACAAAGAGGTCAGCCTGAATGTCCATTGGGGCCACTTTCCAACCCTGATGCACATTATCCTGTGTGGCCCTCTTCCTAAGAAAGAGGTGAGCCTGAATGTCCATTGGGGCCACTTTCCAACCCTGATGCACATTATCCTGTGTGGCCCTCTTCCTAACAGAGAGGTGAGCCTGAATGTCCATTGGGGCCACTTTCCAACCCTGATGCACATTATCCTGTGTGGCCCTCTTCCTAACAAAGAGGTCAGCCTGAATGTCCATTGGGGCCATTTTCCAACCCTGATGCACATTATCCTGTGTGGCCCTCTTCCTAAGAAAGAGGTCAGCCTGAATGTCCATTGGGGCCACTTTCCAACCCTGATGCACATTATCCTGTGTGGCCCTCTTCCTAACAAAGAGGTCAGCCTGAATGTCCATTGGGGCCACTTTCCAACCCTGATGCACATTATCCTGTGTGGCCCTCTTCCTAACAAAGAGGTCAGCCTGAATGTCCATTGGGGCCATTTTCCAACCCTGATGCACATTATCCTGTGTGGCCCTCTTCCTAACAAAGAGGTCAGCCTGAATGTCCATTGGGGCCACTTTCCAACCCTGATGCACATTATCCTGTGTGGCCCTCTTCCTAAGAAAGAGGTGAGCCTGAATGTCCATTGGGGCCACTTTCCAACCCTGATGCACATTATCCTGTGTGGCCCTCTTCCTAAGAAAGAGGTGAGCCTGAATGTCCATTGGGGCCACTTTCCAACCCTGATGCACATTATCCTGTGTGGCCCTCTTCCTAAGAAAGAGGTGAGCCTGAATGTCCATTGGGGCCACTTTCCAACCCTGATGCACATTATCCTGTGTGGCCCTCTTCCTAAGAAAGAGGTGAGCCTGAATGTCCATTGGGGCCACTTTCCAACCCTGATGCACATTATCCTGTGTGGCCCTCTTCCTAAGAAAGAGGTGAGCCTGAATGTCCATTGGGGCCACTTTCCAACCCTGATGCACATTATCCTGTGTGGCCCTCTTCCTAAGAAAGAGGTGAGCCTGAATGTCCATTGGGGCCATTTTCCAACCCTGATGCACATTATCCTGTGTGGCCCTCTTCCTAACAAAGAGGTGAGCCTGAATGTCCATTGGGGCCATTTTCCAACCCTGATGCACATTATCCTGTGTGGCCCTCTTCCTAAGAAAGAGGTGAGCCTGAATGTCCATTGGGGCCACTTTCCAACCCTGATGCACATTATCCTGTGTGGCCCTCTTCCTAACAAAGAGGTCAGCCTGAATGTCCATTGGGGCCACTTTCCAACCCTGATTCACATTATCCTGTGTGGCCCTCTTCCTAACAAAGAGGTCAGCCTGAATGTCCATTGGGGCCATTTTCCAACCCTGATGCACATTATCCTGTGTGGCCCTCTTCCTAACAAAGAGGTCAGCCTGAATGTCCATTGGGGCCACTTTCCAACCCTGATGCACATTATCCTGTGTGGCCCTCTTCCTAAGAAAGAGGTGAGCCTGAATGTCCATTGGGGCCACTTTCCAACCCTGATGCACATTATCCTGTGTGGCCCTCTTCCTAAGAAAGAGGTGAGCCTGAATGTCCATTGGGGCCATTTTCCAACCCTGATGCACATTATCCTGTGTGGCCCTCTTCCTAACAAAGAGGTGAGCCTGAATGTCCATTGGGGCCATTTTCCAACCCTGATGCACATTATCCTGTGTGGCCCTCTTCCTAAGAAAGAGGTGAGCCTGAATGTCCATTGGGGCCACTTTCCAACCCTGATGCACATTATCCTGTGTGGCCCTCTTCCTAACAGAGAGGTGAGCCTGAATGTCCATTGGGGCCATTTTCCAACCCTGATGCACATTATCCTGTGTGGCCCTCTTCCTAACAGAGAGGTGAGCCTGAATGTCCATTGGGGCCACTTTCCAACCCTGATGCACATTATCCTGTGTGGCCCTCTTCCTAACAGAGAGGTGAGCCTGAATGTCCATTGGGGCCACTTTCCAACCCTGATGAACATTATCCTGGATGGCCCTCTTCCTAACAGAGAGGTGAGCCTGAATGTCCATTGGGGCCACTTTCCAACCCTGATGCACATTATCCTGTGTGGCCCTCTTCCTAACAAAGAGGTGAGCCTGAATGTCCATTGGGGCCACTTTCCAACCCTGACGTACATTATCCTGGATGGCCCTCTTCCTAACAGAGAGGTGAGCCTGAATGTCCATTGGGGCCATTTTCCAACCCTGATGCACATTATCCTGTGTGGCCCTCTTCCTAACAGAGAGGTGAGCCTGAATGTCCATTGGGGCCATTTTCCAACCCTGATGCACATTATCCTGTGTGGCCCTCTTCCTAACAGAGAGGTGAGCCTGAATGTCCATTGGGGCCATATTCCAACCCTGATGTACATTATCCTGGATGGCCCTCTTCCTAACAGAGAGGTGAGCCTGAATGTCCATTGGGGCCACTTTCCAACCCTGACGTACATTATCCTGGATGGCCCTCTTCCTAACAGAGAGGTGAGCCTGAATGTCCATTGGGGCCATTTTCCAACACTGACGTACATTATCCTGGATGGCCCTCTTCCTAACAGAGAGGTGAGCCTGAATGTCCATTGGGGCCATTTTCCAACCCTGATGCACATTATCCTGGATGGCCCTCTTCCTAACAGAGAGGTGAGCCTGAATGTCCATTGGGGCCACTTTCCAACCCTGACGTACATTATCCTGGATGGCCCTCTTCCTAACAGAGAGGTGAGCCTGAATGTCCATTGGGGCCATTTTCCAACCCTGATGCACATTATCCTGGATGGCCCTCTTCCTAACAGAGAGGTGAGCCTGAATGTCCATTGGGGCCACTTTCCAACCCTGATGCACATTATCCTGTGTGGCCCTCTTCCTAACAGAGAGGTGAGCCTGAATGTCCATTGGGGCCATTTTCCAACCCTGATGCACATTATCCTGGATGGCCCTCTTCCTAACAGAGAGGTGAGCCTGAATGTCCATTGGGGCCACTTTCCAACCCTGATGCACATTATCCTGTGTGGCCCTCTTCCTAACAGAGAGGTGAGCCTGAATGTCCATTGGGGCCACTTTCCAACCCTGATGCACATTATCCTGGATGGCCCTCTTCCTAACAGAGAGGTGAGCCTGAATGTCCATTGGGGCCACTTTCCAACCCTGACGTACATTATCCTGGATGGCCCTCTTCCTAACAGAGAGGTGAGCCTGAATGTCCATTGGGGCCACTTTCCAACCCTGATGAACATTATCCTATGTGGCCCTCTTCCTAACAGAGAGGTGAGCCTGAATGTCCATTAGGGCCACTTTCCAACTCTGATGTACATTATCCTGTGTGGCCCTCTTTCTAACAGAGAGGTGAGCCTGAATGTCCATTGGGGCCAATTTCCAACTCTGATGTACATTATCCTGGATGGCCCTCTTCCTAACAGAGAGGTGAGCCTGAATGTCCATTGGGGCCACTTTCCAACCCTGATGAACATTATCCTGGATGGCCCTCTTCCTAACAGAGAGGTGAGCCTGAATGTCCATTGGGGCCACTTTCCAACCCTGATGAACATTATCCTGGATGGCCCTCTTTCTAACAGAGAGGTGAGCCTGAATATCCATTGGGGCCACTTTCCAACTCTGATGAACATTATCCTGGATGGCCCTCTTCTGACAAAGAGGTGAGCCTGAATGTCCATTGGGGCCACTTTCCAACTCTGATGTACATTATCCTGTGTGGCCCTCTTCCTAACAGAGAGGTGAGCCTGAATGTCCATTGGGGCCACTTTCCAACCCTGATGCACATTATCCTGTGTGGCCCTCTTCCTAACAGAGAGGTGAGCCTGAATGTCCATTGGGGCCACTTTCCAACCCTGATGCACATTATCCTGTGTGGCCCTCTTCCTAACAGAGAGGTGAGCCTGAATGTCCATTGGGGCCACTTTCCAACTCTGATGTACATTATCCTGTGTGGCCCTCTTCCTAACAGAGAGGTGAGCCTGAATGTCCATTGGGGCCACTTTCCAACCCTGATGAACATTATCCTGGATGGCCCTCTTCCTAACAGAGAGGTGAGCCTGAATGTCCATTGGGGCCACTTTCCAACCCTGATGCACATTATCCTGGATGGCCCTCTTCCTAACAGAGAGGTGAGCCTGAATGTCCATTGGGGCCACTTTCCAACCCCGATGAACATTATCCTGGATGGCCCTCTTCCTAACAGAGAGGTGAGCCTGAATGTCCATTGGGGCCACTTTCCAACCCTGATGAACATTATCCTGGATGGCCCTCTTTCTAACAGAGAGGTGAGCCTGAATGTCCATTGGGGCCACTTTCCAACCCTGATGAACATTATCCTATGTGGCCCTCTTCCTAACAGAGAGGTGAGCCTGAATGTCCATTAGGGCCACTTTCCAACTCTGATGTACATTATCCTGTGTGGCCCTCTTTCTAACAGAGAGGTGAGCCTGAATGTCCATTGGGGCCACTTTCCAACCCTGATGCACATTATCCTGTGTGGCCCTCTTTCTAACAGAGAGGTGAGCCTGAATGTCCATTGGGGCCACTTTCCAACCCTGATGTACATTATCCTGTGTGGCCCTCTTTCTAACAGAGAGGTGAGCCTGAATGTCCATTGGGGCCACTTTCCAACCCTGATGCACATTATCCTGTGTGGCCCTCTTCCTAACAGAGAGGTGAGCCTGAATGTCCATTGGGGCCACTTTCCAACTCTGATGTACATTATCCTGTGTGGCCCTCTTCCTAACAGAGAGGTGAGCCTGAATGTCCATTGGGGCCACTTTCCAACTCTGATGTACATTATCCTGTGTGGCCCTCTTCCTAACAGAGAGGTGAGCCTGAATGTCCATTGGGGCCACTTTCCAACCCTGATGCACATTATCCTGTGTGGCCCTCTTCCTAACAGAGAGGTGAGCCTGAATGTCCATTGCGGCCACTTTCCAACCCTGATGCACATTATCCTGGATGGCCCTCTTCCTAACAGAGAGGTGAGCCTGAATGTCCATTGGGGCCACTTTCCAACCCTGATGCACATTATCCTGTGTGGCCCTCTTCCTAAGAAAGAGGTGAGCCTGAATGTCCATTGGGGCCACTTTCCAACCCTGATGCACATTATCCTGTGTGGCCCTCTTCCTAACAAAGAGGTGAGCCTGAATGTCCATTGGGGCCACTTTCCAACCCTGATGCACATTATCCTGTGTGGCCCTCTTCCTAACAGAGAGGTGAGCCTGAATGTCCATTGGGGCCACTTTCCAACCCTGATGCACATTATCCTGTGTGGCCCTCTTCCTAAGAAAGAGGTGAGCCTGAATGTCCATTGGGGCCACTTTCCAACCCTGATGCACATTATCCTGTGTGGCCCTCTTCCTAACAAAGAGGTGAGCCTGAATGTCCATTGGGGCCATTTTCCAACCCTGATGCACATTATCCTGTGTGGCCCTCTTCCTAAGAAAGAGGTGAGCCTGAATGTCCATTGGGGCCACTTTCCAACCCTGATGCACATTATCCTGTGTGGCCCTCTTCCTAACAGAGAGGTGAGCCTGAATGTCCATTGGGGCCACTTTCCAACCCTGATGCACATTATCCTGTGTGGCCCTCTTCCTAAGAAAGAGGTGAGCCTGAATGTCCATTGGGGCCACTTTCCAACCCTGATGCACATTATCCTGTGTGGCCCTCTTCCTAACAAAGAGGTGAGCCTGAATGTCCATTGGGGCCATTTTCCAACCCTGATGCACATTATCCTGTGTGGCCCTCTTCCTAAGAAAGAGGTGAGCCTGAATGTCCATTGGGGCCACTTTCCAACCCTGATGCACATTATCCTGTGTGGCCCTCTTCCTAACAGAGAGGTGAGCCTGAATGTCCATTGGGGCCACTTTCCAACCCTGATGCACATTATCCTGTGTGGCCCTCTTCCTAACAGAGAGGTGAGCCTGAATGTCCATTGGGGCCACTTTCCAACCCTGATGAACATTATCCTGGATGGCCCTCTTCCTAACAGAGAGGTGAGCCTGAATGTCCATTGGGGCCACTTTCCAACCCTGATGCACATTATCCTGTGTGGCCCTCTTCCTAACAAAGAGGTGAGCCTGAATGTCCATTGGGGCCACTTTCCAACCCTGATGAACATTATCCTGGATGGCCCTCTTCCTAACAAAGAGGTGAGCCTGAATGTCCATTGGGGCCACTTTCCAACCCTGACGTACATTATCCTGGATGGCCCTCTTCCTAACAGAGAGGTGAGCCTGAATGTCCATTGGGGCCATTTTCCAACCCTGATGCACATTATCCTGGATGGCCCTCTTCCTAACAGAGAGGTGAGCCTGAATGTCCATTGGGGCCACTTTCCAACCCTGACGTACATTATCCTGGATGGCCCTCTTCCTAACAGAGAGGTGAGCCTGAATGTCCATTGGGGCCATTTTCCAACCCTGATGCACATTATCCTGTGTGGCCCTCTTCCTAACAGAGAGGTGAGCCTGAATGTCCATTGGGGCCATTTTCCAACCCTGATGCACATTATCCTGTGTGGCCCTCTTCCTAACAGAGAGGTGAGCCTGAATGTCCATTGGGGCCATATTCCAACCCTGATGTACATTATCCTGGATGGCCCTCTTCCTAACAGAGAGGTGAGCCTGAATGTCCATTGGGGCCATTTTCCAACCCTGACGTACATTATCCTGGATGGCCCTCTTCCTAACAGAGAGGTGAGCCTGAATGTCCATTGGGGCCATTTTCCAACCCTGATGCACATTATCCTGGATGGCCCTCTTCCTAACAGAGAGGTGAGCCTGAATGTCCATTGGGGCCATTTTCCAACCCTGATGCACATTATCCTGGATGGCCCTCTTCCTAACAGAGAGGTGAGCCTGAATGTCCATTGGGGCCACTTTCCAACCCTGACGTACATTATCCTGGATGGCCCTCTTCCTAACAGAGAGGTGAGCCTGAATGTCCATTGGGGCCACTTTCCAACCCTGATGAACATTATCCTGGATGGCCCTCTTCCTAACAGAGAGGTGAGCCTGAATGTCCATTGGGGCCACTTTCCAACCCTGATGCACATTATCCTGGATGGCCCTCTTCCTAACAGAGAGGTGAGCCTGAATGTCCATTGGGGCCACTTTCCAACCCTGACGTACATTATCCTGGATGGCCCTCTTCCTAACAGAGAGGTGAGCCTGAATGTCCATTGGGGCCACTTTCCAACCCTGATGCACATTATCCTGTGTGGCCCTCTTCCTAACAAAAAGGTGAGCCTGAATGTCCATTGGGGCCACTTTCCAACCCTGACGTACATTATCCTGTGTGGCCCTCTTCCTAACAAAGAGGTGAGCCTGAATGTCCATTGGGGCCATTTTCCAACCCTGATGCACATTATCCTGTGTGGCCCTCTTCCTAACAGAGAGGTGAGCCTGAATGTCCATTGGGGCCACTTCCCAACCCTGATGCACATTATCCTGTGTGGCCCTCTTCCTAACAAAAAGGTGAGCCTGAATGTCCATTGGGGCCACTTTCCAACCCTGACGTACATTATCCTGTGTGGCCCTCTTCCTAACAAAGAGGTGAGCCTGAATGTCCATTGGGGCCACTTTCCAACCCTGATGCACATTATCCTGTGTGGCCCTCTTCCTAACAGAGAGGTGAGCCTGAATGTCCATTGGGGCCATTTTCCAACCCTGATGCACATTATCCTGTGTGGCCCTCTTCCTAACAGAGAGGTGAGCCTGAATGTCCATTGGGGCCACTTCCCAACCCTGATGCACATTATCCTGTGTGGCCCTCTTCCTAACAAAAAGGTGAGCCTGAATGTCCATTGGGGCCACTTTCCAACCCTGACGTACATTATCCTGTGTGGCCCTCTTCCTAACAAAGAGGTGAGCCTGAATGTCCATTGGGGCCACTTTCCAACCCTGATGCACATTATCCTGTGTGGCCCTCTTCCTAACAAAAAGGTGAGCCTGAATGTCCATTGGGGCCACTTTCCAACCCTGACGTACATTATCCTGTGTGGCCCTCTTCCTAACAAAGAGGTGAGCCTGAATGTCCATTGGGGCCACTTTCCAACCCTGACGTACATTATCCTGTGTGGCCCTCTTCCTAACAAAGAGGTGAGCCTGAATGTCCATTGGGGCCACTTTCCAACCCTGATGAACATTATCCCGGATGGCCCTCTTCCTAACAGAGAGGTGAGCCTGAATGTCCATTGGGGCCATTTTCCAACCCTGATGCACATTATCCTGGATGGCCCTCTTCCTAACAGAGAGGTGAGCCTGAATGTCCATTGGGGCCACTTTCCAACCCTGACGTACATTATCCTGGATGGCCCTCTTCCTAACAGAGAGGTGAGCCTGAATGTCCATTGGGGCCATTTTCCAACCCTGATGCACATTATCCTGGATGGCCCTCTTCCTAACAGAGAGGTGAGCCTGAATGTCCATTGGGGCCACTTTCCAACCCTGATGCACATTATCCTGGATGGCCCTCTTCCTAACAGAGAGGTGAGCCTGAATGTCCATTGGGGCCATTTTCCAACCCTGACGTACATTATCCTGTGTGGCCCTCTTCCTAACAGAGAGGTGAGCCTGAATGTCCATTGGGGCCATTTTCCAACCCTGATGCACATTATCCTGGATGGCCCTCTTCCTAACAGAGAGGTGAGCCTGAATGTCCATTGGGGCCACTTTCCAACCCTGATGCACATTATCCTGGATGGCCCTCTTCCTAACAGAGAGGTGAGCCTGAATGTCCATTGGGGCCACTTTCCAACCCTGATGAACATTATCCTGGATGGCCCTCTTCTGACAAAGAGGTGAGCCTGAATGTCCATTGGGGCCACTTTCCAACCCTGATGAACATTATCCTGGATGGCCCTCTTCTGACAAAGAGGTGAGCCTGAATGTCCATTGGGGCCACTTTCCAACCCTGATGAACATTATCCTGTGTGGCCCTCTTCCTAACAAAGAGGTGAGTCCGAACGTCCATTGGGGCCATTTTCCAACCCTAATGAACATTATCCTGTGTGGCCCTCTTCCTGACAAAGAGGTGGGCCTGAATGTCCATTGGGGCCACTTTCCAACCCTGATGAACATTATCCTGTGTGGCCCTCTTCTGACAAAGAGGTGAGCCTGAATGTCCATTGGGGCCACTTTCCAACCCTGATGAACATTATCCTGTGTGGCCCTCTTCCTAACAAAGAGGTGAGTCCGAACGTCCATTGGGGCCATTTTCCAACCCTAATGAACATTATCCTGTGTGGCCCTCTTCCTGACAAAGAGGTGAGCCTGAATGTCCATTGGGGCCACTTTCCAACCCTGATGAACATTATCCTGAATGGCCCTCTTTCTAACAGAGAGGTGAGCCTGAATGTCCATTGGGGCCACTTTCCAACCCTGATGTACGTTATCCTGGATGGCCCTCTTCCTAACAGAGAGGTGAGCCTGAATGTCCATTGGGGCCACATTCCAACCCTGATGTACATTATCCTGGATGGCCCTCTTCCTGACAAAGAGGTGAGCCTGAATGTCCATTGGGGCCAATTTCCAACCCTGATGAACATTATCCTGAATGGCCCTCTTCCTAACAGAGAGGTGAGCCTGAATGTCCATTGGGGCCACTTTCCAACCCTGATGTACGTTATCCTGGATGGCCCTCTTCCTGACAAAGAGGTGAGCCTGAATGTCCATTGGGGCCAATTTCCAACCCTGATGAACATTATCCTGAATGGCCCTCTTTCTAACAGAGAGGTGAGCCTGAATGTCCATTGGGGCCACATTCCAACCCTGATGTACATTATCCTGGATGGCCCTCTTCCTGACAAAGAGGTGAGCCTGAATGTCCATTGGGGCCAATTTCCAACCCTGATGAACATTATCCTGAATGGCCCTCTTTCTAACAGAGAGGTGAGCCTGAATGTCCATTGGGGCCACATTCCAACCCTGATGTACATTATCCTGGATGGCCCTCTTCCTGACAAAGAGGTGAGCCTGAATGTCCATTGGGGCCAATTTCCAACCCTGATGAACATTATCCTGAATGGCCCTCTTTCTAACAGAGAGGTGAGCCTGAATGTCCATTGGGGCCACTTTCCAACCCTGATGTACATTATCCTGGATGGCCCTCTTCCTAACAGAGAGGTGAACCTGAATGTCCATTGGGGCCACTTTCCAACCCTGATGTACGTTATCCTGGATGGCCCTCTTCCTAACAGAGAGGTGAGCCTGAATGTCCATTGGGGCCACATTCCAACCCTGATGTACATTATCCTGGATGGCCCTCTTCCTGACAAAGAGGTGAGCCTGAATGTCCATTGGGGCCACTTTCCAACCCTGATGTACATTATCCTGGATGGCCCTCTTCCTGACAAAGAGGTGAGCCTGAATGTCCATTGGGGCCAATTTCCAACCCTGATGAACATTATCCTGAATGGCCCTCTTCCTAACAGAGAGGTGAGCCTGAATGTCCATTGGGGCCACTTTCCAACCCTGATGAACATTATCCTGAATGGCCCTCTTCCTAACAGAGAGGTGAACCTGAATGTCCATTGGGGCCACTTTCCAACCCTGATGAACATTATCCTGGATGGCCCTCTTCCTAACAGAGAGGTGAGCCTGAATGTCCATTGGGGCCACTTTCCAACCCTGATGAACATTATCCTGAATGGCCCTCTTCCTAACAGAGAGGTGAGCCTGAATGTCCATTGGGGCCACTTTCCAACCCTGATGTACGTTATCCTGGATGGCCCTCTTCCTAACAGAGAGGTGAGCCTGAATGTCCATTGGGGCCACTTTCCAACCCTGATGTACGTTATCCTGGATGGCCCTCTTCCTGACAAAGAGGTGAGCCTGAATGTCCATTGGGGCCACTTTCCAACCCTGATGAACATTATCGTGGATGGCCCTCTTCCTGACAAAGAGGTGAGCCTGAATGTCCATTGGGGCCACTTTCCAACCCTGATGAACATTATCGTGGATGGCCCTCTTCCTGACAAAGAGGTGAGCCTGAATGTCCATTGGGGCCACTTTCCAACCCTGATGAACATTATCGTGGATGGCCCTCTTCCTGACAAAGAGGTGAGCCTGAATGTCCATTGGGGCCACTTTCCAACCCTGATGTACATTATCCTGGATGGCCCTCTTCCTAACAGAGAGGTGAGCCTGAATGTCCATTGGGGCCACTTTCCAACCCTGATGTACGTTATCCTGGATGGCCCTCTTCCTGACAAAGAGGTGAGCCTGAATGTCCATTGGGGCCACTTTCCAACCCTGATGAACATTATCGTGGATGGCCCTCTTCCTGACAAAGAGGTGAGCCTGAATGTCCATTGGGGCCACTTTCCAACCCTGATGTACATTATCCTGGATGGCCCTCTTCCTAACAGAGAGGTGAGCCTGAATGTCCATTGGGGCCACTTTCCAACCCTGATGAACATTATCCTGAATGGCCCTCTTCCTAACAGAGAGGTGAGCCTGAATGTCCATTGGGGCCACTTTCCAACCCTGATGTACGTTATCCTGGATGGCCCTCTTCCTAACAGAGAGGTGAGCCTGAATGTCCATTGGGGCCACTTTCCAACCCTGATGTACGTTATCCTGGATGGCCCTCTTCCTGACAAAGAGGTGAGCCTGAATGTCCATTGGGGCCACTTTCCAACCCTGATGAACATTATCGTGGATGGCCCTCTTCCTGACAAAGAGGTGAGCCTGAATGTCCATTGGGGCCACTTTCCAACCCTGATGTACATTATCCTGGATGGCCCTCTTCCTAACAGAGAGGTGAGCCTGAATGTCCATTGGGGCCACTTTCCAACCCTGATGTACGTTATCCTGGATGGCCCTCTTCCTGACAAAGAGGTGAGCCTGAATGTCCATTGGGGCCACTTTCCAACCCTGATGAACATTATCGTGGATGGCCCTCTTCCTGACAAAGAGGTGAGCCTGAATGTCCATTGGGGCCACTTTCCAACCCTGATGAACATTATCGTGGATGGCCCTCTTCCTGACAAAGAGGTGAGCCTGAATGTCCATTGGGGCCACTTTCCAACCCTGATGTACGTTATCCTGGATGGCCCTCTTCCTGACAAAGAGGTGAGCCTGAATGTCCATTGGGGCCACTTTCCCACCCTGATGTACGTTATCCTGGATGGCCCTCTTCCTAACAGAGAGGTGAGCCTGAATGTCCATTGGGGCCACTTTCCAACCCTGATGTACATTATCCTGGATGGCCCTCTTCCTGACAAAGAGGTGAGCCTGAATGTCCATTGGGACCAATTTTCAACCCTTATTCACATTGTGCAGTTACACGCTGCCCTTTGGCGATGTTTGTTAGCAGGACTTGCTATCTGAATTCCCAACTGGATTCTGGGGTGCCTCTGCTGAAAGGCCCTTTGGTTTTCCTACACAAAGTTCTGCTGAGGCTTAAGATAAGTACAACAAGGTTCTTTATTTAGGATAAAATCTTCAAAACACGGAAGAAACACTCTACAACTGGTAACTTATCCACCTGCCAAGGAGGGACAGGCAATTGCTTTATAAACTGTTCCTTTGTTCTTTAAGGTAAATCCTTTGACCCCTCCCTGGGCAATCTCTTTACTTTGCTGCCGTGGGCTCTACTCCCGGTTCCAATATGCATAATGGGTGACCTGAGTAGACCTTAGCAGGCAATGTTTCTATAGAAGTCCAAGTTGAAGGAAGTCCTTTACTTTCCAGCAAAGCTGGCTTTATTTCCCTTTTTTTCCAGTGAAGGCTGGCTGTAGCCATATTTCCCCAGCAAAGCTTGTGAGAAGCGAAGCCTTTTACAGGAGGGAGAGAGAAAAGCTCACACGTCCTGTCTATAAGGCTTCACTGTAAAAACTAAACTGAAAGTGCCCTTTCCCCCTCCAAAACTGGAAAAAGGGGTGGATTTAAAGGCTCTAAGGATGATCTATAGGTCGTTGGCCCCGATGGTTGCAAACTGAGGGGAACTGTCTTAATTGCAGAATGCCTACAGGACAAGCAAAGAAAGAAAAAGGGAATTCAAACCCTTGGCACAGTCATGCCAGCACACATTATCCTGCATGGCCCTCTTCTTAACAAAGAGGGGAGCCTGAATGTCCATTGGGCCCTCTGTCCAACTCTAAAGTGTACCATTCCACCTGGCTCTCCTCCAAACGGAAAGGGGTTAGACTGGATGGCTTTTGGGGGTCCCTTTCTAAGTCTTAATCCCACCTGGCCCTCTTCCTAACAGAAAGGGGTCAGACTGGATGGCCTTTGGGGGTCCCTTTCCAACTCTAATGTGTACCATCCCACCTGACCCTCTTCCTAACAGAAAGGGGTCAGACTGGATGGCCTTTGGGTGTCCCTTTCCAACTCTAATGTGTACCATCCCACCTGACCCTCTTCCTAACAGAAAGGGGTCAGACTGGATGGCCTTTGGGGGTCCCTTTCCAACTCTAATGTGTACCATCCCACCTGACCCTCTTCCTAACAGAAAGGGGTCAGACTGGATGGCCTTTGGGTGTCCCTTTCCAACTCTAATGTGTACCATCCCACCTGGCCCTCTTCCTAACAGAAAGGGGTCAGACTGGATGGCCTTTGGGTGTCCCTTTCCAACTCTAATGTGTACCATCCCACCTGGCCCTCTTCTTCACAGAAAGGGGTCAGACTGGATGGCCTTTGGGGGTCCCTTTCTAACTGTAATGTGTATCATCCCACCTGGCCCTCTTCCTAACAGAAAGGGTCAGACTGGATGGCCTTTGGGGGTCCCTTTCTAGCTGTAACGTGTACCATCCCACCTGGCCCTCTTCCTAACAGAAAGGGGTCAGACTGGATGGCCTTTGGGGGCCCCTTTCCAACTCTAATGTGTACTATCCCACCTGTCCCTCTTCCTAACAGAAAGGGATCAGACTGGATGGCCCTTGGGGCTCCCCTCAAACTGCATTGGATAATAGCCCACCTGGCCATCTGTACAGAGGGTTTGGATGGTGCCATACCATCCTTTTATTCCCAAAGGCGGTTGGACTGGATGGCAATTGGAGTCCCCACCCATCTGTAATATATAATTAATGTAGAATCTTCCAGTTATCTGAGGCTGGCTAGCCATCTGTCAGGAGGGCTTGGATGGTGCTTTCCTTTCAGTCTGAAATGATGTTGGACTGGATGCCCTTTGGGGTTCCCTCCCATTTCTAATGTATAATATCCCACCTGGCCCTATTTGGAACAGAAAGGGGTCAGACTGGGTGGCCCTTGGGGCTCTCTTCCAACTTCATTGGATAATAGCCCACCTGGCCATCTGTCAAGAGGGCTTCAATGGTGCCTTCCTTTTATGGTAGAAGGGGGCTGTACTGGATGGCCCTTGAGGGTCCCTTTCCAACTCTAATATATACCCAGCGGCGGCTCAACCCATTAGGCAAAGTAAGCATTTGCAGTATAGTTGATTTTGCCCAGGGGCGCTAGCCGTCCACTGCCACGCGTTGCTGTGGCCCACATGGGGGTTCTGTATGGGAGGTTTGGCTCAATTCTATCGTTGGTGGGGTTCAGAATGCTCTTTGACTGTATAAACTATGAACTGTGAACTATAAATCCCAGCAACTACAACTCCCAAATGTCAAGGTCTATTTTCTCTAAACTCCACCAGTGTTCACAGTTGGACATATTGAGTATTTCTATCAAGTGTGGTCCAGATCTATCATTGTTTGAGTCCACAGTGCTCTCTGGATGTAGGTGAACTACAACTCCCAAACTCAAGGTCAATGCCCACCACACCCTTCCAATATTTTCCGTTGGTCAAGGGAGTTCTGTGTGCCAAGTTTAGTTCAATTCTATTATTGGTGGAGTTCAGAATGCTCTTTATTTATTTATTTATTTATTTATTTATTTGCTGCATTTGTTAACCGCCCTTCTCAGCCCTAGGGCGACTCACGGCGGTGTACAACATATAAAAGACAATTTACAATAAAGCCATGACGACAAAAAACCAACATATCACTAATACACAATCATCTATTTATACTAAAAATAATCCGCTCCGTCTTATCGTAAAATCATAACCAATCTCGTAATCCATATTCCGTTCCAGTTGTCATTTCCAGTTACTGTAGCACTCAGTTGAATGCCTTCTCGAATAGCCATGTCTTCAGGCTCTTACGGAAGGACATAAGGGAGGGCGCCTGTCTGATGTCAACAGGAAGGGTGTTCCACAGCCGGGGGGCCACCACCGAGAAGGCCCTCTCTCTCGTCCCCGCCAGACGTGCCTGTGAAGCAGGCGGGATCGAGAGAAGGGCCTCCCCAGACGATCTCAAGGTCCTCGTGGGCTCATAGGCCGAGATGCGGTCCGAAAGGTATTTTGGGCCGGAACCGTTTAGGGCTTTGTAGGATAACACCAGCACCTTAAATTGGGCCCGGTAGCAGATCGGCAGCCAGTGGAGCTGGAACAACAAGGGCGTTGTATGCTCCCTGCGTCCCGCTCCTGTTAGTAACATGGCTGCCGCGCGCTGGACTAGCTGAAGCTTCCGGGCCGTCTTCAAGGGCAGCCCCACGTAGAGAGCGTTGCAGTAGTCAAGGCGGGATGTGACCAGAGCGTGTACCACCGTGGCCAAGTCGGACTTCCCAAGGTACGGGCGCAGCTGGCGCACGAGCCTAAGCTGTGCAAATGCTCCCCTGTGCAAATGCTCTTTGATTGTAGGTGAACTATAAACCCCACCGAGCCCTTGATGGAGTACTTCCTCATTCTTACACACGCTGGTGGAAGGTTTTATGCCATCATAAATTAGTTAAATTAGCCTCTCTGCAGGCCCGTAGCCAGGCTTTCGTTTCGGGGGGGGGGGGGCTAAAAAAATTTCGGGGGGGGGGTTTCGGGGGGGGCTGAGTTTCGGGGGGGGGGCTGAGTCTGAGTGAAAGAGGGTCTAGCCTAGCAAACCTTTTGTATCATTACCCCAATACCCCCATACATATGGGATATATTGAGAATGGTGATCAAATCATGATATTAATAAACATAACAGTTTAAATAATGCACCAGTAAGGCCTTTTCGCGAACCACCATGAGAATTTCGGGGGGGGGGGGTGAAGCCCCCCAAGGCTCCCCCCCCCCCCCCCCCCCCCCGCTACATGCCTGCCTCTCTGCATAAAGCAGTACCTAAATTTCATACTTGACAGATGCAACTGCTCTCTTTGGTGGGTCTGGCTGGTCTCTGCCTCCTGGCAAAGACCCCTAAATTATTGCTCGATATCACAATTAGGAAATGACATTGACGGGGAATCAGAATCAGCTTATAAGAACTTTAGAGAGTCTTATGAGCATGCCATCACCGAAGCCAAAAAATCTTATGATGCTTCCTTGATAGCGTCTGCGAGCTCACACCCAGTACAATTATTTAAGATTATTAGATCCCTGACAACAGTCCCTTCTGTCCCAAACAATAATGATCTGCCCCCTTCTGCTGAGGTTTTCTGGAGCTATTTGGCAGACACGATCTCGCTTCTCTGCCAGGATCTCCCTGCCACGATTGATACAGAAAGTGAACTTGAGACTCCGTGGCCACTCGCTGGGCCCATCCTTGACTGGTTCATCCCGCTGGATGCAGAGGCTGTCGATAGGATCATGACTGCAACTAGGCTGACCACCTGCTCCCTTGATCCGTGTCCCTCCTGGCTAGTAAAATCTTGCCTGGAGGGATTACGTGAACCTCTGTTGAATATAATAAATCGCTCCCTTGTTGTTGTTGTTCATTCGTTCAGTCGTCTCCGACTCTTCGTGACCTCATGGACGAGTCCACGCCAGAGCTCCCTGTCGGCCGTTACCACCCCCAGCTCCCTCAAGGTCAGTCCAGTCACTTCAAGGATGCCATCCATCCACCTTGCCCTTGGTCAGCCCCTCTTCCTTTTGCCTTCCACTTTCCCCAGCATCATTGTCTTCTCTAGGCTTTGCTGTCTCCTCATGATGTGGCCAAAGTACTTCAACTTTGTCTCTAGTCTCCTTCCCTCCAGTGCGCAGCCGGGCTTTCTTTCCTGGAGGATGGACTGGTTGGATCTTCTCGCAGTCCAAGGCACTCTCAGCACTTTCCTCCAACACCACAGCTCAAAAGCATCGATCTTCCTTCGCTCAGCCTTCCCGAAGGTCCAGCTCTCACATCCGTAGGTGACTACAGGGAAGACCATGGCTTTGACTAGGCAATGGATCTTTGTTGCCAGTCTGATGTCTCTACTCTTGACTATTTTATTGAGACTGGACATTGCTCTCCTCCCAAGAAGGAAGCGTCTTCTGATTTCCTGGCCACAGTCTGCATCTGCAGTCATCTTTGCTCCTTGAGCAAGGAGTTTTTCCAGAGGGTTTGAAAGAGGCGATGGTATCTCCGCTGCTGAAGAAACCAGACTTAGATCGTTCGGTTCCCCAGTCTTGAACCTTCCGTTTCTGGGCAAGGTGGTTGAGAGGGCAGCAGCGGAACAGTTGCAGCCGTTCCTAAATGACAAAGCCGGACTCGATCCCTTCCAGTCCGGCTTCCGTAGGGGGCACGGGACGGAGACTGTGCTACTTGCCATCACAGATCAGCTTCGCTGCCAGATGGATCAAGGCGGATCAGCGCTGCTTGTGTTATTGGACCTCACAGCAGCATTTGATACGGTCGATCACAATCTATTGACCCACCGCCTAGCCATGACTGGGGTGAGAGGGATACCCCTTAAATGGGTGTCCTCCTTCCTCCAGAATCGGGGACAGCGTGTGGTGAGGGGAGGGATGGTGGCAAAAAAAGCCAATGGGATTTTGGCCTGCATCAATAGGAGCATAGTGTCTAGATCTAAGGAAGTAATGCTACCCCTCTATTCTGCTTTGGTTAGACCACATCTGGAATATTGTGTCCAATTCTGGGCACTACAATTCAAGAGAGATATTGACAAGCTGGAATGTGTCCAGAGGAAGGTGACTAAAATGATCAAGGGTATGGAGAACAAGCCCTATGAGGAGCGGCTTAGGGAACTGGGCATGTTTAGCCTGAAGAAGAGAAGGCTGAGAGGAGATATGATAGCCATGTATAAATATGTGAGAGGAAGCCACAGGGAGGAGGGAGCAAGCTTGTTTTCTGCTTCCCTGGAGACTAGGACGCGGAACAACGGCTTCAAACTACAAGAGAGGAGATTCCATCTGAACATGAGGAAGAACTTCCTGACTGTGAGAGCCGTTCAGCAGTGGAACTCTCTGCCCCGGAGTGTGGTGGAGGCTCCTTCTTTGGAAGCTTTTAAACAGAGGCTGGATGGCCATCTGTCAGGGGTGATTTGAATGCGATATTCCTGCTTCTTGGCAGGGGGTTGGACTGGATGGCCCATGAGGTCTCTTCCAACTCTTTGATTATATGATTCTATGATTCTATGGTTTCCGAGAGATCTCCGCTAACTTGTGGGGTCCCGCAGGGAGCTATTCTCTCTCCTCTGTTATTTAACATCTATATGCGGCCGCTTGCCCGACTGGTGCAGAGCTTTGGGCTTGAGTGCCACCAGTACGCTGATGACACTCAGCTCATTCTGAGGATGGAGGACCTGAAAATTTCCATCAGTGCCTTGAGGCCGTTACTGGATGGTTGCGTGCCAGCAGGTTGAGGGTGAATCCACCAAGACGGAGATCCTTTGGCTGGGCCGTCCGGGTGGGAGGGAGATCCAGCTGCCTACCCTGGATGGCGAGACACTATGTCCGTCACCTTCTGTAAAGAGTCTTGGTGTCTTATTGGACCCTCTGCTCACAATGGAGGCCCAGGTCTCTGCTGTGAGCAGATCTGCGTTTTTCCACCTACGTCAGGCTAGGCGACTGGCTCCCTTCCTATCTAGGAACGACCTGGCTACGGTGATCCAGGCGACGGTCATCTCAAGGCTTGACTACTGTAACGCCCTCTACATTGGCCTTCCTTTGTCAGTGATCCGGAAACTGAAGCTGGTGCAAAATGCGGCAGCTCGTCTTCTCGCCGGGGTGCCAGCAAGGTGTCGTATCACCCCAATTCTACAACAGCTGCACTGGCTTCCGATCGAGTACCGGACCACTTTCAAGGTGCTGGTACTAACCTTTAAGGCCTTATATGGCCTGGGGCCGGCATACCTGAGGGCCCGCTTATCCCCCTACCAACCCCAGAGATTACTTCGGTCCAAAGACCAAAATTTGCTTGAAGTCCCCAACATCCGGACTTATCATCTGTCCTGTACTAGGCAGAGAGCCTTCTCGATTGTGGCCCCTTATTTATGGAATGCCTTGCCAGTTGAAACCCGAACCATCCGAGACCTACTTGCTTTTTGGAAAGCCTGTAAGACCTTTCTTTTCCGACAAGCTTTCGATGGGTGAATAACTCGGGACTATGTCTGTTCTCATTTTTATTGTATTTTAAAGTTAGAATCATAGAATCATAGAATCAAAGAGTTGGAAGAGACCTCATGGGCCATCCAGTCCAACCCCATTCTGCCAAGAAGCAGGAATATTGCACTCAAATCACCCCTGACAGATGGCCATCCAGCCTCTGTTTAAAAGCTTCCAAAGAAGGAGCCTCCACCACACTCCGGGGCAGAGAGTTCCACTGCTGAACAGCTCTCACAGTCAGGAAGTTAGGTTCTTGTGGGTTTTTTCGGGCTATAGAGCCATGTTCTAGAGGCATTTCTCCTGACGTTTCACCTGCATCTATGGCAAGCATCCTCAGAGGTTGAGAAGTTCAGGAAGTTCTCCCTCATGTTCAGATGGAATCTCCTCTCTTGTAGTTTGAAGCCATTCTTCCATTGCGTCCTAGTCTCCAGGGAAGCAGAAAACAAGCTTGCTCCCTCCTCCCTGTGACTTCCTCTCACATGTTTATACATGGCTATCATATCTCCTTTCAGCCTTCTCTTCTTCAGGCTAAACATGCCCAGCTCCTTAAGCCGCTCCTCATAGGGCTTGTTCTCCAGACCCTTGATCATTTTAGTTGCTCTCCTCTGGACACATTCCAGCTTGTCAATATCTCTCTTGAATTGTGGTTAATTGTATTGTTTTAATCTACTGCTGAGTCGCCTTCGGGCTGAGAACAGCGGTATATAAGTAAGGTAAATAAATAAATACTGCTGTAAACCGCTCCGAGCCAAATTGGGAGTGGCGGGTTATAAATAAATAAATCTATAACCCAGGATTTAAAATGGTGTTACATCAAAGATGATAGACTCCCAGATTTGGAAGCCCCAGCTTCAGTTATGCTTTAAAACAAGATGCTGTGAGTTTCCCAGCCGTGTGAAATCACTGGTACGGGCTGATTTCGCAGGCCATATGCTCTCGTTTGCACATTCGAGATGTCCTGAAGGATTTGATGCCGCTGCTGTCCTTGGAGCACAGATGGCTCGGAAGCCTTTGGAAGGAAAAGGCAGAACAAGGACGTCACTTGCTGGGAAGGAGGCCTGGAGATCCCAGAGCAGAGCACGAGGCGCATCCCAAAGGGTTCGCAAAGAGAGAGAAAAAGTGAAGAGATAAAGGAGATGGAGGTGTGGCCGTATGGCGACCCTATGTAGTGTCATGTGTTTTCCATTAAAGGCAAAGAGAAGACTGCAAAAAATGTATATTTCCAGCCATAGAATCCAAAATAAACATTTTTTTTCAAAATCCAATTATCACAGAGACAGAAAGGGAGATGAAACTTTCTGAAGAGGGACACAGAGGGAAAAGCACACCCCAGGGTTATTAACCCTTCCCTATGCAATAGGTAAAGGTTTTCCCCTGACATTAAGTCCAGTCATTTGTGTATAACATCTATATACCGTATATTCCGGTATACAAGACAACTGGGAGTATAAGAGGACCCCCAACAAAATAGACCCTTGTCTGATCCCACAGCAAGCTGGCTTCAGGAAAGGCCAAAGCTGCACATCGCAAGTGTTGAACCTGAGTCAGCACATCGAAGATGGCTTTGAAAGGCAGCAGATCACAGGAGCTGTCTTCATAGACCTGTCAGCAGCCTATGATACCGTAAACCACCTGAGAAAAATGTATAATATCACAAAGGACGACCACCTCACCCGCCTCATAGGAAACCTGCTACAAAACAGGAGCTTTTTTGTTGAGTTCCAGGGCCAGAGAAGCAGATGGCGGAAACAGAAGAACGGCCTGCCTCAGGGGAGCGTGCTTGCCCCATCCATGTTCAACATTTACACAAATGACCAGCCACTGCCAGAAGGGACGGAGAGCTTCATCTATGCTGACGATCGTGCCATTACCGCTCAAGCAGGGAGCTTTGAGATGGTTGAACAGAAGCTCTCCAAAGCTCTAGGTGCTCTTACTGCCTATTACAGGGAAAACCAGCTGATCCCTACTCCATCTAAAACACAGACATGTGCCTTTCATCTTAAGAACAGACAAGCATCCCGAGCTCTGAGGATGACCTGGGAAGGAATCCCACTGGAGCATTGCAGCACACCCAAATACCTGGGAGTCACTTTGGACCGTGCTCTGACCTACAAGAAGCACTGCCTGAACATCAAGCAAAAAGTGGGTGCTAGAAACAATATCATATGAAAGCTGACTGGCGCAACCTGGGGATCACAACCAGACACAATGAAGACATCTGCCCTTGCGCTATGCTACTCTGCTGCTGAGTATGCATGCCCAGTGTGGAACACATCTCACCACACTAAAACAGTGGATGTGGCTCTTAATGAGACATGTCGCATTATCACGGGGTGTCTGCGCCCTACACCACTGGAGAAATTACACTGTCTAGCCGGTATTGCACCATCTGACATCCGCCGGGAAGTGGCAGCCAATAGTGAAAGGACCAAGGCAGAGACATCTCCAGCTCATCCCTTGTTTGGGTATCAGCCAGCACGTCAACGACTTAAATCAAGACATAGTTTTCTAAGATCTACAGAGACACTCGCTGGAACACCCCAGCAAGCGAGAGTCCAAAAGTGGCAGGCTCAAACCCAGAACCTCAACCAATGGCTGATACCAAATGAGAGACTCCCTCCTGGGCACACAGAAAACTGGGCGACTTGGAAGGCGCTGAACAGACTGCGCTCTGGCACCATGAGATGCAGAGCCAACCTTAAGAAATGGGGCTACAAAGTGGAGTCCACGACATGCGAGTGTGAAGAAGAGCAAACCACTGACCACCTGCTCCAATGCAACCTGAGTCCTGCCACATGCACAAGGGAGGACCTTCTTGTGGCAACACCAGAGGCACTCCAAGTGGCCAGATACTGGTCAAAGGACATTTCATCAACTACCAAGCTTGCAAACTTAGTGTTTTGTCTGTTTGTTTGTTTGTTTTTGTTTAAAATGTAATATAAATGTCTGGTTGCTGATGACACGATAAATAAAAATAAATAGAGTTTGGGATAGACTTGCCATATAAGACTACCCCTCTTCCAACACACACCAAATAAAAATTTAAAAAGCTTCAGATTTGATTTCAATATGGTAATTTTCCTACTACTGTACCTCCTTCTCTGCCTTTCAGATCTCGCACACACGTACCTGCACCACATCATTGCAGTCTTCAGGAGTGAGATTTGAGAGGCAGAGGAGGAGGAACAATAATAAGATACAAGGGTGGGCCAGACAGGTAAAAGAGGTGTATTTTTCTGGGCCCAGAGCTACTCTATCTCTTTTTTCCTTACCGCAGGTGCCCTAGACACCTGCAGCTTGCTTCGCCCTTCACTTACACCTTCCCGGTGAGGCGCCCCTTCATCTCACCATCGGGACCGCATTAAGTCCACGAATCCTGATGAATGGATTTTCTTCTATCATAGAAGCATAGAATCATAGAATCAAAGAGTTGGAAGAGACCTCATGGGCCATCCAGTCCAACCCCATTCTGCCAAGAAGCAGGAATATTGCATTCAAATCACCCCTGACAGATGGCCATCCAGCCTCTGTTTAAAAGCTTCCAAAGAAGGAGCCTCCACCACACTCCGGGGCAGAGAGTTCCACTGCTGAACGGCTCTCACAGTCAGGAAGTTCTTCCTCATGTTCAGATGGAATCTCCTCTCTTGTAGTTTGAAGCCATTGTCCCATTGCGTCCTAGTCTCCAGGGAAGCAGAAAACAAGCTTGCTCCCTCCTCCCTGTGGCTTCCTCTCACATATTTATACATGGCTCTCATCATATCTCCTCTCAGCCTTCTCTTCTTCAGGCTAAACAATGCCAAGCTCCTTAAGCCGCTCCTCATAGGGCTTGTTCTCCAGACCCTTGATCATATTAGTCGCTCTCCTCTGGACACATTCCAGCTTGTCAATATCTCTCTTGAATTGTGGTGCCCAGAATTGGACACAATATTCCAGGTGTGGTCTAACCAAAGCAGAATAGAGGGGTAGCATTACTTCCCTAGATCTAGACACTATGCTCCTCTTGATGCAGGCCAAAATCCCATTGGCTTTTTTTGCCGCCACATCACATTGTTGGCTCATGTTTAACTTGTTGTCCACGAGGACTCCAAGATCTTTTTCACACGTACTGCTCTCGAGCCAGGCGTCCCCCATTCTGTATCTTTGCATTTCGTTTTTCCTGCCAAAGTGGAGTATCTTGCATTTGTCACTGTTGAACTTCATTTTGTTAGTTTTGGCCATTCATCTCTCTAATCTGTCAAGATCGTTTTGAATTCTGCTCCTGTCCTCTGGAGTATTGGCTCTCCCTCCCAATTTGGTGTCGTCTGCAAACTTGATGATCCTGCCTTCTAGCCTTTCATCTAAGTCATTAATAAAGATGTTGAACAGGACCGGGCCTAGGACAGAACCCTGCTTGTGGCACTCCACTCATCACTTCTTTCCAGGATGAAGAGGAAGCATTGGGGAGAATCACCCTCTGTGTTCGTCCACTTAACCAATTACAGATCCATCTCACCGTAGTTTTGCCTAGCCCACATTGGACTAGTTTCCTTGCCAGAAGGTCGTGGGGGACATTGTCGAAGGCCTTACTGAAATCCAGGTACGCTCCATCCACGGCATTCCCCGCATCTACCCAGCTTGTAACTCTATCGAAAAAAGAGATCAGATGAGTCTGGCATGACTTGTTTTTGATAAATCCATGTTGACTATTAGCGATGACCGCATTTGTTTCTAAGTGTTTGCAGACCACTTCCTTAACTATCGTACTTGTACAGCAGTAATACAGTCGCTGCATACGGCAGGGATGCGGCCACTGCCATTTTTGAGCTCCCCCCACAATATGCAGCAACCACAGATTCTCCAATCTGGATTGGAAGTTTCAGCACCCGCTCTATAAGATGACTCCCACATATAAGACGACCTGTGACTTTTGAGAAGATTTTCTTGGGTTATACGCCAGAATATACTGTAAATAAAAATGTAATGGTCGTTTGTGGGATTAGCATAACTCAAAAACCACTGGATGAATTGGCACCAAATTTGGCCACAAGACACCTACTAATCTAAGGAGTGACCATCACTCCAAAAAATTATTTTGTCATTTGGGTGTTGTAGTTGCTGGGATTTATAGTTCACCTACAATCAAAGAGCATTCTGAACTCCACCAATGTTGGAATTGGATCTATCTTGGCACACAGGACTCCCATGGCCAACAGGAAATGCTAGAAGGGTTTGGTGGGCATTGACCTTGAGTTTGGGAGTTGTAGTTCACCTACATCCAGAGAGCACTGTGGACTCAAACAATGATGGATCTGGACCAAACTTGGCACAAATACTCAATATGCCCAAATATGAGCACAGATGGAGTTTTTGGGGGAATAGACCTTGACATTTGCGAGTTGTAGTTACTGGGATTTATAGTTATAGAGCATTCTGAACCCCACCAACGATAGAATTGGGCCAAACTTCCCACACAGAACCCTCATGACCAAGAGAAAATACTGTGTTTTCTGGTGGTCTTTGGTTACCCTTCTGAAACCCCCTCGCAACCCTCCACCCAAGGGGTCCCAAACCCCAGGTTAAGAAATGCTGCCTTAAGGCCATCCAGTCCAACTCCCTTCATCATAGCAAAAAAACATGCCCATCAAACCCTTCTGGTGTTTTCTGTTGGTCAGGGGAGTCCTGTGAGCCAAGTTTGGTTCAATTCCATCGTTGGTGGAGTTCAGAATGCTCTTTGATTGTAGGTGAACTATAAATCCCAACAACTGCAACTCCCAAATAACAAACTCAGTTTTTTGAGTGAAGGACATACATTGGGTTGTTAGGTGTCTTGCGTCCAAACTTGGTGTCAATTCGTCCAGTGGTTTTTGAGTTCTGTTAATCCCACAAACGAACATTACATTTGTATTTATATAGATATGTGTTTATATATTTGTGTATATGCATATATATGTGATTTTGTGCATGTGTTGTAATGTGTGGGTTTTTTGGCTTACTTATATAGATCATAGAATCAGAATCAAAGAGTTGGAAGAGACCTCATGGGCCATCCAGTCCAACCCCATTCTGCCAAGAAGCAGGAATATTGCATTCAAATCACCCCTGACAGATGGCCATCCAGCCTCTGCTTAAAAGCTTCCAAAGAAGGAGCCTCCACCACACTCCAGGGCAGAGAGTTCCACTGCTGAACGGCTCTCACAGTCAGGAAGTTCTTCCTCATGTTCAGATGGAATCTCCTTTCTTGTAGTTTGAAGCCATTGCTTCGTGTCCTAGTCTCCAAGGAAGCAGAAAACAAGCTTTCTCCCTCCTCCCTATGACTTCCCCTCACATATTTATACATGGCTATAAATATGTGGCGCAGTGGGTTAAAGCACTGAGCTGCTGAGCTTGTTGATCGAAAGGTCGCAGGTTCGATTCTGGGGAGCGGCGTGAGCTTCTGCTGTCAGCCCTAGCTTCTGCCAACCTAGCAGTTCGAAAACATGCAAATGTGAGTAGATCAATAGGTACTGCTCAGGCGGGAAGGTAACGGTGCTGCATGCAGTCATGCTGGCCTCATGACCTTGGAGGTGTCTACGGACAACGCTGGCTCTTCGGCTTAGAAATGGAGATGAGCACCACACCGCAGAGTCAGACGTGACTGGACTTAATGTCAGGGGACTACCTTTACCTTTACCTATCATATCTCCTCTCAGCCTTCTCTTCTTCAGGCTAAACATGCCCAGCTCCTTAAGCCGCTCTTCATAGGGCTTGTCACGGGACTACCTTTACCTTTACCTATCATATCTCTTCTCAGCCTTCTCTTCTTCAGGCTAAACATGCCCAGATCCTTAAGCCGCTCCTCATAGGGCTTGTCAGGGGACTACCTTTACCTTTACTATCGTATCTCCTCTCAGCCTTCTCTACTTCAGGTTAAACATGCCCAGCTCCTTAAGCCGCTCCTCATAGGGCTTGTCAGGGGACTACCTTTACCTTTACTATCGTATCTCCTCTCAGCCTTCTCTACTTCAGGTTAAACATGCCCAGCTCCTTAAGCCGCTCCTCATAGGGCTTGTCAGGGGACTACCTTTACCTTTACCTATCATATCTCCTCTCAGCCTTCTCTTCTTCAGGCTAAACATGCCCAGTTCCTTAAGCCGCTCCTCATAGGGCTTGTTCTCCAGACCCTTGATCATTGACAAGTTATTCTTTACACCATCGTACAATCCCAAAGTTGGAAGAGACTCTTAAGGAAGGCTCTGGTCCTTCCAGGTGATTGGGAACCATCGCTTTACCTTTCAAAACTCATCAATCACAAGAACAGGTAAAGTAAGTCAACTTCTCCCCACGCATGCGCCCTAGGTCGGCGCTCGCTTCTAAGCCCCGCCCCTTTGGAACAGCTGCGAGAGATGGATAGGTTCCCTGCCAATCCGCAGAAAGGCTTGCACGGAGGGAGCCAATGGGAGGCGTGGGGCGGGGCTAACTAGGCTCTGAGGACGTGGCTCGGACGCGGCTGTGGAGTTGCTCGGAGTTTGGAAGCGGGCGGAAACATGGCTTACCCTCCCGGCTATGGAGGCCCAGGTAGGCCGGGCGAGGGGCGAGGGGACCGGCAGAGGGTTCGCCCCCGAGGTAGACAGGCCCCAGAGGGCCCAAGCCAGCCAGCCAAGGCCGAGGAGGGCTGTCGTAGGCCAGCAGGCCCCAGCCTCAGCGCCTCCAGGTGTTGCGGACTTCAACTCCCAGAAGCCCCTGCCGCTCTGACCAACTGCCAGGAATTCTGGGAGATGAAGTCCAAAACTCCTGGAGGCCCCAAAGGAGGAGTGCTGCAGTTTGGCCTTGAGTTAGCTCAATCTTTTGGTCCCCAGAAGCCAACTTGTTCAGTGGACAGGAATTCTGGGAGCTGTAGTCCCAGCTAATATTATATTTATATAGTTATATAATGTTATAATATAACATATATATTACAACTTATGATATAGTACAGTATATTATAGAATACTAATAATATAATGCTGTTAATTTATTTATTTTATTTATTTACTTTGCTTGTATACCGCAGTTTCTCAGCCCGTAGGCGACTCAACGCGGTTCACAACAAGAGCAGAAAGTCAATCATAACAACATACAATTTAAAAACCATTAGCAGCATAGTATACAAAGTAATGACACATCAATAACAACACATTAACGTCTCGTAACTAGAATTGTGATCCAAGTCGTCCATAATTCCGTTCCTATATTCATCGTATTCATTGCAGTGTTTATCCGAATGCCTGTTCAAACAGCCAGGTTTTTAGTTTTCTTCAAAACACCATTAACATAGGAGCTGATCTAATGTCCATGGGAAGGGTGCTCCACAGCCAAGGGGCCACCACAGAGAAGGCCCTGTCCCTCGTCCCCGCCAGCCGTGCTTGCGATGCAAGCAGGATCGAGAGCAGGGCCTCCCTAGAAGATCTTAGAGTCCTGGTGGGTTCATAGGCGGAGATACGTTCGGATAGGTAGCTTGGGCCCGTTATATATATATCTATAATGTTATAATATAATATATATATTACAACTTATGATATAGTACAGTATATTATAGAATACTAATATAGTACTGTTAATGTGTTATATATAGAATCATAGAATCAAATAGTTGGAAGAGACCTCATGGGCCATCCAGTCCAACCCCCTGCCAAGAAGCAGGAATATTGCATTCAAATCACCCCTGACAGATGGCCATCCAGCCTCTGCTTAAAAGCTTCCAGGGAAGGAGTCTCTACCACTCCGGGGCAGAGAGTTCCACTGCTGAACAGCTCTCACAGTCAGGAAGTTCTTCCTCATGTTCAGATGGAATCTCCTTTCTTGTAGTTTGAAGCCATTGTTCCGCGTCCTAGTCTCCAGGGAAGCAGAAAACAAGCTTGCTCCCTCCTCCCTGTGGCTTCCTCTCACATATTTACACATGGCTATCATATCTCCTCTCAGCCTTCTCTTCTTCAGGCTAAACATGCCCAGCTCCTTAAGCCGCTCCTCATAGGGCTTATTCTCCAGACCCTTGATCATTTGAGTCGCCCTCCTCTGGACACATTATGATATAGTACAGTATATATAATGCTGTTAATATCTATAATGTTATAATATATACAACTTATGATATAGTACAGTATATTATAGAATACTAATCATATAATACTGTTAATGTGTTTTATATATATATATATATATATAAAATGTTGTAATATAATATATATTACAACTTATGATATAGTACAGTATATGATAGAATACTAATAATATAGTACTGTTAATGTGTTATATATATATATCTATAATGTTATAATATATATATATATATATTGCAACTTATGATATAGTACAGTATATTATAGAATACTAATAATATAGTACTGTTAATGTGTTATATATATATCTATAATGTTATAATATAATATATATATATATTACAACTTCTGATATACAGTAGTACAGTATATTATAGAATACTAATAATATAATACTGTTAATGTGTGATATATATATATATATGTATAATAATATAGTACAATATAATAATTGAATTATTTATTTATTTATTTATTTATCAATTTTATCTACCGCCACTCCCCAAAGGCTCGGAGCGGTTTACAATATACATATGTGATACATTACATTTAAAATCAAAGAAAAATTTCAATCAGCAAGATTCAAATGCCAGCCTAAATAAATAAGTTTTACAAGCTGTACGAAAAGATAGTACATCTCGGAGAGCTCATGTTTCCGCTTGCAAGGCATTCCACAGGTAAGGAGCCACCACCGTGAAAGATCAACACCTAGTAGACATCAGGTGAAAGTTTCTAAATTTGGGAACTTTAAGGAGATTCTGATCGTCTGAACGGAATGATCTCGGGGGTTGGTAGGGGGTGAGGCGGTTGGTTTTCTCAGTGTTCAATAAGAGCTTGTATGCTTTTGCAAATGTGTTTGGAGTGGCTTGTAGGTCTTCTTCTGAATGTGCACAGACTATATTATCATCGGCATATTGGAGTTATATAGCAGATGTTGTGACCTTGGTTTTGGCTTTCGGTCTGCTGAGGTTAAATAGCTTGCCATCTGTCCGATAGATGATTTAAACTTTGGGGGAAAGCTTCTCATCAACAAGATAAAGTATAATAATAATAATAATAATAATAATAATAATAATGATGATGTCAAGGGAACTCAGGCGGCTTACATGAGCCCAAGCCCAACAACACATCAGTAAAAACAAAACAGCAAGTAATTAAAACAGTACAGTTAATATAACTCACATATAGACAATAACACAGAGAATTTAAAACTATATCATAGCGATGAAGATGGAAAATAAAGTTGGGGCAATAACACATCCGTGTTTGACAGCTGATTTCACCTTAAATGGGTCACTTTGGGAGCCTTGTGACCCACTTTTCTCTTTAGATGCAAACTGAGAAGCGGATACAACCCTCTTTGTTGTTCCTCCTTCTGCAGGTTCCAAACACAGGACGAGGGCCCCTCCGATGCCGCAGAGCCCGGATGCCCCCCAGCTGTTTGACGACACCAGTTCAGCCTATGGCCTACCGCAGACGGGATACCCCGCCCCGGGGATTGACATGGGCTTCAACCAGATATTTGCAGACCCCGTGGCCAACGTTGCAATGGCCTACGGCACCAGCATTGCATCTCAAGGCAAAGATATCATGCACAAGGAGGTGAGTCCCAACTGTATTTCTTCCATTCCAATATTATTATTTTTCTTATACTAGCCATCTCCTGTCACGCGTTGCTGTGGCCCACTCTGGTGGTCATGGGGGTTCTGTGTGGGAGGTTTGGCCCAATTCTATCGTTGGTGGTGTTCAGAATACTCTGTGATTGTAGGTGAACTATACATCCCAGCAACTACAACTCCCAAATGTCAAGATTCTATTTTCCCCAAACTCCACCAGTGTCCACATTTGGGCATATTGAGGAAGGAAGGAAGGAAGGAAGGAAGGAAGGAAGGAAGGAAGGAAGGAAGGGAGAAAGAGGGAGGGAGGGAGGGAGGGAGGGAAAGAAAGAAGGAAGGAAAGTGAGGAGGAAGCATGGACGCAAAGCGAAGGAAGGAAGGAAAGTGGTAGAGAAGGAAAAAAGGAGAGAATGAGGAAGGAAGGGGGGGAAAGGGAGGAAGGAAAGCGGTAGAGAAAGAAGGAAGGCAAGAAGGAAAGATAAAAAAGGGAGTGAAGGAAGAAGAGAAAGAAGGAGGGAAGGAAAGAAGGAAAGAGAAGGAAGGGTGGAAGCAAAAAGCTAAGGAAGGAAGGAAAGAGATACAGAAGGAAGAAAGGAGAGAAAGAGAAAGGAAAAGGGGGAGGGAAGGAGATAGAGAAGGAAGGAAGGAGAGAAGGAAAGATAAAAAAGGGAAGGAAGGAAAGAGGGAGTGAAGGAAGAAGAGAAAGAGGAAGGGAAGGAAAAAGAAAGAAAGAGAAGGAAGGGTGGAAGCAAAAAGCAAGGAAGAAAGGAGAAAAAGAAAGGAAATGGAAAAGGGGGGAGGGAAGGAAAGAGATAGAGAAGGAAGGAAGGAGAGAAGGAAAGATAAAAAAGGGAAGGAAGGAAAGAGGGAGTGAAGGAAGAAGAGAAAGAGGGAGGGAAGGAAAGAGAAGGAAGGGTGGAAACAAAAAACTAAGGAGAAAAAGAAAGGAAAAGGAAAAGGGGGGAGGGAAGGAAAGAGATAGAGAAGGAAGGAGAGAAGGAAAGATAAAAAAGGGAAGGAAGGAAAGAGGGAGTGAAGGAAGAAGAGAAGGAGGGAAGGAAAGAGAAGGAAGGGTGGAAGCAAAAAACTAAGGAGAAAAAGAAAGGAAAAGGAAAAGGGGGGGGAAGGAAAGAGATAGAGAAGGAAGGAAGGAGAGAAGGAAAGAAGGAAAGGGAATGAAGGAAGGAAAGAGGGAGCGAAGGAAGGAGGGAAAGAAGGAGAGAAAGAGGGAGGGAAGGCTGGCCACAGCAATGCGTGGTGGGTACAGCTAGTATATTGATATGCAAGCACATAAGGAGGAATGAATACTTCAGCGCTGTCTTTGGTTCTTGCTTCCATCAGATCCACCGGTTCATGTCGATCAACAACTTGAAGTACTTCTTTGCGGTGGACACCACATACGTGATGAAGAAGCTGGCTCTTCTGGTTTTCCCTTACATGCATCAGGTATAGAGGCATTTTATGTCTTGGTATGAGGTTCTTGTGTTTTGGAGAATGGAGAGGCCTACTGTTGCAAATGCGGTCTGACCCCTATTAATATTGCTCATGTATTATTATTATTATTATTATTATTATTATTATTATTATTTGAAACACAACAAGACGAGTCCACAGACACTCTGCTGGCTGTTGAATTATTATATTATTATTGAATAATAATAATTATAATAATTATAATTATTATTTGAAACACAACAAGATGAGTCCACAGCAGACACTCTGCTGGTTGTTGTATTGGATCACAAGTTGGACACTTCCAAAGTGTCGAGGACTGTGTGATGTATCGGGGAATAATGCGTGCAGATCCCAGTAAGGTGATCTTTTGCAGCTGGCAGATGATAATCTTGTCAGTGCCGATTGTGTTTAAGTGCAGGCCAAGGTTTTTAGGCACTGCACCCAGTGTGCCGATCACCACTGTGACCACCTTGACTGGCTTGTGCCAGAGTCTTTGCAGTTGGATCTTTAAATCCTCATATTATTTATTTATTTATTTATTTATTTATTTCGAGCTTTTGTAACCCGGTCTTCTCGACCTCCGAAGAGGGACTCAGGCCGGCTAACAGCAGAGGGTTAAAATACAATAAGATAAACCACAGTAAGCATCATAATACAATAGTACAAAATTAAAATCCAGTTATACAACTTACGAAAGGTCAGTTCGTCAGAATAAATCATAAATTCATTGCCATCCGCCTGTGTGGTCAGCAGTTATTGACTCAGTCACCATTCTGCAAATGCAGTATCCCAAAGCCATGTTTTTATCAGCTTTCTAAAAGTCAGGAGGGAAGGGGCAGATCTAATCTCCATCAGGAGGGAGTTCCAGAGCCAAGGGACCACCACCGAGAAGGCCCTGTGCTTTTCCAGTTGTTTCTCTGCAATCCTGCTGTCACCTGGGATTGCGACATCGACGATCCATACTTTGTTTTTTAACACGATTGTGAGGTCGGGAGTATTATGCTCCAAAACTCTATCTATCTGAATCCGGAAGACCCAGATGAGTTTGGTGTGTTCGTTTTCTGTAACTCTTTCTGGCTTGTGATCCCACCAGTTCTTTGTCGCAGGCAGATGGTGTTTGTGGCACAAGTTCCAATAAATCACCTGAGCAATGGTGTTGTGCCTCTGCTTGTAGTCTATCTGCGTGATCTTCTTGCAGCAGCTGAGGATGGGATCTATTGTTTCATCTGCTTCCTTGCAGAGTCTACACTTGGGATCTGTTGTCAACTTTTCAGTTCTGGCTTTGATGGCATTGGCATTTGATTGGCATTGATGGCATTATTATTATTATTATTATTATTATTATTATTATTATTCTCTCTGCCCTATCTATGGCAAAAGAGAAGAACTGGTGAGCCCCTAGAAAGGATTTACAAGGCTTTTAGCCTTTTCTACCAAATAGTGCCATGATTCCATAGCTTTGAGCAATAGCAGAGCAAATGGTATCAAACTGTATTGTTTCTACAGTGTAGATGCAGCCCCTTTGTCTTGAAGGCCTTGCCCCTTGCGCCAACTTTCCCAGCACTTAATTACCAGGCAGGAGGTCTCTGATAATCTACCCACAAATGTGGTGGTCTTCTTTCAGAACTGGGAGGTCCGCTACCATCGCGACGTGCCTCTCACTCCCAGGCAGGATGTCAATGCGCCTGACCTCTATATTCCCAGTGAGTATGAAGATATTATACATAATATAATAAAATATAATATAGTTTATTATAATAAATATTGCAATATATTTTATATATGTGTGTGTGTATATATAATGTTTATAATCTTTGAAGGTTTTATATGGTTTCTTTGAAGATAATATAATATATATATTGCAATATGTATGTGTGTGTATATGTTTTATACTGTGTATGTGTGTGTGTGTAATATTATATAATACTAGCCGTCCCCTGCCACGCGTTGCTGTGGCCCACATGGGGGTTGTGTGTGGGAGGTTTGGCCCAATTCTATCATTGGTGGGGTTCAGAATGCTCTGTGATTGTAGGTGAACTATAAATCCCAGCAACTACAACTCCCAAATGTCAAGATTCTATTTTCCCCAAACTCCAACAGTGTTCACATTTGAGCATATTGAGTATTCTTATAGAGTTTGGTCCAGAGCCATCATTGTTTGAGTCCACAGTGATCTCTGGATGTAGGGGAACTACAACTCCAAAACCAAAGGACACTGCCCACCAAACCCTTCCAATATTTTCTGCTGGTCATGGGAGAACTGTGGGCAAAGTTTGGTTCAATTCCATTGTTGGTGGGGTTCAGAATGTTCTTTGATTGTAGGTGAACTAAAAATCCCAGCAACTACAACTCCCAAATGACAAAATCAATTTTTTTGAGTGAAGGACATACATTGGATTGTTAGGTGTCTTGTGTCCAAATTTGGTGTCAATTCGTCCAGTGGTTTTTGAGTTCTGTTAATCCCACAAACGAACATTACATTTTTATTTGTGTAGATATCTTTGAAGACATTATATGTTTCTTTGAAGATATAATATATTACATAACAAATCCAGAGTTTTGGAGTCCATTGTCATCTGTACACAGATAATAAATAGTAAAGGTAAAGGTTTTTCCCTAACATTAAGTCCAGTCATGTCTGACTCTGGAGGTTGGTGCTCATTTCCATTTCTAAGCCAGAGAGCTGGCATTGTCCGTAGGCACCTCCAAGGTCATGTGGTCGGCATGACTACATGGAGCGCCGTTACCTTCGCGCCAGAGCGGTACCTATTGTTCTACTCACAGTTGCATGTTTTCAAACTGCTAGGTTGGCAGAAGCTGGGGCTAACACTGGGAGCTCACACTGCTCCCCAGATTCAAACCTGCAACCTTTGGATCAGCAAGTACAGCAGCTCAGCGGTTTAGCCCACTGCGCCACCATCCGAACTCCCGCTGTTAGCTTCAGCTTCTGCCAATGTAGTAGTTCGAAAACATGCAAATATGAGTAGCTCAATAGGTACCGCTTCTGCGACAAGGTAACAGCGCTCCATGCAGTCATGCCGGCCACATGACCTTGGAGGCGTCTACGAACAACGCCGGTTCTTCAGTTTTGAAATGGAGATGAGCACAAACTCCCAGAGTCGGACACAACCAGACTTGATGTTAAGGGGAATTGTTGAAGCTGTTTGCAATTTATAATGTAGATTTCAAAGTATGTATGTATGTTTAAAATGCAGTCGCTATGTGCCGAGTGTAATGTATTCCTGTGTGGAAAGAGTTAACTGAACCATGGAGGGAACGGCATTCCTAGAGAGGTCATAAATCAAGTGTATAGAACAAATGGACTCACCGTTGTGCATGCGTTATACGTCATACTTCACTCTGGAATGTAAGAGGTGTTGACTAGTACTGATAACAATGTGTTCGCAATGTTTCGATTGGATGGTAAAGAAGCAAGTTTACGATGTGCTGTTAAGTAGCTTCTAATGTATATAGCTGTAAAATAAAGTAGTTTATAGCCTAAGGTGGCCGTGATTGATCTTTTCCTGCCTTGCTGTGTTGCCGATGCCACTGACAACCTTTTTCTTCGAAGATATTCTATGGTTTTTGTTTTTTTTGGGGGGGGGGTTGTCATTTTCTGGGCAGACACTTAGTCACAGCGCCACAAAGTGTAAGAAACACAGAAAACAAAAGCAAATAAAAACATGGATATGGGCTTCAAAGGAAAACCCCACAGCTTGTAGGCTGAATCCATCTCGCCATGTCATTTCATGTGGCCCTCCAGATTCTGTACTACAACTCCCACGTTCCTCATCATTAGCCATCATGAATACAGCTGATAGGAGTTGTGATATAGCTGGAAAGCTTCAGTTCTGTTTTGTTTGGGTTTGGAAAGGTATGGGAGAAGTAAGAATGTACTTGGGAAGTCTGACTTGGCCACGGTGGTACACGCTCTGGTCACATCCCGCCTTGACTACTGCAACGCTCTCTACGTGGGGCTGCCCTTGAAGACGGCCCGGAAGCTTCAGCTAGTCCAGCGTGCGGCAGCCATGTTACTAACTGGAGCAGGACGCAGGGAGCATACAACGCCCTTGCTGTTCCAGCTCCACTGGCTGCCGATCTGCTACCGGGCCCAATTTAAGGTGCTGGTGTTATCCTACAAAGCCCTAAACGGTTCCGGCCCAAAATACCTTTCGGACCGCATCTCGGCCTATGAGCCCACGAGGACCTTGAGATCGTCTGGGGAGGCCCTTCTCTCGAGCCCGCCTGCCTCACAGGCACGTCTGGCGGGGACGAGGGAGAGGGCCTTCTCGGTGGTGGCTCCCCGGCTGTGGAACACCCTCCCTGCTGACATCAGACAGGCGCCCTCCCTTATGTCCTTCCGGAAGAGCCTGAAGACATGGCTATTCGAGAAGGCATTTAATTAAGTGCTACAGTAACTGGAAATGACAACTGGAATGGAATATGACTACGGGACGGATTATGATTCTACGATAAGACGAAGCGGATTATTTTAGTGTAATTAGATGTCTGTGTAGTAGTGATATGTTAGTTTTTGTCATGTTGGCTCATTGTAAACTGTCTTTTTTGTATAGTGTACACCGCCGCGAGTCGCCTCAGGGCTGAGAGCGGCGGTTAATAAATGCAGCAAATAATAATAATAATAATAAAATAATAATAATGTGACACTTGATTTTCTTTGGGCCTTCAAAAGAGTGTATCTATTTTTTAATTCCCCTTCAGGTATGGCCTTTATCACCTATATTCTATTGGCTGGGATGGCCCTTGGTCTACAGAAGAGGTAAGAGCCTGAGCATTCACCCACATATTGTTGGCAAATACGAGTATTCATATGGAGAGAATGTTTTGGGGCAAGAAATTCCCCTATTTCAAGTAACAATGAAGGGTCCAGATCCATCAAGCCTTGAAGGAGCCTTAGTGGGACATTTATTTAGCTCTGCATAGCAAAGGGAAAGGTTAACACCCCTGTGGTGTTTGTTTTGCTGTCTGAGCCCCTGATCAGAAGATTGCACCCCACTTTCTCTCCCTGTGAGAGTTGGATTTTGAAAAATGTGGCTTGTTGTGCAACCTGGGATTGGTGATAAAACTTTAGAGGAGACATCTTTTCCTCATGATATAAACATACTGTATATACTCGAGTATAAGCTTAGATTTTATTTTACTCTATTATTATTCTTATTAGTACATTTATTATTTTACTCTATTTTTATTTGCAAGCACATTTACATTGAAGAAGGTTAGAATAATGGTTTAATCAGAGTTAAACCCGTGCATAAGACTGTAGACAGGACATAAATTCTGTGTGCCCAACGGGACGCCGGGGCTGCCTCAGATTAAAGGCCTTTGGATTTCCTTAAAACAGAGTCTTTAGATTGCTTAAAGGTTCAACAAAGTTCTTTATTATTGAAAACAAACAGGTACTTTAAGGCTTTCTTAACAGTCTGTTGGCTCTCTCTCAATCTTGTCCACAGGGAACAGGCACTATCTTCATAACTGTATTTTAGCTAATAGGAAAATCCTTAACTTCTAATCTGGGCAGTCTGTCTTTGCCCCTGTTGGCGTGGAGCCCCTGCACCCGGTACCAACTGCTTCTGGCTTCCGCGAGTGACCCTTACCAAGCAGAGCTTTGTAGACTTCCAGGGGAAAAGGAGCTGTAAGGCTGTATAATCCTCAGCCAAGCTATGGGGCCTTTTCTCCCCGGCCAAGCTGTAAGGCTGTATATCTCCCGGCCAAGCCGTAGACTGTATATATCCCCGGCCAAGCCATAGAAGACGAAGCTTTCTACAGGAGCTCTTGGTATTATGTCCTGCATGAAAAGCTTCTCTGTGTGGACTGAACCCAAAATGGCTCCTATTCCCTCCAAAAACCCAAAAAGGGGGCAGGACCAGGGAACCTAACTATAATTGACAGGTGGCTTGCCCTATGATTGCAGCCAAAAGAAGCCATGTATCTGCAGAGTCCCTGAAACTTAGGACTACAACAAACATTCAATGCAAAGCAAACAAAATTGGAGCTCCTGGTACAGTTGTACCTGCACACACAGTCTTATCTTAAATTATAGTTTTATGTAAATATTCAAAACATTTAACCTACTGATGCCTCAATTAATGTAATTGTATTGTATCTATTTTTATTTTGAAATTTACCAGTAGCTCCTGCATTTCCCACCCTCAGCTTATACTCGAGTCAATACGTTTTCCCAGTTTCTTTGTTTTGTTTTTGTGTGTGTAAAATTTGGTGCCTCGGCTTATATTTGGGTCGGCTTATACTCGACTATATACAGTATTTATTTATTTATTTATTTAAGACATTTATATTCCACCCTTCTCACCCCGAAGGGGACTCAGCACAGCATATATACGGCAAACATTCAATGCCAGGACAAGAAATGATATAAGTATGCATAAACATTAAAAACATTTACCAAAATATTAAAATACCCCATTTAAAACCACCATTGGTCATCTGTGTCAAATCTAAATTGGTCTGTTATAGTTTCTTATCGCTGCCTTATTGCCCTGTCACGAAAGCTTGGTTCTACAGCTGAGTTTTTACAATAATAATAATAATCATCATCATCATCATCATCATAGAATCAAAGAGTTGGAAGAGACCTCATGGGCCATCCAGTCCAACCCCATTCTGCCAAGAAGCAGGAATATTGCATTCAAATCACCCCTGACAGATGGCCATCCAACCTCTGTTTAAAAGCTTCCAAAGAAGGAGCCTCCACCACACTCCTAGGCAGAGAGTTCCACTGCTGAACGGCTCTCACAGTCAGGAAGTTCTTCCTCATGTTCAGATGGAATCTCCTCTCTTGTAGTTTGAAGCCATTGTTTTGTGTCCTGGTCTCCAGGGAAGCAGAAAACAAGCTTGCTCCCTCCTCCCTGTGGCTTCCTCTCACATATTTATACATGGCTATCATATCTCCTCTCAGCCTTCTCTTCTTCAGGCTAAACATGCCCAGCTCCTTAAGCCGCTCCTCATAGGGCTTGTTCTCCAGACCCTTGATCATGTGTCCTCTGGACACATTCTGGCTTGTCAATATCTCTCTTGAATTGTGGTGCCCAGAATTGGACACAATATTCCAGGTGTGGCCTAACCAAAGCGGAATAGAGGGGTAGCATTACTTCCCTAGATCTAGACACTCTGCTCCTATTGATGCAGGCCAAATTCCCATTGGCTTTTTTGCTGCCACATCACATTGTTGGCTCATGTTTAACTTGTTGTCCACGAGGACTCCAAGATCTTTTTCACACGTACTTCTCTCGAGCCAGGCATTGTCCCCCATTCTGTATCTTTCATTTCGTTTTTCCTGCCAAAGTGGAGTATCTTGCATTTGTCACTGTTGAACTTCATTGTGTTAGTTTTGGCCATTCATCTCTCTAATCTGTCAAGATCGTTTTGAATCCTGCTCCTGTCCTCTGGAGTATTGGCTCTCCCTCTCAATTTGGTGTCGTCTGCAAACTTGATGATCATGCCTTCTAACCATCTAAGTCATTAATGAAGACCCTGACCAGGACCGGGCCCAGTAATAAAGAAATGCATCCAATAATGTGCTTGTTGTGAGAGTAATGGTTTCTCCTTCCAGGTTCTCTCCGGAGGTCCTTGGGATGTGCGCCAGCACTGCCTTTGTGTGGGTGGTCATTGAAGTCCTTGCGCTCCTCCTGGGCCTCTACTTGGCCACCGTTCAGAGCGACCTCAGCACATTCGACTTGCTGGCTTACTGTGGCTACAAATACGTCGGGTAAGTCCCGGCGCTTGGAAAGCTACATTTAACATGGTGTATACTTAAATTGTTAACAAGAATCTTAATATCACTGCACAAAAATATTTTATTTAATTTTCATAATCTATTTTGTCTCTCTTTATTATCTTACAAAACAACATGTTACATCAACTATTCCCAGATCTAACACCCCCCCCCCCCCCCCCCCCCACATCATTCATGAAAATAAATATCTGTTAGGTCTATTACTTCTGCTTGTTCCGGTTTCATCCATTACATATAATGATTGTAATATATTTCTTAATTCATCATCCACAATCTTTTCTGGGTCATTTAATGGTTTGAATTTGCTGTTACGTTGACACCTGACGCAAATAAATGACTTCCACATATTCTCAAATATAGATTCATAGAATCAAAGAGTTGGAAGAGGCCTCCTGGGCCATCCAGTCCAACCCCATTCTGCCAAGAAGCAGGAATATTGCATTCGAATCACCCCCAACAGATGGCCATCCAGCCTCTGTTTAAAAGCTTCCAAAGAAGGAGCCTCCACCACACTCCGGGGCAGAGAGTTCCACTGCTGAACGGCTCTCACAGTCAGGAAGTTTTTCCTCATGTTCAGATGGAATCTCCTCTCTTGTAGTTTGCTAATACTTTTGCTAATGTTAATTTTTATTATTATTTGATACACAAGAAGATTAAACAGCAAACAAGATCACTATGCTGGATTTTGCTGGAACAGCCAAGTTTTCAGGCTCCTCCTAAAGATTTCCAGGGTGGAGAATTACCTAATACCTCTGGGGAGCGAATTCCAGAGCCAAGGGGCCACTACAGAGAAGGCCCTCTCTCTCCTCCCCACAAGTCGTGCTTGCGATGAAGGCAGGAGCGAGAGAAGGACCTCTCCGGAAGATATGATAGCCATGTATAAATATGTGAGAGGAAGCCACAGGGAGGAGGGAGCAAGCTTGTTTTCTGCTTCCCTGGAGACTAGGATGCAATGGAACAATGGCTTCAAACTACGAGAGAGGAGATTCCATCTGAACACGAGGAAGAACTTCCTGACTGTGAGAGCCGTTCAGCAGTGGAACTCTCTGCCCTGGAGTGTGGTGGAGGCTCCTTCTTTGGAAGCTTTTAAACAGGGGCTGGATGGCCATCTGTCAGGGGTGATTTGAATGCAATATTCCTGCTTCTTGGCAGAATGGGGTTGGACTGGATGGCCCATGAGGTCTCTTCCAATTCTATGATTCTATGATCGAAGAGGTTGCGTGGTTCATAGATGGAAATGCGATTGCATTTCTCGTATTTCACTTGTAGATTACTAACTGAACACTTGGCCCCACATTTGTGTTTGCAGTTTTCAGCATTTCTGCCTTTGGGCTAACGCTGAAAATAGTGTTCACTCTCGAAACCAGGGCTTCTCGAAGGAATGGTCCAGAGACTGGTGCCGGTCCATGAATTCCTAGTTGTTGGTCCCTATAAGAGTTTCCAGGAAATAGAGAAATAGCTTTAGTTAATTAGCACAAATATGGTATTAGTCTCTGGTATAGTACAGAAAATGCCACTCTCTAGTAATATATTGTCATGCAATATAATAATAAATAATAATATTTATATTACACTCGCCGTCCCCTGCCACACATTGCTGTGGCCCACATGGAGGTTCTGTGTGGATGGTTTGGCCCAATTCTATAATTGGTGGGGTTCAGAATACTCTGTGATTGTAGGTGTACTATAAATCCCAGCAACTACAACTCCCAAATGACAAAATCAATTTTTTTTTGAGTGAAGGACATACATTGTATTGTTAGGTGTCTTGTGTCCAAATTTGGTGTCAATTCGTCCAGTGGTTTCTGAGTTCTGTTAACCCCACAAACGAACATTATATTTTTATTTATATAGATGTAATATTACTAATAATATTACGATATAGTGGTGTGGTGCAGTATTATTTATTTATATTTTTTTGAATAATTTTTTATTAATCAATTTCTAACATAACTACATAGAAAGAGGGGAAATATTCAAGAAGAAGATAGAAAAGTAGAAAATACAATCAGGAGAGAAAAGAAAAAAAATACATAAAAACAAAAATGCAAAAAAAACCAAAACCCAGATATAAAAAAACAAGAAAAATAAATAAAATAAAATGACTTCCATTCTAATCTCAGGATCTTCTTATTTTTTGTTTCGTTATTATTTACCTCTTCTTTTTTCCTTCTTTTTTCTATTTTTTTTCATAGTCATAAAAAAGAACCCAATCAGTCTTTTTTATAGATTTCCCAGTGTTTTTCTTTAACAAAAAAATAATTCATCCACGTCTCTTTTTTCTTTAGCCTTCTCCTCCTTTTTCTGAGGTTTACAGAAATAATTCTTGCCGCTGGTTTCATCAACATTAACAATTTGGCTTCAGTTTCATCCAATTATAATTCCCAATCAGTAAAGCCTAAACAAATAATACTTTAATTTTTTCTTAAACTTTTTTTTGGAATTTTTTACTAATAATATTACGATATAGTGGTGTGGTGCAATATTATTTATTTATAGCATTTTTACCCCGCTCTTCTCAACTCCCTGGGGGGGGGGGGGGGGGCTCAGAGCGGGTAACCAAAGGCAACAATTCAATGCCACGATCAATAACATAGTATAAAACCATAAATACATACAGTTAAAACAATAGCAATTAATTAACCAAATTATCGTAACAGTCATTAAAACAATACGCAGTCCACAAGCCCACTGATAGAACAATAAAACCATATCCTGATACATATCGTCTTGCCAATCCATTTCCAGTCAAAGTGCTTCTTTATGTTTATTGTCCGAAAGCCTGTTCCCAAAACTAAGATTTTAATTTTTTCCTGAACGCCAGGAGGGATGGAGTCAATCGTATTTCATTTGGAAGCCAATTCCACAGGCGGGGGGCTACAGCCGAGAAGGCCCTGTCTCTCGTCCCCGCCAGCCACATTTGCGATGTTGGTGGGAGCGAGAGCAGGGCCTCCCCGGATGATCTTAAGTTGCGAGGTGGGACGTAGAGGCAGATGCGTTCGGACAAGTAAGCTGGGCCAGAACCGTATAGAGCTTTATAGGTCAAAACCAGCAAAATATAGCAACGTTTAATGCTGATATTGTACTATGCTAATAATAGAATATATTGTATGTAATATATACCTTGTAAGCCGCTCTGAGTCTCCTTCAGGGTGAGAAGGGTGGCATATAATAATCTAGCTGTCCCCTGCCATGCGTTGCTGTGGCCCAGTGTGTTGATCTGGAAAATAAAGTAATTAGAAAGTGTTAGTTTCTAATATATATAATTTCTTGATGCTTGTGGGTAAACAGTATTTCTTGCTGTTTCTTTGTCAGTGTTGATTTGGAGATTGTCTGGTTTGCCTACTCTGGAACATGCAACATAGAATTGTCCTTCTTTAGGGGTCCCTTACAAATCTATGATACTGTATCTGTGTGTGTGAGAATGATATTATTATTATTATTATTATTATTATTATTATTATTACCCCGCTAACATCTCCCGAAGGACTCGGTGTGGCTTACAAAGGCCAAGGCCCTCAATAAAACAACAGCATAACAATACAACAGTAAACAGTATATATCTATCTATATCTATGGCTGGATGGCTCTTTGTCAGGAGGGCTTTGATTACGTTTTCTTGCCCTGGTGAAGGGAGTTAGACTGGATGGCCTTAAGTATTTTCTGATGGTCATGGGAGTTCTGTGTGGGAAGTTTGCCCCAGTTCTGTCGTTGGTAGGGTTCAGAATGCTCTGATTGTAGGTGAACTATAAATCCCAGTAACTACAACTCACAAATGTCAAGGTCTATTTCCCCCAAACTCCATCAGTGCTCATATTTAGGCATATGGAATATTCGTGCCAAGTTTGGTCCAGATCCATTATTGTTTGACTCCACAGTGCTCTCTGAATGTAGGTGAACTACAACTCCCAAACTCAAGGTCAATGCCCACCAAACCCTTCTAGTGTTTTCTGTTGGTCAGGGGAGTCCTGTGTGCCAAGTTTGGTTCAATTCTATCATTGATGGAGTTCAGAATGCTCTTTGATTGTAGGTGAACTATAAATCCCAGCAACTACAACTCCCAAATGACAAAATCTTCTCTAACACCATGTGGACGTTTGTCCTTTCTATTTTCCAGGATGATCCTTGCTGTGATGGGCGGCTTGATCTTCGGCAGCAACGGCTATTATATTGCCTGGGCCTGGGCCTCTTGTGCCCTGATGTATTTCATGGTGAGTCCTTTCACGTGATGGAATTGGCCTCTAAATTAGCAGTTGTTATTACATTTTAAAGGGTAACTTTCCCCCATTTCTGGGAATTTTTTTAAAAGTATGCTACTAAGTATGCTTAAAAAGTATGCTTTCATGGCCAGAATCACTGGGTTGCTGTGAGCTTTCTGGCCATGTTCCTGAAGCATTCTCTCCTGACGTTTCGTTCACATCTATGGCAGGCATCCTTAGAGGATTTGAGGTCTGTTGGAAACTAAGTAAGTTCCAGAGCCAGGGGGCCACCACAGAGAAGGCTCTCTCTCTCGTCCCCGCAAGTCGCACTTGCGATGCGGGCGGGAACGAAAGAAGAGCCTCTCCGGAAGATCGAAGAGAAATATTTGGGAACCGCTGGACTAGGGCACCCATTGTCGTTAAGCATGTAGGCAAGGGGAATAATAATAATAATAATAAGAAGAAGAAGAAGAAGATATTGCATTCAGATCACTCCTGACAGATGGCCAAGCAGAGGCTGGATGGCCATCTGTCAGGGGTGATCTGAATGCAATATTTCTGCTTCTTGGCAGGGGGTTGGACTGGATGGCCCATGAGGTCTCTTTCAACTCTTTGATTCTATGATAATAATAATAATAATAGTAATAATAATAATAATAATAATAATAATCTTTATTACCCTGCCACCATCTCCCCAATGGGGACTCAGAGTGGCTTACATGAGGCCAAGCCCAAATGACAATTACAATAAAGAAAAACCAAAAAGACAAACTGAAACCGCGAACAATAAACAATAACATCATAGTTACATAAAACATATGAATATATAACAATATAAAAAATATGCACAGGCACAATAATAATGGGCAGGCTACATGTAGTGATTAAAAGGACAAACTGATTAAAACTAATTAAAAACTCGTGCGAGATAAAAGAGGGGAGCAGGTAATTTATGGAGGAGGGCTCATTTTTGTGGGAGTTGTGGAATCAAGCTTTCCCATGAGGGGGGACATATACTCCAATGACAGAACTTTGAGGCTGAGTGATCATGTGGGATTATATACCTACTCATCAAAGGCCAGGTTTTAAGGTCCTTTTTGAAGATTTCTAGGGAAGGGGCTTTCCTAATTTCTCCAGGCAGTGAGTTCCAGAGTTGGGGAGCCACAGCAGAAAAGCCTCTCTCCCTTGTACTCACTTGAGAGACTGGCAGGGGTGAGAGAAGGGCCTCCCCGGAAGATCGGAGGGCTCGAGATGGTTCATGGCAGGAGATACGGTCACAAAGGTAGGCGGGTCCCAAACCGTTTAGGGCTTTGTAGGTGATAACCTGCACCTTGAATTGGGACCAGAAAATAAATGGCAGCCAATGGAGCTCCTTAAACAGGGGGGTTGACCACTCCCTATAAGTCGCCCCAGTTATTAATCTGGCTGCCGAACGTTGGACAAGTTGTAATTTTCGGGCCGTCTTCAAGGGTAGCCCCACGTAGAAAGCATTACAGTAGTCCAGTCTAGAGGTAACTTAGGCATGGACCACCATGGTCAAGTCAGACTTCACGAGGTAAGGTTGCAATTGGCGCACAAGTTTTAGTTGTGCGAAGGCCCTCCCGGCTACCGCCGACACCTGCGCATCGAGTGTCAGCGCTGAGTCCAGGAGGACCCCAAACTGCGGATCTGTGATTTCAAGGGGAGTGCAACTTCATCCAGCACAGGTTGCCACCCAATACCCCGGTCAGCTGAGCAACTGACCTCGAGGACCTCTGTCTTGTCAGGATTGATCCTTAGCTTGTTCTTCCTCATCCAGGTCACCACAGCAGCCAGGCACTGGTCCAGTATCCAAGGGGCTCCCTTGGAATCTGGTGGAAAAGAGTAGTAGAGTTGGGTGTCATCTGTGTAGAGCAGTGATTCTCAACCTTACTCATGTTGCGACCCCTTAATACAGTTCCTCATGTTGTGGTGACCCCCAACCATAAAATTATGTTCGTTGCTACTTCATAACTGTAATTTTGCTACTGTTAGGAATCATAATGTAAATATCTGATCTGCAGGGTGTATTTTCATTCACCGGACCAAATTTGGAACCATTTTGGTCCAGAAATGAAATTTGAAGAAACAGCACTCTCTAACTTGACGCCTTCCAAAGGTCTTGGGCAAATGCCCCCATAATCCTCAAGTCACATGGCGAGTGACCAATGGTCATGTAACTGGTGATGATGGGAGAAGTCGCCCAATACACCCAAATACACCCAATGACTTTGTCATTTGGGAGTTGCAGTTGCTGGGATTTATAGTTCACTTACAATCAAAGAGTATTCTGAACTCCACCAACAATGGAATTGAACCAAACTTGGCACAGAGAACTCCCACAACCAACAGAAAATACTGGAAGGGTTTGGTGGGCATTGACCTTGAGTTCTGGAGTTGTAGTTCACCTACATCCAGAGAGCACTGTGGACTCAAACAATGATCTGGCCGGGGTTGTCCATGCCTTAGTCACCTCCAGATTGGACTACTGTAATGCGCTCTATGTGGGGCTGCCCTTGAAAACGGCCCGGAAATTCCAACTGGTCCAACGGGCGGCGGCCAGGTTGTTAACTGGTGCAGGTGCTTACCTACAAAGCCCTAAACGGTTTGGGACTCGCCTACCTGCGTGACCACATCTTCATATATGAACCCACACAATCTCTCCGATCATCTGGAGAGGCCTTGTTCACGATTCCACCTGTGTCGCAAGCGCGATTGGTGGGGACGAGGGACAGGGCCTTCTCCGTGGTGGCCCCCCGACTCTGGAACTCTCTCCCCAAGGACATTAGACAAGCCCCAACATTGGCAGTCTTTAGGAAGAGGTTGAAGACGTGGTTGTTCCAGTGTTGCCTTCCCAGAATAGGAAACTCTAAGCATCATGTCCCAAATGCACTTTACTAGAGATTTAAGATTGTCTGCACACCGCACTTATCTCCAAAAACCTATCCATTTCACCTGTCATGCCCAGCATTTTAAAATTTTTAATCATTACATCTTGCCCGGCCTTAAGTTTTAAATGTGCCATATTGTCTAATGTTTATTGCTATTGTTTTAATGTTTATTGCTTGTTTTATGAGTTTATTTATTGTTGTATTTTGTTATGCTGTTGTTTTATTGATGTGTTGGGCCTCGGCCTCTTGTAAGCCACACCGAGTCCTTCAGGAGATGTTAGCGGGGTATAAATAAAGGTTTATTATTATTATTATTATTATTATAGATTATTATTATTATTATTATTATGGAGCCCCCAGTGGCGCAGTGGGTTAAATCCCTGTGCCGGCAGGACTGAAGACTGACAGGTCGCAAGTTCGGATCCAGGGAGAGGCGGATGAGCTCCATCTATCAGCTCCAGCTCCTCATGCGGGGACATGAGAGAAGCCTCCCACAAGGATGATAAAAACATCAAAATCATCCAGCCGTCCACTGGGCAACGTCCTTGCAGACGGCCAATTCTCTCACAACAGGAGTCACTCCTGACACGACAAAAAAAAATAATATTATTATTGATCTGGGCCAAACTTGGCATGAATACTATATATGTCCAAATGTGAACACTGGTGGAGTTTGAGAAAAATAGACCTTAACATTTGGAAGTTGTTGTTGCTGGGATTACTAGTTCACCTACAATCAGAGAGCATTCTGAAACACACCAATGATAGAAGTGGGCCAAACATCCCACACAGAACCCCCATGACCAGCAGAAAATACTGTGCTTTCTGATGGTCTTTGGTGACCCCTCTGACACCCCCTCGCGACGCCCTCAGTGGTCCCGACCCCCAGGTTGAGAACCACTGGCGTAAGTGTTGGAAGTTGTAGTCCAGTGCCTCCTTAGGGGAAATGACACAGGGATCGGCCTCCTTCTCAACCTTGTAATGACCTTTCTCAGGTTCGTTCCTTGCGGATGAAGATCCTGCCTTCCATGGTGCAAGAAGGGCTAAGCCGACCCAGCGGACGGGCCCAGATGTACGTCACGCTCGCGGCTGCAGCGTTCCAGCCCCTGATCCTCTATTGGCTGACGGTGCAGCTGGTGCATTGAAACCCGACGGAGTCAGGTGCTGAACTTTGGGACTATGGGACTGCCCTGCGGCCATTGGGGACAAGTGCAGCTTGGATGGGACTCCTCCTCGCCAGGAAAACAATCAGAAGGACACTCTAGGAGGAGAGATGTGGAGTCAGGGAAAAGGGAAGCAAAGTCTACCATATCCAGGCTCTGTACTGGCCCAAAGGCAAGATTCTAGGTCTGTTTCATTTCCATTCACACTCCTTTTTACTCAGGACTGATAGGAACAGCGAGTGCGGAAAATTATGAGTATAATTTCATCTTTTGTCCCCTGGATCAGCATCCTTTCTCCATCTCTTTGCTTCCTCCCAAAGCACCACCAACTCACCTAGGAAAACAGATTGGATCCGGCCTTTGTTTTGAATTGAGATGTGAGGGCCTGGGTTGTTTTCAGGCCTTCGCATCTCTAGTTTCGAGCAGCAAAGCCTTGTGCAAAAGGACTTTACAGTCTCTGGTTCACAACTCATTCTTACTTGGGTCACTGTCGCACAACAGAGTCTTATTAGAGATTCCGCTTCCCAAATTCCTCTCCATGATTAAAAAAAACCTGACAAATCTCCATGTGCACAAATGGCTCTTTCTAATGTCTCCTGTGCCATTCCCAAAGTCATATATATTCCCAAACTACACATACATAAATTTATATATATATATATATATATATATATAGAGAGAGAGAGAGAGAGAGAGAGAGAGAGAGTATGTATGTATGTATATTATATATGTATGTGTGTATATATATATATATATATATATATATATATTATATAATATATATATGGCCTGGTCAATCCATGGTTCTAAAGTACTTACAAAACTAAAGTTCTGGTGGTGAAAATTTCAGAACTCTAACAAAACTCTCAAAATGTCATTATAAATGGCAGTTCCTAATTGGTTCTATCATAAAAATCACCAATAATGAAATAATGGCCCATGAGGTCTCTTCCAACTCTTTGATTCTATGATTCTACCCAGCCCTCGCTCAGGGTCAACCTAAGTCTGAAATGACTCGAAAGCAAACAACAACAACAACAATCCTATCTCATCAGCCAAAAGCAGACCCACAATTTGGTGTGATTTTGTTCATTGGTTCTTTTGTTTTTAAGGTACTCATTATGCACAAAGCATTTTATAGTACTTACAAAACTAAAGTTCTGGTGGTGAAAATTTCAGAACTCTAACAAAACTCTCAAAATGTCATTATAAATGGCAGTTCCTAATTGGTTCTATCATAAAAATCACCAATAATGAAATAATAATTAAAATTTGAAAGTTTTGTTAGAGTTCTGAAATTTTCACCACCAGAACTTTAGTTTTGCAAGTACTTTAGAACCATTTACAACCATGGATCGACCAGGCCTAATCTCTCTCTCTCTCTCTCTATATATATATATATATAGAGAGAGAGTACCTTAAAAACAAATGAACGAAATCACACCAAATTGTGGGCCTGCTTTTGGCTGATGAGATAGGATTGTTGTTGTTGTGTGCTTTCAAGTCATTTCAGACTTAGGTTGACCCTGAGCGAAGGCCGGCTAAATGACCTTGGAAGTCCGTATTCAGCCCTCAGGCCTTAGTTTGAGGACCCCTGGCGTAAACAATCAGGGCCAGCTAACACCTTCCAACAAAGGATTCCCCCAGGCAGCAACCAGCCAGGCTTTAAAGCTGTGAGGCCATTCAATCCAAATCAAGCTGGTGAATTGCAACATTCACACTTGCCTCAAATAGACTAGAGTTCTTTCTTCCACTGTGGACATTATTCCACAGATATATAAACTCCATTTTCCTAGTTTCCAACAGACCTCGCAACCTTTGAGGATGCCTGCCATAGATGTGGGTGAAACGTCAGGAGAGAATGCTTCAGGAACACGGCCAGACAGCCTGGGAAACTAACAGCAACCCAGTGATCCCAGCCATGAAAGCCTTCGACAACACAAAGATCAGTTTTGTAGGGTTGTTCTTAAGTTGAATCTGTAAGGAAGCGTGATTGTTTATTTTACAGCTATACTCATTGTCACCAGTAGGTGGCAGTAGACTCTTTGAAAGGACTCAGGAAAGCTTTGGACCAGTACTGAGCTGGGCTTAGGACAGTGGTTCTCAACTTGTGAATCCCAATAATAATAATAATAATAATAATAATAATAATAATAATAATAATATACAATATTATATATATAATAAAATATTATAGTTATAACATAATAATATAATTATATTATTATAACTATAATTATAACTGTATTCTCAATTTGCTTCTGACATGATAAATATTATTATTATTATTATTATTATTATAGAATCATAGAGTTGGAAGAGACCCCAGGGGCCATCCAGTCCAATCACCCAACTTGCAGAGCACGAGATTCCACCAGACTCCAATAATAATAATAATAATAATATACAATATTATATATATATAATGAAATATTATAGTTATAATATAATTATTATTATATTATTATTATAATTATAACTGTATTCTCAATTTGCTTCTGACATTATTATTATTATTATTATTATTATAGAATCATAGAGTTGGAAGAAACCCCAGGCGCCATCCAGTCCAACCACCCAACTTGCAGAGCACGAGATTCCACCAGACTCCAATAATAATAATAATAATAATAAATAAATAAATAAACTTTATTTATACCCCGCCACCATCTCCCCAATGGGGACTCGGAGCGGCTATCCCTAGATGTTTTGGCCTTCAATTCCCAGAAATCCTAACAGCTGGGATTTCTGGGAGTTGTAGACCAAAACACTTGGGGACCCACAGGTTGAGAACCACTTTGGGTATGCTTTTTGAATGCTTCCTCCCTTGCGGGCTGGCTCCTCTTCCTTTTGTGGCATCGGCCAATCTCTCAGCAAGTGCCTGAAGAAGAGGGAACCCAGCCGGAGACCCTCTCCGCAGATCTAATATATGAGCGAGAAGCCGGTGCCACACATTCCACATCCTTTCAAAACATTTGTCCATCTTGAATGTCGCAATGGAGCATCGCCATGACTTGTGTGACACAGGTTTGCCTCCGTTCCCATCATCCCCAAAGTATTGTTGGTCTGGAGATGATGGGAGAAGGCGACTGATATTTATGGACGGCCCAATGTTTATCAGTTTTGTTTTCTCCCATATTTAATACTAGCGGTCCCCTGCCATGCGTTGCTGTGGCCCAGTCTGGTGATCTGGAAAATAAAGTCATGAGAAAGGGTTGGTTTCTAATATATGTAATTCCTTTCTGCTTGTGAGTAAACAGTATTTCTTGTTGTTTCTTTGTCAGTGTTGATGTGGAGTGTCTGGTTTGCCTACTCTGAAATATGCAACATATCATTGTCCTATTCCTGCTTCTTGGCAGAATGGGGTTGGACTGGATGGCCCATGAGGTCTCTTCCAACTCTTTGATTCTAGAATTCTATGATTCTGTAAGGGTCTCTTTCAAATCTATGATACTATATCTGTGTGTGTGTGAGAGAGAATCATATCTATCTATCTATCTATCTATCTATCTATCTATCTATCTATCTATATTTATGACTGGATGGCTCTTTGTCAGGAGGGCTCTGATTACATTTTCTTGCCCTGGTGAAGGGAGTTGGACTGGATGGCCTTAAGTATTTTCTGTTGGTCATGGGGGTTCTGTTGGCCCCATTTCTGTCGTTTGTGGGTTTCAGAATGCTCTTTAATTGTAGTGGACTATAAATCCCAGTAACTACAAATCCCAAATATCAAGGTCTATTTCCTCCAAACTCCATCTGTGTTCATATTTGGGCATATGGAATTTTTGGGTCAAGTTTGGTCCAGATCTATCATTGTTCGAGTCCACAGTGCTCTCTGGATGTAGGTGAACTACAACTCCCAAACTCAAGGTCAATGCCCACCAAACCCTTCCAGTGTGTTCTGTTGGTCATGGAAGTCCTGTATGCCATGTTTGGTTGAATTCCATCATTGGTGGAGTTCAGAATGCTCTTTGATTGTAGGTGAACTATAAATCCCAGTAGGTACAACTCCCAAATATCAAGGTCTATTTTCCTTAAACTCCATCTGTGTTCATATTTGGGCATATGGAATATTCGTGCCAAGTTTGGTCCAGATCCATCCTTGTTTGAGTCCACAGTGCTCTCTGGATGTGGGTGAACTATAATTCCCAAACTCAAGGTCAATGTCCACCAAACCCTTCCAGTTTTTTTCTGTTGGTCATGGGAGCCCTGTGTGCCAAGTTTGGCCCAATTCCATCATTGGTGGAGTTCAGAATGCTCTTTGATTGTAGGTAAACTATAAATCCCAGATGACAAAATCAATTTTTTTTGAGTGGAGGACATAAATTGGACTGTTAGGTGTCTTGTGTCCAAATTTGGTGTCAATTCCCCCAGTGGTTTTTGAGTTCTGATGATAGCACGAACTAACATTACATTTTTATTTATATAGATTTTGTTTGGATAAAGTTGGGTTAGCGCAGGCATGAGTCAGCTTGGGCCTTCCAGATGTTTTGGACTCCAACTCCCACAATTCCTAACAACCTCAGGCCCTTTCCATTCCCCCCTCAACTCTCTTTGCTGTGGACTGTGAGAAGATCCAACCCAGTCCATCCTCTAGGAAAGAAAGCCCGTCTGCTCACTGGAGGGAAGGATATTCGAGGCCAAGATGAAGTCCTTTGGCCACGTAATGAGAAGAAAGGAAAGCTTAGAGAAGAGAATGATGCTGGGGAAAGGGGAAGGAAAAAGGAAGAGGTGGATGGATGGGATCCCTGAAGTGACTGGCTTGACCTTGAAGGGGCTGGGGGTGGTGACCACCAACAGGGAGCTCTGGCCTGGGCTGGGCCAGGAGGTCACAAAGAGTCGGAGGCGACTGAACAAATAAACAATAACACATAAACCAAGAATAGAATTATAGAGTTGGAAGAGACCTCATGGGCCATCCAGTCCAACCCCATTCTGCCAAGAAGCAGGAATACTGCATTCAAAGCACCCCTGACAGATGGCCATCCAGCCTCTGTTCAAAAGCTTCCAAAGAAGGAGCCTCCACCACACAGAGAGTTCCACTGCTGAACAGCTCTCACAGTCAGGAAGTTCTTCCTCATGTTTAGATGGAATCTCCTTTCTTGTAGTTTGTAGCCATTGCTCCACTGCGTCCTAGTCTCCAGGGCAGCAGAAAACTAGCTTGCCCCTTCCTCTCTGTGACTTCCTCTCACATATTTACAGATGGCTATCATATTTCCTCTCATTCTTCTCTTCTTCAGGCTAAATGTGCCCAGCTCTTTAAGCCGCTCCTCATAGGGCTTGTTCTCCAGACCCCTGATCATTTTAGTCGCCCTCCTCTGGACACATTCCAGCTTGTCAAGATCTCCCTTCAATTGTGGTGCCCAGAATTGGACACAATATTCCAGGTGTGGTCTAACCAAGGTAGAACAGAGCATGGGGAGCATGACTTCCCTAGAGCTAGACCAGTGGTTCTCAACCTGTGGGTCCCCAGATGTTTTGGCCTTCAACTCCCAGAAATCCTAACAGCTGGTATACTGGTAGAGATTTCTGGGAGTTGTAGGCCAAAACACCTGGGGACCCACAGGTTGAGAACCACTGATCTAGACACTATGCTCCTATTGATGCAAGACAAAATCTCATTGGCTTTTTTTTGCTGTCACATCACATTGTTGGCTGTCCACAAGGACTCCAAGATCTTTTTCCCACATACTGCTCTCAAGCCAGGCATCGTCCCCCATTCTGTATCTTTGCATTTCGTTTTTTCTGCCTAAGTGGAGTCTCTTGCATTTGTCCCCGTTGAACTTCATTTTGCTAGTTTTGGCCCATCTCTCTAATCTGTCAAGATCGTTTTGAATTCTGCTCCTGTCCTCTGGAGTAATGGCTCTCCCTCCCAATGTGGTGTCATCTGCAAACTTGATAATCATGCTTTCTAACCCTTCATCTAAGTCATTAATAAAGATGATGAACAGGAAATGCTAGAAAAAATAGTGATTCGATCAAGGAGGACGTTTACGAACCAAGCTCTCTGGCAGGGAAAGTGGAGCAACAGCACTCCCCCAGTAGCCGGAACCAAGCACAGCCTCCAAGACGCCGAAAATGGGAAAACCTATATATGACTCTATCTACGTACAGTTGTCTGTTTTGTCAGTGTATAAATGGCACTGAATGTTTGCCGCGTGTGCATGTTCTGTGATCCGCCCTGAGTCCCCTTTCAGAATGAGGATTGCAGAATATAAATCTATCTACTGGGGGAATTGACACCAAATTTGGACACGATGCACCTAACAACCCAATGTATGTCCTTCACTCAATATTTTTTTATTTTGCCATGTGGGAGTTGTAGTTGCTGGGATTTATAGTTCACCTACTATCAAAGAGCATTCTGAACCCCACCAACGATGGAATTGAACCAAACTTGGCACACAGTTCTCCCATGACCAGCAGAAAATACTGGAAGGGTTTGGTGGGCAGTGTCCTTTGGTTTTGGAGTTGTAGTTCACCTACATCCAGAGAGTACTGTGGACTCAAACAATGATGGATCTGAACCAAACTTGGCACAAATATTCAGTATGCTCAAATGTGAACACTGGTGGAGTTTGGAGAAAATAACCTTGACACTTGGGAGTTGTTGCTGGGAGTTATAGTTCAATCAAAGAGCATTCTGAACTTCAGCAACGACGGAATTGAATTAGTCTAGACACACAGTTCTCCCATGACCAACAGAAAATACTGTTCGTTTGTGGGATTAACAGAACTCAAAAACCACTGGACGAATTGACACCAAATTTGGACACAAGACACCTAACAGCCCAATGTATGTCCTTCACTCAAAAAAATGATTTTGTCATTTGGGAGTTGTAGTTGCTGGGATTTATAGTTCACCTACAATCAAAGAACATTCTGAACCCCACCAACGATGGAATTGAACCAAACTTGGCACACAGTTCTCCCATGGCCAACAGAAAATACTGGAAGGGTTTGGTGGGCAGTGTCCTTTGGTTTTGGAGTTGTAGTTCACCTACATCCAGAGATCACTGTGGACTCAAACAATGATGGATCTGGACCAAACACTACACGAATACTCAATATGCCCAAATGTGAACACTGGTGGAGTTTGGGGAAAATAGAATCTTGACATTTGGGAGTTGTACTTGCTGGGATTTATAGTTCACCTACAATCACAGAGCACTCTGAACCCCACCAATGATAGAATTGGGCCAAACCTCCCACACAGAACCCCTATGAGGGCCACAGCAATGCGTGGCAGGGGACGGCTAGTACTATAAATAAATAAATAATCCAAGTTGGCCTGTGTGCCAACTTCTGTTCAGCTTTGCAGGACAAGCCAACATACATACATAGTTTGACTTTTATATAGAGAGATGTACTTTTATATAGAGAGATGTACTTTTATATAGAGAGATGTACTGCAAGCACAAGGTAGGAGTGTGTCAGAATATTTCCCCCGACCCTCTCTAAACACTTGCCTCCAGGCCCTCTTCAAAGCAGGCCTCTGCTTCATTTGAGACCAAGCCAATTTCCTCCATCCAGGTGGGTCTCCATCCTCCCTTTCCCCCAGACACCCATTGGACCCAGGTGCTTTGCCAGAGGGCAACATTAGGCATTATCTACCTGACTGCGAGTCCACAAAACACTGCAGATGGGGTCTTCCTGCCTGGGGCACATCCCTACGCTTTGTAACTAAGGATCAGGTTGTTTTCCTTGCCTTCGAACAACATAAAGATGCTTTAAACATATATTACCGGACAGAGTGGGGTGTATTTTTACCAGTGGCGCTGGGACACAACTGATCCTGGACTCTGGCGATCCTGGCGACTAAAATGATCAAGGGTTTGGAGAACAAGCCCTATGAAGAGCGGCTAAAAGAGCTGAAGAAGAGAAGGCTGAGAGGAGATATGATAGCCATGTATAAATATGTGAGAGGAAGCCACAGGGAGGAGGGAGCAAGCTTGTTTTCTGCTTCCTTGGAGACTAGGACGCGGAACAATGGTTTCAAACTACAAGAGAGGAGATTCCACCTGAACACGAGGAAGAACTTCCTGACTGTGAGAGCCGTTCAGCAGTAGAACTCTCTGCCCTCGAGTGTGGTGGAGGCTCCTTCTTTGGAAGCCTTTAAACAGAGGCTGGATGGCCATCTGTCAGGGGTGATTTGAATGCAATATTCCTGCTTCTTGGCAGGGGGTTGGACTGGATGGCCCATGAGGTCTCTTCCAACTCTTTGATTCTATGATTAGAGAGATTAGAGAGATGGGCCAAAACTAACAAAATGAAGTTCAACAGTGACAAATGCAAGATACTCCACTTTGGCAGGAAAAACGAAATGCAAAGATACAGAATGGGGGATGCCTGGCTTGAGAGCAGTACGTGTGAAAAAAATCTTGGAGTCCTCGTGGACAACAAGTTAAACATGAGCCAACAATGTGATGTGGTGGCAAAAAAAGCCAATGGGATTTTGGCCTCCATTAAGAGGAGCATAGTGTCTAGATCTAGGGAAGTCATGCTCCCCATGCTCTATTTTGCCTTGGTTAGACCACAACTGGAATATTGTGTCCAATTCTGGGCACCACAATTCAAGAGAGATATTGACAAGCTGGAATGTGTCTAGAGGAGGGCAACTCAAATGACCAAGGGTCTGGAGAACAAGCCCTATGAGGAGCGGCTTAAGGAGCTGGGCATGTTTAGCCTGAAGAAGAGAAGGCTGAGAGGAGATATGATAGCCATGTATAAATATGTGAGAGGAAGCCACAGGGAGGAGGGAGCAAGCTTGTTTTCTGCTTCCTTGGAGATTAGGACGCGGAACAATGGCTTCAAACTACAAGAGAGGAGATTCCATCTGAACATGAGGAAGAACTTCCTGAGTGTGAGAGCCGTTCAGCAGTGGAACTCTCTGCCCAGGAGTGTGGTGGAGGCTCCTTCTTTGGAAGCTTTTAAACAGAGGCTGGATGGCCATCTGTCAGGAGTGATTTGAATGCATTTTTCCTGCTTCTTGGCAGAATGGGGTTGGACTGGATGGCCCATGAGGTCTCTTCCAACTCTAGGATTCTATGATTCTATAATTCAGTCACTCTTGACACGACAAAAAAAATTTTTTTTAAATTATTGTTTTGTTTAAGGGGTTTTTTTTGCACTACAAATAAGATATGTGCATATATCTTATTGTATTATTATTATTCATGTTTTTTTTTCAAATTATAATCCGGCCCTCCAACAGTTTGAGGGACTGTGACCTGGCCCTCTGTTTAAAAATTTGAGGACCCCTGATGTGGAGCAATGGCTTCAAACTACAAGAGAGGAGATTCCACCTGAACATGAGGAAGAACTTCCTGACTGTGGGAGCTGTTCAGCAGTGGAACTCTCTGCCCCAGAGTGTGGTGGAGGCTCCTTCTTTGGAAGCTTTTAAGCAGAGGCTGGATGGTCATCTGTCAGGGGTGCTTTGAATGCAATATTCCTGCTTCTTGGTAGAATGGGGTTGGACTGGATGACCCATGAGGTCTCTTCCAACTCTAGGATTCTATGCTTGGTTTATGTGTTATTGTTTATTTGTTCAGTTGCCTCCGACTCTTTGTGACCTCCTGGCCCAGCCCAGGCCAGAGCTCCCTGTCGGTGGTCATCACCCCCAGCCCCTTCAAGGTCAAGCCAGTCACTTCAGGGATCCCATCCATCCACCTCTTCCTTTTTCCTTCCCCTTTCCCCATGAGGTCTCTTCCAACTCTTTGATTCTATGATTCTAAGAACTTCCTAACTGTGGGAGCTGTTCAGCAGTGGAACTCTCTGCCCCGGAGTGTGGTGGAGGCTCCTTCTTTGGAAGCTTTTAAACAGAGGCTGGATGGCCATCTGTCAGGGGTGCTTTGAATGTGATTTTCCTGCGTCTTGGCAGAATGGGATTGGACTGGACAGCCCATGAGGTCTCTTCCAACTCTTTGATTCTATGATTCTAAGAACTTCCTGACTATGGCGGCTGTTCAGCAGTGGAACTCTCTACCCTGGAGTGTGGTGGAGGCTTTTAAGCAGAGGCTGGATGGTCATCTGTCAGGGGTGCTTTGAATGTGATTGTCCTGCTTCTTGGCAGAATGGGGTTGGACTGGATGTCCCACGAGGTCTCTTCCAACTCTATGATTCTAAGAACTTCCTGACTGTGGGAGCCGTTCAGCAGTGGAACTCTCTACCCTGGAGTGTGGTGGAAGCTTTTAAGCAGAGGCTGGATGGTCATCTGTCAGGGGTGCTTTGAATGTGATTGTCCTGCTTCTTGGCAGAATGGGGTTGGACTGGATGGCCCATGAGGTCTCTTCCAACTCTATGATTCTATGATTCTAAGAACTTCCTGACTGTGGGAGCCGTTCAGCAGTGGAACTCTCTACCCTGGAGTGTGGTGAAGGGTTTTAAGCAGAGGCTGGATGGTCATCTGTCAGGGGTGCTTTGAATGTGATTGTCCTGCTTCTTGGCAGAATGGGGTTGGACTGGATGTCCCACGAGGTCTTTTCCAACTCTAGGATTCTATGATTCTACCAGTTGCCCATAAAGAATAAGAAACTAGAGCTGATGTAGTCTATCCAGTACAATTTTATGAAAGCCTCAAATAACCCCAGCAACATGCCTAGAAACCAAGTTGGACTGTGCTAATGATGATGATATTTGACCCCACTTTCTCTAGCAAGCAGCAAACGTGGTCTCGGCCCGGGGAGACCCTCCCGCATTTCCTTACAAAACCCCAAAGCGTGTGGGTTCCGAGTCTTGGATGGGAAAGAACAGGCTCTGTGTGGGCAGGAGCAGTGTGCAAGACTCGCTTAGAAAAGTGCCGTGAATGGATGTCTGGGAGAAGAAAGAGAGAAAGAAAAGGTACAGACAGTATATTACACGCCACCTCCCTCCCTCCCGCCCCCATCTCCCCGAATGTATGCAGATCTCGGCTCGGGGAAGAGAGCAGCATTTAAATTTAGGGTTTGAAGGCTGACAGCGTCTCCATCTGTCTTCAGATCCCCTCCTGGCTCCTTCACGTTCTCTTTCCGAGGCAATTCTATTCAGGTTTTCCCCTTTTCCCAGTTGGCTCCAGATGCTCAGTATTTTTCCTATCTGGTTGTAACATGACGTTCATCTATCTATATACTAGCCATGCCCTGCCACACGTTGCTGTGGCCCACATGGGGGTTCTGTGTGGGAGGTTTGGCCCAATTCTATCGTTGGTGGGCCTCAGAATGTGCTTTGATTGTAGGTGAACTATAAATCCCAGCAACTACATCTCCAAATTTCAAGGTCTATTCCCCCCAAACTCCACCTGTGTTCATATTTGGGCATATGGAATATTTGTGCCAAGTTTGCTGACTGTGGAACCATCATTGTTTGGTTCCACAATGGTCTCTGGATGTAGGTGAACTACAACTCCAAAACTCAAGGTCAATGCCCACCAAACCCTGGGGTTTCTGTATGGGAGGTTTGGCCCAATTCTATCATTGGTGGGGTTCAGAATGCTCTTTGATTTTAGGTGAACTATAAATCCCAGCAACTACAACTCCCTAATGTCAAGATTCTATTTCCCCCAAACCCCACCAGTGTTTACATTTGGGCATATTGAGTATTCATGCCAAGTTTGGTCCAGATCCATCATTGTTTGAGTCCACAGTGATCCCAGCAACTACATCCCAGCAACTATAAATCCCAGCAACTACAACTCCCAAATGTCAAGATTCTATTTCCCCCAAACTACACCAGTGTTTACATTTGGGCATATTGAGTATTCGTGTAGAGTTTGGTCCAGCTCCATCATTGTTTGAGTCCACAGTGATCTATGGATGTAGGTGAACTACAACTCCAAAACCAAACGACACCGCCCGCCAAATCCTTCCAGTATTTTCTGTTGGTCGTGGGAGACCTGTGTGCCAAGTTTTGTTCAATTGCATCATTGGTGGGGTTCAGAATGCTCTTTGATTGTAGGTGAACTATAAATCCCAGCAACTACAACTCCCTAATGTCAAGATTCTATTTCCCCCAAACTCCACCAGTGTTTACATTTGGGCATATTGAGTATTCATGCCAAGTTTGGTCCAGATCCATCATTGTTTGAGTCCACAGTGATCTCTGGACGTAGGTGAACTACAACTCCAAAACCACTGTCCACCAAACCCTTTCAGTATTTTCTGTTGATCATTGGAGTTCTGTGTGCCAAGTTTTGCCCAATTCTATCATTGGTGGAGTTCAGAATGCTCCTTGATTGTAGGTGAACTATAAATCCCAGCAATTACAACTCCCAAATGTCAAGGTTCTATTTCCCCCAAACTCCACCAGTGTTTACATTTGGGCATATTGAGTATTCATGCCAAGTTTGAGTCCACAATGATCTCTGGACATAGGTGAACTACAACTCCAAAACCAAAGGACAGTGCCCACCAAACCCTTCCAGTATTTTCTGTTGGTCATGGGAGTTTTGTGTGCCAAGTTTGGTTCAATTCCATTATTGGTGGGATTCAGAATGCTCTTTGATTGTAGGTGAACTGTAAATCCCAGCAACTACAACTCCCAAATGAGAAAAGCAATTCTTTTGAGTGAAGGACATACATTGGGTTGTTAGGTGTCTTGTGTCCAAATTTGGTGCCAATTCCCCCAGTGGTTTTTGAGTTCTGTGAATCCCACAAACGAACATTACATTTTTATTTATGTAGATAAATGGATCTTAAGCTGAAGCAGCATTGCCAGCATTTTCCTTTTCTTTCCACCAACTTTCCTCTTCTGTTATGAGCAGATCAATCTGCAATACTTCTCTCTGGATAGGCATTATATCTGCACCTGCTTTTATGTCGACATTTAGCATTTTGTTGTTATAGCTTTTGGCTCAAAAGAGCCAAAAGGACCCATAAGGGCCATCTAGTTTTGCATATACGCAGTAGAAGTACTCCTAAAAGATGCCCATCCGACATCAAGAAGCAGCGCTCCCTGCTCTCCAAGGCAATCTACTCCATTATCATGTCTTACAAGGAAAACATTGGTAGTGTTTAAGGCAGGCGTGGACACACTTTCTAACTTGGCTCACAAATGGATCTCGGAAAAAGGAGACAAAGGAGGGCCGGATTCTGGAAGCCCATGAACAAGCCATTCGAACCAATGCCATCAAAGCCAGAATTGAAAAGTCGGCGACAGATCCCAAGTGTAGACTCTGCAAGGAAGCAAATTAAATAATAGATCACATCCTCAGCTGCTGCAAGAAGATTGCGCAGACAGACTACAAGCAGAGGCATAACACGGTTGCTCAGATGATTCATAGAATCACAGAATCAAAGAGTTGGAAGAGACCTCCTGGGCCATCCAGTCCAACCCACTCTGCCAAGAAGCAGGAATTTTGCATTCAAATCACCCCTGACAGATGGCCATCCAGCCTCTGTTTAAAAGCTTCCAAAGAAGGAGCCTCCACCACACTCCGGGGCAGAGAGTTCCACTGCTGAACGGCTCTCACAGTCAGGAAGTTCTTCCTCATGTTCAGATGGACTCTCCTTTCTTGTAGTTTGAAGCCATTGTTCCGTGTCCTAGTCTCCAAGGAAGCAGAAAGCAAGCTTGCTCCCTCCTCCCTGTGGCTTCCTCTCACATATTTATACATGGCTACCATATCTCCTCACATCCTTCTCTTCTTCAGGCTAAACATGCCCTGCTCCTTAAGCCACTCCTCATAGGGCTTGTTCTCCAGACCCTTGATAATTTTAGTCACCCTCCTCTGGACACATTCCAGCTTGTCAATCTCTCTCTTGAATTGTGGTGCCCAGAATTGGACACAATATTCCAGGTGTGGTCTAACCAGAGCAGAATAGAGCATGGGGAGCATGACTTCCCTAGATCTAGACACTAGGCTCCTATTGATGCAGGCCAAAATCCCATTGGCTTTTTTTGCTGCCACATCACATTGTTGGCTCATGTTTAACTTGCTGTCCACGAGGACTCAAAGATCTTTTTCACACGTACTGCTGTCAAGCCAGGCATTGTCCCCCATTCTGTATCTTTGCATTTTGTTTTTCCTGCCAAAGTGGAGTATCTGTTGAACTTCATTTTGTTAGTTTTGGTCATTCATCTCTTTAATCTGTCAAGATCGTTTTGAATTCTGCTCCTGTCCTCTGGACTATTGGCTCTCCCTCCCAATTGGTGTCATCTGCAAACTTGATGATCCTGCCTTCTAAGTCATTAATAAAGATGTTGAACAGGACCGGGCCCAGGACGGAACCCTGCTTGTGGCACTCCGCTCGTCACTTCTTTCCAAGATGAAGAGGAAGCATTAGTGAGCACCCTCTGGGTTCGTCCATTTAACCAATTACAGATCCACCTCACCGTAGTTTTGCCTAACCCACATTGGACTAGTTTCCTTGCCAGAAGGTCATGGGGGACCTTGTCGAAGGCCTTCCTGAAATCCAGGTACGCTCCATCCGCGGCATTCCCCGCATCTACCCAGCTTGTAACTCTATCGAAAAAAGAGATCAGATTATATGCTAATCAAGGTGGTCAGTTGAAACATTCACACCTAGCTCCAGCAGACAAGAGTCCTTTGTCCCACCTTGGTCATTCCACAGATATATAAACCCCTTTTTCCTAGTTCCAACAGACCTCACTACCTCTGAGGATGCTTGACATAAATGCAGGCGAAATGTCAGGAGAGAATGCCTCTAGACCATGGCCATATAGCCCGAAAAAACCTACAACAACCCAGTGATTCCAGCCATGAAAGCCTTCGACAATACAAAGTATGGATCGTCGATGTTGTAATTCCAAGCGATAGCAGAATTGATGAGAAGCAGCTGGAAAAGCTTACACGATATGAGGATTTAAAGATCGAACTGCAAAGACTCTGGCACAAGCCAGTCAAGGTGGTCCCAGTGGGGATGGGCAGACTGGGTACAGTGCCAATATACCTTGGCCTGCACTTAAAAACAAGCACTGCTGACAAAATTACCACCTGTCAGCTGCAAAAGGCCACCCAATTCGGATCTGCACACATTATTAGCTCATACATCACAGTCTTAAACACTTGGGAAGTACCTGATGTGCGATCCAATACGAAAGCCAACATCTTGTTTGTTGTTACTAATCTTGTTGTGTATCAAATATAATAATAATAATAATAATAATTATTATTATTATTAGCCGTCCCCTGCCACGCGTTGCTGTGGCTCACATGGGGGTTCTGTGTGGGAGGTTTGGCCCAATTCTATCGTTGGCGGGGTTCAGCATGCGCTTTGATTGTAGGTGAACTATAAATCCCAGCAACTACAACTCCCAAATGTCAAGACTCTATTTCCCCCAAACTCCACCAGTGTTCACATTTGGGCATATTGAGTATCCGTGCCAAGTTTGGTCCAGATCCATCATTGTTTGAGTCCACAGTGATCTCTGGATGTAGGTGAACTACAACTCCAAAACCAATGGACACTGCCCACCAAACCCTTCCAGTATTTTCTGTTGGTCATGGGAGAACTGTGTGCCAAGTTTGGTTCAATTCCATCGTTGGTGGGGTTCAGAATGTTCTTTGATTGTAGGTGAACTATAAATCCCAGCAACTACAATTTTTTTTGACTGAAGGACATACATTGGGCTGTTAGGTGTCTTGTGTCCAAATTTGGTGTCAATTCGTCCAGTGGTTTTTGAGTTCTGTTAATCCCACAAACGAACATTACATTTTTATTTATATAGATTATTATTATTACCTGAGGGGACTCTCCCTTCTCTTCTCCAAGCTAAACATCCCCAGAAGGAAAGGAGGAAGGAAAAAGAGAAAGAAGGAAGGGAGAGAGGGAGGAAGAGTAGGATGGGTGGATAGAAGGAAGGAAGGGCAGAAGAGGATGGAGGGAGGAAGAAGAAAGGAAAGAGAAAAGGGAGGGAAGAAAGGAAGGAGAAAAGGTGAGAAGCAAGAAGGGAGGAAAGAGGGAAGGAAGGACAAAAAGATGGAAGGGAAGGAGGAAAGAAAGAGAAGGAAGGAAAGATGAAAGTGGCAGGGAATGGAGAGAAGAAGAGAAAGGGAAGAAAGAAGGAAGGACGAATGGGTGGAAGGGAATAATAGAATCATAGAGTTGGAAGAGACCTCATGGGCCATCCAGTCCAACCCCATTCTGCCAAGAAGCAGGAAAATCTCATTCAAAGCATCCCCAACAGAAGGCCATCCAGCCTCTGTTTAAAAGCTTCGAAAGAAGGAGCCTCTAACACACTCCGGGGCAGAGAGTTCCACTGCTGAACGGCTCTCACAGTCAGGAAGTTCTTCCTCATGTTCAGATGGAATCTCCTCTCTTGTAGTTTGAAGCCATTGTTCCGCGTCCTAGTCTCCAAGGAAGCAGAAAACAAGCTTGCTCCCTCCTCCCTGTGGCTTCCTCTCACATATTTATACATGGCTATCATATCTCCTCTCAGCCTTCTCTTCTTCAGGCTAAACATGCCCAGCTCTTTAAGCCACTCCTCATAGGGCTCGTTCTCCAAACCCTTGATCATTTGAGTCGCCCTCCTCTGGACACATTCCAGCTTGTCAATATCTTTTTTCAATTGTGGTGCCCAGAACTGGACACAATATTCCAGGTGTGGTCTAACCAAGGCAGAATAGAGCATGGGGAGCATGACTTCCCTAGATCTAGACACTATGCTCCTATTGATGCAGGCCAAAATCCCATGGACATTTTTTGCCACCACATCACATTGTTGGCTCATGTTTAACTTGTTGTCCACAAGGACTCCAATATCTTTTTCACACGTACTGCTCTCGAGCCAGGCGTCCCCCATTCTGTATCTTTGCATTTCGTTTTTTCTGCCAAAGTGGAGTATCTTGCATTTGTCACTGTTGAACTTCATTTTGTTAGTTTTGGCCATCATCTCTCTAATCTGTCAAGATCGTTTTGAATCCTGCTCCTGTCCTCTGGAGTGTTGGCTCTCACTCCCAATTTGGTGTCGTCTGCAAACTTGATGATCATGCCTTCTAGCCCTTCATCTAAGTCATTAATAAAGATCCTGATCAGGAACGGGCCCAGGACAGAACCCTGCTTGTGGCACTCCACTTGTCACTTCTTTCCAAGATGAAGAGGAAGCATTGGTGAGCACCCTCTGGGTTCATCCATTTAACCAATTCCAGATCCACCTCACCGTAAGTTTTTGCCTCGCCCACATTGGACTAGTTTCCCTTGCCAGAAGGTCATGGGGGACCTTGTCGAAGGCCTTCCTGAAATCCAGGTACGGAGCGAAATCCACAGCATTCCCTGCATCTACCCAGCTTGGAACTTTATTGAAAAAAAGAGATCAGATGAGCCTGAGATTTGTTTTTGATAAATCTGTGTTTATCAAACAGGGAAGAGAGAAGGAAGGAAGGAAGGAAGGAAGGAAGGAAGGAAGGAAGGAAGGAAGGAGGAAAGGATGGAAGGGAAGGAGGAAGGAAAAGAAGGACTAAAGGGTGGAAGGGAATGGAGAGGGAGGAAAGAGAGAAGGAAGAAAGGAAGGACTAAAGGATGGAAGGGAAGGAGGGATGGAAGGAGAAAGGGAGGGAGGGAGGGAGGGAGGAGAGAAGGAAGGACGGACGGAAGGAAGGATAAAGAGGGAGACATGGAAGGAAGGAGGAAAGGATGGAAGGGAAGGAGGAAGGAAAGGAAAGGAAGGACTAAAGGGTGGAAGGGAATGGAGAGAGAGAAAAGGAGGGAATGGAGAGAGGGAGGAAAGAGAGAAGGAAGAAAGGATGAACTAAAGGGTGGAAGGGAAGGAGGGATGGAAGGAGAAAGGGAGGGAGGGAGGGAAGAGAGAAGGAAGGAAGAAAGGATAAAGAGGGAGACATGGAAGGAAGGAGGAAAGGATGGAAGGGAAGGAGGAAGGAAAGGAAAGGAAGGACTAAAGGGTGGAAGGGAAAGAGAGATGGAAAGGAGAAAGGGAGGGAGGGAAGGAAGGTAGACATGGAAGGAAGGAGGAAGGAGGAAGGAGGAAGGAAAGGAAAGGAAAGGAAAGGAAAGGAAAGGAAAGGAAAGGAAAGGAAAGGAAAGGAAGGACTAAAGAGTGGAAGGGGAGGAGGGATGGAAGGAGAAAGGGAGGGAGGGAAGGAAGAGAGAAGGAAGGAAGGAAGGAAGGATAAAGAGGGAGACATGGAAGAAAGGAGGAAAGGATGGAAGGAAGGAGGAAGGAAATGAAGGACTAAAGGGTGGAAGGTTATGGAGAGGGAGAAAGGGAGGGAATGGAGAGAGGGAGAAAAGAGAGAAGGAAGAACGGAAGGACGAAAGGGTGGAAGGGAAGGATGGAAGGAGAAAGGGAGAGAGGAAGAGAGAAGGAAGGAAGGATAGGATGGTGAGAGAGAGGAGGACCTGAAGGGCCCAAGGACCCACATCCAGCCCGGGCTTGGGTTTCCCATCCTAGTTCTAAGGGAAATCTTAACCGTTCGTTCACATTCTAGTCTCTGGAATAGCAAAAGAAAGAGGGAGGGAAGAGAGAGGGAGGGAGGAAGGCAGGTCATTTGGCATAGAAAAGCGTGAGACTATGATTTCCTTCCATCTCAACACTATCCAATTGATGCAGCCTTAGAATTGCATTGACCTTTTTTTGCTGGCGATCAAACTCTTGACCCCCCTCGATCCCTTTCCCACGGACTGTTTTCAAGCCCATCCTACATCATTGCATTTCATTGTTATTACTAAAGTGCCGTGCTTCACATTCCTCCCTCTTGATTGGATTGTGATGCGTTTCGATGTAAATATACAACACTGTGCGCTTTGAGAGAAGGGTGTGTATGTGTGCGCGGTATATACCGATACATTAAGCGCCTGCTTCTCAAATTAATCCACTTAGAAGGCGATAAGAGTCATAAAGGGAGAGGATTACCATGGGCGTCGAAAATCATTTACACTTAAGTCACATGAATATAGAGCAGTATTCAGAGCAGCTTAAGGGAGCCAGCATGGGGCCTGAGAGGGAGTCAGGCTTTGCAGAGCAGGGTTCGCATCCCCACTCGGCCACGCAAACCCACAGCAGGAGTCACACTCTCTCGGCCTCGAGGAAGGCAAAGGTCAGCCCCTTCTGGACAAACCGTGCTTGCCATAATTCAGAAGTGACTCAAAAGCACAAAATCAAGGCTTGGGGCCAGGCAGAGTGAAGAAAGCATGCTGACTTTCACAAAAGCAGAGGCCGTTTGGAGGCTTACTCCTTCCACCTTCCAATCCTTCTTTTTTCCTTCCTTTCCTTCTCTTCTTCCTTCCTTCCATGATTCTTTCCTTCCCTCCTTCCCTCCATCCATCTATCAATTATTTCTTTATTTCCTTTTCCCTTTTTCTTCTTCTACCCCTTTCGATTCCTTCCCTCCTTTCGCTCCCTTCCAGCCTTTCTTTATTTCTCTCCTCCCTTTCCTTCTACTATTTTCCTTCCTCCATTCCCTTTGTTCCCTTCTACCTACCTATTTTTTCTCTTCTACCTATCATCCGTCCTTTATTCTCTTCCCTCCTACATTGTTTCATCTACCCTTCATCCTTTCCTTCTTTCCCATTCCTCCCCTTCCCTCCTTCCTTCTTTCCATTTCCATTCCTTCCTTCCATCCTTCCACCCTTCCAGACTTTCTTACTTCTCTTCTCCCTTCCCTTCTACCATTTTCCTTCCTCCATTCCCTTTGTTCCCTTCTACCTATTTTTTTCTCTTCTACCTATCATCCATCCTTTCTTCTCTTCCCTCCTACATTGTTCCATCCACCCTTCCTTCTCTCCATTCCCTTCCCTCCTTCCCCTTTCCATTCCTTCCTTTCTTTCCTCCTTCCACACTTTCCTCCCTTCCAGCCTTTTACTCCTCTCTTCCCTCTTTTTCATCATTTTCCTTCCTCCATTCCCTTTGTTCCTATCTCACTCTCTATCTTCCTTCCTTCCTTCCTTCCTTCCTTCCATCTCTTCTTCCATCAGTGCTTCCTTCTATCCATCCCCCTTCCTTTCCCTTCCATCTTTCCTCTTCCCTTCTTTCTCTCATTCCCTCAATCTTCCATCCGTTTCTTCCCTTTCCTTCTTCCTTTCCTTCTCTCCTCCCTCCCCTTCTACCATTTTCCTTCTTCCATTCCCTTTGTTTCCTTCTACCTACCTACCTACCTACCTACCTACCTACCTATTCTTCTCTTCTTCCTTCAGTGCTTCCTTCCTTCCAACTTTCCATCCCTTCCTTCCATCTTTTCCCCTTCCTTCCTTCTCTCCTTCCCTCCATCTTTCCCATCCATCCATTCCTCCCTTTCCTTCTTCCTTTACTTCTCTCCTCCCTCCCCTTCTACCATTTTCCTTCCTCCATTCCCTTTGTTTCCATCTATCTACCTAAACATCTTCCTTCCCTTCCTTTCCTCTCTTCTTCCTACAATATTCCATACTTCCACCCATCCTCCCTTCCATCTTTCCATTCTTTCCTCTTCACTTTCCTTCCTTCCCTCCATCTTTACAATCTTTCCTCCATATTTTCTTCTCGCCTCCCTTCCCTTCTCCCATTTTCCTTCTTCAATTCCCTTTATTCCCTTCTACCTACCTACCTACCTCTGTTCCCTTCTCTTCTACCTATATCCATCCATCCCTCCTTCTCTTCCTTCTTACATTATTCCATTCATCCTTCCTAGCTTACTTGCTTTCTTTCTCTCTCATTCCCTTCTCTCCTTCCATCTACGCTTCCCTTCCTCTATCCATCCTTTTCCTTCTCTCCCGATTCCCTTCCCTTCCATCTACCCTTCCCTCCTTCCTTCCATCCATCCTTTCCTTCTCTCTCATTCTCTTCCTTCCTTCCATCTACCCTTTCTTCCTTCCCTTCCTCCCATGCTTGCCTTCTCTCCCATTCCCTTCCCTCCTTCCATTTACCCTTCCTTCCTTTCCTCCTTCCTTTCTTCTCTCCCATTCCCTTCCCTCCTTCCATCCACCCTACCATTCCTTCCTTCTTTCCATCCTTTCCTTCTCTCCGATTCCCTTCCCTCCTTCCATCTACCCTTTCTTCCTTCCCTTCCTCCCATTTACCCTTCCTTCCTTCCTTCCTTTCTTGCTTGCTTGCTTCCTTTCCTTCTCTCCCATCCCCTTCCCTCCTTCCATCTACCCTTCCTTCCCTCCATCATTCTTTCCTTCTCTCCCATTCCCTTCCCTCCTTCCATTTACCCTTCCTTCCTTCCCTTCATCCCATGCTTTCCTTCTCTCCCATTCCCTTCCCCCCTCCTTCCATCTAACCTTCCTTCCCTCCATCCATCTTTACCTTCTCTCTCATTCCCTTCCCTTCTTCCATCTACCCTTCCTTCCTTCCTTCCTTCCTTCCTTCCTTCCTTCCTTCCTTCCTTCCTTCCTTTCCTCCCATGCTTGCCTTCTCTCCCATTCCCTGCCCTCCTTTCCTTCCTTTCTTGCTTGCTTCCTTTCCTTCTCTTCCATTCCCTTCTCTCCTTCCATCCACCCTTCCATTCCTTCCTTCTCTCCTATTGCCTTTCCTCCTTCCATCTACCCTTTCTTCCTTCCCTCCCTCCCTTTCTCTTCCATTCCCTTCCCTCCATCCATCCATCCATCCTTCCCATATGCCAGTGGCAAGGCCTGAGGAGACAGCATGTGTGTGAGTGTGCATGTACATGTGTGTGTGTGCGCGCGTCGCATGCAGGAAAACCAATTTGGGGGGGGGGGGGGGGGGTGAGAGAAAGATAGGCCCGGGTGTTGCATGACAACCGAGTATCTCCACCACTTCCAGCCTCAGCATCCCTTCCCCATCTGACAACCTCCAGCAATCCGAAAAGAAAGGAACGAGGGAAACGAAAAGAGAGGGCAGAAAGCAGTACAGGCGGAATAGCGACTCCCTGTAGAATTATTATTTTGAGACCGGAAGGAAAGACAGGATGCGGAGGTCCCCGTTGCCTCCCGCTCGCCCCCCACGCACAACCACGGTGTCACTTGGACGAAAACGGCTGCCAGGCGTACCATTGTTTTGTGTTTTTTTTCTTATGGCTCTCCTTTGTTTGTTTCTTTTGTCGACGTATCCGTTAAGACAAATCATTATTAATACACTTACAAAAGGGCCGGGCCGGGCGGGCCGGGTGGAATGAAGACACCCTCCCCAGGTTGGAATTCCTTAGAAAAATGCCCAAAACGTCCCTCGCCTCGCAAATGTCCACCCCGAGAGTTAAAAATAACTTAGTTTGGCTTTACACACAGAGAGAAAAGACCCCCCAACGCCAGCCCCAATGGCCCCAATGACACAAACGGGGACATCCAGGCTTCCCGTTCGGAAAGAGGGAGCCGTCGGCTATGAGGCAGCAGAGTATCGGTGTCCAAGGCAGCCAGGAAAGGACAGTCCTGCGGCGGCGCTGGCTTCGGACAGGTTGCAAGTCCGTCCGTCCGTCCCGCCCCGCCAGAGTCTGTGCAGGAGCGTCGCCAAAATAGTCCAGGTGGGGCACCAGAAGCCTCCGAGGAGACGCCGGGGAAGCGGGCAAAGAAGGGCCCCCGCCATCCAGGGCAAGGCTCCGTTAGAAACTCACCAGCGTATAGACCATACTGAAGGGCAGGAAAGAAAAGCAGGGAGGGAGGGAGGGAGGGAGGGAGGGAGGGAGGGAGGAAGGAAGGAAGGAAGGAAGGAAGGAAGGAAGGAAGGAAGGAAGGCAGGCAGGCAGGCAGGCAGGGAGGGAGGGAGGGAGGGATGGAAGGAAGGAAGGCAGGAAGGGAAGAAGGATGAATGGAAGAAGGGAAGGATGGAAAGAAGAAATAAAAAAGAAGACAGGATGGATGGAGGGAGGGAGGGAGGATGGGAGGGAGGGAAGGAAGGAAGGAAGAAAAAGAAAGACAGATGGATGGATAGAAGGAAGGAGGGAGGGAAGAAGAAAAAGGACGATGAGGGAAGGATGGAAAAGGACGATGGAAAGGAAGGAGGGAGAGAGAAAGGGAAAAAGGAAGGAATGAAGAAATGAACGGCAAGATAGATGGAAGGAAGGAGGGAGGGAGGGAAGGAAGGAAAGAAGGAAGGAAGGAAGGAAAAAGAAAAAAGGAAGGCAGGAAGGAGGGAGGGAGGGAGGGAAGGAAGGAGGGAAGGAAGGATGGATGGATGGATGGATGGAAGAATGAAAGGAAGGAGGGAGGGAGGGATGGAAGGAAGGGAAGAAGGATGAATGGAAGGAAGGAGGGAGGGATGGAAGGAAGAAGGAAAAAGGAAGACAGGGTAGATGGATGGATGGAAGAAAGTAAGGGAAGAAGGATGAATGGAAGGAGGGATTGAGGGAGGGAGGGATTGAGGGAGGGAGGAGGGAGGGAAGGAAGGAAGAAAAAGGAAGGCAGGATGGATGGAAGGAAGGAGGGAAGAAAGGAAAAAGGAAGGAATGAAGAAATGAAGGAAAGATGGATGGATGGATGGATGGATGGATGGAAGAAAGGAAGGAAAAAAGAAAAAGGCAGGCAGGCAGGCAGGCGGGCGGGCGGGCGGGAGGGAAGGAAGGAAGGAAGGAAGGAAGGAGGGAGGGAGGGAGGGAGGGAGGGAGGAAAGGAAGGCAAGAAAGAAGGAAGAAAGGCAGGAGGGATGGAAGGAAAAAAGGATGGGCAGAATGGATGGATGGATGGATGGATGGAATGAGGAGGGAAAGAAGAAAGATATGAAGGAAAGAGGGAGGGACGGAAGGATGGTAGGGAAAAAACAAAGGAAGGCAGGATGGAAGGAAGGCAGCAGGGAGGGAGGGAAGGAAATAAGAAAAGAAGAGAGGGAGGGAGGAAAGTTGGAAGGAAGGAAGGAAGGAAGGAAGGAAGGATGAAAGGGAGGGAGGGAGGAGGGAGGGAGGGATGGATGGAAGGAAGGAAGGCAGGAAGGGAAGAAGGATGAATGGAAGAAGGGACGGATGGAAGGAAGAAAGAAAGAAAAAGGAAGACAGGATGGATGGATGGATGGATGGATGGAGGGAGGGAGGGAGGGAGGGAGGGAAGGAAGGAAGGAAGAAAAAGAAAGACAGGATGGATGGATGGAAGGAAGGAGGGAGGGAAGAAGAAAAAACGACGATGAGGGAAGGACGGAAAAGGACGATGGAAGGAAAGAGGGAGAGAAGAAAGGGAAAAAGGAAGGAATGAAGAAATGAAGGCAAGATAGATGGAAGGAAGGAGGGAAGGAAGGAAGGAAGGAAAAAAGAAAAAAGGACGGCAGGTAGAAGGGAAGGAAGAAAGGCAGGAAGGAGGGAGGGAGGGAAGGAAGGAGGGATGGATGGATGGATGGAAGAATGAAAGGAAGGAGGGAGGGAAGGATGGAAGGAAGGGAAGAAGGATGAATGGAAGGAAGGAGGGAGGGATGGATGGAAGGAAGAAGGAAAAAGGAAGACAGGGTAGATGGATGGATGGAAGAAAGTAAGGGAAGAAGGATGAATGGAAGGAGGGATTGAGGGAGGGAGGGAGGGAGGGAGGGAGGGAGGGAAGGAAGGAAGGAAGGAAGGAAGGAAGGAAGGAAGGAAGGAAGGAAGGAAGGAAAAAAGAAAAAAGGAAGGCAGGCAGGCGGGAGGGAAGGAAGGAAGGAAGGAAGGAAGGAAGGAAGGAAGGAAGGAAGGAAGGAGGGAGGGAGGGAGGGAGGAAAGGAAGGCAAGAAAGAAGGAAGAAAGGCAGGAGGGATGGAAGGAAAAAAGGATGGGCAGAATGGATGGATGGAATGAGGGAGGGAAAGAAGAAAGATATGAAGGAAAGAGGGAGGGAAGGAAGGATGGTAGGGAAAAAACAAAGGAAGGCAGGATGGAAGGAAGGCAGCAGGGAGGGAGGGAAGGAAATAAGAAAAGAAGAGAGGGAGGGAGGAAAGTTGGAAGGAAGGAAGGAAGGAAGGAAGGAAGGAAGGAAGGAAGGAAGGAGAAAGAAAGGCCGTCACCAAAGAGAAACTGTGGCAAACCAAACAAGTGACAAGATTTTTCTCTTTGCAGCTCATAGCAAAACTTGAAGACAGGTAATAAATTAAAAATATATTATTATATGATTATTAAAACATAGCAGTTGCCAACATTTTTTGGTCATGGAACCCTGTCTGTGGAATTTGAAACCTGTCCCTGATTTGTTTAATAATATCTATCTTCTGGAACATTTTATGCTAAATCAAATACGTCTCCCTGTTGTTGTTATATTATTATTATTATTATTATTATTATTATTATTATTATTATTATTATTATTATCTTCTTTTCAAAGCCGGCCAGAATAAATATATCGCCTGGCTTTTGAGTAAATGAGACTCACGCTTACCTGTACAGGTAATAGAAGAACGACAACAGGTAAAAGGCCAGTTTGCACCACGACTCCTTCTGGCAGTAGTTCAAGATGTCAGCATTCATGATGGAGACGGCGTCGTACATGACCTCCGACCCGTCCGCTGGGCGATGGAAATACCTGGGAAGGAGGGAATAAACAACAATGGTTGGGGAAAAAATACAACTTAAACATTAGGAAGAACATCCTGACGGTTTTTAAGTTGAAGCTGGATGGCCATCTGTCGGGAGGGCTTTGATTGTGTCTCCCTGTGTGGCAGAATGGAATTTGAATTCCTATTCTTTTCCATGGCACAGCGAACAGAGGAATTGATCAGCAACTGAACATACTAGAGAGGTTTGGGGAGAATTCACCATGATTTATAGGACTTGTAGGTACTGGGATGTATAGTTCACTTGCTATCTAAGAGCACTCTGAACTCCACCAAAAATGGATCGGGAACTAACTTAGCACACAGAACCCCCACGACTAATAAAAATATTGGAGGTCTTTGGCGGGATTTAGAGGTGTTGTAGTTCACCTATATCCAGAGCACACTATGAACCCAAACAATTATGGATCCAGACTGAACTTGGCATGCATGCCCAATATGCCCAAATTGGAATATTGGTGAGTTTTGAGGGGAATTGGCCTGGACATTTGGGAGTTGTGGGTACTGGGATGTATAGTTCACTTGCAATCTATGAGCATGCTCCACCAAAGATGGAATTGGACCAAACTTGGCACACAGAGCTTCCAAGACCACGAAAAACAACAACAAAACAAAACAAAAAAACACCCTGGAGGTCTTTGGAAAATTCACCTTCATTTTGGGGAGTTGTAGTTCACCTACATCTCAGCGGCCATTTGGAAACAATAAACATTGACAAAATTATGATCTGTCAACTGCAAAAGGCCACCTTATTGCGTGCATCACACAGTCCTAGACGCTTGGGAAGTGTTCGACTTGTGATTTTGTGATACGAAATCCAGATCTTGTTTGCTGTGTCATACTGTGGTTTTGTGTCAATAATAATAATAATAATAATAATAATAATTGAAGACAATGGTAATGGAGTCTCCTTCTCTGTAAGTTTTTAAATAGAGCAGCGTTTCTCAACCTGGGGGTCGGGACCCCTGGGGGGGTCACGAGGGGGTGTCAGAGCGGTCGCCAAAGACCCATCGGAAAGGTCGAAGGTGAACTACATCTCCCCTAAATCACTGTCAATTCATCCCAAATCCCCCCAGTACATTCTGTTGGTCATGGGGGTTCTGTGTTGGAAGTTTGGAACAATTCTATCATTGGTGGGGTTCTAGGGACTCTTGGATTGTAGGTGAACTATAAATCTCAGCAACTACAACTCCCAAATACAAAGCTTTAATTTCCCCAAACTCCACCAGTGTTCACATTTGGGCATATTGAGTATTCGTGTGAAGCTTGGTCCAGATCTATTATTGTTTTGAGTCCACAGTGCTCTCTGGTAGGCTTGGGCAATCCATGGTTCTAAATGGTTCTAAAGTACTTACAAAACTAAAGTTCTGGTGGTGAAAATTTCAGAACTCTAACAAAACTTTCAAAATTTAATTATCATTTCATTATTGGTGATTTTAATGACAGAACCAATTAGGAACTGCCATTTATTATGAAATTTTGAGAGTTTTGTTAGAGTTCTGAAATTTTCACCACCAGAACTTTAGTTTTGTAAGTACTTTAGAACGATTTAGAACCATGGATTGCCCAAGCCTACTCTCTGGATGTAGGTGAACTACAACTCCAAAACTCAAGGTCAATGCCCACCAAACCCTTCCAATATTTTCTGTTGGGCATGGGAGTTTTGTGTGCCAAATTTGGTTCAATTCCATTCCTGGTGAAGTTCAGAATGCTCTTTGATTGTAGGTGAACTATAACTCCCAAATGACAAAATCAGTCCCCCCACCCCACTCCACCAGTATTCAAATGTGGGCATATCGGGTATTTGTGCCAAATTTGATCCGCTGAATTAAAATACATCTTACATATCAGTTATTTACATGATGATTCCTAACAGTAACAAAACTGCAGTTATGAAGTAGCAACGAAAATAATTTCATAGCTGGGGGTCAGCACAACATATAGAACTGTATTAAGGGGTCGCGGCATCAGAAAGGTTGAGAACTACTGAAATAGAGGCAGGATGGCCATCTGTCGTTAGAGCTTTTATTTTGTTTTCCTTCATGGCAAAAACGGGATTGATTATGTATCCAATCTCTGGGCGGAGAAACAATAGGCAGATGCAAAGATCTTCATCAGCTCGCAGTCCTGCACTTTTGGCCAATTCCTTGCATGAAAAAGTGCATCGTTTTTTCCTTTGTCCCTTCTTGCATTTCAGCAATGCAGCACTTGGTTAAAAACAAGACACAGCCTGGCAATGGGCATCCTACTTTTGAACCCTACACCATTTTAATTTTGCTCATAAAGGACAATGCTTCTCCTCCGCTTCCTGCATTAACGTCTCACCAGCACTAATTTCCAGGACAGAGGCTGCAAACCTACAGAGATCTCCAGGAATAGAAAATAATAATCTAACTGTCTTTCCAGGTTGGTCCCAATGTGGCAAATATAATGTCCCCTTCAAGCTATTTATCTTGGGAGGGTTTTTTTTTGGGGGGGGGGGGTTGCAAGCAGGTCAACGTAATTGTAAAATAAATAAAAGAGTACCAAGTTTATTATTGTTTGATGGCAGCTTTGTTTTTCAGTTGATGCAAGGTTGAGCTCGGAAGGTCTTCAGCTGTGGCCCACATGGGGGTTCTATGTGGGAGGTTTGGCCCAATTCTATCGTTGGTGGGGTTCAGCATGTGCTTTGATTGTAGGTGTACTATAAATCCCAGCAACTACAACTCCCAAATGTCAAGATTCTATTTCCCCCAAACTCTATCAGTGTTCACATTTGGGCATATTGAGTATTCATGCCAAGTTTGGTCCAGATCCATCATTGTTTGAGTCCACAGTGATCTCTGGATGTAGGTGAACTACAACTCCAAAACCAAAGGACGATTCTACCAAACCCTTCCAGTATTTTCTGTTGGTCATGGGAGAACCGTGTGCCAAGTTTGGTTCAATTCCATCATTGGTGGGGTTCAGAATGGTCTTTGATTGTAGGTGAACTACAAAACCCAGCAACTACAACTCCCAAACGAAAAAATCAATTTTTTTGAGTGAAAGGCATACATTGGGTTGTTAGGTGTCTCGTGTCCAAATTTGGTGTCAATTCCCCCAGTGGTTTTTGAGTTCTGATGGTATCATAAACAAACATTACATTTTTATTTATATAGATTATTATTATGGGCCCACATGGGGGTTCTGTGTGGGAGGTTTGGCCCAATTCTATCGTTGGTTGGGTTCAGAATGCTCTGTGATTGTAGGTGAACTATACATCCCAGCAACTACAACTCCCAAATGTCAAGATTCTACTTTCCCCAAACTCCACCAGTGTTCACATTTGGGCATATTGAGTATTCATGTAGAGTTTGGTCCAGACCCATCATTGTTTGAATTCATAGTGATCTCTGGATGTAGGTGAACTACAACTCCAAAACCAAAGGACACTGCACACCAAACCTTTCCAGTATTTTTTGTTGGTCACGGGAATCCTGTGTGCCAAGTTTGGCCTAATTCTATCGTTGGTGGGGTTCAGAATGCTCTGTGACTGTAGGTGAACTATTAATCCCAGCAACTACAACTCCCAAATGTCAAGATTCTACTTTCCCCCAAACTCCACCGGTGTTCACATTTGGGCATATTGAGTATTTGTTTAGAGTTTGGTCCAGATCCATCATTGTTTGAATCCACAGTGATCTCTGGATGTAGGTGAACTACAACTCCAAAACCAAAGGACAATGTCTACCAAACCCTTCCAGTATTTTCTGTTGGTCATGGGAGAACCGTGTGCCAAGTTTGGTTCAATTCCATCATTGGTGGGGTTCAGAATGGTCTTTGATTGTAGGTGAACTATAAAACCCAGCAACTACAACTCCCAAACGAAAAAATCAATTTTTTTGAGTGAAAGGCATACATTGGGTTGTTAGGTGTCTCGTGTCCAAATTTGGTGTCAATTCCCCCAGTGGTTTTTGAGTTCTGATGGTATCATAAGCAAACATTACATTTTTATTTATATAGATTATTATTATGGGCCCACATGGGGGTTCTGTGTGGGAGGTTTGGCCCAATTCTATTGTTGGTGGGGTTCAGAATGCTCTGTGATTGTAGGTGAACTATTAATCCCAGCAACTACAATTCCCAAATGTCAAGATTCTACTTTCCCCAAACTCCACCAGTGTTCACATTTGGGCATATTGAGTATTCGTGTAGAGTATGGTCCAGATCCATCATTGTTTGAATCCATAGTGATCTCTGGACGTAAGTGAACTACAACTCCAAACTCAAGGTCAATGCCCACCAAACCCTTCCCGTGTTTTCTGTTGGCCATGGTAGTATTATGTGTCAAATTTGGTTCAATTCCATCGTTGTTGGAGTTCAGAATGCAATTTGATTGTAGGTGAACTATAAATCCCAAATGACAAAATCAATCACCCCTCCCCAATCCGATTTTGGGTACATTGGGTATTGGGTTGTTGTAGGTTTTTCCGGGCTATATGGCCATGTTCTAGAGGCATTTTCTCCTGATGTTTCGCCTGCATCTATGGCAAGCATCCTCAGAGGTTTTGAGGTCTGTTGGAACTAGGAAAAGGGGTTTATATATCTGTGGAATGACCAGGGTGGGACAAAGGACTCTTGTCTGCTGGAGCTAGGTGTGAATGTTTCAACTGACCACCATTTGGTCCAGTGAATGGAAATCCATACTGCTTATCAGATAATTTCATTACAATTAATAACAGGAGCAAAATTACAGTTATGAAGTAGCAAAATAATGTTATGGTTGGGGGTCACCACAACATGAGGAAATGTATTAAGGGGTCGCAGCATTAGGAAGGTTAAGAAACACTGGTGTAGAGTTTGGTCCAAATCCATCATTGTTTGAATCCATGGTGATCTCTGGACGTAGGTGAACTACAACTCCAAAACCAAAGGACACTGCCCACCAAACCTTTCGAGTAATTTCTGTTGGTCATGGGAGAACTGTGTGCCAAGTTTGGTTCAATTCCATCATTAGTGGAGTTCAGAATGCTCTTTGATTATAGGCGAACTATAAATCCCAGCAACTACAACTCCCAAATGACAAAATCATTTTTTTGAGTGAAGGACATACATTGGGTTGTTAGGCATCGTGTGTCCAAATTTGGTGTCAATTTGTCCAGTGGTTTTTGAGTTCTGTTAATCCCACAAACAAACATTACATTTGTATTTATATATCATTTATATCTCCACAGGGTGACTCAAAGTGGCTTACATTAAAAGCATTTCAATGCAATATAATATCTATGCATATACACACATTACAACAGAATTGAAATCTCAATTGCAAAATCTCAAATGCAGGTAAAATCCATAAAAACATATTCAGTTTTGCAATAAAGTCCTAATTTTTCAACATGAGTTTCGTTTATAAAAATTGTTATAACCTCATATTTAGGTTCTGAAACAACTTGTTTGATTGCAACGCTAAATTCACATTGCACAAAACTTTTATGCGTGGTAATCAAGTGGTAAAGTTAGGCTTTGTCCTCACCTCCACAAATGGTAGAAAAGCAATGGGATGTTGAGCCCCAAGGTCACCCATTCGGCAGCACAGAGAAACATGAGGCAGAAAAGGCCATGGATGGAATATTCAGGGACCACCAGCTGCAAGAGAAATACATGGTCACCTTCACAAACACCATCACGCGTACATTTCCGACAGAACTCACAATGGGTTGTTGTAGGTTTTTTTCGGGCTATATGGCCATTTTCTAAAGGCATTTTCTCCTGACGTTTCGCCTGCATCTATGGCAAGCATCCTCAGAGGTAGTGAGGTCTGTTGGAACTAGGAAAAAGGATTTATATATCTGTGGAATCACCAGGGTGGGACAAAGGACTCTTGTCTGCTGGAGCTAGGTGTGAATGTTTCAACATTTGATTGCCTGGCAGTGCCATGAAAGCCTTCGACAAGACCTCACAATCTTTGAGGATGCCTGTTAGTATAGATGTGGACGAAATGTCGGGAGAGAACGCTTCTGGAACATGGCCATACAGTCTTTGAGGAAAACTCACAGCAACCCAGTGATTCCGGCCATGAAAGCCTTCGACAAGTTATTATTTATTTATTTCTCGCACTTCTACCCTGCTCTTCTCAACCCCGAGAGGGAACTCAGGGCAGCTTACAAAAGGCACAATTCGATGCCAACACAACAATAAGATAAAAATAAAACATATATAAACAGTAGGCTTGGGCAATCCATGGTTCTAAATGGTTCTAAAGTACTTACAAAACTAAAGTTCTGGTGGTGAAAATTTCAGAACTCTAACAAAACTCTCAAAATTTCATAATAAATGGCAGTTCCTAATTGGTTCTGTCATTAAAATCACCAATAATGAAATAATAATTACATTTTGAAAGTTTTGTTAGAGTTCTGAAATTTTCACCACCAGAATTTTAGTTTTGTAAGTACTTTAGAACCATTTAGAACCATGGATTGCCCAAGCCTAATAAACAGTGATAAAAACAATTTAAACAATCCATTATACATCATAATCAATAAAAACCAATCTAGTGCTCAGCGTTTGCCAGCTCAGAGTCTGTAAATTCATTCCACATTGTCAAATCCATCAATTCTGGTCATCGCTTGTCCTTTGTCTATCTGCCAGATTACCCAAAAGCCTGGTCCCATATCCATGTTTTTAGTTTCCGTCTAAAAGAGAGGAGGGATGTCGATGACCTAATTTCCCCTGGGGAGTGAATTCCACAGGTGAGGAGCCACCACCGAGAAGGCCCTGCTCCTCATCCCCACCAATCTCACTTGTGATAAAGATGGGGCTGAGAGCAGGGCCTCCCCAGAAGATCTTAAACTCCGAGGTGGGACGTAGAAGGAAATGCGTTCGGACAGATACGCTGGGCCGGAACCGTATAGGGTTTTGTAGGTCAAAACCAGCACTTTGAATTGTGCTTGGAACTGGATCGGCAGCCAGTGGAGCTGACAGGGGTGGTATGCTCCCTGTAGGATGCTCCGGTGAGTAATGTGGTTGCCGCCCGCTGGACTAATTGAAGTTTCCGAACAGTCTTCAAAGGCAACCCCACATAGAGTGCGTTGCAGTAATCTCTTTGGGAGTGATCCTGGACTCATCGCTGAGCCTGGAACCCCAGGTCTCAGCGGTGGCCGGGAGAGCTTTCGCACAATTAAAACTTGTGCGCCAGCTGCGCCCGTACCTTGAGAAGCCAGATCTGGCCACGGTGGTCCACGCTCTTGTCACATCCCGGTTGGATTACTGCAACGCACTCTACGTGGGGTTGCCTTTGAAGACTGCTCGGAAACTACAACTAGTCCAGCGAGAAGCAGCCAGATTGCTCACCGGAGCGGCATACAGGGAGCATACCACCCCCCTGTTGCGCCAGCTCCACTGGCTGCCAATCCAATTCCGAGCACAATTCAAAGTGCTGGTTTTGACCTACAAAACCCTATACGGTTCCGGCCCAGTGTATTTGTCCGAACGGATCTCCCTCTACGTCCCATCTCGAAGCTTAAGATCTTCTGGGGAGGCCCTGCTCTCGACTCCGCTCTCGACAAGTGAGGCTGGCGGGGACGAGGAGCAGGGCCTTCTCAGTGGTGACCCCCCACCTGTGGAACTCACTCCCCGGGGAGATTAGATCGGCATCTTCCCTCTTGGTGTTTAGGAAAAAACTGAAGACCTGGATCTGGGATCAAGCCTTTGGTCATTCTGATAGCTAACTGAAGGATCTGATGATAGACAAGGACAAATGGAATGGAACGGATATATGGACTCTGAACCATATGGACTCTGAACCATGAGAAACAAGCATGAGATTGTTTTATGATTTTATTATGTACTGATGTTTTTAATTAATTGTTGAATTGTTTGTATTTGTATTGCTTGTGAATTGTCTTGGGCATCTAATTGTGCCCCACTGTAAGTCGCCCTGAGTCCCCCTCAGGGTGAGAAGGGCGAGGTATAAGTAAATGAAATAAAATAAATAAATAAATAATCTATTTGGGATATAACAAGAGCGTGGACCACTGTGGCCAGATCAGACTTCCCAAGGTACGGGCGCAACTGGCGCACAAGTTTTAATTGTGCAAAAGCTCTCCCGGCCACCGCCGAGACCTGGGGTTCCAGGCTCAGCGATGAGTCCAGACAACACATTGAACTGATCTTGTTTGTAACTTGGGGGCTGCCTGTACTGCATAAAGCGTCCATTGTAGTGCCGCTTCCAACAACAGTCCAAAAAATGATCACTGCAAAGTTTGTTGAAGTGTGGGTTAAAAACTAGCAAGATTGTTGTAAATCCTTCAAACCAAGCTAACATTTTTTAAAAAGTTCTTTCCATACTTTCATAGTTATCTCAAAATCAGTTTTGAGTTTTTGTAACAGAAATCATGACGCCCAAACAGTGAACCTTTTGGAGCAACCTGAAAGCTCAATTTCTCACTTTTTTGTTCTCTTTCAGTCCTATCCTTTGTCCTTTTGCATTTTCAATCCTGACGTCTTTCCAAATGTCTTTCAGCTGATATTTCAATCTCCTGCCTCTGTGTGTGAAGGATCTTCTAAAAATATCACAATATAATCTGCAAATCATAGAATCATAGAATCAAAGAGTTGGAAGAGACCTCATGGGCCATCCAGTCCAACCCCATTCTGCCAAGAAGCAGGAATGTTGCATTCAAATCACCCCTGACAGATGGCCATCCAGCCTCTGTTTCAAAGCTTCCAAAGAAGGAGCCTCCACCACACTCCAGGGCAGAGAGTTCCACTACTGAATGGCTCTCACAGTCAGGAAGTTCTTCCTCATGTTCAGATGGAATCTCCTCTCTTGTAGTTTGAAGCCATTGTTCCATTGCGTCCTAGTCTCCAAGGAAGCAGAAAACAAGCTAGCTCCCTCCTCCCTGTGGCTTCCTCTCACATATTTATACATGGCTATCATATCTCCTCTCAGCCTTCTCTTCTTCAGGCTAAACATGCCCAGCTCCCCAAGCCGCTCCTCATAGGGCTTGTTCTCCAGACCCTTTATCATTTTAATCGCTCTCCTCTGGACACATTCCAGCTTGTCCCCCGCATTCCAGTGCATCTCCCCCACACTGGTGAGAAAGCAAGCCAGGAAAGGAGGCTTTAAGAACTTCTGTCTCCCAGCTACACCTTGCTATCAGCCTGCCTGCAAGAACAGGAGAGGTTCAGCGTCCTGGCTGCATCTCCCCCACACTGGTGAGAAAGCAAGCCAGGAAAGGAGGCCGGGCCTCTCTTGAGCCGCTGGGTTGAGGTGGAGCGCGGAGCGCGTTGCAGCTGTTGCGGCCGCCATTTTTGGCATCTCGCCTTTCCATCGCCGCCGCCTCCCACAACCGGACCACCACAGAGCCCTTGGGCCGAGCCAGGGCACGGAGAGCGCCGCGGCGGTTGCAGCCGCCTTCTTGGCGCCTCGCCTCACCATCGCTACTGCCGTCCCATCGCCACCGCTGCAGCGGCCGGGCCGCCTCGCCATTGCTGCCGCCTTCCATCGTGGCCACCACCATTTGGCTCGCCACCCTGTCACAGCTGCTGGAGTTCACCTGTGCTACCAGCTAACAGCGACTGTGTTGCCGTGTCGACTAATGTTGTGTAGAACTTTGTATTGATTTAGTATAGACCTCTTGTGCTGACCTCAATTAGTGTGTAGACCCTTGAGCTGGCCTAATACTGTGCAAACATCCTGTGCTGGCCTAATATTGTGCAGATCTCCTGTGCCGGCCAAATATTGTGTAGACCCTTGTGCTGGCCTTAATATTGTGTAGATCTCTATATTGTGTAGACCTCTTGTGCCGGCCTTAATATTAAGTAGACCTTGTGCTGGCTTAATACTGTGTAGACTTCTTGTGCCGGCCTTAATATTGTGCAGACCTCTTGAGCTGGCCTCCTTTGGATTGATAGTTATATATAACCATCCTTGCTGGTTAACCATTATCATCTTTCAGCACCTCATTGTTTTAAAATCTTGTATGATACTAGCACTTATACGATCAGCACTTTAACTTACTATATCATTGGACTACTATTTCATGAGTTTTAGCACCTTAGTTTTTTTAATTGTATCATCTAGCTCTGAGTGTGCTAATTATTCTGACGGTGCTAATTCACCCCCGTTTTGATTGATTATTATTGCAACCTATGTGTGACCATCTTGAATGTGCTGACCGTTCCTGATGGTTGCTAATTAATTAATCCTGATTCCATGATCAATTGGTTACTTCGTGCACTTTATTAACTGTTGTGATCTTGCACTTTATGCCATTAGCACTTTAAACTATTTCTTGTGCACTTAGCCACTATAGCACTTTAAATTCGATTGTTACAGCTAGTGCTGAATCAGGCCTCCATGACGCACTTTAATTAATATCTTGGGTCATTTAAGCCTTCGCATTTCATTGCTGCTCTACTGTGTTGTGCTAAAACATCATCTGTATTTCAACAGCATAATTCCTTGTTCCAACTGTGCTTAATAACTACGACCTATGCTATTACCTACTTCTTGGCATCTGTTAATTTGGTTGCTAATTGTATATGTAGGTAAGAAGGAATGGAATAGCACGAGGGATCTCGAATATGACCTAACGGGACTGAAGAACACGTGGAAGGCAAAGCTATGGCAAACTGAAACTGTAACATGGCATGTACACCACGATAATCCCTGGTTTATTAGTATAAGTACCAAATGCGTCATGGAGGAGGGAGAGGCTTCCGTTAACCGAGGAGCCCCCATAGAAGTCGTGGTGGGGAAGGGGAGATACGGGAAAAGGAGACCTTTAATTCGGCCTAGGGAACGGGGAACAACTTTAGTAATTCCAAACCGGTCTCCTGATACGGTAAGTAGGTGTAACCAGGATGGCGGTCCCTCGGGATTGAAAGTGGTGCTGTTGAACGCCAGATCTGTCAATGGCAAAACAACTTTCATCCAGGACTTAATCCTGGATGAACGGGCAGATCTGGCGTGCATCACAGAGACCTGGCTGGACGAAGCTGGAGGTGTAAACTTGACCCAGCTTTGTCCACCCGGGTTCTCTGTGCAGCATCAACCGAGATCCGGAGGGCGGGGAGGCGGGGTTGCAGTAGTCTATAGAGATTCCATTTCTCTGACCAGGACCCCCATCCCGCAGTCAACAAATTTTGAATGCGTCCACCTGAGGGTGGGTGACCGGGACAGGTTAGGGATTCTGTTAGTGTACCGTCCACCTCGCTGCACTACAGTCTCCCTACCTGAGCTAGCGGGGGTAGTCTCGGACCTGGCATTGGAGTCCCAACGGCTGCTTGTGCTGGGGGACTTCAATGTCCACGCCGAGGCTGCCCTAACGGGAGCGGCTCAGGACTTCATGTCTACCATGGCGACCATGGGTCTGTCCCAACAAGTATCTGGCCCCACCCACAGTGCTGGACATACATTGGACTTGGTTTTCTGTCAGGGATGGGAGGAAGGTGGCGGTGTTGAGGAGTTATCCATCTCTCCGTTGCCATGGACCGACCACCACCTGGTCAGCTTTAGACTTACTGCACCCCCTAACCTCCGCAGAGGTGGAGGACCTATTAAATTGGTCCGCCCCAGGAGGCTTATGGATCCGGAGGGATTCCTGATGGCTCTTGGGGAATTCCCCGCCACCTTGGTTGGTGATCCTGTTGATGCCCTGGTCGCTCTCTGGAATGGGGAGATGACTAGAGCAATAGACACGATCGCTCCAGAACGTCCCCTCTCAAGTAGCCGAGCTAAACCAGCCCCTTGGTTTACTGAGGAGCTGGCGGTGTTGAAGCGAAAGAAGAGGGAACTAGAGAGCGTGTGGCGTTCGGATCCGAGCGAGCCAAACCGAACACGGTTTGTGTCCTTTTTAAGGTCATATGCCGCGGCAATAAGAGCCGCTAAGAAGACCTTCTTCGCGGCCTCTATTGCGTCTGCAAAGAACCGTCCGGCTGAACTGTTCCGGGTTGTCAGAGGCCTTTTAAAACCCACCATCCAGGATGGGTGCCCTGATGACTCGGCAGCTCGCTGTGAAGCTTTTGCTCGGTTCTTCGCAGACAAAGTCGCTTTGATCCGCTCTGGACTGGATGCCACATTAACGGCAGTCTCTGAGGATGTAACACGAGCATCTGCTTGTCCGATTTTGATGGATTCATTTCAATTGGTTCAAACCGAGGATGTGGACAAGGTGCTTGGAGGAATGAGAGCTACTACATGCATCCTAGACCCCTGCCCATCCTGGCTTCTAAAGGAGGCCAGAGGGGGATTGGCCGAGTGGGTTAAGGTGGTGGTTAATGCCTCCCTTCGGGAAGGCATTTTTCCAGCCAGCTTAAAGCAAGCTGTGATAAAACCGCTGTTGAAGAAACCATCACTGGACCCCACTCAATTGGTAAACTATCGGCCTGTTTCCAATCTTCCCTTTTTGGGCAAAGTCATGGAACGTGTGGTGGCCTCACAACTCCAGGCATTCTTGGTAGACACGGATTATCTAGATCCGGCGCAGTCTGGCTTTAGGCCGGGACATGGTACCGAGACAGCCTTGGTCGCCTTAGTGGATGATCTCCGTCGGGAGCTCGACAGGGGGAGTGTGTCCCTGTTGGTGCTTCTCGACCTCTCAGCGGCCTTCGATACCGTCGACCACGGTATTCTTCTGGGACACCTCGCAGGAATGGGCCTCGGAGGTACTGCTTTGCGGTGGCTCCGGTCATTCCTCGAGGGTCGGTCTCAGAAGGTGTTACTGGGGGACTCCTGTTCTACCCCACAACCGTTGTTTTGTGGGGTTCCTCAGGGTTCAATATTGTCCCCCATGTTGTTTAACATCTACATGAAGCCGCTGGGCGAGATCATCCGGAGTTTCGGGGTGCGGTGTCATCTGTACGCAGATGATGTCCAGCTCTGTCACTCCTTTCCACCCGCTACTAAGGAGGCTGTCGAGGTCCTGAACCGGTGCTTGGCCGCTGTGACGGTCTGGATGGGGGCGAACAAATTGAAATTAAATCCAGACAAGACAGAGGTGCTCCTGGTCAGTCGCAGGGCCGAACAGGGTATAGGGTTACAGCCTGTGTTAGACGGGGTCGCACTCCCCCTGAAGACACAGGTTCGCAGTTTGGGTGTGATCCTGGACTCATCGCTGAGCCTGGATCCCCAGGTTTCGGCGGTGACCAGGGGAGCATTTGCACAGTTAAGACTCGTGCGCCAACTGCGACCGTACCTTGGGAAGTCTGACTTGGCCACGGTAATCCACGCTCTGGTTACATCCCGCCTTGATTACTGCAACGCTCTCTACGTGGGGTTGCCTTTGAAGACGGCCCGGAAGCTTCAACTAGTCCAACGGGCGGCAGCCATGGTATTAACAGGAGCAGGGCGCAGGGAGCACACAACTCCTCTGCTGTACCAGCTCCACTGGCTACCGATCAGCTACCGAGCCCAATTCAAAGTGCTGGTTTTGACCTTTAAAGCCCTAAACGGTTCTGGCCCTACATACCTATCTGAACGTATCTCGGCCTATCAGCCCACCAGGACCCTAAGATCTTCAGGAGGAGCCCTTCTCTCCATCCCGCCTGCTTCACAGGTGCGGCTCGCGGGAACGAGAGATAGGGCCTTTTCTGTGGTGGCCCCCCGGCTTTGGAATGCCCTCCCTATTGAACTAAGATCAGCCACCTCGCTAATGGCATTTCGGAAAAATCTAAAAACTTGGATGTTCGAGCAAGTTTTTAACTAATTTCCGATGTAAGGTTATTTTGACCATGGACTTGCAACCAAGGATAACGAACTGAATTACGATTTTAACTATGAGATGTTTTCGACTTGTATTGGTGGCCCGATACTAAGTATGTTCATACTATGTATGTTTTATGTCTTGTATTTTGATATCTTATTTTATATTTTTAAGTGACTATTGTATTTTAACAAGTTGTAAACCGCAATGAGTCGCCGCACAGGCTGAGATATTAGCGGTATACAAGTGTATCAAATAAATAAAATAAATAAATAAATTGTCAATATCTCTCTTCAATTGTGGTGCCCAGAATTGGACACAATATTCCAGGTGTGGTCTAACCAAAGCGGAATAGAGGGGTAGCATTACTTCCTTAGATCTAGACACTATGCTCCTATTGATGCAGGCCAAAATCCCATTGGCTTTTTTTGCCGCCACATCACATTGTTGGCTCATGTTTAACTTGTTGTCCACGAGGACTCCAAGATCTTTTTCACAAATGCTTTGATAACTCTGGCCTTTTGTATAGCTATGTTGTGACCCACTTCGAGCCATGAGAAGAGAAATAAAGTATTATCAATAGTAACCCTAATACTACTACTACTACTACTAATAATAATAATAACAAACAAGGACATCTAATCACCTCTCAACAAAGGTTTGCTCCAGGCACTGTCAGGCCATTACATGCTTATCAAGGTGATCAGTTGAAACATTCACACCTAGCTCTAGCAGACAAGAGTCCTTTGTCCCACCCTGGTCATTCCGCAGATATATAAACCCTTTTTCCTAGTTCCAACAGACCTCACTACCTCTGAGGATGCTTGCCATAGATGCAGGCGAAATGTCAGGAGAAAATGCCTCTAGAACATGGACATATAGCCCGAAAAAACCTACAACAACCAAATAATAATAATAATAATAATAATAATAATAATAATAAAGACTCTGACATAGCCAGTAAAGATGGTCCCAGTGGTGACTGGTACACTAGGTGCAATGTCTAAAGACCTTGGTGTGCTGGCACGGCTGTGCCAGGAGACTTGATTCTTTTTCTTGCACTGTTAGTTTGTTTGAATTTACCGTATATACTCGAGTATAAGCCGACCCGAATATAAGCCGAGGCACCTAATTTTATCACAAAAAACTGGGAAAATGTATTGACTCGAGTATAAGCCGAAGGTGGAAAATGCATCAACTATGGGTCAATTTCAAAATAAAAATAGATACCAATAAAATTACATTAATTGAGGCATTGATAGGCTAAATGTTTCTGAATATTTACATAAAACTGTAATTTAAGATAAGACTGTCCAACTCTTACTGAACCATTATTCTAACCTCCTTCAATGTAAATATACTTATTATTAAAATAATAAAAATAATAGAGTAAAATAATGAAATGCAATAAAAACAGTAATAATAGAGTAAAATAATAAATGTAATAATAATAATAATAATAATAATAGGGTAGAATACTGTAAATGTAATAATAATAGTAATAATAAATAGATTAAAATAATAAATGTAGTAATAATAAGAGGGTAAAATACTGTAAATGCAATAATAATAACAATAAATAGATTAAAATAATAAATGTAATAATAATAGGATAGAATACTGTAAATGCAATAATAATAATAATAATAATAATAAATAGATTAAAATAATAAATGTAATAATAATAGGATAGAATACTGTAAATGTAATAATAATAATAATAATAAATAGATTAAAATAATAAATGTAATAATAATAATAATAATAGGATAGAATACTCTAAATGTAATAATAGTAATAATAAATAGATTAAAATAATAAATGTAATAATAGTAATAGGGTAAAATACTGTAAATGTAATAATAATAATAGAGCAAAATAATGTACATATAATAAAGTAAAATAATAAATGTAATAAAATTATACTAATAACAGAGTAAAAGAATAAATAACCTTGACTCGAGTATAAGCCGAGGGGAGCTTTTTCAGCCTAAAAAAGGGGCTGAAAAACTAGGCTTATACTTGAGTATATACAGTATTTGGGCCTTGCATTTTGCAATTGGGTAGCTTTCCCCAGGTTACAATCATAGGGACAATAACCTATCAATCATCATTAGAGCCTTTAGATCCGCCCCTTTCCCCAGGTTTGGAGGGAAAAGGGGACTTTTAGTTCAGTCTCACAGTTTGGAGCTTTACAGCAAGACGTGTGGGCTCTCTCTGTCCCACCTGCAAAAAGTTTCACTTCTTACAGCTTTTGCTGGGGGAAAAGGAAAACCTCTACAGCTTTGCTGGGAAAATGCAGCCAACTTTTGCTGGAAAATAAAGGAATGGTTCCACAGTCTTTGTGGGGCCAATCTACAGAACACCAGCTTGGCAGATCTACAGCAATCATTGCCTGGTAAGGGACCACTTGGGCTATCCATAACGCAGCTTGGAGCCGGGAGTTGGGGCCTCACGCCAGCAGGGTTAAGAAGGATTGCCCAAGGAGGGGTAGGAAGGTTTCCCTATAGAAGATAGGAACAGTTTATCAAGCAGTTGCCTGTCCTTTGTTGGCAGATCGAGAAAGCTACCAGTTTTTCAAGATTATAAAACATTTAATTCATTTGTTCGAAGATTTAAGCCTTAATAAAGAACTTTGTTGAACCTATTTTGAGCCTCTACAGAACTTTGTGTTGGGAAACCTATGGGACCCTTTAGCTGAGGCACCTCGGCATCCCGTTGGGCATACAGAAAGCACACCCTGTAAACAGACATTGTCATAGACCCAGCGCGCGACAGCACACTTGGCCTGCACTTAAACACAATTGGTGCTGACAATTGTGTTTAAGTCAGTGTGTTTTAGTAAGACCATCTGTCAGTTGCAAAAGGCCACCTTACTCAGATCTGCATGCATTATTCGCCGATACATCACACAGTCCTAGATACTTGGAAATTGTCCGACGTGACAAGCTGGAATGTGTCCAGAGGAGGGTGACTAAAATGATCAAGGGTCTGGAGAACAAGCCCTATGAGGAGTGGCTTAAGGAGCTGGGCATGTTTAGCCTGAAGAAGAGAAGGCTGAGAGGAGATATGATAGCCATGTATAAATATGTGAAAGGAAGCCACAGGGAGGAGGGAGCAAGCTTGTTTTCTGCTGCCCTGGAGACTAGGATGCGGAACAATGGCTTCAAACTACAAGAAAGGAGATTCCATCTGAACATGAGGAAGAACTTCCTGACTGTGAGAGCGTTCAGCAGTGGAACTCTCTGCCCCGGAGTGTGGTGGAGGCTCCTTCTTTGGAAGCTTTTAAACAGAGGCTAGATGGCCATCTGTCAGGGGTGATTTGAATGCAATATTCCTGCTTCCTGGCAGGGGGTTGGACTGGATGGCCCAGGAGGTCTCTTCCAACTCTTTGATTCTATTATTCTACTATATTGTTACGGAGCCCCGGTGGCGCAGTGGGTTAAACCGCTGAGCTGCTAAACTTGTTGACCGAAAGGTCACAGCTTTGAATCTGAGGAGCGGCGTGAGCTTCTGCTGTCAGCCCCAGCTTCTGCCAACCTAGCAGTTCGAAAACATGCAAATGTGAGTAGATCAATAGGTTCCGCTTCGGCGGGAAGGTAATAATAATAATAATAATAATAATACTTTATTTATACCCCGCTCCATCTCCCCCAGGGGGACTTGGTGCGGCTTACACGAGGCCACGCCCATCAATACAATACAAGCAATATAACACATATTGGTTCCATCCTTCCTTCTCTCTTTCCTTCCTTCCCTCCCCCTTTTTTCTACTTCTTCCTTTGTCTCCTTTCTTCCCTCTGTGTTCTCAGCACAAGGGGGGGGGGGGGGAGGGGAGGTGTGTTTTTGAATTTAAAGGTGTTTTTGCAACTGTCACCTGGAATGGTGACATCAATAATCCAGACTTTTTTTCTTTTCCACGATCGTGATGTCTGGTGTATTTTATTGTATTATTATTATTATTACTATTATTGAATTATTATTATTATGTGGATTTTATATGGCCATGTAGAAGAGGGCCTCAAATATATATAAAAAAATCTGGCTACCAGTATTAAAAAATTCTAAAATTACAACAGCAAAACAGCAGAGAGGAAACAAGCAGGCATATCTTAACACCTCTCAACAAAACACTTTCCCAGGCTCAGCCAGGCCTTCAAATGCTAATGAAGGTGATCAGTTGAAACATTCACACCTAGCTTCAGCAGAGAAGAGCTCTTGGCCCCACCCCAGCCATTCCACAGATATATAAACTAGGCTTGGACGGTTTTGTTCATTAATTTCGTAATTCGTTATTAATTCGTATTTAAATTAGCTTACGATCCAATATTGAGCCATGCAGGAATTGTGTGAGGAGTAATAAAGATTTGAAACAATTTTTTCAATTTATTTCGTAATTATTTCGTAATTATTTCGTAATTATTTTCGCATGTCTGGTGCAAGTTTTATAGTTGTTGTTTGTTTTATCACACCAACAGTCAACAACAGAGGGAGAGGGAAGCTTCAGAAGTTCCTCCTGTCCCATTTGGAGGTTTTTTTAGCATATTGCGCAATCTCGTCCGCCATTAACAAATCGATTCGTAATTTTATGAAATTTCGTAAATTTTGAAAAAATTTAAAGGAAAATTTCGGAATTATTAAAAAAATCAAACGCAAGGGCCCCCTAAAAACAAAACGAGTTTAGAACCAAATTTTTCCGTGGTTACCCAAGCCTACTATCTATCTATATCTACCTATATCTATATCTATACCTATCTCTATCTCTCTATCCATCCATATCTGTCTGTCTGTCTGTCTATCTATCTATCTATCTATCTATCTATCTATTTCTATCTACCTATATCTGTACCTATCTCTATCTCTCTATCTGTCCATATCTATCTATCCATCTATCTATTTCTATCTACCTATATGTATACCTTTAGAAAAGACAATGATGCTGGGGAAAATGGAAAAAGGAAGAGGGGCCGACCAAAGGCAAGATGGATGGATAGGATCCTTGAAGTGACTGGATTGACCTTGAAGGAGCTGGGGGTGGTGACGGCCGGCAGGGAGCTTTAGCATGGGCTGGACCATGAGGTCACAAAGAGTCAGAAACGACTGAACCAATGAACAACAACATACAGTATCTATACCTATCTTGCCATTGTTTATGTGTAAACCGCTTTGAGTCCTCCCAGGGGTGAGAAAGGCGGTATATAAATACTGCAAATAAATAAATAAAAATAAAATATTATTATTATTATTGAATTATTATTATTATTATTATTATTAATATTATTATTTGGATTTTATATGGCCGTGTAGAAGGGGGCCTCAAATATATATACAAATACCCAAAATAGACCTCAAAACCCTGGGTCAACTTTTATGATCCTAGAGTTGGAATTGACCCAGATGACACAATCACCGTCGCATAACTTTGCTGTGTTTTACTCCTCTGCTTCTTCATCTATGTCTTGATCTAAGGAGTAAACTGGCAACGCTCTCCATCTGGAAGGCATCCTAAGAAAGGGGATGCATGTTCCTAAAGGGAATGAGTGGGTGGATAGTCATCTGAAGCCAGCAAAGTTTCACCAGGTTCTTCCGTCTAACTAAGGCTCTCTCTCAACTAATGCAAGAACACAGATGAATCGCAAGGCCCTTTAACCCAGTGAGTAATTGGCAGCTATAGATTTCCCCGGAGGCTTACATTAAGGTCGGCTTATGTTCTCAATGGTACGGCGCCATTAACGGAACACCCACCCCAACATCTCCCCTGACGACTCCTCCGAAATGATCTGGGATTATCCAATATGATACCTGCCCTCCGAGGAGTCGGTCCTTGGGTGAGATGGAGCGGGTGGGTGTTCCGCTGATGCCGCTTTGCCGTCGAGAACAAACTTCCAGGGACTCGGTAGGGTTGTGTAAATTAATGAGTACAAGGAGGAGGAAGCCAAGGGACGCAAACACTCACCTTTCTCAAGAGGCAGCAGATGCGCTCAATGTTTTTCAACCTCTCTCTCTGTGCGGGAAACATAAGAGGAAAGAAACGGGGTCAGACTCGAGGAAAGAGGCACGACGGAAGGAGAGGAAGGAGGCAAGGGATGGGTGTTGAATCAACCAGAGGGTATTGAATCTGCCTAATGTACACAGTGAGTAGAAAAGGGAGATGAGGCACAAGGAACGCACAGGTAGACCTTCTGATCTTGTATGCAGTTCAATGTATAGACCAGGTTTGGGCAAACTTTGGCCTTCCAGGTGTTTTGGACTTCAACTCCCACAATTCCTAACATGCAGAATAATCACAGGATGTCTTAAACCTACACCTGTTGATAAACTTATTGTATGAAACATGCAGAATAATCACAGGATGTCTTAAACCTACACCTGTTGATAAACTTATGTATGAAACATGCAGAATAATCACAGGATGTCTTAAACCTACACCTGTTGATAAACTCATTGTATGAAACATGCAGAATAATCACAGGATGTCTTAAACCTACACCTGTTGATAAACTTATTGTATGAAACATGCAGAATAATCACAGGATGTCTTAAACCTACACCTGTTGATAAACTTATTGTATGAAACATGCAGAATAATCACAGGATGTCTTAAACCTACATTTGTTGATAAACTCATTGTATGAAACATGCAGAATAATCACAGGATGTCTTAAACCTACACCTGTTGATAAACTTATTGTATGAAACATGCAGAATAATCACAGGATGTCTTAAACCTACACCTGTTGATAAACTTATTGTATGAAACATGCAGAATAATCACAGGATGTCTTAAACCTACACCTGTTGATAAACTCTACAGCAGTGTTTCTCAACCTGGGGGTCGGGACCCCTAGGGGGGTCGCAAGGGGGGTCAGAGGGGTCGCCAAAGACAATTAGAAAACACAGTATTTTCTGTTCATCGTGGGGGTTCCGTGTGGGAAGTTTGGCCCAATTCTATTATTGGTGGAGTTCAGAATGCTCTTTGATTATAGCTGAACTATAAATCCCAGCCACTACAACACTCAAATGTCAAGGTCTATCTTCCCCAAACTGCACCAGTGTCACAACTGCACCATTTGGTCACATTGAGTATTCATGCCAAGTTTGGTCCAGATGCATCAGTGCTCTCTGGATGTAGGTAAACTATAACTCCAAAACCCAAGGTCAATGCCCACCACACTCTTCCAAAATTTGTTGTTGGTCATGGGAGCTCTGTGTCCCAAGTTTGGTTCAATTGCCTCATTGGTGGAGTTCAGAATGCTCTTTGATATTGTAGGTGAACTATAAATCCCAGCAACTGCAACTCCCAAATGACAAAATCAATCCTCCCCTCAACCCCACCAGTATTCAAATTTGGGCGTATCGAATATTTGTGCCAAATGAATGAAAATACATCCTGCATATTGGATATTTACAAGATGATTCATAACAGGAGCAAAATTATAGTTGTGAAGTAGTAATGAAAATAAATTGATGGTTGGGGGTCACCACAACATAAGGAACTGTATTAAGGGGTCACGGCATTGGAAAGGTTGAGAACCACTGCTCTACAGGCTAGCTGGCATTGCCCCCCCCCCCCCCCGATGTGCAACGGGAAGTTGCTGCTAAATGTGAGAGAAGTAAGGTTGAACTCTGTGAAAGCCGCCCACTACATGGCTCAAGGGCCATCCAGTCCAACCCCCTTCTGCCATTAAAACCCTCCCGACAGATGGCCATCAAGCCTGTTCTTAAGGAGACTTCCAGATTCTCAGGCACCCTATTCTGCTGCTAAACAGCTCTGGTCATCACAACGTTGTTCTTAATGTTTAGGTGGAATCTTTTTTTCCTGCCATTTGAATCTGTTGCTCCATTGTGCACAGCTGGCTGAGTGTCAGCTGCATTAAGATCACTCTGACCAAAAGGTCATGAGTTCGAAGCCAGCCCAGGTTGGAATGCTCTTTGATTGTAGGTGAACTATAAATCCCAGCAACTACAACTCCCAAATGACAAAATCATAATTTTTTGAGTGACGGTCACTCCTTGTGTTGTGAGACGTTTTATTGCCAAGTTTGCTGTGATTTCGCTCATTGGTTCTTTTGTTTTTAAGGTACTCGTTATGCACAGAACATTTTTTATATATAGATTATTATTATTTGACAACACGGCATATTCTTTGGACGAACAACTCTTATCATCAGGAAGTCTTCCTAACGTTTAGGTGGAACCTCTTTCCCCGCCATTTGAATCTGCCTTGGAGACTAACTAGAACTCGGATCCTATGAATCCATTGTAAAAATTATAATATAATTTAATATAATATATTATAGGAATCGGAGCCACGGGTTCATATCATAGGGATTGTGGCGCAGCTGGCTGTCAGCTGCATTAAGACCACTCTGACCAAAAGGTCATGAGAGTGAAGCCAGCCCGGGTTGAAGTGGGTTTCCAACCAATTATGTGTGTAGCCTGTTGTCAACCTTTGCAACCCGAAAGACAGTTGCATCTGTCAAGTAGGAAAATTAGGTACCACCTTAAAAAGTGTCGGGAGGCTAAATTAACTGATTTATGAGGCCATAAAGAAGACTCCAGCAAAAGCTGGAGTCCTGTTCAACATCTTTATTAATGACTTAGATGAAGGGCTAGAAGGCATGATCATCAAGTTTGCAGACGACACCAAATTGGGAGGGATAGCCAATAGTCCAGAGGACAGGAGCAGAATTCAAAACGATCTTGACAGATTAGAGAGATGGGCCAAAACTAACAAAATGAAGTTCAACAGTGACAAATGCAAGATACTCCACTTTGGCAGAAAAAATGAAATGCAAAGATACAGAATGGGGGACAATGCCTGGCTCGAGAGCAGTACGTGTGAAAAAGATCTTGGAGTCCTCGTGGACAACAAGTTAAACATGAGCCAACAATGTGATGTGGCGGCAAAAAAAGCCAATGGGATTTTGGCCTGCATTAATAGGAGCATAGTGTCTAGATCTAAGGAAGTAATGCTACCCCTCTATTCTGCTTTGGTTAGACCACACCTGGAATATTGTGTCCAATTCTGGGCACCACAATTCAAGAGAGATATTGACAAGCTGGAATGTGTCCAGAGGAGGGCGACTAAAATGATCAAGGGTCTGGAGAACAAGCCCTATGAGGAGCGGCTTAGGGAACTGGGCATGTTTAGCCTGAAGAAGAGAAGGCTGAGAGGAGATATGATAGCCATGAGAGGAAGCCACAGGGAGGAGGGAGCAAGCTTGTTTTCTGCTTCCTTGGAGACTAGGATGCAGAACAATGGCTTCAAACTACAAGAGAGGAGATTCCATCTGAACATGAGGAAGAACTTCCTGACTGTGAGAGCCGTTCAGCAGTGGAACTCTCTGCCCCGGAGTGTGGTGGAGGCTCCTTCTTTGGAAGCTTTTAAGCAGAGGCTGGATGGCCATCTGTCAGGGGTGATTTGAATGCAATATTCCTTCTTCTTGGCAGGGGGTTGGACTGGATGGCCCATGAGGTCTCTTCCAACTCTTTGATTCTATGAAAAGCATTCCATCGGGGAAGCATGCGGGGAATGCGGAAGTGCTTCATCAGCGTCGCAGATGGACGATGAAAGCAACAGCTCCCCTGGCGGCCAGAAAAAAAAGTTAAATAGCCTCTGTGTATGTCTGTATATGTTTGTATGTCAAAAATTGGCACTGAATGTTTGCCATATATGTGTATACTGTAATCCGCCCTGAGTCCCCTGCGGGGTGAGAAGGGTGGAATATAAAAGCTGTAAATAAATAAATAAACAAATCTGTTGCTCCATTGTGTCCTAATCTCCAGAGCTGCAGCAAGCAATCTTTCCCCCTCCTCAATTGGGCATCCATTCAAATATGTAACCATTGTCATTGTGCTTGTGCTTATTGTAATTTCATATTGTTATGTATTCACATGTTTTATGTAATTATGATGTTGTGTTTATTGTTTGCGTTTTCGGTTTGCGATTGTTGTTTGGGCTTGGCCTCATGTAAGCCGCTCCGAGTCGCCATTGGGGAGATGGTGGCGGGGTATAAATAAAGATTATTATTATTATTATTATTATTATTATTATTATTATTATGGCTCTTATTCAGACAGATATCCAGACAGATATATTGACATCGGAAAGACTGTTATTAGGTTCTTGTGGGTTTTTTTCGGGCTATAGAGCCATGTTCTAGAGGCATTTCTCCTGATGTTTCGCCTGCATCTATAGCAAGCATCCTCAGAGGTTGTGAGGTCACAACCTCTGAGGATGCTTGCCATAGATGCAGGCGAAACGTCAGGAGAAATGCCTCTAGAACATGGCTCTATAGCACGAAAAAACCCACAAGAACCTAGTGATTCCAGCCATGAAAGCCTTCGACAATAAGACTGTTATTTCCCATATACTGAGACCTGCCAAATTGGCTTAAGGGAAGGTTTCCCTTAAGAGTTCCTTCTCTATCACCCCATTCCCTTAACACAATATTTACAACAGAGTTTCGGGACATGACTGTTCGCGGAGAAGAGATTAACTGCTCCATGCGACCATTACACAGCTGCTACACGGAATGCAATGCACAAGAACATGCCCAACGGGTCCCAGTTTTCCTGCTCTACCCAGGCAATTTTGCTCATTAGCCGAAATCTTATTAAATCCACCTTTAAAGTGGGTAAATGCAAATGTGTTTCTGTATTTAGGGACAGTTTATGAGCTCAAGCTGCAAAAAACCCCATAGCCGAAGGGCTCGCTGTTGAGTGATGGAATGACGAATTTATGGACCATATCAAGTTGTCCTTTCTGCAGCCCAGGCTCAGCAGAGAAACCCAAGCTGTGAATATTCTTCAGCTCTGAAAGCATTCGAAACAGGCAACTCAAATAGGAATGACATTAAACTTAAGCGTGTGGCACTCAATATTTGGAGATTTAGATGCAAAATACTTGTTGTCTGGACAGAGCAGAGAAAACAAGCCATCGATTCGGCTAATCTCAGCCAACAGCATGTTCATTCCTTCTGCTATTTGGGTCTACAAGGCTAAAAATGATGCAGAAGCGGCCATGTTTTAGCAGGGAATTGACAAGGGCTGCTGCTGTTTTGACCCCTTTTGCCCCAAATCCCAATGGGACACGGCACAAAGAAGACAAGGCATCTCCAACGTGAAGCGCCGTGTAATCCACCCGACGTCCGGGGAATACATTTGCCAGCGAACGGGGATAATGAGCCATTCAGAAACCGTATTTATCCAGCCGGCTGCCCTTATCTGGTCCGCAGCCTTTAATCCCCAAATTGTATTTCTAACTAATTGGCGGTAATTGTTTTGTAAGCTCCGGTGGACGCCTCTCCGATCCGAACCCGCTCTCGTTGACCCAGAAACCTTTCCACTTGCCGAGGTCTAGAGGAGACCTTCTGCTGCTGCTGCTGCTGCTTTTGCTTCTTCTTCTGCTTCTGCTTCTTCCTCTTCTGTTTCCACTTCTGCTTCCTCTTCTGCTTCTTCTTCTTCTGCTGCTGCTGCTTCTGCTGCTTCTTCCTCTTCTTCTGCTTCTTCCTCTTCTTCTGCTTCTTCCTTTTCTGCTTCCACTTCTGCTTCTTCTGCTGCTGCTGCTTCTTCTGCTGCTGCTGCTGCTTCTTCATCTGCTGCTGCTGCTTCTTCTGCTTCTTCTTCTGCTTCTTCTTCTGCTTCTTCCTCTTCTTCTGCTTCTTCTTCTTCTGCTTCTTCTTCTGCTTCTTCCTCTTCTTCTGCTTCCACTTCTGCTTCTTCTTCTTCTGCTTCTTCTTCTGCTGCTGCTTCTTCTGCTTCTGCTTCTACTTCTTCTTCTTCTGCTTCTTCTGCTGCTGCTTCTTCTTCCGCTTCTGCTTCTTCTTCTTCCCCTCCTCCTCCTCCTCCTCCTTCTCCACCTTCTGCTTCTTCTTCGTCTCCTCTCCTCCTCCTCCTCCACCTTCTTCTCCTCCTCCTCCTTCTACTTCTTCTCCTTCTCCTTCCCGCTTTATATTTTTGCAGAAAGGCTGCCACAAACTGGCCTCCGTTGCTCAAATTTCCCCACTTGATCCCAAATATCATTTGAAGCTTGTATTAAGTCAACCAGAGAAGAAGTAACAACTGAAGTTTGCTTTTTTCTTATTCTGCTTGCCTGCTTTCTCCTTTCTCCAGCTTGTCTCCAAATATCTCCAAAGTAAAATTCAAGTCATGCTGGGCAAGCTCTCTTTGTGGTTCTTTCCTTCCTTCCTCCATTTTGTTGGGAGCATGGAAGGAATCAGTGTGCGTGTGTGTGTGTATGTGTCAACTGTAAATAAGATGCATGCAGCCAATTGGTCGAGCAGTGTCCAGGAAGATGGCTGAGCCTGGGACTTTGGGATACTGTCACATTTTTTTCGGGCTTGAGCTATGCAGATGCAGGAAGAGACTAAAGAGAGCAGCAGAGAGAGTGTGTGCTCTCGCTTCATGAACTACTGAAGGAGTTTATCCGCATGGACAAGAAAGACTATTTCAAATCTCTCATAAAAGAACATTATGTGAGTTGATGTAACTGATCACATTGTACATATGTTGTTCTGAACTAAGAAGAGTAAACTACTTGTAATTTATTGATCACATTTATTGTGTCCAGAGGAGGGTGACTAAAATGATCAAGGGTCTGGAGAACAAGCCCTATGAGGAGCGGCTTAAAGAGCTGGGCATGTTTAGCCTGAAGAAGAGAAGGCTGAGAGGAAATATGATAGCCATGTATAAATATGTGAGAGGAAGTCACAGGGAGGAGGGAGCAAGCTTGTTTTCTGCCTCCTTGGAGACTAAGACGCAGAACAATGGCTTCAAACTACAAGGAAGGAGATTCCATCTGAACATGAGGAAGAACTTCCTGACTGTGAGAGCCGTTCAGCAGTGGAACTCTCTGCCCCGGAGTGTGGTGGAGGCTCCTTCTTTGGAAGCTTTTAAACAGAGGCTGGATGGCCATCTGTCGGGGGTGCTTTGAATGCAATATTCCTGCTTCTTGGCAGAATGGGGTCGGACTGGATGGCCCATGAGGTCTCTTCCAACTCTATGATTCTATGATTCTATATGCATGGCATATTTTCTTTCTCTGGCAAAGCAGTGCGTGGGCTGATCAAACGTGAACGACACATGGTTTATTTTACATTACGCCACACATTTCCCTCAAACACTTTATCCCTCTCTTTTCTTCCTTCTTCTCTTTCTTCCCTTGCTTTCCTTTTTACCCCTTCCCCCCTTTTCCCTTTCTTTCTTCCATCCCCCCCTCCCTCTATTCCTTTTCTTTCTTCGCCTTTCTTTCCTTCCTTCCTCCCTCCTTTCCTTCCTTCCTCCCTCCCTCCCTCCCTTCCTTCCTTCCTCCTTTCCTTCCTTCTTCCTTTCCTTCTTCCCTTCTTTCTTTCCTTCCTTTCTTCTTTCCTTCCTCCCTCCTTTCCTTCCTTCCTTCCTTCCTTTCCTTCCTTTCTTCTTTCCTTCCTCCCTCCTTTCCTTCCTTCCTCCTTTCCTTCCTCCCTTCCTTCCTTCCTTCCTTCTTTCCTTCCTTCCTTCTTCCCTCCCTCCCTCCCTCCCTCCCTCCCTCCCTCCCTCCCTCCCTCCCTCCCTCCTTTCCTCTCCTCTGCTTGCCTGCCTCATTAGAGCATGCTTGCTCCATCAATGTTTACACAAACATCTACACAAATGACCAGCCACTGCCAGAAGGGAAAGAGAGTTTTATCTATGCTGACGATCATGCCATCACCACTCAAGCAGGGAGCTTTGAAATAGTCAAACAGAAGCTCTCTGAAGCTTTAGGCACTCTTACTGCCTATTACAAGGAAAACCAACTGATTCCTAATCCATCTAAAATACAGACATGTGTTTTTCACCTTAAGAACAGACAAGCATCTCAAGCTCTGGGAATTAACACTGGAGGAATCCTGCATTACAGCACCCCCAGATACCTGGGAGTCACTTTGCACCATGTTCTGACTTATGAGATGCACTGCTTGAATATCAAGCAAAAATTGGGTGCTAGAAATAATATAATATGAAATCTGACTGGCACAACCTGGGGATCACAACCAGACACAGTGAAGGCATCTGCCCTCATGCTTTGCTACGCTGCTGCTGAATACACATGCACAGTATGGAATACATCTCACCACGTTAAAACAGTGGATATGGCTCTTAATGAGACATGGTGCATTATCACAGGATGTCTACGCCCTACAGCACTGGAGAAATTATACTGTTTAGCCGGTACTACACCACTTTACATCCATAATGAAAGGACCAAGGCATTGGCACCTCTGGCCCATCTTCTGTTTGGATATCAGCCAGCAAGCCAATGACTTAAATCAAGAAACAGCTTCCTAAGATCTACTCAGACACTCTCAGGAACACCTCAGCAAGCGAGAGTCCAAAAGTGGCAGGCTAAAAATCGGAACCTCAATCAGTGGCTGAGACCAGATGAGAGACTCCCTCCTGGGCACACAGAAGACTGGGCGACTTGGAAGGCGCTTGCTTCTGATGCGATAAATAAAAATACACCCTAAGCCATTCAGCCATGTTGCCTCTCTCAAGCTACCTGTTCCAGAATTCCTAATGGTTGCATAGTGTGAGGAAAAGAGGAGAGAATACACCTTGGTAACAAGTAGGGATGTGGGTCCCCAAACAGTGGGAACCATGCTATCTAGAGCGCAATAATGCAGTCAACAAGCTCTGGCAAAATATAGTCCTTCCTTCTAAATGTTGTGCGAAAGAAAAATAAACGAGGGAAGAGATACTGGTGGTCACAGAAGAATACATTCTCATTCCTCAGACCTCTACCTCTACCAAAATACAGGAAAAGAGCATATACGTTCACTCCCTTGATTGCAATCCTCCCTCATACCTTTTCTCCTTTCCTTTCTTTTCCCTCCCCTCATCCCTTCTTTCTTCCCTTCTTTTTCCTTTCTCTTCTTCCCTTCTTGTATCTTTCATCCCTTTCCTTTCTCTTCCTCTCCTCCCTTCCTTCCTTCCCCTTTCTTTCCTTTCTCCAGCTCGGAGCGGCATCCCTCACAAAGGTGGCTCCAAAATGTGTGCCTCCTTCCTTCCTTCCTTCCTTCCTACCCTCCCTCCCTCCCTCCCTCCCTCCCTCCCTCCCTCATTCCTTCCTTCCTTCCTCTCATACCACTCTTTTCCAGTGACATCGCAGAGGTCCACTTCACCTAGTAACAGCCAACCTAGCAACATTGCAGAAGGCCACTTCACTCAGCAACCGCCACCCCAGTGATATCCCAGAAGGCCACTTCACCTAGCAACAGCCAACCCGGTGGCATCACAGAGGGTCACTTCACCTAGCAACAGCCAACCCACTGACATCCCAGAGGACTACATCACCAAGCAACAGCTCACCTGGTGACATCACAGAGGGCCACATCACCTAGCAACAGCCAACCCAGTGACATCACAGAGGACTACTTCATCTAGCAACAGCTCACCTGATGACATCACAGAGGGCCACATCACCTAGCAACAGCCAATCTGGAGATATCACTGAGGGGCACTTCACCTAGGAGCAGCTAACCCAGCGACATTGCAGAAGGCCACTTCATCCAGGAACGGCCACCCTAGTGACATCAGAGAGAGCTACATCACCTAGCAACAGCTCACCTGGTGACATCACAGAGGGCCACATCACCTAGCAACAGCCAGCCCGGAGATATCACTGAGGAGCACTTCACCTAGCAACAGCTAACCCAGCGACATTGCAGAAGGCCACTTCATCCAGGAACGGCCACCCCAGTGACATCAGAGAGAGCTACATCACCTAGCAGCAGCTTATCCGGTGACATCACAGAGGGCCACTTCACCTAGCAACAGCCACCCCAGTGATATCCCAGAAGGCCACTTCACCTAGCAACAGCCAACCCGGTGGCATCACAGAGGGTCACTTCACCAAGCAACAGCCAGCTCGGTGGCATCACAGAGGGTCACTTCACCAAGCAACAGCCAACCCAGTGACATCACAGAGGGCCACTTCACCTAGCAACAGCTTATCCGGTGACATCACTGAGGGCCATTTCACCTAGCAACAGCCAATCCAGTGACATCAGAGAGGGCTACATCACCTAGCAACAGCTCACCTGGTGACATCACAGAGGGCCACATCACCTAGCAACAGCCAGCCCAGAGAGATCACCGAGGGTCACTTCACCTAGCAACAGCTAACCCAGCAACATTGCAGAAGGCCACTTCATCCAGGAACGGCCACCCCAGTGACATCAGAGAGAGCTACATCACCTAGCAACAGCTCACCTGGTGACATCACAGAGGGCCACATCACCTAGCAACAGCCAGCCCAGAGAGATCACCGAGGGTCACTTCACCTAGCAACAGCTAACCCAGCAACATTGCAGAAGGCCACTTCATCCAGGAACGGCCACCCCAGTGACATCAGAGAGAGCTACATTACCTAGCAACAGCTCACCTGGTGACATCACAGAGGGCCACATCACCTAGCAACAGCTCACCTGGTGACATCACAGAGGGCCACTTCACCTAGCAACAGCCAACCTGGAGATATCACTGAGGGGCACTTCACCTAGCAACAACCAACCCAGTGACATCACAGAGTACTACATCACCTAGCAACAGCCAACCTGGAGATATCACAGAGGACCACTTCACCTAGCAACAGCCAACCTGGAGATATCATTGAGGGGGACTTCACCTAGCGACAGCCAACACAGCGACATTGCAGAAGGCCACTTCATCCAGGAATGGCCACCCCAGTGACATCAGAGAGAGCTACATCAAATAGCAACTGCTCATCCGGTGACATCACAGAGGGCCACATCACCTAGCAACAGCCAATCTGGAGATATCATTGAGGGGCACTTCACCTAGCAACAGCTAACCCAGCAACATTGCGGAGGGCCACTTCATCCAGGAACGGCCACCCGCAGTGACATCGGAGAGAGCTACATCACCAAGCAACAGCTCACCCGGTGACATCACAGAGGGCCACATCACCTAGCAACAGCCAATCTGGAGATATCATTGAGGGGCACTTCACCTAGCAACAGCTAACCCAGCAACATTGCGGAGGGCCACTTCATCCAGGAACGGCCACCCGCAGTGACATCGGAGAGAGCTACATCACCTAGCAACAGCTCACCTGGTGACATCACAGAGGGCCACATCACCTAGCAATAGCCAGCCTGGAGTTATCATTGAGGGGCACTTCACCTAGCAACAGCTAACCCAGCGACATTGCGGAGGGTCACTTCATCCAGGAACGGCCACCCTAGTGACATCAGAGAGAGCTACATCACCTAGCAACAGCTCACCTGGTGACATCACAGAGGGCCACATCACCTAGCAATAGCCAGCCTGGAGATATCATTGAGGGGGACTTCACCTAGCAACAGCCAACCCGGTGGCATTACAGAGGGTCACTTCACCTAGCAACAGCCAATCCAGTGACATCAGAGAGGGCTACATCACCTAGCAACAGCTCACCTGGTGATATCACAGAGGGCCACTTCACCTAGCAACAGCCAACCTGGAGATATCATTGAGGGGACTTCACCTAGCAACAGCCAACCCAGCGACATTGCAGAAGGCCACTTCATCCAGGAACGGCCACCCCAGTGACATCACAGAGGGCCACATCACCTAGCAACAGCTCACCTGGTGACATCACATAGGGCTACATCACCTAGGAACAGCTCACCTGGTGACATCACAGAGGGCCACATCACCTAGCAACAACCAACCCAGTGACATCACAGAGGACTACTTCATCTAGCAACAGCCAGCCCAGAGAGATCACCGAGGATCACTTCACCTAGCAACAGCTAACCCAGCAACATTGCAGAAGGCCACTTCATCCAGGAACAGCCACCCCAGTGACATCAGAGAGAGCTACATCACCTAGCAACAGCTTATCCGGTGACATCACAGTGAGCCACTTCACCTAGCAACAGCCACCCCAGTGATATCCCAGAAGGCCACTTCACCTAGCAACAGCCAACCCAGTGACATCACAGAGGGCTACATCACCTAGCAACAGCTCACCTGGTGACAACACAGAGGGCCACTTCACCTAGCAACAGCCAATCCGGTAACATTACAGAGGGGCACTTCACCTAGCAACAGCCAACCTGGAGATATCACAGAGGACCACTTCACCTAGCAACAGCCAACCCAGTGACATTGCAGAAGGCCACTTCATCCAGGAACGGCCACCCCAGTGACATCAGAGAGAGCTACATCACCTAGCAACCGCTCACCTGGTGACATCACAGAGGGCCACTTCACCTAGCAACAGCCAACCCAGTGACATCACAGAGGGCTACATCACCTAGCAACAGCTCACCTGGTGACATCACAGAGGGCCACTTCACCTAGCAACAGCTTATCCGGTGACATCACAGTGGGCCACTTCACCTAGCAACAGCCAACCCAGTGACATCACAGAGGGCTACATCACCTAGCAACAGCTCACCTGGTGACATCACAGAGGGCCACTTCACCTAGCAACAGCCAACCCAGTGACATTGCAGAAGGCCACTTTACCCAGGAACAGTCACCCCAGTGATGTCCCAGAGGGCAACTTCACCTAGCAACAGGCAGCCTGGTGTGTGTATATTTATATATATATTATATATAAATCTATATACCCTTTCCTTTGGTGACTCATGCAACGCTACGTATGGGAATGAATGGTGATGTGTGTGGGAGGGGGCCCTTCAAATACGCACAGGTTATTCTTCCGGAGATCAAGGGGACAACGAGCCTTTGCCGCACACCATGTGTGTTCTGTGCCTCTGATGCAAAAGAGAGAAATCAAGGTCAAACCAGACTATTTATACTTGCAGGATGGGAGGGACAACCTAGAAGCCGCGTCACCTTTCCTTTGGTACAATGCCAGGCCTCGCTCTCCGGTGTGCTTTGGAAGGATCGGGGACATCCCGGAATTTAACCTACTTTTCCTTCCCTTCCCTGTGAGGCCGGGTCTCATGCCTCCTCCTTTGTCTGATTTTCCACTCTGTTTCCTCAATCGACCTGGATATTGCTCTTAAGGGTTTTCTTTTCTCTTCGGGAAGGAACTCTTTGTGGACGGCAGCCAAACAGGGAGCCAAATGTCTTGCAGAGCTCGGCCACTCCCCTTTCCTTTTTTCCAAGAGGTTCATGTTGGACTACATATATCAGGCATGGGCCAACTTCGGCCCTCCAGGTGTTTTGGACTTCAACTCCCACAATTCCTAACAGCCTACCGGCTGTTAGGAATTGTGGGAGTTGAAGTCCAAAACACCTGGAGGGCCGAAGTTGGCCCATGCCTGATATATGGTCTTTTTTGGCCCATCTCACAATGGTGAATCCTTGCATTACATGGTCACTCCACCTTAAAGTAAGGCTGTTTTGATTTTAAATCCACCAAGCCTAGGATCAGAACATCATCTGCAAGGAACGTCAGCCATTTGTCCGAGAGCCTCTGCTTGGAAGAGCCACAAACATCATTCAAGTGCCCAACGTTGCCAGCTCTTGCTTTTGGGAAATGTCTGAAATTTGTGTTGAAGGAAGGAAGAAGAGAAGGAAAAAAATAAGGGGAAAGAAGGAAGGAAGGAGAAGGTGGAGAAAGGAAGGAAAGAAAAAGAGGGGAAAGAAAGGAAGGGGAAGGAAGGGTGGAAGGAAGGAAGAAGGAGGGAAAGAAAAAAGGAGGAAGGAAAGAAAAAGAGGGGAAAGAAAGGAAAGGATGGAAGGAGAAGGTAACGGAAAAAAGAGGAAGGAAGGAAAGAGAAAGAGGGGAAAGAAAGGAAGGGGAAGGAAGGAAGGAAGGAGAAAGAGGGTAAAGAAAAAAGGAGGAAGGAACGAAAGAGAAAGAGGGGAAAGAAAGGAAGGAAGGAAGGAAGGAAGGAAGGAAGGAAAGAAGGAGAAGGTAAAGAAAAAAGGAGGGAGGGAGGAAAGAGAAAGAGGGGAAAGGAAGGAAGGAAGGAAGGAGAAAGAGGGTAAAGAAAAAAGGAGGAAGGAAGGAAAGAGTAAGAAGGGAAAGAAAGGAAGGGGAAGGAAGGAAAGAAGGAGAAGGTAAAGAAAAAAGGAGGGAGGGAGGGAGGGAGGGAGGGAGGGAGGGAGGGAGGGAGGGAGGGAGGGAGGAAGGAAGGAAGGAAGGAAGGAAGGAAGGAAGGAAGGAAGGAAGGAAGGAGAAAGAGGGGAAAGAGACCTCATGGGCCATCCAGTCCAACCCCCTGCCAAGAAGCAAGAATATTGCATTCAAATCACCCCTGACAGATGGCCATCCAGCCTCTGCTTAAAAGCTTCCAAAGAAGGAGCCTCCACCACACTCCGGGGCAGAGAGTTCCACTGCTGAACGGCTCTCACAGTCAGGAAGTTCTTCCTCATGTTCAGATGGAATCTCCTTTCTTGTAGTTTGGAGCCATTGTTCCGCGTCCTAGTCTCCAGGGAAGCAGAAAACAAGCTTGCTCCCTCCTCCCTGTGGCTTCCTCTCACATATTTATACATGGCTATCATATCCCCTCTCAGCCTTCTCTTCTTCAGGCTAAATATGCCCAGCTCCTTAAGCCGCTCCTCATAGGGCTTGTTCTCCAGACCCTTGATCATTTTAGCCAGCACTCAGCCAGCTGCGCCACAATTCCGGGATTTCCTCGACTTTGGACTGCTTCTGAACAACGGCTTTTCTTCATGGCTCTTTGTCTGCTCATTATCTTTGAACTGTGTGATTTTGGTGTGTTTTGGAGGAACTCTTATTTAATCCGGATTTTTTGCCAGTTTAATCCGATTGATTTTCCACGTTTGTTTTTCAAGCTGTAAATTGCTGCAAACTTTGAGTTTTGACCGGAGGCACTGAAGCAAGTGTCTTTGAGTCCTGTTTACTTTGCTTTAATAAACTGTTGTGTTGGATATACTCCTGTGTCTGGCTCTTTAAGACATGAACGTTAGGAAGAACTTCCTTGACCATAACAACTCTCAGAGTGTGGCAGAGGCGCCTTTCTTGGAGACTTATGGCCATCTGTCAGGAGGGCTTTGATTGTGCTTTTCATGCATGGCAGAGAGACAAACCTGGCCGTGCAGATTTCCTCTACGTATGAGGTTGTATGACCAGTTTTGGAAGCCACACATGACAAAGGATCCTTTAGTAAACGGGAGCCGTAAGGCATGGTAACCGAATGTCTGCAAGAGCCCAAAGGAAAGAGAGATGAAAGGGAGACATGAAAGCTGTCTTCGGGTTGAAGAACTGTCACTGACGATGGAGCAGAAGGATATCCAAGACTCGGAAGATCTAATTAGAAGGAAATCTATTTTGGCAGCCAGACAAAGAGCCAAGGGAGGCGTTTGGAAGTTGAGCAACTCTCTTATCAGGGACATGATCTCCCAAATCATTGGACTTGATGGGCAAGCTTGGCCAAACTAGTTCCTAGAATGCGTCAATCAATGGCTATGATGGCTGGGAGATTCTGGACATTATACCAAATATTTAACTTTTCCAAGCTCTGTGCATGAATACTTGTTTTCCTGCCCTATATTCCCACAATAAGGAGCCCCCGGTGGCGCAGTGGGTTCAACCCCTGTGCCGACAGGAATGAAGACCAACAGGTCACAGGTTCGAATCCAGGGAGAGGCAGATGAGCTCCCTCTATCAGCTCCAGCTCCTCATGCGGGGACATGAGAGAAGCCTCACACAAGGATGATAAAACATCAAATCATTCGGGTGTCCCCTGGGCAGACAGCCAATTCTCTCATACCAGAAGCGACTTGCAGTTTCTCAGGTCGCTCCTGACACGACAAAAAAAAACCCAACTGAACAGGCTAATGGGATCTGTAGTCAAACACAGCCCTAAGATGGGGAAGCCTAGGTTTGCCCAACAATGACAAATGATAAGAAAGGTCAATGAGATGAACTAGAACAGGAAGTGGACCAAGTCTACAGGATATCATCATTTTATTCTAGAAGAAATAAGACAGATAGGGACGTGATAGTGAAATTTACAAGAAAGAAGGTACGAGATGATGTGCTTTATAATAATAATAAAAAACCAATCTTTTACAAAGGAAAGAAAATTGCGGTTCTGAAAGAATTCCCACAGGCAACCTTAGCAAGAAGAAGAAAATACTTTTTCTTAACAGAAGAATTGAAGAAAAGAATGATAAGGTTCAGGTGGGAAAGAAAAGAAGGGATAATGGTGACATACAAGGAAGAAAGATATTGGTTGACAACAGAACACAAGGCCAAGATTTTTTATGAAAAACTTATGAAAGAGAAGGAAGGAGATGAAGAGCAAGGAGAAGAGGAAGAAGAAGAAGAATTAGGAGAAGAAGAAGAGGAAGAGGAAGCAGAGGTAGAGGAAGGTGAAGAAAGAAGATTATCTACACCAAGGAAAGGAGTAAAGGCAAAAAAGGCAAGATATAAATCACCAAAGGATTATGGCTTTTTAGGAAAAGAACCAAAACCACAGAGAACGACACCACGGAAAAAGGAAGAAAAAGGAGGTCAGAGTTCGGAGCAATCGGCAACTGAAACAATGGAATTGGCTTTTGGCGACACAGGATTGGGACCAGATAAAGATAAATAAAATGATGGAGAGACAAATAAAATGTTTTTCGAATAATATTAACGGTATGAATTCCCCCCAAAAACGGAAGAGAGTATGGAGGAGTCTGAAGACACAGAATTTTGATGTAATAATGTTACAGGAAACGCATATCTGTGATAAACATGTGGCACACCTTCCGAATAAAAAATTAGGAAAGGAATATTATTCGGCCTATGAAAAAAAGAAAAGAGGAGTGGTTACGTATGTAAAGGACTCAATAGATTCAGAATTGGCATTTAGAGACACAGAAGGAAGATGTGTGGCAGTGAAAATAATAATTGGAGATTCCAAAATATTGGTTTGTAATATATATGCTCCCAATGGACCGAAGAAGAAATTTGCTGAATTCTTAAATACTAAGTTAAAGGAAACAGAATTTGATGAACTGATTTTGGCAGGAGACTTTAATGGGGTCGTCGATTGTCAGATAGATAAAAGTTTGAAGAAAAAGAAGTTTAAGGGAGGGAAACTTCCCCAGAAATTCATGGACTTACAAAAAGACTTCGATCTTGAAGATGCATGGAGAATTAGAAATAAAGATAAAAGAGACTTTACCTTCTTCTCGAATAGACATCAATCCTGGTCAAGAATTGATATGGTTTGGATTACTAAGAATCTCTCTACTAAAGTGAAAGAGATTAATATTCTGCCACGAGACTTATCAGATCACTGCCCTCTGGAACTTGTCGTAAATCAAAAAAATTATCATAGAAAATGGAGATTAAATGAGAACTTAATAAAAATGGAAGATGACAAAGAATATTTCAAGAAGTTAATACAGGACTACCTACAAACAAATAGACTAGATTCAATGGAGCCACGAGTGGTCTGGGATGCCTTTAAGGCAGTCATGAGAGGACACTTTATTCAACAAGGAGCAAGAAGGAATAGAGAGGGAAATAAAAGAATAAACGAGTTGAGGGCAGAAATAGCAGTAAAAGAAATGGAGTTAAAGAAAAACCCATCTAAACGAACAGAGAAACAATTGGTGACACTGAAACAGGAAAAAAATTACGTGGAGCTGGAATTCCAATCAAGACAGATGAAATTTCTAAAGCAACAGGCTTTTGAAAATGCTAATAAACCGGGTAAATGGTTGGCAAACCAGGTTAGAAAAAAGAGGCAAATCAACCATATTGCTAAAATAAGTACCAAGGACAAGGACTTGAAAACGGATAAAGAAATTCTGGAGGAGTTTCGGACTTTTTATACACAACTATACACAAAGGAGGATATAAAGAAAGAAGATATTATGGAATATATTGGACAAATGAAACTGGATAAAATAACAGATGAAGATAGAGAAGAACTGAACAAAGAAATAACAGAAGAGGAAATCGAGAAAGCCATTAGTAAAATGAATGCAGATAAAGCTCCGGGACCGGATGGGTTTACGGCAGGATTTTACAAAACGTTTAAACAGCAGTTGATACCTATTTTTAAAGTTATAGCGAATGAAGCTTTAAAATCTCGAAAGGTTCCAGACTCCTGGAAGGAGGCAGAAATAACTGTGATACATAAAGAAGGATCACCGGAGAATGATATTAAAAATTATAGGCCGATCTCCTTGTTAAATACGGATTATAAACTGTTTGCAAATATCATGGCCACAAGATTAAAATTTTTTTTAAGTAAGTGGATTGGAGAAGAACAAACAGGTTTTCTTCCAAATAGACATATGAAAGAAAATATACGCAACGTTCTAGATCTTTTGGAATATTATGAGACCAATCATCAAAAAGAATTTGCCCTTTTGTCAATAGACGCCGAGAAAGCATTTGATAATTTGAATTGGGATTTCTTCAAGATTTTGATACAAGAGTTGGATATGGGAGAGAAATTTAATAATGCAATTAATGCTATTTATGAATTTCAAAAAGCTAAGGTAAAAGTAAATGGGCAAGTGACTCAAGAATTTGAAATTACGAAAGGCACAAGACAAGGTTGTCCACTCTCCCCATTAATTTTTGTTATGGCAGTGGAGATCCTGATGAAGAAAATCAGAGAAGATGAAAAGATCAAAGGAACAAAAATTGGTAAATTTGAATATAAAATACGAGCGTTTGCAGATGATTTAATAGGTACAATTGAAAACCCGGAGAAAAATTTACAAAGTTGGATAAATAAAATAGAAGATTTTGGAAAGGTGGCAGGTTTTAAGATGAATATGAAAAAAACTAAACTTTTATTTAAGAATGTGAATAAGGAGAAACAAATAAAGATTCAACAACAGGCTGGAATTGAAGGTGTCAAGAAAATTAGATATCTAGGAGTCTGGATCACAGCTAGAAATGGACAACTTTTAAAGAATAACTATGAATTAGTTTGGAAGAAGGTCCAAAGGGATCTGCAGAACTGGGACCGGCTGAAACTATCCCTCCTGGGTAGAATATCCTTGATAAAAATGAATGTATTACCAAAACTTATGTTCTTGTTCCAGAATATACCGATAATAAGAAGTCAAACTCTGTTCAAACAGTGGAAGAAAGATCTAATGAAATTCGTCTGGAAAGGAAAAAGACCAAGAATTAACTATATGAATTTAATAGATAAGAAAACAAGAGGAGGATTGGGATTTCCCGATCTGAAGACCTACCATGAGGCCTGCGCATTGTCCTGGATTAGGGATTGGATGACTTTAGACAAAGAGAAGTGCCTAAATCTAGAAGGTTATGATTTAAGAGTGGGATGGCACGCGTATATATGGTATAACAGAGAGATGAAGGAGAAAAATTTCGGGAATCATTTCGTGCGAGCCTCCCTACTACGGACATGGATGAGGTACAAAGCTCTTTTCTATAAAACAACACCATTATGGATTTCAGCAATGGAAGCGCATCAAAGAAGACTACTAGGATGGAGGACATGGCCAAGATACAAGGATATATTGGTGAAGGGGACAATAGAGATGAAATCATTTGAACAATTAAAGACTTTATTTAGCAATATAACTTGGTTAAATTACCTACAAATTAAAGACTATTTTAAACAAGATCAAAAAACAGGTTTTGATTGGAACGAGAATATATGGGATAGAATACTAAAAACACAAAGGAAAACGGTTACAATATTATACAATAAATTGCTCCAGTGGATGACAGAAACAGAACAGGTGAAAACCTCTATGATTAAATGGGCGGAAAATATAAGAAGGCCCATCCACTTTGGGGAATGGGAAAGGATGTGGAATAAAAAATTGAAATACACATATGCTATGGACTTAAAAGAAAATTGGTATAAAATGTTTTATAGGTGGTATTTGACTCCGAGTAGACTTAGTCATATGTATCAAAATGTATCAGATAAGTGCTGGAAATGTAGTGAGCAAGTAGGCACCTTTTACCACATGTGGTGGACATGTAAAGAAACAACAAAGTTCTGGTCTATTATTCATGAGGAGTTACAAAAAATATTAAAGAAAAGCTTTAAGAAGAAACCTGAATATTATCTTCTGGGATTTACAGATGATGACTGTAAACTGGATGAGAATGAAGATAAATTATTTACCTATTGCACAACGGCGGCTAGGATGGTTTTTGCCAAATACTGGAAGAATGGTGAGGTTCCGAGTATTGAAGACTGGTGGAAGAAAATTAAAGAAATAAGAGACATGGACGAACTAACTTTTTTGTTGAGAAGAAATGAAGGAAGAGTTTTGAGGAGGACAGATTGGTCCCTGATATATGATTATGAAAAGAAAGCTGAAAAAACAATGGGATGAGAATAGATATTAAGGTGAAGAAATATCTTGAAAAGATCCTGAGGTTGGAGTGGAAGTCATTTTAGAATAGATTGAGTAGTTGTATTGTATGTATTAGATGGTAGTTAGATATGGTGGGTTTCTGTGGTTTTTTTTGTGTGTACCTCTCCCTTTCCTACTGTTCTATCTTCTTGTTTTTTGTTCCCCCTCTTTCCATGTGTGGATTGTGAAAAACTTAATAAAAATCATTTCAAAAAAAAAAAAGAAAGGTCAATGTATTGTCGAAGGCTTTCATGACTGGAATCACTAGAACCTAGATAAGAAAGGTCCTTTGCATCGTGGCAGTAAATGACTCCCGGATCATCCTCGTGCAAAGTATTTATTTTACTTATTTATTTACGACATTTATATGCCGCCTTTTTCACCCCGAAGGGAACTCAGAGCGGCTTACAAGTAAAAAGTAAATACAAAATATTATTATCTGGACTTATCATCTGTCCTCTACTAGGCAAAGAGCCTTCTCGATTGTGGCCCCTTATTTATGGAATGCTTTGCCAGTTGAAACCCGATCTATCCAAGAGCTACTTGCTTTTCGGAAAGCCTGTAAAACCTTTCTCTTCCGACAAGCTTTCGATGGGTGAATAACTTGGGATTATGTCAGTTCTCGTTTTATTGTATTTTAAAGTTAATTGCATTGTTTTAATCTACTGCTGTAAACCGCTCCAAGCCAAATTGGGAGTAGAGGTATACAAGTCAAATAAATAAATAAATATCTTAGCACAATATTAATATTATACATTGCACTATAACATTATACTGTAATAATATATTTTATATTAAATGTAATATTACTAATAATATTATAATATCATTTTATTGGTAGTAAAAGGTAAAGGTAAAGGTAGTCCCCTGACATTAAGTCCAGTCATGTCTGACTCTGGGGTGTGGTGCTCATCTCCATTTCTAAGCCGAAGAGCCAGCGTTGTCCGTAGACACCTCCAAGGTCATGTGGCCGGCATGACTGCATGGAGCGCCGTTTATTGGTAGTAGTAGTAGTAGTATATTGTATTACATACTGGCTAAACCAGGGGTCCTCAAACTACGGCCCGGGGGCTGAATACAGCCCTCCAAGGTCATTTACCCGGCCCTCGCTCAAGGTCAACCTAAGTCTGAAATGACTTGAAAGCACACAACAACAACAATCCTATCTCATCAGCCAAAAGTAGGCCCACACTTTCCATTGAAATACTAATAAGTTTATATTTGTTAAAATTGTTCTTCATTTTAATTATTGTATTGTTTTTAAGTGTTTTTGCACTACAAATAAGATATGTGCAGAGTGCATAGGAATTCAGCCATGTTTTTTTCAAATTATAATCCGGCCCTCCAACAGTTTGAGGGACTGTGACTTGGCCCTCTGTTTAAAAAGTTTGAGGACCGCTGGGCTAAACAGTGTAATTTCTCCAGTGGTGTAGGGCGCAGACACCCCATGATAATGAGGCATGTTTCATTAAGAGCCACATCCACTATTTTAGCGTGGTGAGATGTATTCCACACTGGGAATGCATACTCAGCAGCAGAGTAGCATAGCGCAAGGGAAGATGTCTTCACTGTGTCTGGTTGTGATCCCCACTGGAGAAATTACACTGTTTATCCGGTATTGCACCACCTGATATCCGCCGGGAAGTGGCAGCCAATAGTGAAAGAACCAAGGCGGTGACATCTCCAGCTCATCCCCTGTTTGGGTATCAGCCAGCGATTTAAATCAAGAAATAGTTTTCTAAGATCTACAGAGACACTTGCTGGAACACCTTAGCAAGCAAGAGTCCAAAATTGGCAGGCTCAAACCCAGAACCTCAATCAATGGCTTTTTTTTTTTTTTGTCGTGTCAGGAGTGACTGTAAGTCACTCCTGGTATGGGAGAATTGGCCGTCTGCAAGGACGTTGCCCAGGGGACGCCTGGATGATTTGATGTTTTTATCATCCTTGTGGGAGGCTTCTCTCATGTCCCCGCATGAGGAGCTGGAGCTGATAGAGGGAGCTCATCCGCCTCTCCCTGGATTCGAACCTGCGACCTGTCAGTCTTCAATACTGCCGGCACAGGGGTTTAACACACGGCGCCACTGGGGGCACCAATCAATGGCTGATACCAAATGAGAGACTGAGCGACTTGGAAGGCGCTGAACAGACTGCACTCTGGCACCACGAGATGCAGAGCCAACCTTAAGAAATGGGGCTACAAAGTGGAATCCACAACATGCGAGTGTGGAGAAGAGCAAACCACAGACCACATGCTGCAATGCAGCCTGATGTTGTGACTCAGCAGCTTGACTCTGAGTCTGAAGCTGAGCCCTGTGGGTCTTGTGAGTCAGAGTTCCCTGATGAGGAGGATGATGGGTTACAGATTTCTGTTCCTGTCTCAGACAGGGTTGATGGTAAGGCTGCAGAAGGGGAAAGAGCAAGTCAGTTCTCAGGGGAAAAGAATGTCAGTGAGACTGATAACCAGAGTGAATTCCCACACAGCCAGGTGGAGATGTCTTCGCCTCCTTTGCCTTCCCACGGTGATCCAGCCCAGCTGGTAAACCAAGATGGGTTAGAGAGCCTTGAAGATAATGAATTAATGAGCAGGCAGGATCGCCTGCAATTAAGGGTCCGGAGAAGTTCTCGCTTAGCTAGCAAGCGAGAAGCCAAGTCTGCCAAAGGTCATTGCAATGTGTTCATGATTGCAAAGGGTATTTAGCCTTCTGGCTGACATACAGGCATTGTCAGTTCAATGTGGCTCTTTCCATGCAAACTTCTATGGATTAACCTTGGCTTTAAGCAGCATGTTTTTGGCTTCCTGATTCTGGGATTTTGGGTCTTGTGTTCAACTGTTTTACCATGGACTCTTGTTTGACCATTGCTTAATGTTTTTTCCTTTGGATCTCGGGAACTGTGTCTTTGCATTTAAGCTTGTGTCCTGCCTACGGAACTCTTGCATTTGCTATACTATGTTTTGACTTTGCCTTTTTCTCAATAAACTACAAAAACAACAGCTTTGGGGTGGTGGTTTTTGGGAGCAAGGTGAAAACTACCCTGAGTTGCAACACCTGAGCCCTGCCACCTGCACAATGGAGGACCTTCTTGCGGCAACACTAGAGGCACTCCAAGTGGCCAGATACTGGTCAAAGGGCATTTAATCAACTACCAAGCTTGCAAACTTTGTGTTTTGTCTGTTTGTTTGTTTGTTTGTTTGTTTAAAAATGCAATGCAACTGTTTGGTCTGCTCCTGACACAATAAATAAATAAAAAGCACAATATGAAGAGCTGCATTAAGGGTCACGGCATTAGGGAGGTTGCTCTAGAGCAGTGTTTCTCAACCTGGGGGTCGGGACCCCTGTGGGGGTCGCGAGGGGGTGTCAGAGGGGTCGCCAAAGACAATCAGAAAACAGCATTTTCTGTTGGTCATGGGGGTTCTGTGTGGGAAGTTTGGTCCAATTCTGTTGTTGGTAGGCTTCAGAATGCTATTTCATTGTGAGTGAACTATAAATCCCAACAACTACAACTCCCAAATGGCAAGGTCTATTTTCTCCAAACTACCAGTGTTCACATTTGGGCATATTGAGAATTTATTTTATTTATTTATTTATTTATTTATTATTTAAACTTATGTGCCAAGTTTGATCCAGATCCATCATTGCTTGAGTCTACAGTGTTCTCTAGATGTAGGTGAACTACAACTCCAAAAACGCAATGTCAATGTCCACCAGACCTTCCCAGTATTTTCTCTTGGTCATGGGAATTCTGTGTGCTGTGTTTGATTCAATTTTATCGTTGATGGAGTTCAGAAAGCTCTTTGATTTAAGGTGAACTATAAATCCCAGCCACTCCAGCATTACCAAATGACAAAATCAATCACCCCCAAACCCACCAGCATTCCAATTTTGGGCGTCTTGGGTACTTGTGCCAAATTTGGTCCAGTGACTGAAAAAAACATCCTGCATATCAGATATTTACATTACAATTCATAACAGTAGCAAAATTACAAGTATGAAGTAGCAACGAAAGTAATGTTATGGTTGGGGGTCACCACTATATGAGGAACTGTATTAAGGGGTCACGGAATTAGAAAGGTTGAGAACCACTGCTCTAGAGGCCTCAAATTGTCCCATGCCTGGTCTATATGGCTTCTTCTTCTTCCAGCTCTCCTTCTGGTGTAATGTCAAAAGGCAATAGGTGGAAATGCCAAGATGGTCGGGATGTGCAAACTGGAGAATGAGAAAGGCCTGGAGGATATAGAGAACAGTGTCAGCTTTAATTAAGCATGGAAATGGCTTCGGGAAAAGAAATAAACATGGATATCGCCTCCTTTGCCTTCCCACGGTGATCCAGCCCAGCTGGTAAACCAAGATAAGGGGTTAGAGAGCCTTGAAGATAATAAATTAATGAGCAGGCAGGATTGCCTGCAATTAAGGGTCCGGAGAAGTTCTCACTTAGCTAGTAAACGTGAAGCCAAGTCTGCCAAAGGTCATCGCAATGTGTTCATGAGTGCAAAGGGTATTTAGCCTTCTGGCTGACAAACAGGCATTGTCAGTTCAACATGGCTCTTTCCATGCAAAATTCTATGGATTAACTTTGGCTTTAAGCAGCATGTTTTTGGCTTCCTGATTCTGGGATTTTGGGTCTTGTGTTCAACTGTTTTACCATGGATTCTTGTTTGACCATTGCTTAATGTTTTTTCCTTTGGGTCTTGGGAACTGTGTCTTTGCATTTAAGCCTGTGTCCTGCCTATGGAAGTCTTGCATTTGCTATACTATGTTTTGACTTTGCCTTTTTCTCAGTAAACTACAAAAACTACAGCTTTGGTGTGGTGGTGTTTGGGGGCAAGGTGAAAACTACCCTGAGTTGCAACACCTTAGCCCTGCTACATGCACAATGGAGGACCTCCTTGCAGCAGCACCAGAGGCACTCCAAGTGGCCAGCTACTGGTCAAAGGACATTTAATCAACTACCAAGCTTGCAAACTTTGTGTTTTGTCTGTCTGTCTGTCTGTCTGTTTGTTTGTTAGTTAAAAATGCAACACAACTGTTCGGTCTGCTCCTGACACGATAAATAAATAAAAACCATGGCATTAGGAAGGTTGAGGAACACTGCTCTAGAGGCCTCAAATTGGCCCATGCCTGGTCTATATGGCTTCTTCTTCTTCCAGCTCTCCTTCTGGTGTAATGTCAAAAGGCAATAGGTGGAAATGTCAAGATGGTTGGGATGTGCAAATTGGAGAATGAGAAAGGGCTGGAGGATATAGAGAACAGTGTCAACTTTAATTAAGCATGGAAATGGCTTCGGGAAAAGAAATAAACATGGATATCGCCTCGGTTCCTCAAAGTCCGAAGGCGAGAGCTTGGAAAAGCCCCTTTTCCGACCAAAGTGCACCTATTCTCCCAAATGACCATGTTTTGGAGGACTGCGTGGACGGATGCAAAGTATAGTTTGGTTTTGGAGGATGAAGCCACAATTCCGAGGCCAAAGGGACCTAAGAGGTTAAGGAAGGGAAGGGAGGGTCAGTGAGTGGGAAGGGGGAAAGGGCTGCTGTTCAGAAGCCAGCAGGATGGTTGTGCAAGGCAATTTTGGGATAAAAGGTGGCTTTCGTCAGCCTCCGAAAAAGCACAAAGCCGTGGCAGGAGCCGGGAACATTTAGCCACGGGAACCTTTTGAGATCCCGCCCCAAAAGTGTCACTCAGAAGCCTCCTGCAGCAGCTGCAGCGAGAGGAGGGAAGCCCACATTCCCCCTTCTTCGTCCCCATGTCCTTTTCTACCTTCACCTCCACTGTTTGTAATTATAGACCTGTGATTTGGCAAGGATTTGAACACAAAGGCTAGGTGGCCATCTGCCAGGAGGGATTTGATGGTGTCTTCCTGCATAGCAGAAGAGGATTGGACTAGATGGCTCTGGGTGTCATTTCCAATTCTATGATTCTATAATAATAGAAGCATCATCATCATCATCATCATCATCATTATTATTATTATATATTTATATTATATATTTATTTTGGGCATCGGTAGAAATGTCCAAACATAAATAAATAAATAAATATTGTTATTATTGTTATTATTATTATTAATAATAATAATAATAATAATAATAATAATAGCAGAAGACGATTGGACTAGATGGCTCTGGGTGTCATTTCCAATTCTATGATTCTATAATAATAGAAGCATTATTATTATTATTATTATTATTATTATTATTATTATTATTATATATTTATAATATATATTTATTTCGGGCATCGGTAGAAATGTCCAAAAATAAATAAATAAATAAATAATTATAGATATTATTATTATTATTATTAATAATAATAATAATAGCAGAAGAGGATTGGACTAGATGGCTCTGAGTGTCATTTCCAATTCTATGATTCTATACTAATAGAAGCATTATTATTATTATTATTATTATTATTATTATTATCTATATAAATAAAAATGTAATGTTCGTTTGTGATATTGACAGAACTCAAAAACCACTGGGGGAATTGACACCAAATTTGGACACGATACACCTAACAACCCAATGTATGTCCTTCACTCAATTTTTTTTATTTTGCCATGTGGGAGTTGTAGTTGCTGGGATTTATAGTTCACCTACAATCAAAAAGCATTCTGAACTCCACCAATAATGGAATTGAACCAATCTTGGAACACAGGACTCCCATGACCAACAGAAAATACTAGAAGGGTTTGCTGGGCACTGACCTTGAGTTTGGGAGTTGTAGTTCACTTACATCCAGAGAGCACTGTGGACACAAACAATGATGGATCTCGACCAAACTTGGCACAAATATTCCATATGCCCAAATATGAACACAGATGGAGTTTGGGGGAAATAGACCCTGACATTTGGGAGTTGTAGTTTTTGGGATTTATAGTTCACCTACAATCAAAGAGCATGCTGAACCCCACCATACTTACATTATTATAATAATAACAACAACAATAATAATAGATAGTAACGATGATGTCTTGGAGTCTCCTTCTCTGGAGGTTTTAAGCAAAGGCCGGATGGCCATCTGTCAGGAGGGCTTTGATTGTGTCTTTCCCAAACAGCAGAATGGGCTGGATTTGATGGTCCTTGGGGTCTCTTACAACTCTAGGATTCCATGATTCACAGGCTGAATGGCAGAATGGGTTGGATTGGAGATCTAGGATCTATAATTAGCAGCTGGATGGCCATCTGTCAGGAGGGGTTTGACTGTGTCTTCTTGAATGGCTGAATGGGTTGGATTGGATGGCCCTTGAGCAGTGGTTCTCAACCTTGCTAATGCCGTGACCCCTTAATGCAGTTCCATATGTTGTGGTGACCCCCAACCATAATATTGTTTTTGTTGCTATTTGATACTTGTCATTTTACTACTGTTATAAATCATAATGTAAATATCTGATATGCAGGATGTATTTTCATTCACTGGACTAAATTGAGCACAAATACCCAATATGCCCAAATGTGAATGCTAGTGGGGTTGGGGGGAGGATTGATTTTGTAATTTGGGAGTTGTAGTTGCTGGGATTTATAGTTCACCTATAATCAAAGAGCATTCTGAACTGCACTAGCGATGGATTTGAACCTAATTTGCCACACAGAACTCCCATGACCAATGGAAAACACTGGAATGGTTTGGTGGGTATTGACCTCGAGTTTGGGAGTTGTAGTTCATCTATATCCAGAGAGCACTGTGGACTCATGCAATGATGGATCTGGACCAAACTTGGCACAAATACTCAATATGCGCAAATGTGAACACTGGTGGAGCCTGGGGAAAATAGACCTTGACTTTTGGGAGTTGTAGTTGCTAGGATTTATAGTTCATTACAATCAAAGAACATTCTGAACTCTACCAACGATAGAATTGGCTCAAACTTCCCACATGGAATCCCCATGACCATCAGAAAATACTGTGTTTTCTGATGTTCTTTGGTGACCCCTCTGACACCCTTTTGCAACCCCCCTCATGGGTCCCAACCCCCAGGTTGAGAAACACTGTCCTTGAGGATCTAGGACCTATTATTAGAGGGTGGATGGCCATCTGTCAGGAGGGCCTTTATGGTGTCTTTCCAAAAAGGCAGAACGGGGTGTATTTAAGGATCTATGATTAGTGGCTAGATGGCCATCTATCAGGAGGGCTTTGACTGTGTCTTTCTTGAATAGCAGAATTGGTTGGGCTGGATGGTCCTTGAGGTCTCTCACAACTCTAGGATCCTGCGATTCAGAAGCTGGATGACCATCTATCAGGAGGGGTTTGATTGTGTCTTCCTGAATGGCTTGGACTGGGTGGTCTTTGGGGGTCATATATGATTAGAGGCTGGGTAGCCATCTGTTTGGAGGGCTTTGATGGTGTCTTTCCCAAAAGGCAGGAATTGGAGAATCTATGATTAGTGGCTGGATGGCTATCTGTCAGGAGGGCATCGATTGTGTCTTTCTTGAATAGCAGAATTGGTTGGACTGGATGGTCCTTGAGGTCTCTCACAACTCTAGGATTCCATGATTCAGAGGCTGGATGACCACCTATCAGGAGGGCTTTGATTGTGTCTTCCTGAATGGCAGAATGGCTTGGATTGGATGGTCCTTGGGGGTCATATATGATTAGAGGCTGGGTGGCCATCTGTTTGTAGGGCTTTGATGGTGTCTTTCTTGAATAGCAGAATGGGTTGGACTGGATGACCTTTGGGGGGTCTCTTCCAACTCTAGGTTGTATAAATATGTGAGAGGAAGCCACAGGTAGGAGGGAGCAAGCTTGTTTTCTGCTTCCTTGGAGACTAGGACGAGGAACAATGGCTTCAAACTACAAGAGAGGAGATTCCATCTGAACATGAGGAAGAACTTCCTGACGGTGAGAGCCGTTCAGCAGTGGAACTCTCTGCCCCGGAGTGTGGTGGAGGCTCCTTCTTTGGAAGCTTTTAAACAGAGGCTGGATGGCCATCTGTCAGGGGTGATTTGAATGCAATATTCCTGCTTCTTGGCAGAATGGGGTTGGACTGGATGGCCCAGGAGGTCTCTTCCAACTCTTTGATTCTATGATTCTATGATCATATATGATTAGAGGCTGGGTGGCCATCTGTTTGGAGGGCTTTGATGGTGTCTTTCTTAAATAGCAGATTGGCTGAACTGGATGACCTTTGGGGGGGTCTCTTCCAACTCTAGGATGCTATGATGATGATGATGATGATGATGATGATTGATGATGGAATCCAGACCCTTGAGTGGTGCAATTGTGGAAATAATGGTCCATGGTTCCTCCAAAATGGCCCATCCTTGCATGATATAATTTCCCTTGCTTGGAAGGCAAAGAGAGACTCTGCAAATCACAGAGAATTTCGGCAGCGATTGTGCCAATTGTGGCAATCTATCGGATTTGGGAATGGGAGGGTCCAAAACGGAGATGAGAAAGATCTGGGATTTCGGCATGCAGCATCAGTGCTGCACCATCGAGCGACGGCAGGATGCATACAGAGAAGGCACCTTTCCCTGCCTCACCCCCCAAAAAACACTCATTATGACAGGCATTTCTGGCTGGTTCCTAATATAAACTAGGTGCAGATCAGGGGGAGGAGGGAAGGGTGGGGGAGGCAGAGGGAGGGGAAGACAAACAAATGAGCACGGAGGAGACAGACACACCTCGGACACGACATGTATAGACTTACTGCCCTGGCTGGGTTGCCCTGGTCAATGGGGTTTTTGAAGTCCATGTGCAATTCGTCAAAGGCAATTATCTAAATCAGAAGGAAAGAGAAAAGGAAGGAGATGTCAGTCAGAGATGCAAGAAGCAGCCAGCCCTGAGTGCAGGTGTTTATGTCAATGTGCAAGCCACGTTTTCAAACGACATGCGGGAAGACACCACTCAGGGCACCCCCAACATGGGGCCAAGAGTTGGAGACACAGCCTCTGCTAAAAGACCTCCAGAGAAGACAACTGCATCATCACCATCATCATCATTGTATTTTATACATACATACATACATACATACATACAAACAAACATACATATTACACAATATTATATATAATACATACATACATACATACAAACATACATACATATATATATATATATTATATACATATATATATATTATATAAATATATATAATATATAATAATATTATATATATTATATATATAATAAAATAAATATATAATAAAATATTATAGTTATAATATAATTTAATAATAATAATTAAACTTTATTTATACCCCACTACCATCAACTGCATCATCATCATCATTATATTTTATATATATATATGTACATATATATACAATTTGCTTCTGACATGATAAATAAATATTATTATTATTATTATTATTATTATTATAGAATCATAGAGTTGGAAGAGACCTCAGAGGCCATCCAGTCCAACCACCCAACTTGCAGAGCACGAGATTCCACCAGACTCCAATAATAATAATAATAAATAAACTTTATTTATACCCCGCCACCATCAACTGCATCATCATCATCATCATCATCATTGTATTATATATATATATATATATATATATATATATATATATATAATACAATGATGATGATGATGCAGAAGTGGAATGATCACCTGTTGGGAGGGTTTTGATGGTGTCTTCCTGCCTGGCAGTAGGGAAGACTGGATGGCCTCTGGGGTCTCTTCCAACTCTATGATTCAATAATAATAATAAATAATAATAATAATAATAATAATAATTCTACCATCCAGAAAGACACCATCAAAGCCCTCCCGACAGATGGTCATCCAGCCTCTTCATCATCAAAAGTTGTTGTTGTTGCTGTTGTTGTTACCATTATTGAATCCTAGAGTTGGAAAGGACTCCTAAGGACCATCCAGTTTAACCCTATTGTGCCATGCAGGAAGACACCATCAAAACCCTCCCGACAGATGGTCATTCCACCTCTGCTTAAAAACCTCGAGAGAAGGCAGCTACACTATCATCATTATTATCTATTATTATTATTATTATCATCATTATCATAGTAAGCAGAGGCTGGGTGGCCATCTTTCGGGAGGGCTTTGATGGTGTCTTCCTGCATGGCACAATAGGGTTAAACTGGATGGTCCTTAGGAGTCCTTTCCAACTCTAGGATTCAATAATGGTAACAACAACAGCAACAACAACAACTTTTGATGATGAAGAGGCTGGATGACCATCTGTCGGGAGGGCTTTGATGGTGTCTTTCTGGATGGTAGAATTATTATTATTATTATTATTTATTATTATTATTGAATCATAGAGTTGGAAGAGACCCCAGAGGCCATCCAGTCTTCCCTACTGCCAGGCAGGAAGACACCATCAAAACCCTCCCAACAGGTGATCATTCCACTTCTGCTTAAAAACCTCGAGAGAAGGCAGCTACACTATCATCATTATTATCTATTATTATTATCATCATCATCATCATCATCATCATCATCATAGTAAGCAGAGGCTGGGTGGCCATCTGTCAGGAGGGCTTTGACTGTGTCTTCCCACATGGCAGAATAGGGTTGAACTGGATGGTCCTTGGGGTCTTTTCCAACTCTAGGATTCAATAATGGTAACAACAACAACTTTTGATGATGAAAAGGCTGGACGACCATCTGTTAGGAGGGCTTTGATTGTGTCTTCCTGCACGGCAGAATAGGGTTGAACTGGATGGTCCTTGGGGTCTTTTCCAACTCTAGGATTCAATAATGGTAACAACTTTTGATGATGAAGAGGCTGGATGACCATCTGTCAGGAGGGCTTTCATTGTGTCTTCCTGCATGGCACAATAGGGTTGAACTGGATGGTCCTTAGGGGTCTTTCCCAACTCTAGGATTCAATAATGGTAACAACAACAACAACTTTTGATGATGAAGAGGCTGGATGACCATCTGTCAGGAGGGTTTTGATGGTGTCTTCCTGCATGGCAGAATAGGGTTGAACTGGATGGTCCTTGGGGTCTTTTCCAACTCTAGGATTCAATAATGGTAACAACAACAACTTTTGATGATGAAACGGCTGGATGACCATCTGTCAGGAGGGCTTTCATTGTGTCTTCCTGCATGGCAGAATAGGGTTGAACTGGATGGTCCTTGAGGTCTTTTCCAACTCTAGGATTCAATAATGGTAACAACAACTTTTGATGATGAAGAGGCTGGGTGGCCATCTCTCAGGAGGGCTTTCATTGTGTCTTCCTGCATGGCAGAATAGGGTTGAACTGGATGGTCCTTGAGGTCTTTTCCAACTCTAGGATTCAATAATGGTAACAACAACAACTTTTGATGATGAAGAGGCTGGATGACCATCTGTCGGGAGGGCTTTGATGGTGTCTTTCAGGATGGTACAATAGGGCTGGACTGGATGGCCCTTGGGGTCTCCTCCACCTCTATGATTCTATGAGCTCTTAGGCAGAAGCTTCTGAGCATTTCTTACAAGTCACAGAAAAATAAGCAGAACATCCATGAAAATAATGGATAATCTCTCCAATCCCAATGAAAATATGTGTCTCCCATCTTTCTATATTACGGCATCTTAAGGAGCTTTCCCAGATGTTAAGAAGGCTTCCCAGGCTGTTGAAAGGGGGTGGCATTCATTACCCGGCGATTAACCTTCTCCGCTCTAACCCCGACCCGCAACCTCCCGGTGCCTCATTTTGCTCCCCAGCAGCATATGGCTTCCTACTCAAGGCAGCTCCTTGGGAACAAGGTGCCTCCAGGAAGCAGCCCAGCTCGAGGTGAGTCACCCAAGATCTTTGGGATGACAAATCCTTCAAGGAGAGAGACAGGACCCACTACTAGCCACGCAACAGGAAAGTTTTTCATTTTCCTCTCTATTTAATATGCAAGTGTATCTACCCGGTGTTGGAAGAGACCTCAAGGGCCATCTAGCCCAACTTCATTCTGCCAGGCAGGAAGGCACAATCAAAGCCCTCCCTACAGATGGCCATCCAGTCACTGTCGTCGCTTTTCTATTTTCCAACCTTCATACCTTTACCCTTTCTCTTCCTTCCATTATTTTCTTTCTCCCCTTTCCTTCTCTATTCTCTTCTTTCTTCCTTCCCATTTTTCTTTCTCCCCCTTTTCTTCTCCAATCCTTTCTTTCCCTCTTTCCTTTCCATTTCCTTCTTTCAATGTTTTTCTTTCTTCCATTTCCTTCTCAATTCCTTCCCTTCTTTCTCCCTTTCCTTCCCATTTTCTTTGTCCTCCTTACCTTCTACATTCCTTTCTTTCCGTTGTTTGCTGTCCCTTCCTCCCTCCCCTCCTTTTTCTTTCTCTCTCCTCCTCCCTCCCTTCTCCCTTTTATTTGCCTCTTTTTCTTTCTTTCTAGGTTTTGACTATATTATTGTAGTTGTTATTGTTGTGTTTATTTACACCCCACTTTCTCTCCCCACAAGGAGATTCAATGCATCTTAAATTGGTCTTTCTTTCTAGGTTTTGACTATATTGTTGATATATACCCCACTTTCTCTCTTCACAAGGAGACTCAAAACACATTGGAGGAAGTCAGCAATGCCATGAGCCAACAAAAACAACCAAGTCAGTGGACCTGATGGGATCCCTGATGATGTCTTTAAAGAGGGTGGATCTAAGCTGACACAATAACTCCACCAGCTCATTGGAAAAGTGTGCGTGACTGAGAAAATCCCAGCAGACTTCAATAATAATAATAATAATTATTATTACTATTACTATTACTATTATTATTATTATTATTATTATCAGCAGCAGCAGCAGAATTCTCATCATCATCAACATTAGCAGAATTCTGACCATTGTTTTTATTATTAGTAGTGGTTTATCTCTGCCATTACCGCTCAAGCAGGGAGCTTTGAGATGGTTGAAAAGAAGCTCTCCGAAGCTCTAGGTGCTCTAACTGCCTCTTACAGGGAAAACCAGCTGATCCCTAATCTATCTAAAACACAGACATGCGCCTTTCACCTTAAGAACAGACAAGCATCCCGAGCTCTGAGGATTACCTGGGAAGGAATCCCACTGGAGCATTGCAGCGCACCCAAATACCTGGGAGTCACTTTGGACCGTGCTCTGACCTACAAGAAGCACTGCCTGAACATCAAGCAAAAAGTGGGCGCTAGAAACAACATAATACGAAAGCTGACTGGCACAACCTGGGGATCACAACCAGACACAGTGAAGACATCTGCCCTTGCGCTATGCTACTCTGCTGCTGAGTATGCATGCCCAGTGTGGAACACATCTCACCACACTAAAACAGTAGATGTGGCTCTTAATGAGACATGCCGCATTATCACGGGGTGTCTGCGCCCCACACCACTGGAGAAATTACACTGCTTAGCTGGTATTGCACCACCTGACATCAGCCAGGAAGTAGCAGCCAATAGTGAAAGGACCAAGGCAGTGACATCTCCAGCTCATCCTCTGTTTGGGCATCAGCCAGCACGCCAACGACTTAAATCAAGACATAGTTTTCTTAGATCTACAGAGACACTCGCTGGAACACCCCAGCAAGCGAGAGTCCAAAGGTGGCAGGCCCAAACCCAGCACATCAATCCATGGGTGATACCAGATGAGAGACTCCCCCCTGGGCACTCAGAAGACTGGGCGACTTGGAAGGTGCTGAACAGACTGCGCTCTGGCACCACGAGATGCAGAGCCAATCTTAAGAAATGGGGCTACAGGGTGGAATCCATGGCATGCGAGTGCGGAGAAGGGAAAGCCACTGACCACCTGCTTCAATGCAACATGAGCCCTGCCACATGCACAATGGAGGACCTCCTTGCGGCAACACCCGAGGCACTCCAAGTGGCCAGATACTGGTCAAAGGACATTTAATCAACTACCAAGTTTGCAAAATCTGTGTGTTTTTTTTTCTTTTTAATCTATGTGTTTGTTTTGTTCTGTTAGAATTGTAATACAATGGTATGGTTGCTGATGACACGATAAATAAATCTCTGCCATAGGAGACTCAAAGTGTACTTAACCCCTTAACTGTAAATAATATAAATAATAATAATAATAATAATAATAATAATAATTGAAATATTTGCCGCTACTTTAATCCTTTACTATTCTTTTCTATGACACAGAGAAATTGATCAGCAACTGAACATACTGGAGAGGTTTGGGGAGAATTCACTATGATTTATAGGAGTTGTAGGTCCTGGGATGTATAGTTCACCTGCAGTCTAAGATCACTCTGAACTCCACCAATGATAGACCTGGAACTAATTGGCAGACAGAACCCCCAAGACCAACAAAAAAATACAGGAGGGCTTTGGGGAAAAATTCACCTTGATTTATAGGAATTATAGTTCACCTACATCCAAAGAGAACTGTGAACGCAGACAACAATGGATCTGCACCAAATTTGGAATGCATACCTGATATGCTAAAATTTGAATATTGGTGGGTTTTGGGGGGAAATGGCCTTGACATTTGTTAGTAGTAGGTACTGGGATTTAGAGTTCACCTGCAATCAAAAAGCACCCCACCCATGATGGACATGGACCTAACATAACACACAGAAACCCCATGACAAACTGAATGTACTGGAGGGATTTGACAGGACTGACCCACCATTGTCATAGAATCATAGAGTTGGAAGAGACCTCATGGGCCATCCAGTCCAACCCCCTGCCAAGGAGCAGGAATATTGCATTCAAAGCACCCCTGACAGATGGCCATCCAGCCTCTGTTTAAAAGCTTCCAAAGAAGGAGCCTCCACCACACTCCGGGGCAGAGAGTTCCACTGCTGAACGGCTCTCAGAGTCAGGAAGTTCTTCCTCATGTTCAGGTGGAATCTCCTTTCTTATAGTTTGAAGCCATTGGTCCATTGTGTCCTAGTCTCCAGGGAAGCAGAGAATAAGCTTGCTCCCTACTCCCTGTGGCTTCCTCTCACATATTTATAAATGGATATCATATCTCCTCTCAGCATTCTCTTCTTCAGGCTAAACATGCCCAGCTCTTTAAGCCGCTCTTCATAGGGCTTATTCTCCAGACCCTTGATCATTTTAGTTGCCCTCCTCTGGACACATTCCAGCTTGTCAATATCTCTCTTCAATTGTGGTGCCCAGAATTGAACACAATATTCCAGATGTGGTCTAACCAAAGTGGAATAGAGCATGGGGAGCATGACTTCCCTAGATCTAGACACTATGCTCCTATTGATGCAGGCCAAAATCCCATTTGCTTTTTTGCCGCCACATCACATTGTTGGCTCATGTTTAACTTGTTGTCCACGAGGACTCCAAGATCTTTTTCACACGTACTGCTCTCGAGCTAGGCATTGTCCCCCATTTTGTATCTTTGCATTTCGTTTTTTCTGCCTAAGTGGAGTATCTTGCATTTGTCACTGTTGAACTTCATTTTGTTAGTTTTGGTCCATCTCTCAAATCTGTCAAGATAGTTTTGAATTCTGCTCCTGTCCTCTGGACTATTGGCTATCCCTCCCAATTTGGTGTCGTCTGCAAACTTGATGATCCTGCCTTCTAATCCTGCATCTAAGTCATGAATGAAGATCCTGAGCAGGACCGGGTCCAGGAGGGAATCCTGCAGATGGCACTCCACTCGTCACTTCTTTCCAGGATGAAGAGGAAGCATTGGGGAGAATCACCCTCTGGGTTCATCCACTTAACCAATTCCAGATCTACCTCATCGTAGTTTTGCCTAGCCCACATTGGACTAGTTTCCTTGCCAGAAGGTCATGGGGGACCTTGTCGAAGGCCTTCCTGAAATCCAGGTATGCCACATCCACGGGATTCCCCGCATCTATCCAGCTTGTAACTCTATTGAAAAAAGAGATCAGATGAGTCTGGCATGACTTGTTTTTGATAAATCCATGTTGACTATTAGCGATGACCGCATTTGTTTCTAAGTGTTTGCAGACCACTTCCTTAACCATCTTTTCCAGAATCTTGCCCGGTATCGACGTGAGGCTGACCGGACGGTAGTTGTTTGGGTCATCCTTTTTTCCCTTCTTGAAGATTGAGACCACATTGGCCCTCCTCCAATCTGCTGGAACTTCTCCCGTTCTCCAAGAACTCTCAAAGGTGATTGCCAATGGTTCCGAAATGACTTCCGCTAGTTCCTTCAATACTCTTGGGTGTAGTTGATCTGGCCCTGGGGACTTGAACTCATTTAGAGTGGCAAGGTATTCTTGGATGACTTGTTTCCCAATTTGGGGTTGGATGTCCTCTAATCCCTCATCCACTCCATCTTGCTGAGGTTGAAGATGACTTTCTTCTTATGAGAAGACCGAGGCAAAGAAGGTATTAAGTAGTTCTGCCTTTTCCCTCACTATAACTCGAGTTGATGCCACTCAACAGGAAGCATATTTCCTCGCTCTCCACCCTTGTGTCTATTTCTCTTCCCGTTGCTTAAATTTGTTGTGAAACGCGGCTCGTGAGCTCCTCGACTTGCCATCATTCATAATGCGAAGCCAGGCAGTGACAGCGCCGAACCAGACAGGACTAGCAAGGTCTGGATGTGTGCAGGAAGAGGGCGAGGCGCCAAAAGCAGTAAACACAGGAGACAATAAAGGACATGATGCACGCTTTCCTGGCACAAATGAAATAAAATAGAAGCAAAATACTAGATATACATCACTTCTATTTTGGCAGCCCATTTTTAGCAAGGCTGGCATTGTCTTTCAGTAAGAACGGAGGGACCCTATGGAATAGATATTGCTGAATTGAAACCTACAGGATCAAGTTACTGTATATACTCGAGTATAAGCCTAGTTTTTCAACCTTTTTTTCAGGCTGAAAATGCCCCGCTCGGCTTATACTCGAGTCAAGGTTATTTATTATTTCACTATGTTGTTGTTGTTATTATCATTACATTTATTATTTATTTTATTTTTTTTTATTATTATTATTATTATTATTATTATTATTATTATTATATAAATGGAAAGGGTGTTCAACGGGACTGCAAAACGCAAAAAAACCCCGACGAAAACTCACCAAATTTGCCGTGCACATACCTCAACCCACAAGGTATGCACAACACTCATCAAAACTCCAAACAGCATTTCAACAAACTCACAATTACAAAAACCAACTGAGCATGCGCAGTGCCCAGGGGAGGAAGTACACACGCAATGCACTCTGGGAACTGTAGTTCTAGAACGCGGCCTGCTTGGTGGCGGCCAGGATGCTGCGCGAATGGAGAAAGGAAGGAAGGAAAGAAAGGAAGGAAGGGAAGTTGAGAAGGTATATGAAAGAAGAAAGGCAGGAAAGAAAGAATACAGAGAGAGAAGGAGGATGGGAAAGAAGGGAGAAAGGAAGGAGGAAAGGAAAGAAAGATAGAAAAAAAGAAGAAAGGAAAGGGGAAGGGAAGGTGTCAAAAGGAAGGAAGGAAGGAAGGAAGGAAGGAAGGAAGGAAGGAAGGGGAATTTGGGAAGGGGAAGAGAGGGAAAAAAGCAAAGGAAGAAGAGAAAGGGAGGAAAGAAATGAAAGAAAAGGAAGTCTGGAAGTCAAGAGCGAAGGAAGGAAGGAAAGAGAGAGAGGGAAGAAAGGAGAGAAAGAGGAAGAAAAAAAGGGAGGAGGAAGGAAAGAGGAAGAGAAGGAATGAGGAGAGAAGGAAAGAAAAAGGGAAGGGAGGAAAGACGGAGCAAAGGAAGAAGAGAAAGAAGGAGAGAAAGAGGGAGGGAAGGAAAGAAATAAAGAGAAGGAAGGATGGGAGCAGAAAGCTAAGGAAGGAAGTAAACAGGTAGAGAAGGAAGAAAGGAAAGAAGAAAAAGAAATGAAGGAAGGACTGAAAGAAGGAGAGAAAGAGGGAGAGAAGGTTGGCCACAGCAATGCGTGGCGGGTAAAGCTAGTTATTATTATTATTTGCTGTGGCCCAGTCTAGTGATTCCCATGTTATCCTCTAGTACAGTGTTTCTCAATATGGGGGTGGGCCCCCCAGGAGGGGGTCATGAGGGGGTGTCAGAAGGGTTACCAAAGACAACAGTATTTTCTGCTGGTCATGTGGGTTCTGTGTGGGAAGTTTTTGCCCAATTGTATTGTCGCTGGGGTTCACAATGCTCTTGGATTGCAGATGAACTATAAATCCCAGTAACTACAACTCCCAAATGTCAAGGTCCATTTCTCCCCACAACTCCATCTGTGTTCATATTTGGGCATATGGTGTATTCGTGCCAAGTTTGGACTGGATCCTTCATTGTTTGAGTCCACAGTGCTCTCTGGATTTAGGTGAACTGCAACTGCCAAACTCAAGATCAATGCCCACCAAACCCTTCTAGTGTTTTCTCTTGGTCATGGGAGTCCTGTGTACCAAGTTGGGTTCAATTTCATCGTTGGTGGAGTTCAGAATGCTCTTTGATTGTAGGTCGACTATAAATCCCAGCAACTACAATTTCCAAATGACAATTTTTTTGAGTGATGGTCACTCCTTGGGTTAGTAGGGGTCTTGTGGCCAAATTTGGTGGCAATTCGTCCAGTGGATTTTGAGTTATGATGTCACTCCAAACGAACAGAGCATTTTTATATATATAGATTTATCATTTTACTCTATTATTATTACATTTTTAACTTTATAATTGTTTACTGCTATATTCATTATTTTATCCTTTTTATTACTATTATTACATTTCCATTATTTTACTCTATTATTATTATTGTTACATTTATTATTTTACTTTCTTTATTATTATTGGAAGGATATGTAAGCACATTTACGTCGAAGAAGGTTAGAATAACGGTTTAATCAGAGTTGGACAGTCTTATCTTATGTAAATATTCAAAAACATTTCACCTACTGATGCCTCAATTAATGTAATTTTATTGATATCTATTTTTATTTTGAACATGGCCATATAGCCCTTGTTCCAACAGACCTCACTACCTCTAAGGATGCTTGCCATAGATGCAGGCGAAACGTCAGGAGAGAATGCCTCTAGAACAGTGTTTCTCAACCTGGGGGTCAGGACTCCTGGAGGGGTCGCGAGGGGGTGTCAGAGGGGTTACCAAAGACCATCGGAAAACACAGTATTTTCTGTTGGTCATGGGAGTTCTGTGTGGGAAGTTTGGCCAAATTCTACCATTGGTGGGGTTCAGAATGCTCTCTGATTGTAGGTGAACTATAAATCCCCGCAACTACAACTCTCAAATGTCAAGGTCTATTTTCCCCAAACTCCACCAGTGTTCACATTTGGGAACATTGAAAATCTGTACCAAGTGTGGTCAAGATCCATCCTTGTTCGAGCCCACAGTGCTCTCTGGATGTGGGTGAACTACAACTCCCAAACCAAGGTCAATGACCATCAAACCCTTCCAGTATTTTCTGTTGGTCATGGTAGTTCTCTGTGCCAAGTTTTGCCCAATTCTATCATTGGTGGAGTTCAGAATGCTCTGTGATTGTAGGAGAACTATAAACCCCAGCAACTACAACTCTCAAATGTCAAGGTCTATTTTCCCCAAACTCCACCAGTGTTCACATTTGGGCATATTGAGTATTTGTGTCAAATTTGGTCCAGATCTATCATTGTTTGAGTCCGCAGTGCTCTCTGGATGTAGGTGAACTACAACTCCAAAACTCAAGGTAAATCCCAGCAACTACAAGTCCCAAATGTCAAGGTCTATTTTCCCCAAACTCCACCAGTGTTCACATTTGGGCATATTAAATATTTGTGCCAAATTTGTTCCTGATCCATTATTGTTTGAGTCCACAGATATAGGTGAACTACAATTCCCAAACTCAAGATCAATGCCCACCAAACCCTGCTAGTGTTCTGTTGGTCATGGGAGACCTGTGTGCCAAGTTTGGTTCAATTCCATCGTTGGTGGCATTCAGAATGCTCTTTGATTATAGGTGAACTATAAATCCCAGCAATTAAAACCCCTCCCTCAACCTCACCAGTATTCAAATTTGGGAGTATTGGGTATTTGTGCCAAATTTGGTCCAGTGAATGAGAATACATCCTGCATATCAGATATCTACATTACAATTCATAACAGTAGCAAAATTGGGTTGTTGTAGGTTTTTCCGGGCTATATGGCCATGTTCTGGAGGCAATTTTCCTCCTGACGTTTCGCCTGCATCTATGGCAAGCATCCTCAGAGGTAGTGAGGTCTGTTGGAAGTAGGAAAAATGAGTTTATATATCTGTGGAATGACCAGGGCGAGACAAAGGACTTTTGTCTGCTGGGGCTAGGTGTGAATGTTTCAGCTGATCACCTTGATTAGCATTCAATGGCTTGGAAGTGCCTAGGGGGAATCTTTTGTTGAGAGTGATTTTATGTGCCAGTAGCAAAATTAACAGTTTTTAAGCAGCAACGAAAATAATGTTATGGTTGGGGGTCACCATTAAATGGCAAACTGTATTAAGGGGTCGTGGCATTAGGAAGGTTGAGAACCACTGCTCTAGAACATGGCTATATAGCCCGAAAAAACTTACAACAACCCAGTGATTCCGGCCATGAAAGCTTTCGACAATACGCTTTGCAATACTTTGCAAACGGACAACAACCTTTGACTCACAGATACATATAGTTGCCCTTCCCGGAGACAGCCAACTGCACTTGTCACCCGTTTGAACCTCTCTGTGTGCTACAAGCACCCGTTGGGGTTGCTTAGCGACACTTGCGCATGTGTGTGTGTCGGTTGCGTTATTCTCCATGGAAGGGGACATTGTATGCCATGGGGCTGCTTTCCTCCCTTGCCTGAGCCCCCGCCAAGCACAATTTCTCCTTTTCTCCTTGTTTACCAAGCCCCCCAAACCAGGAAGCAGCAAAATTTCCAAATATCAGATCATAAATGGGAAAAAATAAGGTTAAAATGCTGGCAAATAAAGGGAGGCAAATGAAAATCAGGAAAGCACAAGCTGATCTCTCCCGATAGATGGCCATCCAGCCTCTGCTTTTTCCAGACAGGTGCCACCCATCCTATATCTGTGCATTTCATTTTCATTGCCTAAGTGTCATCTATATGAAAGAAATCACACCAAATTTGTCAACAAAATGTCTCACAACACAAGGAGTGACCATCACTCAAAGAATTAGGATTTTGTCATTTGGGAGTTGTAGTTGCTGAGATTTAAAGTACACCTACAATCAAAGAACATTCTGAACTCCACCAACGATGGAATTGAACCAAACCCCTGACCAACAGAAAATGCTAGAAGGGTTTGGTGGGCATTGACCTTAAGTTTTGGAGTTGTAGTTCACCTACATCCAGAGAGCACTGTGAACTCAAAACAATGATGGGTATGGACCAAACTTGGAACGAATATTCCATATGCCCAAGTATGAACACAGATGGAGTTTGGGGGAAATAGACCTAGACATTTGGGAGTTGTAGTTGCTGGGATTTGTAGTTCATCTACAATCAAAGAGCATTCTGAACTCCACCAATGATGGGAGTTCATCTACAATCAAAGAGCATTCTGAACTCCACCAATGATGGAATTGAACGAAATGTGGCACACAGGATTCCCATGAGCAACAGAAAACACTAGAAGGGTTTGTTGGGCATTGACCTTGAGTTGGGAGTTGTAGTTCACCTACATCCAGAGAGCACTGTGGACTCAAACAATGATGGATCTGGACCAAATTTGGCATGAATATTCCATATGCCCAAATATGAACACAGATGGAGTTTGGGGGAAATAGACCTTGGCATTTGGGAGTTGTAGTTACTGGGATTTATAGTTCACCTATAATCAAAGACTATTCTCAATGAACCCCATGCATGACAGAACTGGGGCAAACTTCCCACACAGAACCCCCATGACCAACAGAAAATACTTAAGGCCATCCAGTCCAATTCCCTTCACCAGGGCAAGAAAACATAATCAAAGCCCTCCTGACAGAGAGCCATCCAGCCATAGATATAGATAGATATATATGATTCACACACAGAGAGATAAAGTATTATAGATTTGAAAGGGACTCCTAAATATGGACAATTATATGTTGCATGCTTCAGAGTAGGCAAACCAGACAATCTCTCCAACAATAATTACTTTATTTTCCATATGACCATATAATGCATGCAGATCCCAAGTAAGGTGGCCTTTTGCCACCTTATTATTATTAATAATAATAATAGGTATCTCACAGCACCCCTACACAGCACTCCCTTATGGCCTTTCGTAAGAGCCTGAAAACATGGCTCTTCGAGTTGGCCTTTAACTGAGTGCTATATCTTGGCAATGATGACCGGAATGGACCACGACTATGAGACTGACTATGACCCATGATATGACGAAGCGGATTTTTAGTATAAGTATATGTCAAGTAGTAGTAGCATGTTATGTATTGTTCTGATTACTGTAAATTGCCTTTTCTATGTTGTTGTTCACCGCCACGAGTCGCCCCCTGGGCTGAGAGTGGCGGTAAATAAGTGCAAGTAATAAATAAATAAATATAATAAATAAATACTGTTAATAAATTATTATTATTATTATTATTATTATTATTATACACCTCACAGCAACCTATTCCCCAGTGTTAATAAAATATTGTTATTATTATTATCATCATCATTATTAGGCATCTCACAGCAACCCTAGTGTTAATAAATTATATTATTATTATTATTATTATTATTATTATTATACACCTCACAGCAACCTATTCCCCAGTGTTAATAAAATATTATCATCATTATCATCATTATTATTAGGCATCTCACAGCAACCCTAGTGTTAATAAACTATATTATTATTATTATTATTATTATTATACACCTCACAGCAACCTATTACCCAGTGTTAATAAAATATTGTTATTATCATCATTATTATTAAGCATCTCACAGCAACCCTAGTGTTAATAAATTATATTATTATTATTATTATTATTATACACCTCACAGCAACCTATTCCCCAGTGTTAATAAAATATTGTTATTATTATTATCATCATCATTATTAGGCATCTCACAGCAACCCTAGTGTTAATAAATTATATTATTATTATTATTATACACCTCACAGCAACCTATTCCCCAGTGTTAATAAATTATTATTATTATTATTATTATTATTATTATACACCTCACAGCAACCTATTCCCCAGTGTTAATAAAATATTATCATCATTATCATCATTATTATTAGGCATCTCACAGCAACCCTAGTGTTAATAAACTATATTATTATTATTATTATTATTATTATTATTATTATTATTATTATTATACACCTCACAGCAACCTATTACCCAGTGTTAATAAAATATTGTTATTATCATCATTATTATTAAGCATCTCACAGCAACCCTAGTGTTAATAAATTATATTATTATTATTATTATTAATAATAATAATAATAATAATAGGTATCTCACAGCACCCCTACTGTTAATAAATTATTATTATTATTATTATTATTATTATTATTATTATACACCTCACAGCAACCTATTCCCCAGTGTTAATAAAATATTATCATCATTATCATCCTTATTATTAGGCATCTCACAGCAACCCTAGTGTTAATAAACTATATTATTATTATTATTATTATTATTATTATTATTATTATTATTATTTTATGCATCTCAGAAGTGAGCCCCAGCATTGCAAAAACACAGGCCTTGGAAAAGGAGCTCAGGAGCCCTTGATTAAATCAAGCCCCTTGGGAAGAAATTATCTTATTTTCCTTTCCTAAGCTAAGCATCTTCTTAAGAGTTGTGCAAACTAAATAGCGTTTCACAGGAATCTCCAAACACTTCCTAGTCTCCCTGGAATTTCTGCAAAATGTGGGTCACTGTGGACTTTGAGGGGGGAGCGTCGCCGCCGCCACATGAAAGGATCCCGGTTGTTTTGAAAAGACAGGAGGAAAAATATATCTATTTACTGTGCAATTATTATATAATTAGCCAATAAAAGGAGTACTCTATATAGAGTAATCAACAGCCCTGGGGTCAGGAATCAATCAGCCTGGGACTTTTCCGAATCCCAGAGTACATCCATGTCTCCGTCTCAAAACCTTTCATAATGTCATCACTACTTGTATTAAAGCATTTATACACATGATTCTAAATGTTCAAAGTTATTGAGAGACATCCCAATAATCTTGACAACAGTCCTGTAAAGTAGACCCATATAAGAATAACTCCAAACGACGAACTCAGACAACACAAAGAAAACAAAAAGGGAAGCAAAGTGGAAGTATAATTATGTGTAAGGGGAATGCCTGGTGTCTAGGTTTGTTGTTTGTTTGTGGAACAAAGAAAACCTCTAAATATTAGGTTTTGGTGAGCCAATAAAAATCAATCGCTAAACAAGCATCACAATAACAACAAAAAGATAAAAAATAAGTGCCATACATGGCGCAAGGAATGCCAGATTCCAATCTGAGTTCAGGAAAGGAGGCATCACTAGAGATCATGTTGCAAACATACATGGGATACTGTGAGTTTTTGGGCCTGTCTGGACATGTTCTAGAAGCATTCTCTCCCAACCTGTAGCGAGGGGGTGGTTTTAGGGGTTCAAACCCCCCCCCCCCGAAATGTTTCAGATTTTTTTAAAAAACCTGGTTTACTCATGAGTTTTAACTGGTTAACCCAATCCCCATGCTAAGTCTATGAGATGCAAAAAAAATTAAGAGTCCCTCCAGAACTGTAAACACTATCTCAAGCAAATATTGACAATTTATTCACACTGTCATTACTTGCAGCAATAGCCAATGTAATGAAGTAACCAAGTTAGGGGTGTGTGTTGAATGCTCTCATTAAGGAGGCCAGACTGGGTGGAGGTGGTTGACAGGGGCGGAGCTGCAGGCTATTGAAGGCTGCTCTGCCCCCTGCTGTGCTCTTGGCTTCAGCGTGAGCTAGGAGGCAGGTTTCAACCCCCCCCCCCCCAATTTTCAACCCTCCCCGAAATTGTCAACCCCCCCCCCAAATTGTCAACCCTCCCCGAAATTTTTTTCTGGATACGGCCCTGCTCCCAACGTTTCACCTACATCTATGGCAGGCATCCTCAGAGGTTGTGAAGTCTGTTGGAAACTAGGCAAGTGCGGTTTACTGTATATACTCAAGTATAAGCCGACCCAAATATAAGCCAAGTCACCTAATTTTACCACAAAAAACTGGGAAAATGTATTGACTCGAGTATAAGCTGAGGACGAGAAATGCATTACGTTTTTTATCTTGGGAAGTCGGATCTGGCCACGATGGTCCACACTCTTGTTACATCCCGGATAGATTACTGCAACGCACTCTACGTGGGGTTGCCTTTGAATACTGTTCGGAAACTTCAATTAGTCTAGCGGGAGGTAGCCAGATTGCTCACCGGAGTGTCAAACAGGGAGCATACCGCCCCTCTGTTACGTCAGCTCCACTGGCTGCCGATCCAGTTCCGAGCACAATTCAAAGTGCTGGTTTTGACCTATAAAACCCTATACGATTCCGGCCCAGCGTATCTGTCCGAACGCATCTCTCTTTACGTCCCATCTCAGAGTCTGAGATCCTCTGGGGAGGCCCCGCTCTCGACCCCGCCTCTGTCACAAGTGAGATTGGCGGGGACAAGGAGCCTTCTCAGTGGTGGCCCCTCCCCTATGGAATTCACTCCTCAGGGAGATCAGATCAGCAACATCCCTCCTTTCCTTCAGAAAGAAATTAAAAACATGGATGTGGGACCAGGCGTTTGGGCAATCTGGCAGATGAATAAGGGACTGTGACGATGGATAGGAATTGGACAAGGTGGAACGAAATATGAACTCTGAGTTGGCGAACGCTGTGTCTGAGATTGGCTATTGATTGTGTGATATATTGTTGTTTTTAATTGTTTTAATTGTTGACCATTTAATTGCTGGTTTTATATGTTATTGTATTTGTGTAGGCACCAAGATGTGCCTTTTGTAAGCCACCCTGAGCCCCCCATCGGGGGTTGAGAAGGGCAGGCTAGAAGTACACGAAAAAATCTTTACCGTATATACTCGAGTATAAGCCGGCCCGAATATAAGCCGAGGCACCTAATTTTACCACAAAAAACTGAGATGTATTGACTCAAGTTATAAGCCGAGGACGAGAAATGCAGCAGCTACTGGTAAGTTTCAAAATAGAAATAGATAACAATAAAATTACATTAATTGAGGCATCAGTAGAATAAATATTCAAAAATATTTACATAAAATTATAATTTAAGATAAAGCTGTCCAACTCTGATTAAACCATTATTCTAACCTTCTTCAATGTAAATGTGCTTACACAGACTTCCAATAATAATAAAGGGAGTAAAATAATAAATGTAATAAAAATAATAGAGTAAAATAATGGAAATGTAATAATAACAGTAATAAGAGAGTAAAATAATAAATGTAATAATAACAATAATAAATAGAGTAAAATAATAAATGTAATAACAATAAAGAGTAAAATAATAAATGTAATAACAACAATAAATAGAGTAAAATAATAAATCTTATAACAATAGAGTAAAATAATAAATGTAATAATAATGATAGAGTAAAATAATAAATGCAATAAAATAATACTAATGACAGAGTAAAATAGTAAATAACATTGACTCAAGTATAAGCCGAGGGGAGACTTTTCAGCCTAAAAAAGGGGCTGAAAAACTAGGCTTATACTCAAGTATATACAGTATATATCTGTGGAATAATGTCCAGGGTGTGAGAAAGAACTCTTGTCTGTTGGAGACAAGTGTGAATGTTGCAATTGGCCAGTTTGATTACCAAACCCTTCAAAGCCTGGCTGCTTCCTGCCCGGGGGGGGGGGGGGGGGGGGGGGTTCCTTTGTTGGGAGGTGTTAGCTGGCCCTGATTGTTTCATGCCTGGAATTCCCCTGTTTTCTGGGTGTAGTTCTTTATTTACTGTCCTGAAGCTGCAAGATAATTCAATACTAATCAAGGTGTCCAATTTCAACATTCACACTTGCCTCCAACAGACAAGAGTTATTCCATACATATATAAACCTCACTTGCCTTGTTTCCAACAGATGTCACAGCCTCTGAGGATGCCTGGTGGGAAGACACCATTCAAAGACCTCCCAACAGACAGCCATCCAGGATGCCTGCCATAGCAGCAACCAGCCAGGCTTTGAAGCTGCAAGTCCATTAAATGCTAATCAAGCTGGTTAATGACAACATTCACACTTGCCTCAAGCAGACAAGAGTACTTTCTCTCACCCTGGATATTCCACAGATATACAACCCACACGAGACCTCACAACCTCTGAGGATTCCTGCCATAAATGTTGGCGAAATGTCAGGGAAAAATGCTTCTGGAACACGGCTAGACAGCCCAGAAAACTCATATCAGCCCAGGCCGTGAAATCCTTCGATAACATACACGGGATGATTCCTTTCTTTTCCCTTCTTTCTCTTTCTTTCCTTCCCTCCCAAATGCTATTTCTTTCTTCCCTTCCTTTCTCTTCTTCCTTCCTTTCTTTCGCTTTCTTTTCTTCCCTCCCAAATGCAATTTCTTTCTTCCCTTCCTTTCTCTTCTTCCTTCCTTCCTTCCTTTCGCTTTCTTTCCTTCCCTCCCAAATGCAATTTCTTTCTTCCCTTCCTTTCTCTTCTTCCTTCCTTCCTTCCTTTCGCTTTCTTTTCTTCCCTCCCAAATGCAATTTCTTTCTTCCCTTACTTTCTCTTCTTCCTTCCTTCCTTTCTTTCGCTTTCTTTCCTTCCCTCCCAAATGCAATTTCTTTCTTCCCTTACTTTCTCTTCTTCCTTCCTTCCTCTTTCTTTCCCCCAAATGCAATTTATTTCTTCCCTTCCTTTCTCTTCTTACTTCCTTCCTTTCTCTTTCTTTCCTTCCCCCCCAATGCAATTTCTTTCTTCCCTTACTTTCTCTTCTTTCTTTCTTTCTCTTTCTTTCCTTCTCTTACCTCATATTGTTTCTTCCCATCCTTTATCATCCTTTCTTTCTCCCCTTCCTTTCTCTTTCCTTCTTCCTTTTTCTTCCCTTCCTTTCACTTCCTTCTTTCTTTTCTTCCCTCCCTCATACCGTTCCTTTCTTCCCTTCCTTCCCCCTCCCTTTATACTGTTTCCTTTACTTTCTGTTTTTCTTTCTTTCCTCATCCCTTCTCTTTTTTCTTTCTTTCCTTCCTCCCTTCCCCCTCATACTGTTTCCTTCCTTCCTTCCTTTCCCTTCCTTTCCTCCTCTTCCTACATACCATTTCTCCTTTCCCTTTCTTTCTTTCTTTCTTTCTTTCTTTCTCCATCCCTTCCTTTCTTCCCTTCCTTCCTTCCCCTTTTCCTTTCTTTCTCCATCCCTTCCTTTCTTCCCCTTCCATTTCTTCCTTCCCCTTTTCCTTTCTTTCTCCATCCCTTCCTTTCTTCCCCTTCCCTTCCTTCCTTCCCCCATCCCTTCCTTTCTTCCCCTTCTTTTCCCCTCATCACATGCCGCTTAGCAGCAATCAGCTTCACTCTCCTTCTTTCCCAGTCACACGACAGAAGGCCACTTCACCTAGCAACAAAACAATCAGCAAGTATTCTAAATCAGATAGCAAAGCATCTGTGTGTCAAGTCTGGTCCAGATCCATCAAGCTACGGAGGAGTCTTTGTGCAACAAACCAACATACAAACTTTGCTTTAGATCAGTTGTTCTCAACCTTCCTAATGCCGCGACCCCTTAATACAGTTCCTCATGTCACAACCATAACCATAACACCCTGCAAACAAAGCATTCTGAACTCCACCAACAATGGAATTAAACCAAACTTGGCACACAGAACTCCCATGATCAACAGAAAATACTGGAAGGGTTTGCTGGGCATTGACCTTGTATTTGGGAGTTGTAGTTCGCCTACACCCAGAGAGCACTGTGGACTTAAACAATGATGGATGTGGACCAAACTTGGCACAAATGCTCAATATGCCTAAATGTAAACAATGGTGGAGTTTGGGGGAAATGGACCTTGACATTTAGGAGTTGTGGTTGCTGGGATTCATAGTTCACCTACAATCAAAGAGCATTTTCATCCCCACCAACGATAGAATTGAACCAAACTTCCCACACAGAATCCCCATGACCAACAAAAAATACTGGAAGGGTTTGGTGGGCATTGACCTTGAGTTTGAGAGTTGTAGTTCACCTACTTCCAGAGAGCACTGTGGACTCAATCAATGATGGATCTGGACCAAACTTGGCACGGATACTCAATATGCCCAAATGTGAAACCTGATGGGGTTTGAGGAAAATAGCCTTTGACATTTGGGAGTTGTACTTGCTGGGATTTATAGTTTATACAATCAAGGAGTGTTCAGAATCCCTCCAATGATAGAACTGGGCCAAAGTTCCCACATGACCAAATCCCCATGACCAACAGAAAATACTGTGCTTTCTGATGGTGTTTGGCGACCCCTCTGACACACCTTTGCGACCCCCCCCCCAGGGGTCCTGATCCCCAGGTTGAGAAACACTGCTTTAGATAGATAGATAGATAGATAGATAGATAGATAGATAGACAGACAGACAGACAGATGGATGATGGGAAGAAGCTTTCTATGGATTTTATAGAATCATAGAGTTGGAAGAGACCTCATGGGCCATCCAGTCCAACCCCCTGCCAAGAAGCAGGAATATTGCATTCAAATCACCCCTGACAGATGGCCATCCAGCCTCTGTTTAAAAGCTTCCAAAGAAGGAGCCTCCACCACACTCCGGGGCAGAGAGTTCCACTGCTGAACGGCTCCCACAGTCAGAAAGTTCTGGTAAAGGGTCTGGAGAACAAGCCCTATGAGGAGCGGCTTAAGGAGCTGGGCATGTTTAGCCTGAAGAAGAGAAGGCTGAGAGGAGACATGATAGCCATGTATAAATATGTGAGAGGAAGCCACAGGGAGGAGGGAGCAAGCTTGTTTTCTGCTTCCTTGGAGACTAGGATGCGGAACAATGGCTTCAAACTACAAGAGAGGAGATTCCATCTGAACACGAGGAAGAACTTCCTGACTGTGAGAGCCGTTCAGCAGTGGAACTCTCTGCCCTGGAGTGTGGTGGAGGCTCCTTCTTTGGAAGCTTTTAAAAAGAGGCTGGATGGCCATCTGTCAGGGGTGATTTGAATGCAATATTCCTGCTTCTTGGGAGAATGGGGTTGGACTGGATGGCCCATGAGGTCTCTTCCAACTCTTTGATTCTATGATTCTATGTTCAGATGGAATCTCCTTTCTTGTAGTTTGAAGCCATTGTTTCGTGCCAAGAAGCAGGAATATTGCATTCAAATCACCCCCGACAGATGGCCATCCAGCCTCTGTTTAAAAGTTTCCACACAAGGAGCCTCCACCACACTCCGGGGCAGAGAGTTCCACTGCTGAACGACTCTTACAGTCAGGAAGTTCTTCCTCATGTTCAGATGGAATCTCCTTCCTTGTAGTTTGAAGCCATTGTTCCGTGTCCTAGTCTCCAAGGAAGCAGAAAACAAGCTTGCTCCCTCCTCCCTGTGGCTTCCTCTCACATATTTATACATGGCTATCATATCTCCTCTCAGCCTTCTCCTCTTCTTCAGGCTAAACATGCCCAGCTCCTTAAGCCGCTCTTCATAGGGCTTGTTCTCCAGACCTTTTATCATTTTAGTCACCCTCCTCTGGACACATTCCAGCTTGTCAATATCTCTCTTGAATTGTGGTGCCCAGAATTGGACACAATATTCCAGGTGTGGTCTAACCAGAGCAGAATAGAGGGGTAGCATGACTTCCCTAGATCTAGACACTATGCTCCTCTTGATGCAGGCCAAAATCCCATTGGCTTTTTTTGCCGCCACATCACATTGTTGGGTCATGGTGTTAGAAAGGTTGAGAACTACTGAGATAGATAGATAGCTAGATAGGATGGATGGATGATGGGAAGAAGTTGCTATGCTCAATATTATTATTATTTATTTATGTATTTATTTATTTATTTATTTATTTACATCTTTTATATTCCGCCCTTCTCAGCCCGCAGGGGACTCAGGGCGGATTAGTGTACACATATATGGCAAACATTCAATGCCAATTTTTGACATACAAACATATACAGACATACACAGAGGCTATTTAACTTTTTCTGGCTGCCAGGGGAGCTGTCGCTTTCATCGTCCATCTGCAACGCTGATGAAGTACTTCCGCATTCCCCGCATGCTTCCCCGCTGGAGTCTTCTTTTTATGGCCTCATATATCAGTTAATTTAGCCTCCCCACACTTTAAGGTGGTACCTTATTCTCCTACTTGACAGATGCAACTGTCTTTCAGGTTGACCATTTCCGCTACCTTGGCAGCCACCTCTCCACCAAAGTCAACATCGACATCGAAATACAACACTGCCTGAGCTCTGCAAGTGCAGCATTTTCCCGAATGAAGCAGAGAGTGTTTGAGGACCGGGACATCCGTAGGGATACCAAGGCGCTTGTCTACAAAGCTATTGTCCTCCCAACCCTGCTATATGCCTGTGAAACGTGGACTGTCTACAGACGTCACATGCAACTCCTGGAACGATTCCATCAGCACTGCCTCTGGAAAATCCTGCAAATCTCTTGGGAAGACAAGCGGACTATTGTCAGTGTGCTGGAAGAAACAAAGACCACCAGCATTGAAGCGATGGTCCTCTGCCATCAACTCCGCTGGGCCGGCCACGTTGTCCGGATGCCTGACCACCGTCTCCCAAAGCAGTTGCTCTACTCTGAACTTAAGAACGGAAAACGGAACGTTGGTGGAAAGGAAAAGAGATTTAAAGATGGGCTCAAAGCCAACCTTAAAATCTCTGGCATAGACACTGAGAACTGGGAAGCCCTGGCCCTTGAGCGCTCCACCTGGAGGTCAGCTGTGACCAGCAGTGCTGCAGAATTCGAGGAGGCACGAGTGGAGGGTGAAAGAGAGAAACGTGCCCGGAGGAAGGTGTGTCAAGCCAACCCCGACCGGGACCACCTTCCACCTGGAAACCAATCGGAGGAAGGTGCGTCAAGCCAACCCCGTCCGGGACCGCCTTCCACCTGGAAACCAATGCCTTCACTGTGGGAGAAAATGCGGGTCAAGAATAGGTCTCCACAGCCACCTACGAATCCACAAGGAAACCCATCATAGAAGACCATCTTACTCGTCCAACGAGGGATCGCCTAAGTAAGTAAGTAAATCTTTTGGGTTGCAAAGGTCGACAACAGGCTACACACAATTGGTTGGAAACCCACTCCAACCCGGGCTGGCTTCGAACTCATGACCTTTTTGGTCAGACTGATCTTAATGCAGTTGACACTCAGCCAGCTGCGCCACAATCCCAGTGCTTTATAGGGTAGGCATGGGCAAACTTCGGTCCTCCAGGTGTTTTGGACTTCAACTCCCACAATTCCTAACAGCCTTCTGGCCTTACTTGGTGCTAGGGTTTAAACCTGGTGATGCTCTCCCCGTTTCCCATCCCATCCCGCTCTCCCACGGTTGTCGTACGGATACAGACAGGGACACCATGTACACACGACGGAAAACTTTTCATCAAAAGTATAATACAAAACGGAGAACAATTTGGTAGAAGACAAACAGATTAGGGGTGATCTCATCCCTGTAATAACTGCAGATCCTCCTTCTGTCACGCAAAAGCCGCTGGAGGTTAAATTTAGGTGCAGCAAAGAAAAGAAAAGGAGTCGGAGCAACTCCTTGACGAAGGAAAGGTCACAACGTTTGACTCTGAGAACAAAAGAACGGGGGAATACAGCGATGCGCCTTTTGCAGAAAGTCAATTTCTATATTGTCACTGAGGGTCCAATTCCCCAGGTGGATCTAACCTGCGTTTCCCTTTGATTGCCCCGGTCATATGGACTATCAACCTTGCATCTATATAAATAAAAATGTAATGTTCGTTTGTGGGATTAACAGAACTCAAAAACCACTGGGCCAATTGACACCAAATTTGGACACAAGACACCTAACAACCCAACGTATGTCCTTCACACACACAAAAATGATTTTGTCATTTGGGAGTTGTAGTTGCAGGGATTTACAGTTCACCTACAATCAAAGAGCATTCTGAATCCCACCAACAATGGAATTGAACCAAACTTGGCACACAGTTCTCCCATGACCAACAGAAAATACTGGAAGGGTTTGGTGGGCAGTGTACTTTGGTTTTGGAGTTGTAGTTCACCTACATCCAGAGATCACTGTGGACTCAAACAATGATGGATCTGGACCAAACTACACAAATACTCAATATGCCCAAATGTGAACACTGGTGGAATTTGCAGGGAAATAGAATCTTGACATTTGGGAGTTGTGGTTCCTGGAATTTATAGTTCACCTACAATCGCACTGCATTCCGAACCCCACCAACGATAGAATTGGGCCAAACCTCCCACACAGAACCCTCATGTGGGCCACAGCAACGCGTATCAGAGGACGGCTAGTCTATATAAATAAAAATGAAATGTTCGTTTGTGGGATTAACGGAACTCAAAAACCACTGGACGAATTGACACCAAATTTGGACACCTACTAACCCAAGGAGTGACCATCACTCAAAAAACGTATTTTGTCATTTGAGAGTTGCAGGTGCTGGGATTTGTAGTTCCCCAACAATCAAAGAGCATTCTAAACACCACCAATGATGTAATTGAACCAAACTTGGCACACAGTTCTCCCATGACCAACAGAAATTACTGGAAGGGTTTGATGGGCACTGTCCTTTGGTTTTGGAGTTGTAGTTCACCTACATCCAGAGATCACTGTGGACTCAAACAATGATGAATCTGGACCAAACTAAACAAATACTCAATATGCCCAAAATGTGAACACTGGTGGAATTTGCGGGAAAATAGAATCTTGACATTTGGGAATTGTAGTTGCTGGGATTTATAGTTCACCTACAATCTGAACCCCATCAACAATAGAATTGGGCCAAACCTCCCACACAGAACCCCTATGTGGGCCACAGCAACGCATGGCAGGGGATGGCTAGTCTATATAAATTAAAATGTAATGTTCGTTTGTGGGATTAACGGAACTCAAAAACCACTGGACGAATTGACACCAAATTTGGACAAAAGACACCTACTGACCCAAGGAGTGACCATCACTCAAAAATGTATTTTGTCATTTGAGAGTTGTAGGTGCTGGGATTAATAGTTCATATACAATCAAAGAGCATTCTGAACCCCACCAACAATGGAATTGAACCAGACTTGGCATACAGTTCTCCCATGACCAACAGAAATTACCAGAAGGGTTTGGTGGGCACTGTCCTTTGGTTTTGGAGTTGTAGTTCACCTACATCCAGAGAGCACTGTGGAATCAAGCAATGATGGATCTGGACCAAACTCTACACGAAGACTCAATATGCCCAAATGTGAACACTGGTGGAGTTTGGGGAAAATAGAATCTTGACATTTGGGAATTGTAGTTGCTGGGATTTATAGTTCACCTACAATCTGAACCCCATCAACAATAGAATTGGGCCAAACCTCCCACACAGAACCCCCATGTGGGCCACAGCAACGCGTATCAGGGGACGGCTAGTCTATATAAATAAAAATGTAATGTTCGTTTGTGGGATTAACGGAACTCAAAAACCACTGGACGAATTGACACCAAATTTGGACAAAAGACACCTACTGACCCAAGGAGTGACCATCACTCAAAAAAGTATTTTATCATTTGAGAGTTGTAGGTGCTGGGATTTATAGTTCCCATACAATCAAAGAGCATTCTAAACCCCATCAACGATAGAATTGGGCCAAACCTCCCATACAGAACCCCCATGACCACCAGAATGGACCACAGTAATGTGTGGCAAGGGACTAGTATCTCTATATAATATTTATATTTTGAGAAGACAGGTGGACAAACATCAGCGTTCTAGAAGAAGCATTGAAAGATGGACTTAAAGCTAACCTTTTAAAGTGTGGCAGAAACAAGATGGCCCTTGAGCACTCTAACTGGAGGTCAGCTGTGACCAGCAATGCTGCGGAATTCGAAGAGGCACAAATGGAGGGAGAAAGGTGTCAAGAAGAAGAAGGCACATCAAGCCAACCAGATCGATGTGTGATTGCCCCAACTTTATTTTCCATCTTCATCACTATGATACTTCATCTTGCTGATGGGAAGCTTCCCACCAGAGTGGAAATCATCTATCGGACAGATTAAATTATATATTTACATTACAAGTAATGTTACTAACAATATTACAATATGATGGTATAGTGCAATAAAGTAATATATAATACTGATATTGTACTATGCTAATAATATAATATATTGTATGAAAATATATACTATAAGCCGCTTTGAGTCCCCTTTGGGGTGAGAAGGGCGGCATATAAGTGCCGTAAGTAAGTAAATAAGTAAAAAAATAAATATGGCCATGTTCTAGAGGCATTTTCTCCTGACGTTTCGCCTGCATCTATGGCAACAATCCTCAGAGATTGTGAGGTGACAAATTGAAAACCAAATTTGGACACAATACACCTATTAGGCTAACGAGTGACCATCACTCATAAAAACACTGGAAAACACAACAGAATAGACTTAAAAAGCCAAAAAACAAAAACACACACATATATATACATATACACAAATATATACACATATATAGGCATATACACACACAAAACACATATACACGGACTGCGCCACAGCAACGCGTGGCAGGGGACGGCTAGTAGTAGTAGCAGTAGTAGTAGTAATAATAATAATAATAATAATAATAATAATAATAATATCAGCTTGAACACCAAGGTAACAAAATGCTTGATATGTTCAACCTTTCGGAGCACAGCTTGTCTTCTAGTTTCTATATTTCCAAACTAGTTGAAAACAACAACAACAACAACAACAACGAAACAACTCAATATGTTCAACCTTTTCATACACTTCCTGTGCCTTTGCATTGAATAGAGACATATAAGACTGTTCTTCTGGTTCCTGTATCTCCAAACTGGTGTAAAACAACCACAATAATAATTATAACAACAATAACTGCTTGAATGTCATGGAAACAGAATGCTTGATATGTTCAACCTTTGACAGCACAGCTCGCCTTACATTTCCTATGTTCCTTTATTGAATAGAGACATATGAGGTAGATCTTCTGGTTCCTGTATCTCCAATCTAATTGAAAATAATAATAATAATAATAATAATAATAATAATAATAACAACTCAATACACTCAACCTTTCGGAGCACAGCTCGTCTTACACTTCCTATGTTCTTCTAGTTCCTATATCTCCAAACTAGTTGAAAACAACAACAACACAACTCAATATGTTCAACCTTTCGGAGCACAGCTCGCCTTACATTTCCTATGTTCCTTTATTGAATAGAGACATATGAGACAGTTCTTCTGGTTCCTGTATCTCCAAACTAATTGAAAATAATAATAATAATAATAATAATAATAATAATAATAATATCAACAAAAAAACTCAATATACTCAACCTTTCGGAGCACAGCTTGTCTTACACTTCTTATGTTATTCTAGTTATTATATCTCCAAACTAGTTGAAAACAACAACAACAACAACAACACAACTCAATACGAGCACAGCTCATATTACACTTCCTATGTTCTTCTAGTTCCTATATCTCCAAACTAGTTGAAAACAACAACAACAACACAACAACAAAACAACTCAATACATTCAACCTTTTGGAGCACAGCTCGTCTTACACTTCCTATGTTCTTCTAGTTCCTATATCTCCAAACTAATTGAAAACAACAACAACAACAACAAAACAACTCAATACGCTCAACCTTTTGGAGCACAGCTTGTCTTACACTTCCTATGTTCTTCTAATTCCTATTTCCCCAAACTGGTTGAAAACAACAACAACAACAACAAAAACAACACAGCAACTCATTACGCTCAACCTTTCGGAGCTCAGCTTGTCTTACACTTCCTATGTTCTTCTAGTTCCTATATTTCCAAACTAATTGAAAACAACAACAAGAACAAAAATCAGAACAACAACAACACAACAACAACTCAATACGCTCAACCTTTCAGAGCACAGCTTGTCTTACACTTCCTATGTTCTTCTAGTTCCTATATTTCCAAACTAATTGAAAACAACAACAAGAACAACAACAACACAACAACTCAATACGCTCAACCTTTCAGAGCACAGCTTGTCTTACACTTCCTATGTTCTTCTAGTTCCTATATTTCCAAACTAATTGAAAACAACAACAAGAACAACAACAACAACACAACAACAACTCAATACGCTCAACCTTTCGGAGCACAGCTTGTCTTACACTTCCTATGTTCTTCTAGTTCCTATATCTCCAAACTGGCTGAAAACAACAATAACAACAACAACACAACTCAATACGCTCAACCTTTCGGAGCACAGCTTGTCTTACACTTCCTATGTTCTTCTAGTTCCTATATCTCCAAACTGGTTGAAAACAACAACAACAACAACAACAACAACAACAACAACACAGCAACTCATTAAGCTCAACCTTTCGGAGCTCAGCTTGTCTTACACTTCCTATGTTCTTCTAGTTCCTATATTTCCAAACTAATTGAAAACAACAACAAGAACAACAACAAGAGCAACAACAACACAACAACAACTCAATAAGCTCAACCTTTCGGAGCACAACTTGTCTTACACTTCCTATGTTCTTCTAGTTCCTATATCTCCAAACTAGTTGAAAACAACAAGAACAACAACAACAACAACAACAAGAACAACAACAGCTCATTACACTCAACCTTTCGGAGCACAGCTTGTCATACACTTCCTATGTCCCTCTAGTTCCTATATCTCCAAACTGGTTGAAAACAACAACAACAACAACAATAACAACAACAACACAACTCAATGCGCTCAACCTTTCAGAGCACAGCTTGTCTTACACTTCCTATGTTCTTCTAGTTCCTATATCTCCAAACTGGTTGAAAACAACAACAACAACAACAACAACAACAACAGCTCAATACACTCAACCTTTAGGAGCACAGTTTGTCTTACACTTCCTATGTTCCTCTAGTTCCTATTTCCCCAAACTGGTTGAAAACAACAACAACAACAACAACAACAACAACCACAACAACAGCTCAATACACTCAACCTTTCGGAGCACAGCTTGTCTTACACTTCCTAGGTTCTTCTAGTTCCTATATTTCCAAACTAGTTGAAAACAACAACAACAACAACAACACAACAGCTCAATACGCTCAACCTTTCGGAGCACAGCTTGTCTTACACTTCCTATGTTCCTCTAGTTCCTATATCTCCAAACTGGTTGAAAACAACAACAACAACACAACTCAATACGCTCAACCTTTCGGAGCACAGCTTGTCTTACACTTCCTATGTTTTTCTAGTTTTGGCCTTCAACTACCAAAAATCTTAACATCTTGGATTTCTGGGAGTTGTAGGCCAAAACACCTGGGGACCCACAGGTTGAGAACCACTGTTCTAGTTCCTATATCTCCAAACTGGTTGAAAACAACAACAACAATAACAACAACAACAGCAACAACAACTCAATACGCTCAACCTTTTGGAGCACAGCTTGTCTTACACTTCCTATGTTCTTCTAGTTCCTATATTTCCAAACTAATTGAAAACAACAACAACAACACAACTGAATATGTTCAACCTTTTGAAGCACAGCTCGTCTTACACTTCCTATGTCTTTGCATTGAATAGAGACATTCTGGTTCCTGTATCTCCAAACTGGTGTAAAACCACCACAATAATAATAATAACAACAATAACTGCTTGGATGTCATGGAAACAGAATGCTTGATATGTTCAACCTTTCACAGCACAGCTCGCCTTACGTTTCCTATGCCCTTGTATTGAACAGAGACATATGAGACTGTTCTTCTGGTTCCTGTACCTCCAGACTAGTTGAACGCTCTCCATATTATTCATCTTTTTTTTTGGCGTTCTTTCCCTAGAAGCACCCTTTCCCCCTTTCCTTGGATGAGACATCATGGAGAGGTCTTCTGACTCCCATCTCTCCACCCTTCCTTCCTTCCTCCCTCTTTCTTGCCCCCTTTTCCATAGACTTTAGGGAAATCTGGATCTCCAACCGGGGGCGTGGGGTGCCCCACAGTCTCATTAACTTCGTAACCTGAACAAATATCAAAAGCTTGGGAAGCATTGCTGTCCGCCCCCAAAGAACGCTCCTCCGGTTCCCACTGAGAGAAGGCTCTTTTCAGGGCAGGAGCGGCACCGTCCCCATCATTCTCCTTTTTGTGCAAGGGATGGAAGGGGAAGACAAAGGAAGGGGAAGAATGCCATGCTATATCTCTCTCTCGCTTGCGCTCTCTCTCTTAGGTCTAAGAGGTACAGTCGGTTGCTAAGGCAACGCCAGCTGCCGATGGTGATGGGCCCCGTGAGTTGAAACCTGACCCAGCGGGTGACAAACACGTCCTCACGCCCTACAAGGACAATAGTGTGGGCCGTTGACATCGTGTCCGTCAGGTCATTGGGAAAAGACTAGGACGACTATAGATCCATGGGGTACAACTTCACCTGGTCCAAACGTATTGAAAAGGCTGGCCGCAAAAAGTATGGGATCCACCAATCATGCTGGTCTGAGACTGGTTCTCAACCGGGCAATTAGTGACCATTGAGAAATATCTTCTAGAATCCTAGAGTTGGAAGAGACCCCAACGGCCATCCTGTCTGATATTATTCCTCCAGGCAGGAAGACTCCACCAAAGCCCTCCCCGACAGATGGACATCCAGACTCTGAATCATGGAATCATAGGAGACCCCAACAACCATCCAGTACGATCCCATTCTGCAGGCAGGAAGACACCACCAAAGCCCTCCCGATAGATGGCCATCCAGACTCTGAATCATGGAATCATAGGAGACCCCAATAGCCATCCAGTCCGACCCCATTCTGCAGGCAAGAAGACAACACCAAAGCCCTCCCAAAAGATGGTCACCCAGACTCTGAATCATGGAGTCAGAAGATACCCCAAAAGCCATCCAGTCCGACCCCATTCTGCAGTCAAGAAGACAACACCAAAGCCCTCCCAAAAGATGGTCACCCAGACTCTGAATGATGGAGTCAGAAGATACCCCAAAGTCCATCCAGTCCGACCCCATTCTGCAGGCAGGAAGACAACACCAAAGCCCTCCCAAAAGATGGTCACCCAGACTCTGAATGATGGAATCACAAAGTCAGAAGATACCCCAAAGGCCATCCAATCCGACCCCATTCTGTAGGTAGGAAGACACCACCAAAGCCCTCCCGACAGACGGACAGTGGCGGGGCAGCTACAGCAATTCTTAGATGAGACTGTGGGTTTGGACCCGTTTCAATCAGGCTTTTGTTCAGGTCATGGGGCAGAGACTGTCTTGGTAGCTATTACTGATGAAATTCATCGTCAGACCGAGGCGGATCAGCGCTATTGGTACTCGGACCTCACAGCTGCATTCGACACCGTGGACCATGACCTGCTGATTCATCGATTGGTTATGTACGAGGTTTAGCCCTTAAATGGTTCAATTCATTCCTCCGGGACCGGAGACAGAGGGTGGAGTGGTGAGGCCAAAGCTCTGAGAGCTCCTGCCTTTGCTGTGGAGTTCCCCAGGGTGCCATCCTCTCGCCCCTGTTATTTAACATCTACGTCCTGCCACTTGCTGGACTGGTGTGGAGCTTTGGCATAGAGTGCTACCCGTATGCAGATGATACCCAGCTACTCTTGCATCTCGAACCTGGGACAACCGCGATTCCTGAGAACTTTAGGCTGTGTTTGGAAGCAGTGATGAGTTGGCTGCGAGCGAGCAGACTCAAAGTGAACCCTGCTAAAACTGAGATACTCTGGCCCAGCCAGAAACCAGGCTTAATCCAGTCTTTGCCTGATTTCGATGGGGAAGCTCTGGTTCCGTCTGCCACTGTTAAAAGCCTTGGGGTTGTGTTGGACTCATCGCTGACGACGGAGGCCCAGATCACTGCCATAAGTAAGCAGGCCTTTTTTCATCTTTGCCAGGCAAGGAAATTGACATTCTACCTTTCGGTAGGAGCATTGGCAACGGTAATCCACGCAACAGTCACCACGAGGTTGTACCATTATATGCCGGCCTTCCGAAGTCAACAACCCAGAAGATTCGGATGGTCCAAAATACGGTGGCCAGGCTGCTAGCGGGATCATCTATAAGATCCCATATCACACTGATGCTGCAACAACTGCATTGGCTACCAATAGAACATTGGATCTCTTACAAGATCCTGACCCTGACATTTAGAGCTCAAAATGGCCAAGGACCTTTGTATCTCAGGGACCGCCTCATTCCTTTTCTCCATCAGTGGTCACCTCGATCCACCCAGGAAAATCTCCTATACATACCGGGCCCTAGGGAGGGACACCTGGAATCATAGAATCAAAGAGTTGGAAGAGACCTCCTGGGCCATCCAGTCCAACCCCCTGCCAAGAAGCTGGAATATTGCATTCAAATCACCCCTGACAGATGGCCATCCAGCCCCTGTTTAAAAGTTTCTAAAGAAGGAGCCTCCACCACACTCTGGGGCAGAGAGTTCCACTGCTGAACGGCTCTCACAGTCAGGAAGTTCTTCCTCATGTTCAGATGGAATCTCCTTTCTTGTAGTTTGAAGCCATTGTTCCGTGTCCTAGTCTCCAAGGAAGCAGAAAACAAGCTTGCTCCCTCCTCCCTGTGGCTTCCTCTCACATATTTATACATGTGAGAGGAAGCCACAGGGAGGAGGGAGCAAGCTACAAGGCATAGAGCTTTTTCGATCTATGCTCCAATTCTGTGGAACTCATTGCCTCCATACATTAGAGCAATGTCGGAGTTGCGAACTTTTGTAAAGGCACTCAAAACTTGGCTGTTTGGTTGTGCATTTAAGTAATCAGATCTAATTTGCCAAATAGTCACTGCTGAATGTTTTTATGTTGAATGTTTTTATATTATGTAAATGCTATTTTAGATTGTAATTCGCTCGGAGCACCTTAGTGGAGAGCGACTAATTAAGAAATAAAGTGAAGTGAAGAAGTGAAGTATGGAAAACAGAGATCTGGTCCTTGGCATTGTTCTTAGGGAAAGAAGTTGTGGCATTTCGGTGTTCTGAAGTTTTGGCATTACAGAAGTCTTAGAACTATGCCTTGGCAGGCTGCAGGAAATCAGGGTCTGGCCTATACATACCGGGCCCTAGGGAGGGACTTCTCCAAGGAGGTGCTTCTCCAAGGTGCTTCTCCAAGGAGGGAGAACTCCTTGCGCCAACTCCACTGGCTACCGATCTGCTACCGGGCTGAATTCAAAGTGTTGGCGTTGGCCTTTAAAGCCCTAAATGGTTCCGGCCCAAGGGAGACCCTGCTCTCGATCCCGCCTGCTTCTCAAGCTCGCCTGGCGGGGACGAGAGATAGGGCCTTCTCGGTGGTGGCTCCTCGACTGTGGAACGCCCTTCCTACGGACATTAGACTAGCACCATCTCTAATGGTATTCCGCAAAAAAGTGAAGACCTGGCTGTTTGAGCAGGCGTTCGAATAATTAGTGCAATGATTGGTTAATGAACAATGGATGACGAATCTGGAACATGTTTTTGATGACGAGACAACAGTGAATGGGTATTGTAATAACTGTTTATTAATTGTGTAATGTGTTAGGTTGTTAACTGTTTCTATACTGTAGCACTGAATTTTTGCTGTTCGTATTTGTTGTGAACTGCTGTGAGTCGCCTTCGGGCTGAGAACAGCGGTATATAAGTAAGGTAAATAAATAATAAATAATACTTGAATGCCTGAGGATGAATGCATGTGCATGTGTATGAATGTTGAGTGAAAATGTAATTCCCTTTTGTTTGTTTGTTGGCCAATGTAATTGTAAATCCAATGTAGTTGCACAGAATCTGTATGTCTGTATGTCCAATGTCATTCTTTGTCTAAATGTTATTCTGTAATCTGATATACCCTCTCCCACTGGAAATTGCAATAAAAAGAACCTATGCTTCAAAGTCATTCATGACATGTGTGTGATCAGGCTGAAACACAGACAGAAACGGAGGCTGTAGATTAGAGAGAAGGGCTAGCAGCTGCAGAAGAGACAGAGGATGTTTGGGTTTCCATTTCTCGTGAGAATTGGTCTCAAGAAGAAGATGGGATTACCCCACAATATGAGATTAGGACTCCACTCGGAGAGAGCAAAGAAAAGGTTAATTAGAAGGTCAGAAAGACTTCCTTGAAATGCAGGGGTCAAATGGATGGAAGGGATGAATTCATGGCTGTTTGCTTAAATTAAGTGACGCTTTCCTGGTCTTTTCAGAGCAGACAACATTGCCATAAAATCAAGTTCAGGTTTAGCTCTCAAGTTTGCCTTTGACAAGAGTTTTGTCTTGGAAACATTCCTGCTTTCATGTTTATGGATTTTTGCCTATGCTCTTGACTTCATGGATTTCATGTACCTTGCTATCTTGGACTATTGATCTTTGTATATTTGGACTACTATTTTGTAAATAAACTGCTGTAGTTAGTTCCTCCTGGACTCGATGTGGTGCTGGGTGAAAAAGTGTGACTGTACTAGACTGCAACACACCTGCCAATCCACCTAAGCTACTTCTCTAATTAATGACATCCCATATAGACTACTGCAACGCACTCTACGTGGGGTTGCCCTTGAAGACTGTTCGGAAACTTCAACTGGTCCAGCGAGCGGCAGCCAGATTGCTCACCGGAGCGACATACAGGGAGCACACCACCTCCCTGCTGTGTCAGCTCCACTGGCTGCCGATTCAGTTCCGAGCACAATTCAAGGTGCTGGTTTTGACCTACAAAACCCTTTACGGTTCCGGTCCAGCGTATCTGTCCGAACGTATCTCCCTCTACGTCCCACCCTGGAATCTGAGATCATCTGGGGAGGCCCTGCTCTCGACCCCACCGCTATCACAAGTGAGGCTGGTGGGGACGAGGAGCAGGGCCTTCTCAGTGGTGGCCCCCCACCTGTGGAACTCACTCCCGGGGGAAATCAGGGCATCAACATCCCTCCTTGCCTTCAGGAGGAAGGTAAAGACGTGGTTGTGGGACCAGGCCTTTGGACACCCTGACAATTAGATATGGAAACCAGATGGATAGGACCGACAACTTAGTGGAACTTGGAACTTAAACTATGAGACCCTGAAACGCTGACCATTAATGAGGTTTGTATTGATTTTATTGCTTATATTGCTTTTATTGGTTTTATGGTTGTTTTTGCCGATAATAATTATTGTCTTCTGTTAACTGTTATTGCTAAAATTATTGTGTCAACTGTTGTTATTGTCCTTTGCTGTCTGTGATGCGGGCATCGAATTGTGCCTCGCTTTTGTAAGCCGCCCTGAGTCCCCCCCGGGGTGAGAAAGGCGGGGTAGAAGCAACCGAAATAAATAAATAAATAAATAAATAAATAATAAAAATGATGCCAGGGATTTAATGTCCAGTCTTCCACCCAAGGGCACTCTGTCCATGCTCAGGGACATGCTTGTTTTTCAAACGAGGCCACTCTGTCCATGCTCAGGGACATGCTTGTTTTTCAAATGAGGCTGTACTGTTCCTTGAAGGCCACTTGTGAGTGTACGTCTGTACACATGTAAGTACAGGCACATATTTAGATATGGGAATGAAAAACGGGCAAGTTAGGGATTTCCTCGTCCGTGTCCTCTAGCTTACATTGAACTATCAGGGCAGACTAACATCAGAAATGCATGCCCTGAAAGACATATCGCATACAGTTTGAAAACAAACACGCACATATAAGAGCCGAACAGTCCCAAAACAGCCATCCATAGTTGATTGACAGCTTTCAGGACTAACTTAAATGCCACAAAAATTGTTTCACCTTTGAACTCTTCACCAATTTATAGGGATCATGGCTGATACATCCTTGAGACACATTATTATTGTTATTGTTGTTGTCATCGTCATCATCGTAATCGCCATCAACATCCTTGAATAGCATCCAAGAGGTACCCAACAGGTGGTCCTGACTGGTGTTCATGTGTCTTCATAGATGATGATGATGATCATAATAATTGATGAGAAGAAACTGGAAAAGCTTATACAATATGAGGATTTAAAGATCAAACTGCAAAGACTCTGGCACAAGCCAGTCAAGGTGGTCCCAATGGTGATGGTACACTGGGTGCAGTGCCTAAAGACCTTGGCTTGCACTTAAAAACAATTGGCGCTGACAAAATCACCATCTGTCAGCTGCAAAAGGCCACCCTATTTGGATCTATATGCATTATTCGCTGACATATCACACTATCCTAGACACTTGGGATGGGAAGTATCCGACGTGTGATCCAATACAACAGCCAGCAGAGTGATCTTGTTTACTGTGGACTCATCTTGTGTTTCAAATAAATAATAATAATAATAATAATAATTGTTTAAAAATAAAATAAAAATGTGCAATAATAATAGCAATAAAATTATATGATTTGATTATAAATTGTACATATTTATTGTTAACATAAATTATTATTAGATGTTTTGGGTATATTATTATTATTACTACAGGTTTTTAGTTTTACATCATAGTTATTATTGTTGTATTTTATTTTTAAAATAAATTATTGATCTTATATTTCTTATTTTTTTAATGGTTGGCCATTGTGAGTCTCTTATGAGAGAGGAAAAACAAAATGTTTTTTTTTGTTTTTAAATTGCACATTTTTATTTTATTTTCTATCTATCTATCTTTCAATCCAGCCATCCATCTACATATTTATCTATGCATCCATCCATTGATCCAGCCATCCATCTACTTATTCATCTCTCCATCCATCCATCAATCAATTAATCCAGCCATTCATCTACATATTTATCCATCCATCTATTCATCTACCTGTCTGTCTGTCTGTCTGTCTGCCTATCTAGCCATCCATCCATCTACATATCTATCTATGCATCTATCCACCCATCCATCTACATATTCATCTATGCATCCATTTATCCGTCCGTCCATCCATCCATTCATCTATCTATCTGCTTGTCGGCTTGTCTATCTATCAATCAATTATTCCATCCATCCATCCATCCACATATCTATGCAGCCATCCATCTATCTATCCATCTACCTATTCGTCCGACCATCCATCCACCCACATATCTATCTATGCATCCATTCATCCATCCATCCCCTTATTCATCTCTCTATCTATCTATCTATCTATCTATCTATCCAGCCATCCAGCCACCTACATATCTATCCATCCATCCATCCATTCATCTACCTGTCTGTCTGTCTGTCTGCCTGCCTATCAATCTAGCCATCCATCCATCTACATATCTATCTATGCATCTATCCACCCATCCATCTACATATTCATCTATGCATCCATTCATCCGTCCATCCATCCATTCATTTATCTGCTTGTCTGTCTTGTCTATCTATCTATCTATCTATCTATCTATCTACCCATCCATCCATCTACATATCTATGCAACCATCTATCTATCCACCTATTCGTCCATCTTTCCATCCGTCCGTCCATCCATCCATCTACATATTCATCTATGCATCCATTCATCCGTCCATTCATCTATCTGCTTGTCTGCCTATCTATCTATCTATCTATCTATCTATCTATCTATCAATTAATCCATCTATCCATCTACATATCTATGCAGTCATCTATCTATCCTCCTATTCGTCTGTCTTTCCGTCCATCTATCTATCTATCCATCCATTCATCCATCTACATATTTATCTATGCATCCATCCAGCCATCCATCTATCCATCCATCTACCCATCAATCAATCAATCCATAATAATAATAATAATAATAATAATAACAACAACAACAACAACAACGACAACAACTTTTTTTGCTTCTAAATTGTACCTTTTAATTTACTATTAGGTCTGATATGGGAGGTTTAACAGCATTTTTATAATGAACGGATTTGTACCTGTGGAGCACCTGAAATTGAGGCTACAGCACACATATGATTTGATTGTCAATTGTATCAGAAGGTAAGAGGTGTATACCTTGATCCATAGATCAAACAGACCATTTATTGGGAATCTCACATTAGAACAACATATTTTACGTGTGGCCAAGACCCAAAAGTAACATATAAAAGAGCTCTGTATTTAAGCAAAGCGATACATCTGATATCCACACATGTGGGGCTGATCAGGATAAGGAAATATGAGGCATATATTCAGTTTCATCATACTTACTTATTGTATTATTACAGGTGTCTTACATAGAGTTTTATTAAGTTATATCTGGATTCTTATAAGGCAGATTCTGCCAATATTTTCCAGCCTCATAATCTATAAATCCCCCACCTTTTCCTGACCAGATTCAGCAATACCTATGATGGCAGGTTTGCTTTGCTTCAGTCCAACTGGCAGAACTGGAAGAAGGGAAAAGAGGTATAAGGTTGCAGCAGCCAAAGGGTTAAAAGATGGGCAGCATCCGGATTATTAGTCGGGAACATCATTTTGTAAACATATGTAGTTCCCTTGGCAACCGGAGCCAGGTTCCTTGGTTACGGATGGAAAAGGGGGGGGGGGGGACGGCAAAATCGAGATGTCGGAGAACGGAGGAAGAGAGGGAGGAGAGGGTTTTTTCCTTTTCCTTTTTTTGGGATTCCTGAAAGCATGACAAAAGAAGAAAGGAAAGGGGGAAAAGAGGAGGGGGATCAATAGATAAAGGCGGTCCAGAGAGGTAGCCACCATCAAAGGACAGGGTGCAGAAGCAAATCTTTTGCAATATCCACCTTCTTAGCCATTTTAGCAGGTTCCTACAATTGCATTACATTCAAGCTATCAATTGGATATCAATATAATGTCAATAAAGGTGATCAAAGTTGCAAAGGGTATGGGTTTTCTTCACCCTCCTGCATTACCTCCACCCACCTACCTTCCTTCCTTCCATCAATTCTTTCGTTCCTTTCCTTCCTTCCATTCTTCCTTCCTTCCTTCCCTCCATCCTTCTATCCATCCTTCCTTCTACTCTTCCTTCTTTCCCTCCTTTGTTCCTTCTATCCTTCCTTCCATTCCTCCTTCCTTCCATTCCTCTTCTCTTCTTTCTCTCCATCCATTCTTCCTTCCCTTCTATTCTTCTTTCCTTCCTTTCTTCCATTCTTCCTTCCTTCCATTCCTCCTTCCTTCTATTCTTCCTTCCTTCCATCCTTCCATTCGTCCTTCCCTTCTTCCTTCCATCCTTTCTTCCATTCTTCCCTCTTTCCTTCTATTCTTCTTTCCTTTCTTTCTTCCATTCTTTATTCCTTCCTTCTATTATTCCTTCCTTCTCTCCTTCCTTCTATTCCTCCTTCCTTCTCTCCATCCTTTCTTTTAATTCTTCCTTCCCTCTTTCCTTCTTCTTTCTTTCCTTCCTTTCTTCCATCCTTCCTTCCTTCTATACCTCCTTCTTTCCTTCCCTCCATCCTTTCTTTCATTCATTCTTCCTTCCCTCTTTCCTTCTATTCTTCTTTCCTTTCTTTCTTCCATTCTTCCTTCCTTCTATTCCTCCTTCTTTCCTTCCCTCCATCCTTTCTTTCATTCTTCCTTCCCTCTTTCCTTCTATTCTTCTTTCCTTTCTTTCTTCCATTCTTCCTTCCTTCTATTCCTCCTTCCTTCATTCCTACTCTCCATCCTTTCTTTCATTCTTCCTTCCCTCTTTCCTTCTATTCTTCTTTCCTTTCTTTCTTCCATTCTTCCTTCCTTCTCTCCATCCTTTCTTTCATTCTTCCTTCCCTCCTTCCTTCTATTCTTCCTTCTTTCCTGCCACCCTTCATTATATTCTTCCTTACTTCTATGCTTTCCTTCTATCCCTCTCTTCCTTCTGTTCTTCCTTCCCCCCCCTCCCTCCTTCCATCCTTCCATCTTTCCCTCCCCCCTACTTCCCTCCATCCTTCCATTCACTCTTTCTTCCTTTCCTCCTTCCCTCCTTCCATTCACTCTTCTTTCTTTCCTGCCTTCCATCCATGCTTCCCTCCTTCCATTCCTCCTTCATTTTTTCCTTCCTTCTCTCCCTCCTTCCTTCCATTCTGTCTTCCTTCTTAAAAATAAGTCAAAAATCCTATATATAAATCTACTATTCAAAAATGGTGATTACTAAACCATAAGGTACATATATACCTCTCTCTGCAAATAATACAAAATATACAGCCAAAGAAAGAGATGTAACAGTTTGCAGACTTCAGTTCATTCAGTGGTCAGGAGCTTTGACTCTGCCCCATTACTTATGACATACTTTGGAGTCCCTCTCTCTGGAGCAGAGACTGGATGGCCATCTGTTGGGAGGACTTTGATGATGTCTTACTTTATGACCAAACAAGACGAGTGGGTGATCTCTGGGGATACCTTCCAATTCTAGGACTCTTACTTCTATATATAACTGCTAATATTTCTGAGGTTAGATGGCCATCTGTCTAGAAGGATTTGATGGTGTCAGGGTTGGATTTTGTATCAAACTCTAGGATTCTACATCTCGGTAGGATTATTTTATTTTATTTAGTATTCTATTATTTTACTTACTATTTCATTTTTATTTATTATTATTAATTTTTGTATTTTATTATATTATTTACTGTTTTATTTTATTTATTATTTCATTTTAATATTTTGCATTTACTAATTTATTTTTAATTTATTATTTTATTTCATTTCATTTTAATATTCCATATTTCATCATTTTTATTTACTGTTTTATTTTTACGTATTATTTTATTTCATTTTTTCATTTTTTCATGTAATTATCATTTTTATTACATTATTTTATTTTAATATTTCATAATTACTAAATTTACTAATTTATTTTTATTCCATTTGACTATTTTGTATTTTTTTTGTTTCGCTTACTAATTTATTTTTATTCCATTTGACTATTTTGTATTTTTTTTGTTTCGCTTACTAATTTATTTTTATTCCATTTGACTATTTTGTTTTTTTTTGTTTCGCTTACTAATTTATTTTTATTCCATTTGACTATTTTGTATTTTTTCGTTTCACTTACTAATTTATTTTTAATTTCATTTTACTATTTCGTTTTTTTTGTTTCGCTTACTAATTTATTTTTATTCCATTTGACTATTTTGTATTTTTTTTGTTTCGCTTACTAATTTATTTTTATTCCATTTGACTATTTTGTATTTTTTCGTTTCACTTACTAATTTATTTTTAATTTCATTTTACTATTTCGTTTTTTTTGTTTCGCTTACTAATTTATTTTTATTCCATTTGACTATTTTGTATTTTTTTTGTTTCGCTTACTAATTTATTTTTATTTCATTTTATTATTTTGTATTTTTTTTGTTTCACCTACTAATTTATTTTTATGTCATCTTCTTTTAATATTTTGCATTTTATTATTGTATTTACTATTTCATTTTATTGATGACTAGCTGTACCCGCCATGTGTTGCTGTGGGCAACCTTCCCTCCCCCTTTCCTCTCCTTCTTTTCCTCCTTTCTTCGCTCCCTCTTTCCTTCCCTTTTCTTCTTTCCTTCCTTCTCTACTTCTTTCATTCGTTCCTTTTTTTCCTTCCGCTTTCTCTCCTTTCTTCCTTCTCTACCTCTTTCCTTCCTTCACTTTTTGCTTTCATCCTTCCTTCTCTCTTTCCTTCTTTCCTTCCCTCCCTCTTTCTCTTCTTCCTTCTCTACCTCTTTCCTCCCTTCCTTCTCTCTTTCCTTCTCTCTTTTTCTCCTTTCTTTCTTTCTTTGCCCCAAAGAAGTGGGAAATTAATGTTTCCGTTTGATGTTTTGTCTTATGTCTGCTATAACAGGCTGTGCTTTTTGTTTAATTTTAGTTTGTTAAGTCATAATTCACATTTATATGTTGGGCTGTATACATTTTGTGAGCATGGATGTATTGTTGTTGTATTCGGACATTGAATGTTTGCCTTTTATGTTTGGAATCCGCCCTGAGTCCCTTTGGGGAGATAGAGCGGAATATAAATAAAGTATTTTTATTATTACGTATTTATTTATTTCTTCCCTTCCTTCCCTTTCTTTTCCTTCCCATTTTTCTGTATCCTAATTTAGCTTTTTGTCATTTAGATTGTTTGGGTTTTTAAGTCTTTTATGCTGTTTTTAAGGGGGTTTATGAGTGATGGTCACTCATTGGTCTGTTAGGGGTAGAGTGTCCAAATTTCATGTCAATTTGTCCAGTAGTTTTTGAGTTATGTTAATCCCACAAACGAATATTACATTTTTTTATTTATACTAGCCGTCCCCTCCCACGTGTTGCTGTGGCCCAGTATGTGTATATGAGTTTTGTGTGTGTATATGTGTGTATTTGTATATATTTGTGTGTATTTGTGTATTTATATGTGTGCATGCATATTGTGTACATGTGTGCTTGCCTATATGCATATTTGTATGTATATATGTGTGTATGTGTATATGTATATATATATATGTGTGCATGTATTTGCGCATGTGTATATGTATACATATGTATGTGTGCATATGTGTATATTTGTGTATGTTTGTGCATATATATGTGTGTGTATAAATATGTGCATGTGCATAAGTATATTAGTGTATGTGTATATGTATATATGTGTGTGGATATGTGTATATTTGTGTGTTTGTGCATATATATATGTGTGTGTATGAATGTGTGCATATGTATAAATGTGTATGTATATGTGTGAATATATGTATATTTGTGTGTTTGTGCATATACATATATACGTGTGTATGAATGTGTGCATGTGCATATGTATACGAGTGTATATGTATATGTATGTGTGAATATGTGTATATTTGTGTATGTTTGTGCATATATATATGTGTGTGTGTATAAATGAGTATATGTGCATATGTATATGAGTGTATGTGTGAATATGTGTGTATCCGTGTGTGTTTGTGCATATATATACATGTGTGTATGAATGTGTGCATGTGTATATGAGTATATGTATATATATGTATGTGTGAACATGTGTATATTTGTGTGTGTTTGTGCATATATATGTGTGTGTATGAATGTGTGCATATGTATATGAGTACATGTGCATATGTATATGAGTGTATGTGTATATGTATATGTGCATGTGTATATGTATATATGTATGTGTGAATATATGTGTATTTGTGTGTGCTTGTGCATATATATACATGTGTGTATGTGCATATGAGTATGTGTATTATATGTATATGTATATGCGAACATGTGTATATTTGTGTGTGTCTGTGCATATATATGTGTGTGTGTATGAATGTGTGCATATGTATATGAGTACATGTGCATATGTATATGAGTTCATGTGCATATGTATATGAGTACATGTGCATGTGTGTGTATGAATGCGTGCATGTGCATATGTATGAGTAGATGTGCATATGTATGTGAGTGTATGTGTATATGTATATGTGCATGTGTATATGTATATATGTATGTGTGAATATATGTGTATTTGTGTGTGTTTGTGCATATATATACATGTGTGTATGAATGTGTGCATGTGTATATGAGTATGTGTATGTGTATATATATGTATGTGTGAACATGTGTATATTTGTGTGTTTGTGCATATATACGTGTGTGTGTATGAATGTGTGCATATGTATATATATGTATATGTATGTGTGAACATGTGTATATTTGTGTGTGTTTGTGCATATATGTGTGTATGAATGTGTGCATGTGTATGAGTATGTGTATGTGTATATGTATGTATATGTATGTGTGAACATGTGTATTTTGGTGTGTGTTTGTGCATATATATGTGTGTATGAATGTGTGCATGTGCATATGTATATGAGTGTATGTGTATATGTATATATGGTGTATTTTTTTGGATTTTATATATATGTGTGTGTGTATGTATATGTATGTGTGAATATGTGTGTATTTGTGTGCTTGTGCATATATATATATATGTGTGTATGAATGTGTGCATGTGCATATGTATATGAGTGTATATGTATATGTGTATATTTGTGTGTGTTTACAGATCAGAGTGGCAGGATTCCTATACAGATAGATTATTATTATTATTATTATTATTAGAGATATTCCTTTCCCTCTTGGAAGCTCCTGTTGCCTCTTGCTTCCCCCATTTCCTCCCCAAAGAGGCTTCAAAGAACCCCACCATCAACCCCCTCCCACCATTTTCTGCCAGTGATTGACACCCAACCCCCTCCTCCCTCCCTCCCCCCCTTTTTTTGGGGGGGGGGTCTCCCTTTGTCCCCTCTTCCTTCCACTCACATGCCAGATGACGAAGAAGATGAGGGAGGCGCAGAGGACCAGAGTCAGCATGTAGCAGAAGGCGGCGAAGGTGAACGCCATGGCGGGGCTGGAGGGGCAGCTTCCTCTCCTTCTTTTGGGGGAAAGGTGGCACTCTGAGGGGAGCCGAGGAGCGCGCGGGTCTGGCCCCTTCCACGGTGGCGTCGTCGCCACCGACTGGCGGAGAGAGCAGAGCGAAGGCAAGAAAAAGAGGAGGAGTTGGGGGCGTGGCCTCGATTTAGCCACGCCCTCTCCACCTGCGAGGCCCCGCCCCTTTCTTAAAGAGCCCTGTCTCTATAGAGCAAACTTCGGCCCTCCGGGTGTTTTGGACTTCAACTCCCACAATTCCTAACAGCCGGTACCGGCTGTTAGGAATTGTGGGAGTTGAAGTCCAAAACACCCGGAGGGCCGAAGTTTGCTCATGGTGGCTTGGTTCCTTCCAAAAGGGGGCGTGGTCGCCTCCTGCGCGTGCGCACTACCCTCTCGTGAAGGACAGGCTGCAGAGCAAGAAAGTGGCCGAAAGGGGGCGTGGTTTGCCTATCACCTGTACCGAAAGGGGGCGTGGTTTCCTGCAAAGCAAGAAAGCAGCCGAAAGGGGGCGTGGTTTGCCTATCTCTGTACCGAAAGGGGGCGTGGTTTCCTGCAAAGCAACAAAGCGGCCGCAAGGGGGCGCAGTTTCCCTATCACCTGTACCTTTGAGGCCGCCATGATTGGTAACCATACAAACTAGATGAGCCAAATTAAAGTTTGTACGTTGGTTTGTACCACCAACGCTCCTCCCCAACTTGATGGATCCGGACCACACTTGGCAGCCAGGTCTTTCATTACCCCACTTAAAATAATAGCAAGGATTCAATTACGAAATCCAACCCGAAAATGTAAAAAATGGCAATCTAAGGATGGAGCCCCCAGTGGCACAGTGGGTTAAAGTACTGAGCTGCTGAGCTTGTTGATGGAAAGGTTGCAGATTCAATTCCGGGGAGCGGCGTGAGCTTCCGCTGTCAGCCCTAGCTTCTGCCAACCTAGCAGTTGGAAAACATGCAAAAGTGAGTAGATCAATAGGGACTGCTCCGGCGGGAAGGTGTAGTCATGCCGGCCACATGACCTTGGAGGTGTCTATGGACAACACCGGCTCTTCGGCTTAGAAATCATAGAATCAAAGAGTTGGAAGAGACCTCATGGGCCATCCAGTCCAACCCCCTGCCAAGAACCCCACCAACGATGGAATTGAACCAAACTTGGCACACAGTTCTCCCATGACCAACAGAAAATACTGGGAGGGTTTGGTGGGCAGTGTCCTTTGGTGTTGGGAATTGTAGTTCACCTACATCCAGGTAGAGCACTGTGGACTCAAACAATGATGGATCTGGACCAAACTCTACACGAATACTCGATATGCCCAAATGTGAATACTGGTGGAGTTTGGGGAAAATAGAATCTTGACATTTGGGAGTTGTAGTTGCTGGGATTTATAGTTCACCCACAATCACAGAGCATTCTGAACCCCACCAACGATAGAATTAAGCTACACCTCCCACACAGAACCCCTATATGGGCCGCAGCAACGCGTGGCAGGGGACAGCTAGTTCCATATATTCCTCTCCAGCTTCGTCTGCTCAATAACAACAACAACGTTTGTTATTGAAAGTGGACGAGAGGATATATATCAGCACTTGGGTGTTCATCATTCAGTTCAGGACCATGGACAGTTCCACCAGATCCTTCCTTATTGCATGAGTCGCAGAGCACTTTGAAGCCGCTTCCTCACAGCTGTATACAATCTATATTGAGCTATGGTGATGAGGAAGATGACTAAGCGGCAGCTCATGGCAAACCTATTCCATTATTATTATTATTATTATTATTATTATTATTATTATTATTTTACTGACACAAAACCACAGTATGCCATAGCAAACGGGATCTATATAGAATCATAGGATCAAAGAGTTGGAAGAGACCTCATGGGCCATCCAGTCCAACCCCATTCTGCCAAGAAGCAGGAATATTGCACTCAAATCACCCCTGACAAATGGCCATCCAGCCTCTGCTTAAAAGCTTCCAAAGAAGGAGCCTCCACCACACTCCGGGGCAGAGAGTTCCACTGCTGAACGGCTCTCACAGTCAGGAAGTTCTTCCTCATGTTCAGATGGAATCTCCTCTCTTGTAGTTTGAAGCCATTGTTCCGCGTCCTAGTCTCCAAGGAAGCAGAAAACAAGCTTGCTCCCTCCTCCCTGTGGCTTCCTCTCACATATTTATACATGGCTATCATATCTCCTCTCAGCCTTCTCTTCTTCAGGCTAAACATGCCCAGGTCCCTAAGCCGCTCCTCATAGGGCTTGTTCTCCAGACCCTTGATCATTTGAGTCGCCCTCCTCTGGACACATTCCAGCTTGTCAATATCTCTCTTGAATTGTGGTGCCCAGAATTGGACACAATATTCCAGATGTGGTCTAACCAAAGCAGAATAGAGGGGTAGCATTACTTCCTTAGATCTAGACACTATGCTGCTATTGATGCAGGCCAAAATCCCATTGGCTTTTTTTGCCGCCACATCACATTGTTGGCTCTTTTTCACACGTACTGCTCTGGAGCCAGGCGTCACCCATTCTGTATCTTTGCATTTCATTTTTTCTGCCAAAGTGGAGTATCTTGCATTTGTCACTGTTGAACTTCATTTTGTTAGTTTTGGCCCATCTCTCTAATCTGTCAAGATCGTTTTGAATCCTGCTCCTGTCCTCTGGACTATTGGCTATCCCTCCCAATTTGGTGTCGTCTGCAAACTTGATGATCCTGCCTTCTAGCCCTTCATCTAAGTCATTAATAAAGATGTTGAACAGGACCGGGCCCAGGACGGAACCCTGCGGCACTCCACTCGTCACTTCTTTCCAAGATGAAGAGGAAGCATTAGTGAGCACTCTCTGTGTTCGTCCATTTAACCAATTACTGATCCACCTCACCGTAGTTTTGCCTCGCCCACATTGGACTAGTTTCCTTGCCAGAAGGTCATGGGGGACCTTGTCGAAGGCCTTCCTGAAATCCAGGTACGCTACATCCACGGCATTCCCCGCATCTACCCAGCTTGTAGCTCTATCTAAGAAAGAGATCAGATGAGTCTGGCATGACTTGTTTTTGATAAATCCATGTTGACTATTAGCGATGACCACATTTGTTTCTAAGTGTTTGCAGACCGCTTCCTTAACCATCTTTTCTGTATTTCTTTCCCCGCTGCACCTTCTCTCTCTTCCACTCCCACCGTCAGATACACACACAGAAAAGAGGGACACCCTGCGTAGGAGAACGTAAGGGAAATGGGTCAAAACCATAGAAAGGGTTTGGGTGGGAAAGAGGAAACGCGAGGCTGTATGTGTGTGTGTAAATAGCATATGGGGTGTGTAGGTGTGAAGGAAAGGGAATGGAAGTAAATGCCAGGAGATCTCCCTTTGGGTTTTGCCGAGAGAGAACGCACTTTGTGGAGGAAAGAAAAGTTTTGTAAAGTTTTGTTAAGATGATGCCAAATCTGACCAGCTGCAGGGAGTTCCGCAGTTCCTGAAGGCCCCGTTGGGCCAACTCTGATGAAATGTTCCTCAACCAGGGACTCTTTGCAACCTTGAGCTCCCTCCTTTTGCTTCTCTCCCCAGTCCAAACATTGTAACAAAACCCCTAATAAAGACTAATTGAATTGTAACCTTCACCTCTTCATAGTGATATATTGTGTCTATTTCTTGACTCACAAGTATCTAATGCATGAATTTATCCTTTTCCGGGCTGCGGGCAGCCGCCGGCCCACCTGGAATGCCTTCTAGGAGTCCCAGGGAGGCCGAATCTGTGTTTCTTTAAACCGCGGATACGGAAACCCCTCGGGTCCCCGTATCCGCGAGTTAACCAAATTTATTCATTTATTTATTGTGTCTATTTATTGTGTCTATTTCCTGACTCACAAGTATCTAATGCATGAATTTATCCTTTTCCGGGCTGCGGGCAGCCGCCGGCCCACCTGGAATGCCTTCTAGGAGTCCCAGGGAGGCCGAATCTGTGTTTCTTAAACCGCGGATACGGAAACCCCTCGGGTCCCCGTATCCGCGAGTTAACCAAATTTATTTATTTATTTATTGTGTCTATTTATTGTGTCTAGATATATTGTGTCTATTTCCTGACTCACAAGTATCTAATGCATGAATTTATCCTTTTCCGGGCTGCGGGCAGCCGCCGGCCCACCTGGAATGCCTTCTAGGAGTCCCAGGGAGGTCAAATCTGTGTTTCTTTAAACCGCGGATACGGAAACCCCTCGGGTCCCCGTATCCGCGAGTTAACCAAATTTATTTATTTATTTATTTATTTCAAAGTTTTCTGTACCGACCTTCTGACCTCATTGAGGGACTCAGCCCGGTTTCCAACCATAAAAACACATACAATCAGTAAAATATCAGAGTTCACAATTACAGTAACACATTTAAAATAACAATATATTTAAAACTACGGTGGTCAGTCGTCATATTAAAATCAAATATACATCATCTTCCATCCAAAATCCTAGGGTGTTGTCTCATTCATCGAAAGCTTGTCTCCACAACCACGTCTTCACCCGTTTCCTAAATGTCAGGATAGACGGGGCGGTTCTGACCTCCGGTGGGAGAGAGTTCCAGAGTCGCGGGGCCACCACCGAGAAGGCCCTGTCCCTCGTCCCCACCAGGCGCGCCTGTGTGGCCGGTGGGACCGAGAGCAGGGCCTCTCCAGACGATATTAATAATCTTGCCGAAACGACTCCATTTTGGTGCCATATTTTTCCTAGCTCAATTCTAACACTATCTGCTATCTCACTTTTTGCATTTCAGGCTCCTGCACTCTGGGAATAACCCTTTTATTTTTGAGAATATATTGAAAAGAGAAACAGCTGATTGTCAAACTGAGCTTCCTGCTGCTGTGCTGCTCCCGCCGTCGCTTCTTCATCCTACTGGAGAACCGAGGACCCGGGGACTTGATGTGGTCATCCCATGAGACCTTCGGAGAGTGGATCTGCCACCTATTTCCATCCCTTGGAGGGAATTGCAGTTCTCCAAGGACCAAAGGACAAGCTTCAGCCCCAGTGATGCAGAGCTCCATATCTTAGCTCAGTGGTATCGCTAAGCCTCTCTTTATGATTTTTTTGAACCTTTTCCCCCCACATCAAGGACTTTTCTCCCCTTTGTGGACATACTTTCATCTAAGGACTTTCCTATAATGAACTATGGACATATATTGAGCCATGATCAAGGCTCTGATCAATTTCTCTATGGGACGCTGGGGGGAAGAGATAAGTGGGTATGCTTTCTATATCATGATTTCTATATTTCTATATTTCTCCCTGTGTATCTGACCTTTTCCCGACCCTTTTGCCCAATTCCCCTTTATTGAAAAATGTATAAAAAATATAAGGAGCCACCCTCCGTGACCCTGGAAAGCAGGAAATCCTCAGTTGGAAAGACCCTTATCAAAAGACACTTTTTGCATGGACAATAACAATGGATCGTGATCTTTGGGGCTCGGAGTTGGTCCCCCCAGGGGAGGCGGTCGCTTGGCATTGATGATCATATCTCAATAGGACAAAAGGGGCTTTCGGAAAGCCACACTTAGTCCTGATCTGTTACTCATTTAAATCTTCCTCCACTGAATCTTCATCCAGACTTCCTCATTGTTCCCATATCTCGGCACCCAGAAAATCCGGATCTGGCAGGCTTGCCAGACATCATAGAATCATAGAATCATAGAATCAAAGAGTTGGAAGAGACCTCATGGGCCATCCAGTCCAACCCCTTGCCAAGAAGCAGGAATATTGCATTCAAATCACCCCTGACAGATGGCCATCCAGCCTCTGTTTCAAAGCTTCCAAAGAAGGAGCCTCCACCACACTCCGGGGCAGAGAGTTCCACTGCTGAACGGCTCTCACAGTCAGGAAGTTCTTCCTCATGTTCAGATGGAATATCCTCTCCTGTAGTTTGAAGCCATTGTTCCGCGTCCTAGTCTCCAGGGAAGCAGAAAACAAGCTTGCTCCCTCCTCCCTGTGGCTTCCTCTCACATATTTATACATGGCTATCATATCCCCTCTCAGCCTTCTCTTCTTCAGGCTAAACATGCCCAGTTCCTTAAGCCGCTCCTCATAGGGCTTGTTCTCCAGACCCTTTATCATTTTAGTTGCTCTCCTCTGGACACATTCCAGCTTGTCAATATCTCTCTTGAATTGTGGTGCCCAGAATTGGACACAATATTTCAGGTGTGGTCTAACCAAAGCGGAATAGAGGGGTAGCATGACTTCCCTAGATCTAGACACTATGCTCCTATTGATGCAGGCCAAAATCCCATTGGCTTTTTTTGCCACCACATCACATTGTTGGCTCATGTTTAACTTCTTGTCCACGAGGACTCCAAGATCTTTTTCACACGTACTGCTCTCGAGCCAGGCGTCCCCCATTTTGTATCTTTGCATTTCGTTTTTCCTGCCAAAGTGTTTCAACGTTTATTGCTTTCAATAATTGACAATAGAATTGGCTGGCTTGCAGGCCCTAGGGACTCGCTGACTGCTTGGACATTTCCTATCTCCATAATCCTCTCAAGCATCCATTGTTTCCCTCTCGTTCCGCCTCCCTCTCTCCTGATTCGTCAGGGAGCCAAGGCGGCAGAAGCTCAGCCATTGGCCCAGGTGCTCGGGAGGCGGCCAAGTTTCCTCCCAGCTGTAGCGCGTCAGCCAATCATTGTCGAGCCAGCGGTGGGGCGGGGAGCGAAAAATTCAAACCTGACAGCTCTGTTTCTGTATTAAAAAGGCTTTTATTTGTGTACATGTTATGCTCAGCTTGGCAAAATATTGCTGCTTTGCATCTTTTCCAGCTGGATCGCAATAAAATCACCTCGGTGGCGCTTCCTTCAACTTTGGTGAGATTCTTTTGGGAATTTAGGGAATTCTTTTAAATTGCGGCTTCTCTTTGCTCACCATTATAACGAGCCCTTTTTGGTGGGTCCGCAGGGTCTCTCCTTCAGGGCAAGACCCTTTTAAATTCCTCCTCGACTTCAGTGACATTTGATTCTTGGGTTCGATACTTTTTATTTTGTGCATTGGGTGGACTGCGTCCAGAGTGAAAGTTGCTCATTAATGTTTAAAGAAAACGATGATCAAAACATGAAGGGAGGAGAGCGGTGCGATGGAGCTCAAGGGAGTTGCAGGAGCTTGAAAAATAATGTTTTCACTCTTATTGTTCTACTCATCTTAGATGAGACTCTATAACAGTGTTTCTCAATGTGGGGGTCAGGATACAAAATAAATAAACACCAAGTTTAGTCCAGGTCTATCATTGTTTGAGTCCACGGTGCTCTCTGGATGTAGGTGAACTACAACTCCCAAACTCAAGGTCAATGCCCACTAAACCCTTCCAGTATTTTCTGTTGGTCACTGGAGCTCTGTGTGCCAAGTTCAGATCAATTCCATCATTGGTGGAGTACAGAATGCTCTTTGATTGGAGGTGAACTATAAATCCCAGCAACTAGGAAACGTCAAGGTCTATTTTCCACCAGTGTTCATACTTGGGCATATTGAGTATTCATGCCAAGTTTGGTCCAGGTCTATCACTGTTTTGAGTCCACGGTGCTCTCTGAATGTAGGTGAACTACAACTCCCAAACTCAAGGTCAATGCCCACTAAACCCTTCCAGTATTTTCTGTTGGTCACGAGAACTCTGTGTGCCAAGTTCGGATCAATTCCATCGTTGGTGGAGTTCAGAATGTTCTTTGATTGGAGGTGAACTATAAATCCCAGCAACCACAACTCTGAAACATCAAGGTCTATTTTCCCCAAATTTCAAGGTCTATTTTCCACCAGTGTTCATATTTGGGCATATTGAGTATTCATGCCAAGTTTGGTCCAGGTCTATCATTATTTGAGTCCACAGTGCTCTCTGGGTGTAGGTTCTACAACTCCTAAACTCAAGGTCAATGCCCACCAAACCCTTCCTGTATTTTCTGTTGGTCATGGGAGTTCTGGGTGCCAAGTTTGGTTCAACTGCATCATTGGCTGAGTTCAGAATGCTCTTTGATTGGAGGTGAACTACAACTAGGAAATGCCAAGGTCTATTTTCCACCAGTATTCATACTTGGACATATTGAGTATTCATGCCAAGTTTGGTCCAGGTCTATCACTGTTTTGAGTCCACAGTGCTCTCTGGATGTAGGTGAACTACAACTCCCAAACTCAAAATCAATGCCCACCAAACCCTTCCAGTTATTTCTCTTGGTCATGGGAGCTCTGTGGACCAAGTTTGGTTCAACTCCATCATTGGTGGAGTTCAGAATGCTCTTTGATTGGAGGTGAACTATAAATCCCAACAACTACAACTACGAAATGCCAAGGTCTATTTTCCCCAAATGTCAAGGTCTATTTTCCACCAGTGTTCACCTTTGGGCATATTGAGTATTCATGCCAAGTTTGGTCCAGGTCTATCATTATTTGAGTCCACAGTGCTCTCTGGATGTAGGTACTACAACTCCCAAACTCAAGGCCAATGTCCACCAAACCTTTCCAGTTATTTCTGTTGGTCATGGGAGAACTGTGTGCCAAGTTTGGTTCAACTCCATCATTGGTGGAGTTCAGAATGCTCTTTGATTGGAGGTGAACTATAAATCCCAGCAACTACAACTATCAAACATCAAGGTCTATTTTCCAGCAGTGTTCATACTTGGGCATATTGAGTATCCACGCCAAGTTTGGTCCAGATCCATCATTCTTTGTGTTCACAGTGCCCTCTGGATGTAGGTGAACTACAACTCCTAAACTCAAGGTCAATGCCCACGAAACCCTTCCAGTATTTTTTGTTGGTTGTGGGAGTTCTGTAGGCCAAGTTTGGTTCAATTCCATGGTTGGTGGGGTTCCGAATGCTCTCTGATTGGAGGTGAACTAAAATCCCAGCAACTACAACTCCCAAATGACAAAATCATTTTTTTGAGTGAAGGACACACATTGGGTTTTTAGGTGTCTTGTGTTCAATTTGTTGTCAATTTGTCCAATGGTTTTTGAGTTCTGTTAATCCCACAAACGAACATTACATTTTTATTTATATAGATAATAATAATAATAATAATAATAATAATAATAATAATGCTTCTACTACTATGTCAAGGTCTGTTTTCCCCAAACTCCACATTTGGGCAATGCCAAACTCTTCCAGTATTTTCTATTGGTCATGGGAATTCTGTGTGCCAAGTTTGGTTCAATTCCATCATTGGTGCAGTTCAGAATGCTCTTTGATTGGAGGTGAACTATAAATCCCAGCAACTACAACTCCCAAACGACAAAACCACCACCATCATCAAAGATTATGATAGAATCCTAGAATTGGAAGAGATGCCACGGGTCATCCAAGCCAACCCCCTTCTGCCAGGCAAGAAGACGCACTCAAATGCTTCTACTACAACTCCCAAATGTCAAGGTCTATTTCCCCCAAACTCCACATTTGGGCAATGCCAAACTCTTCCAGTATTTTCTGTTGGTCATTGGAGTTCTGTGTGCCAAGTTTGGTTCAATTCCATCGTTGGTGGAGTTCAGAATGCTCTTTGATTGGAGGTGAACTATAAATCCCAGCAACTACAACTCCCAAATGTCAAGGTCAATTTCCCACAAACTCCACCAGTGTTCACATTTGGGCATACTGAGTACTCATACCAAGTTTGGTCCAGATCCATCATTCTTTGAGTCTACTGTGCTCTCTTGATGTAGGTGAACTACAACTCCAAAACCCAAGGTCAATGCCTACCAAACCCTTCCAGTATTTTCTCTTGGTCATGGGAGTGCTGTGTGCCAAGTTTGGTTCAATTCCATGGTTGGTGGAGTTCAGAATGCTCTTTGATTGGAGGTGAACTATAAATCCCAGCAACTACAACTCCCAAATGACAAAATCAATTTTTTTGAGTGAAGGACATACATTGGGTTGTTGTCAATTCGTCCAATGGTTTTTGAGTTCTGTTAATCCCACAAACGAACATTACATTTTTATTTATATAGATAATAATAATAATAATAATAATAATAATAATAATGCTTCTACTACTATGTCAAGGTCTATTTTCCCCAAACTCCACATTTGGTCAATGCCAAACTCTTCCCAGCAACTACAACTCCCAAATGTCAAGGTCAATTTCCCACAAATTCCACCAGTGTTCACATTTGGGCATACTGAGTACCCGTACCAAGTTTGGTCCAGATCCATCATTCTTTGAGTCCACTGTGCTCTCTTGATGTAGGTGAACTACAACTCCAAAACCCAAGCTCAATGCCTACCAAACCCTTCCAGTATTTTCTCTTGGTCATGGGAATGCTGTGTGCCAAGTTTGGTTCAATTCCATCATTGGTGGAGTTCAGAATTCTCTTTGATTGGAGGTGAACTATAAATCCCAGCAACTACAACTCCCAAATGTCAAGGTCAATTTCCCACAAACTCCACCAGTATTCACATTTGGGCATACTGAGTACCCGTACCAAGTTTGGTCCAGATCCATCATTCTTTGAGTCTACTGTGCTCTCTTGATGTAGGTGAACTACAACTCCAAGGTCAATGCCTACCCTACCCTTCCAGTATTTTCTCTTGGTCATGGGAATGCTGTGTGCCAAGTTTGGTTCAATTCCATGGTTGGTGGAGTTTAGAATGCTCTTTGATTGGAGGTGAACTATAAATCCCAGCAACTACAACTCTGAAACGTCAAGGTCTATTTTCCCCAAATGTCAAGGTCTATTTTCCACCAGTGTTCATATTTGGGCATATTGAGTATTCATGCCAAGTTTGGTCCAGGTCTATCATTGTTTTGAGTCTACAGTACTCTCTGGATGTAGGTGAACTACAACTCCCAAACTCAAGGTCAATGCCCACCAAACCCTTCCAGTATTTTCTCTTGGTCATGGGAGTGCTGTGTGCCAAGTTTGGTTCAATTCCATCGTTGGTGGAGTTCAGAATGCTCTTTGATTAGAGGTGAACTATAAATCCCAGGAACTACAACTCCCAAATGACAAAATCAATTTTTTTGAGTGAAGGACATACATTGGGTTGTTAGGTGTCTTGTGTTCAATTTGTTGTCAATTCGTCCCATGGTTTTTGAGTTCTGTTAATCCCACAAACAAACATTACATTTTATTTATATAGATAATAATAATAATAATAATAATAATAATAATGCTTCTACTACTATGTCAAGGTCTGTTTTCCCCAAACTCCACATTTGGGCAATGCCAAACTCTTCCAGTATTTTCTATTGGTCATGGGAATTCTGTGTGCCAAGTTTGGTTCAATTCCATCATTGGTGCAGTTCAGAATGCTCTTTGATTGGAGGTGAACTATAAATCCCAGCAACTACAACTACGAAACGCCAAGGTCTATTTTCCCCAAATGTCAAGGTCTATTTTCCACCAGTGTTCATATTTGGGCATATTGAGTATTCATGCCAAGTTTGGTCCAGGTCTATCATTGTTTTGAGTCTACAGTGCTCTTTGGATGTAGGTGAACTACAATTCCCATTAGGAAGGATGAGCAACACTGCAATAGAGCTTGTCCTGAAACAACCCATATCAACAGAAAGTTGTAATTTCGACTGTTTCAGAGAGTATGGCGACACTCTCCGGAGCACAATTTAGATTAATTGCATATCCATCGTGATGCCGAACTACCGACTGATTCACCGGAGGAATATTCTTCATTAGAGTCAAATATACTATTGGGTTTCTGTCTAATCTGAAAGGGAGAAAAAGGGGGAAAACAGCCAAGCTCGATCTCCTTCCTCTAAAATCTGGGGGAAAAACATAGAGGATTCAGCAGCCCGAGTTGACAGCTCCCTTTGCCAACTGATCAACACCAATGACAGATGAGAACATTTTGTCAGATCTCGCAAATGTGAGAAAAGAGGCAGGCGATGTGTTTGCGTACAACAAGAGGGTGCCGGAGAATTGTCTGGCTTTTTCGAATGGGGAAGAGAACCACAAAATCCAGAGAGAGAAGAGACCCCAAGGGTCATCCAGGTGTAGCTGGGCAGTTTTAGCATTACGGGTCATAGAAATTGGGCTTTTTTGAATTCTCGTTGCTTTTAAAAACTCTTTTCTTTACTCAGACCTTCAAACGGGGCTGAAGGGAAGAAGGGAAGCCGGGAAGACAAGGTCCACCATGTCTCCTCTGCCATCAGTTGGCAATAATATCTATTTGTTGTTCATTCGTTCAGTTGTCTCTGACTCTTTGTGACCTCAAGGATCAGCCCATGCCAGAGCTCCCTGTCGGCCGTCACCACCCCCAGCTCCTTCAAGGTCAGTCCAGTCACTTCAAGGATGCCGTCCATCCATCTTGCCCTTGGTCGGCCCCTCTTCCTTTTGCCTTCCACTTTCCCCAGCATCACTCCCTTCTCTAGGCTTTGCTGTCTCCTCATGATGTGCCCAAAGGACTTCAACTTTGTCTCTAGTCTCCTTCCCTCCAGTGAGCAGTCGGGCTTTATTTCCTGGAGGATGGACTGGTTGGATCTTCTCGCAGTCCAAGGCACTCTCAGAACTTTCCTCCAACACCACAGCTCAAAAGCATCGATCTTCCTTCGCTCAGCCTTCCCGAAGGTCCAGCTCTCACATCCGTAGGTGACTACAGGGAAGACCATGGCTTGGACTAGGCAATGGATCTTTGTTACCAGTCTGATGTCTCTACTCTTGACTATTTTATCGAGACTGGACATTGCTCTCCTCCCAAGAAGGAAGCCTCTCCTGATTTCCTGGCCACAGTCTGCGTCTGCACTCATCTTTGCACCTAGAAATACAAAGTCTGTCACGGCTTCCACATTTTCTCCCTCTATTTTCCAGTTGTCAGTCATTCTTGTTGCCATGATCTTGGTTTTTTTTATGTTTAGCTGCAACCCGGCTTTTGCGCTTTCTTCTTTCACCTTGATTAGAAGGCTCCTCAGCTCCTCCTCGCTTTCGGCCATCAGAGTGGTGTCATCTGCATATCTGAGGTTGTTAATGTTTCTTCCAGCAATTTTCACCCCAGCTTTGCATTCCTCAAGCCCCGCACATCCTCGCATGATGTGTTCTGCATACAAGTTGAAAAGGTTGGGTGAGAGGATGCAGCCTTGCCGTACGCCTTTCCCCATCTTGAACCCGTCTCCTGTTCCGTGGTCAGTTCTGACTGTTGCTCCTTGGTCCTTGTACAGATTCCTCAGGAGAGAGGGAAGGGGGCTTGGGATGCCCATCCCACCAAGAAATTGCCACCATTTATTATGATCCACACAGTCAAAGGCTTTAGAGTAGTCAATGAAGCAGAAGTAGATGTTTTTCTGAAACTCCCTGCCTTTCTCCATTCTCCAGCATCCGGATATTGGCAATCTGGTCTCTCGTTCCTCTGCCTTTTCTAAACCCAGCTTGAACATCTGGCCACTCTCTCTCCATGTCTTGCTGGAGTTTTCCTTACTGGCATGAGAAATAAGGGCCACTGTACGGAAGTTGGAGCAGTCTTTCGCATTTCCCTTTTTTGGTATGGGAATATAAGTTGATTTTTTCCAGTCTGATGGCCATTCTTGTGTTTTCCATATCTATATCTATCTATCTATATAAATAAAAATGTAATGTTAGTTCGTGCTACCATCAGAACTCAAAAACCACTGGGGGAATTGACACCAAGTTTGGACACAAGACACCTAACAACTCAATGTATGTCCTTCACTTTAAAAAATTGATTTTGTCATTTGGAAGTTGTAGTTCCTGGGATTCATAGTTCACTTACAATCAAAGAGCATTCTGAATCCCCACCAACGATGGAATTGAATCAAACTTGGCACACAGTTCTCCAATGACCAACAGAAAATACTGCAAGGGTTGGGTGAGCAGTGTGCTTTGGTTTTGGAGTTGTAGTTCGCCCATATCCAGAGATCACTGTGGACTCAATGATGGATCTGGACCAAACTTGGCACAAGCACTCAATACACCCAAATATGAAGACAGATGGAGTTTGGGGAAAATAGACCTTGACATTTGGGAGTTGTAGTTGTTGGGATTTATAGTTCACCAACAATCACAAAGCATTCTGAACCAACGATAGAATTGGGCCAAACCTCCCACACAGAACCCCCATGAGCACCAGAAATGGGCCACAGCAACACGTGGCAGGGGACAGCTAGACTATATAAATAAAAATGTCATGTTCGTTTGTGGGATTAACATAACTCAAAAACCCCTGGACGAATTGACACCAAATTGGACACAAGACACCTAACAACCCAAGGAATGTCCTTCACTCAAAAAAACTGATTTTTTGTCATTTGGACGTTGTAGTTGCTGGGATTTATAGTTTACCTACAATCAAAGAGCATTCTAACTTCCACCAATTATGAATTTGGGCCAAACTTAGCACAAAGGACTCCCATGACCAACAGAAAACACCAGAAGAGTTTGGTTGGCATTGACCTTGAGTTGTAGTTCACCTACATCCAGAGAGCACTGTGGACTCAAACACAATGATGGATCTGGACCAAACTTGGCACGAATATTCCCTATGCCCAAATATGAACACAGATGGGTTTTGGGGGAAATAGACCCTGACATTTGGGAGTTGTAGTTACTGGGATTTATAGTTCACATACAATCAAAGAGCATTATGAACCCCACCAATGACATAATTGGGCTAAACTTTCACACAGAACCCCTATGACCAATAGAAAATACTTAAGTCCATCCAGTCCAACTCCCTTCACCGGGGCAAGAAAATACTGTTTACCCTCAAGCATAAAGAAATTACATATATTAGAAACCAACACTTTGTCATTACTTTATTTTCCACAGCAACAGACTGGGCCACAGCAAAGCATGGCAGGGACAGCTAGTCTATATAAATAAAAATGTAATGTTCGTTTGTGGGATTAACAGAACTAAAAACCACTGGACGAATTGACACCACATTTGGACACAAGAAACCTAACAACCCAATGTATGAAGCAGAGAGTGTTTGAGGACCGGGACATCAGTAGGGAGACCAAGGTGCTTGTCTATAAAGCTATTGTCCTCCCAATTGTATATTATATATTACATGTAATATTACTAATATAATGTAACACAATATAATAATAATACAATATATATTAATATAGCAATATATAACACTAACATTGTGCTATGGGGTTTGGACTGGATGGCCCTTGGGAGTCCCTTCCAACTCTAGGATTGTATAACAATAATAATAGCCGCCTTTGATAATGATGTAGTCTCCTTCTCTGGAGGTTTTCAAGCAGAGCGGATGGTCACCTGTCTGGAGTGCTTTGATGGTGTTCCTGCCTAGCGAAATGGGGTTGGACTGGATGGCCCGTGGGGTCTCCTCCAATTTATGCACCGGCCATTTGTTTGGAGACGTGATGCGCTGAGGTGGTTCTTCTTGCCTTGACCTGACCTTATTTCTGCTGGCTGCCGGCTTTAAATAGAGACCTGCGCTTTGGGAGAAATGAGACAATAGCAGAGATCAGCAGCGGCAGCAGAAATAATCCGTTCTGGGGCAGCTCTTGACGGCTGTTCTGGACAGGAAGAAGGGCTGCAGAGTGCTGACTGAGGCAGGTTCTCTCTTCCTCTCTTACTCTGGTTGATTTCCCTTTCCTACCTACAGAAAAACAAGTTAGACAATGGAAGTAGGCAATGGAATTATTGCTAGTAGAACAGTGTCCTCTAGTGGCTTCCTTGGGATGGGTTTGGACATGGCCAATTGCAACATCCACACTTGCCTCCAACAGACAAGAGTTCCTTCTTCCAGCCACAGATATATAAACCCCACTTGTTTAGTTTCCAATACACCTCACAACCTCTGAGGATGCCTGCCATAGATGTGGAAAAACAGGGGTGTGTTATTGCCCCAACCTTATTTTCCATCGTCATCGCTATGATACTTCATCTTGTTGATGGGATTCTTCCCACCGGAGTGGAAATCATCTATCGGACAGATGGCAAGCTATTTAACCTCAACAGACTGAAAGCCAAAACCAAGGTTACAACATCTGTTATAGAACTCCAGTATGCTGATGACAACGTCATCTGTGTGCATTCAGAAGAAGACCAACAAGCCACTCTAAACACCTTCGCTGAAGCATACAAGAAGCTCGGCCTGTCATTGAACATCATGAAAACCAAAGTGCTCTTCCAGCTGTCACCAGCCAATCCTTCTCAAATACAACTTAATGGTGTAATATTAGAATCCGTCTTGTTACATCCCGAATAGACTACTACAACGCACTCTACGTGGGGTTGCCCTTGAAGACTGTTCGGAAACTTCAACTGGTCCAGCGAGCGGCAGCCAGATTGCTCACCAGAGCGACATACAGGGAGCACACCACCACCCTGCTGTGTCAGCTCCACTGGCTGCCGGTTCAGTTCCAAGCACAATTCAAGGTGCTGGTTTTAACCTACAAAAACCTTTACAGTTCCGGTCCAGCGTATCTGTCCGAACGTAACTCCCTCTACGTCCCACCCCGGAATCTGAGATCATCTGGGGAGGCCCTGCTCTCGACGCCACCGCTATCACAAGTGAGGCTGGTGGGGACGAGGAGCAGGGCCTTCTCAGTGGTGGCCCCCCACCTGTGGAACTCACTCCCGGGGGAAATCAGGGCATCAACATCCCTCCTTGCCTTCAGGAGGAAGGTAAAGACATGGTTGTGGGACCAGGCCTTTGGGCATCCTGAAATTAGATATGGAAACCAGATGGATAGAACCGACAATTTGTGGAAATTGGAACAAACTATGAGACTGTGAAACGTTGACCATCAACCTCTGAAGATGCCGGCTATATATGTGGAAAAAGTCAGCAGATAATGCTTCTGGAACATGGCCGTGTTGTTGTTTATTTGTTCAGACATTTCCGACTCTTCGTAACCTCATCGACCAGCCTGCGTCAGAGCTCCCTGTCAGGCATCACCACCCCCAGCTCCTTCAAGGTCAAGCCAGTCACTTCAAGAACACCAAGGATTTTGGCCTGCATGAATAGGAGCCTAGTGTCTAGATCTAGGGAAGTCATGCTCCCAATGCTCGATTCTGCCTTGGTTAGACCACACCTGGAATATTGTGTCCAATTCTGGGCACCACAATTGAAGAGAGATATTGGGTTGTTGTAGGTTTTTTTCCGGGTTATATGGCCAAGAGAGATATTGACACCTGCTCTCAGCCCCACCTTTATCACAAGTGAGACTGGTGGGGATGAGGGACAGGGCCTTCTCAGTGGTGGCCCCTCGCCTGTGGAATTCACTCCCCGAGGAAATTAGGTCATCGACATCCCTCCTTTCCTTCAGAAGGAAGTTGAAAACATGGATATGGGACCAGGCCTTTGGGTAATCTGGCAGACTGACAAAGTAATGACGACCAGAGATTGGAGAGGACTATGATAATGCTGAATGGACTAATGGATTTTTAGAACTCAGTGAACGTTAGCCACTAAATTGGCTTTCTTTTAGTTGTTATTGTATTAATTGATTGTTTTTAACTATTTGTGATTACTGTTGCTATGTATTTTATTTGTTGAATTGGTGGCATCGAATTGTGGCAGTTGTAAGCTGCCCTGAGTCCCCCCTAGGCGGTTGAGAAGGGCGGGGTAGAAGTACTCGAAATAAATAAAAATAAATAAATGTGTCCAGTGGAGGGCGACTAAAATGATCAAGGATCTGGAGAACAAGCCCAATGAGGAGCGGCTTAAAGAGCTGGGCATGCTTAGCCTGAAGAAGAGAAGGCTGAGAGGAGACACGACAGCCATGTATAAGTATGTGAGAGGAAGTCATAGGGAGGAGGGAGCAAGCTTGTTTTCTGCTTCCCTGGAGACTAGGACGCAATGGAACAATGGCATCAAACTACAAGAAAGGTGATTCCATCTGAACATTCAAAAGAACTTCCTGACTGTGAGAGCTGTTCAGCAGTGGAACTCTCTGCCCCGGAGTGTGGTGGAGGCTTTTAAACAGAGGCTGGATGGCCATCTGTTGGGAGTGCTTTGATTGTAATTTTCCTGCTTCTTGGCAGAATGGGGTTGGACTGGATGGCCCATGAGGTCTCTTCCAATTCTAGGATTCTATTATCTATCCACTTTGCCCTTGGTCAGCTCCCTCTTCTTTTTTCCTTCCATTTGCTGCAGCATCATTGTTTTCTCCAAGCTTTCCTGTCTTCTCATGATGTGGCCAAAGTACTTCGTCTTCGCCTCTACTATCCTTCCCTACAAAGAGCAGTCAGGCTTTATTTCCTGAAGTATGGACTGGTTGGATCTTCTTGCGGTCCAAGGCACTCTCAGAACTTTCCTCCAGCACCACAATTCAAAAGCATCTTGTTTCCTTCTCTCAGCCTTCCCTATGGTCCAGCTCTCACATCCGTAGGTTTGTTGTTGTTCATTCGTTCAGTCACTTCTGACTCTTTGTGACCTCATGGACCAGCCCATGCCAGAGCTCCCTGTTGGCCGTCACCACCCCCAGCTCCTTCAAGGTCAAACCAGTCACTTCAAGGATCCATCTTGCCCTTGGTCGGCCCCTCTTCCTTTTTCCTTCCATTTTCCCCAGCATCATTGTCTTCTCCAAGCTTTCCTGTCTTCTCATCATATGGCCAAAATACTTTAACTTTGCCTCTAATATCCTTCCCTCCAATGAGCAGTCAAGTTTTATTTCCTGAGGTATGGACTGGTTGGATCCAGGACACTCTCAGAATTTTCCTCCAACACCACAGTTCCAAAATGCCTCTCTTCCTTCGCTTAGCCTTCCCTAAGGTCCAGTTCAGGTGACTACAGGGAATATCATTGCTTTAACTATGCGGATCTTCGTTGCCAATGTGATGTCTCTACTCTTCCCTATTTTATCAAGATTGGACATTGCTCTCCTCCCAAGAAGGAAGCGTCTCCTGATTTCCTGGCTGCGGTCTGCATCTGCAGTAATCTTTGCACCTAGAAATACAAATTGTCACAGCCTCCACGTTTTTGCCCTCTATTTCCCAATTATCAATCATTCCGGTTGCCAGAATATTTTAATGTTTAGCTGCAACCCAGCTTTTGCGCTTTCTACTTTCACCTTGATTAGAAGGCTCCTCAGCTCCTCCTCACTTTCGGCCATCAAAGTGGTATCATCTGCATATCTAATGTTTCTTCCAGCAGTTTTTACCCCACCCTTTCATTCCTCAAGCCCTGCACATCGCATGATGTCTTCTGCATACAAGTTGAATAGGATGGAGGAGAGGATACAACCCTGCAGTACGCCTTTCCCAATCTTGAACCAGTCTGTTGTTCCGTGGTCGGTTCTTACTGTTGCTACTTGGTCCTTATAGATTCCTCAGGAGAGAGATAAGGTGATTTGGCTGTACGGCTTGGAAAACTCACAGCAACCCACTATATACATTTCATCATGAAGACACACACAATTGTAATACACACACACTCTCTCTATATACACACACAAACACATGAAGAAGTCGACAGGCTGCTCCAGAAGCCACATTGTGGCTTCAGAAATCACAGTCTCATCATCTGAGATATGTATTGTCGAAGGCTTTCATGGCCGGAATCACTGGGTTGTTGTAGGTTTTTCCGGGCTATATGGCTATGTTCTAGAGGCATTTTCTCCTGACGTTTCGCCTGCATCTATGGCAAGCATCCTCAGAGGAAGTAGGAAAATGTTGGAAGTAGGAAAATGGGTTTATATATCTGTGGAATGACCAGGGTGGGACAAAGGACTTTTGTCTGCTGGAGCTAGGTGTGAATGTTTCAAATGACCACCTTGATTAGCATTTAATGGCTTGGAAGTGCTTGGGGGGAATCTTTTGTTGGGAGTTATTTGATGTGCCTGATTGTTTACTCTCTGTTGTTTTGCTGTTGTAATTTTTGAGGTTTTTTTTAATACTGGTAGCCAGATTTTGTTCATTTTCATGGTTTCTTCCTTTCTGTTGAAATTGTCCACATGCTTGTGGATTTCAATGGCTTCTCTGTGTAGTCTGACATGGTGGTTGTGAGAGTGGTCCAGCATTTCTGTGTTCTCAAATAATATGCTATGACCAGGTTGGTTCATCAGGTGCTCTGCACATCAAATCACTTCCAACAATAGATTCCCCCCTAGCACTTCCAAGCCATTAAATGTTAATCAAGGTGGTCAGTTGAAACATTTACACCTAGCTCCAGCAGACAAAAGTCATTTGTCCCACCCTGGTCATTCCAAAGATATATAAACCCCTTTTCCTACTTCCAACAGACCTTACTACCTCTGAGGATGCTTGCCATAGATGCAGGCGAAATGTCAGGAGAAAATGCCTCTAGAACATGGCCATATAGCCCGGAAAAACCTACAACAACCCATCTCAGATATGCTTGCCCTTCAAAAATAATGCCCTTATTGAAAAAAGATGGAAGTTCAATGGTGCAAGGTTGGGTGAATCAGGGGGATGTGGGAGAATTTCAAAGCCACAGGAGCATGCTTCCATTTGGGCAACAGGCGAGTTGTGAGCTGGTGCACTGTCTTGCAGAAGGTGGACACCTTTGGTGAGCGTGCCACATTGTCTCTTGGTTTGGATGCCCTTCCACAATGTCCACAGCAGTGAAGCATAGTCTTCCCCAGTGATCATGGTACCCTCTGCTAGGAAATCCATCCATTCTACTCCGTGCTGGTTCCAAAATACTGTGAGCATAGCGAGAGTTGAGGATGGGCCTTCTTTGGAGGCAGTGAGTCCTGATGCTTCCATTGCATAAATTGGACTTTAGTCTCAAGATCAGAATGAGGACCCAGCTTTCAGTCTGTTGAACAAGTCCTCCTAGTTTCCATGGCACATCATTGTCAAAAGAGTCTGAGAGCATTTGACTCATTCCTGCTTCTGGAAAGGTGTGAGCAGTTGGAGGACCCAGAAAGCAGATACCTTACACATGTGAAGATGGGTCTTGGATTATTTATTTCCACGGACCACACACTAATCTTGACATTTTGGACTAGGTGGCAAATGGTTACACAATGATTTTCCAAAATGGCGACCTCCACTTGCTGGATGATGTGTTCCTCAATAGCAGAGTGGGGTCACAATGGAATTGGAGTGGTTTGCACTGATGTCTGACCACATTGGAATGGACGATGCCAGTTCTGGACTCCATCATATGATGGGGAATCATCACCGGAAACCTCTTTCATCTCATCTAACGTCTCCTTTGTTGTGCAGCCTTTCAAGTACGGAGCTTGAGGACTGCTCTGTCTTCCACTGAGTCCATTCTCAAACCTCACACCACTTCAGCACTTGTCAAATCAAGACCATTATCAGTTCTGAATTGTAAATTGGGACGTAACCTATAGAGACTTACTGTTTACACATGTCAGCGGCTTATGATACTGTAAACCACCGCCTCCTCCTGAGAAAAATGTATAGTATCACAAAGGACTACCACCTCACCCGCCTCATAGGAAACCTGCTACAAAACAGGAGCTTTTTTGTCAAGTTCCAGGGCCAGAGAAGCAGATGGCAGAAACAGAACGGTCTGCCTCAGGGAAGCGTGCTTGCTCCATCCATGTTCAACATTTACACAAATGACCAACCTTTTTATCATATCTCCTCTCAGCCTTCTCTTCTTCAGGCTAAACATGCCCAGCTCTTTAAGCCGTTCCTCATAGGGTTTGTTCTCCAGACGCTTGATCATTTTAGTCGCCCTCCTCTGGACACATTCCATCAAACTTCCTTTTTATCATATCTCCTCTCAGCCTTCTCTTCTTCAGGCTAAACATGCCCAGCTCTTTAAGCCGTTCCTCATAGGGTTTGTTCTCCAGACGCTTGATCATTTTAGTCGCCCTCCTCTGGACACATTCCATCAAACTTCCAAAAGATGGAAGTTGTGACCCACGACTTGGATTTGAAGAATGACATGAATAAGGTCCCAACATGGCTAGGACCACAAACATTTCCATTTCGTTTTTCAAAGGGGGACAACTAGGCACCGGTCATCCTCGCCGATCGCATCTGAAGGAAAAAACCACAAACTACGGAGGCAGGCCTGAAAGTCCCTCATTTTGCAGAGGCATATTATGGTTTATTATATATATATATATTGTTTCCTTTTTCTCTTTTCCTCTCATTTTTGTGTATGTGTGTTGTTGTTTTTTTCAAATTTCATTTGTGGAAAAACAGGGAAAAAGAAAGCCAACGAACAAAAATCTTCCTCCCACTGCCTGGCCCAGTGGGGTCCCTGACGTTCCTTAAATAACAAGAAGGGGAAAGAAAGGAAGGGGGAATTTTCCAAAAAAGAAAAAAAAAGACAAACCCAGGTTCTTGGTGCTAAAAAGAGAGAAAACGAGACACGCGCGCAATACAGCTTTCAGGGAAGCCAGGGCCCGGCCCAGGCGGACGGATGGGCCTGGATTTGGTCACTGATCGATGGGAGAAAAGGTGGGACGGAGGGCTAAGTGGGTGGGTGAAAGTTTGGTTCAGAAGGAGGTTGAAATGGCTGCAGGTGAGCAGGGCCTCGACGGGGCCATTCCTGAAGCTGTTGATGCAGCAAAGGGGATGCCCAGCGGCCCAAAGATACATTCATTCATAGACTATGGGACGCAGAGGCCCGGGAAACAAACAACAGCAGCAGCAACGGCCCACCACGAAACCTCCCCTCCCTACCAGGTCCAGAGTTTTCAAAACATGTTAAAGTAGTTCGGACACCAGCCACCTTGAGAGGAGAGGAACCAAGGGGTGCTCAAGGCCCACAAAATGTCCATTCCTACAGCAAGATGTGGAATCGTGCGGGGAAAGGAAGGTAAGAAGAGGAAGCAGTGACGCTCAGGAGGGGAAGGAATGGTGAATCTTGGGAGAGGAAGGCATACCAGCAGGGAAAGGGTGAAGCTAAGGGAAGCCACTGTGAATCCTGCTGAAGTCCCACAAAATGTCCATTCCTAGAGCAGGACGCTAATAGTGCAAGGGAAGGAAGGAAGGAAGAAAGGAAGGAAAGAAGGAAGAAAGGAAAAAAGGAAGGAGGGAGGGGAGGAAGGGAGTAAAGGAAGGAAGGTAGGGGTGAAGAAAGGAAGGAAGGGAGGGAAGGAGGGAGGAAGGAAGGGGAAGGGAAGAGGGGAGGAAGGAAGGAAAGGAAGGGAGGGAGGGAGTAAAGGAAGGAAGGTAGGGCTGAAGAAAGGAAGGGAGGGAGGGATGGAGGAGGAAGGAAAGAAAGAAGAGAAAAAGGAAGGAATGGAAGGCGGAAGAAAGAGAGGGTGGAAGTAAGGAAAGAAATGAAAGAATGGAGGAAGAAAGAGAAGAGAGGATGGATGTATGGATGGAAGGAGGAAGGGATGGAAGGAGGGAGGGAGAGAAGGAAGGAAGGGGAACGAGGAGGGGTGAGGAAAGAAGGAAAGAAAGGTAGGGAGGGAGTAAAGGAAGGAGGGTAGGGGTGAAGAAAGGACGGGAGGGACAGAGGAGGAAGGAAAGAAAGAAGAGAAAAAGGAAGGAAGGAAGGAAGGAAGGAAGGAAGGAAGGAAGGGAAGGAGGAAGGGAGGAAGAAAGAGGGTGGAAGTAAGGAAATAAATGAAAGAAGGGAGGGAGAAAGAGAGGAAGATAGGATGGATGGAAGGAAGGAAGGAAGGAAGGAAGGAAGGAAGGAAGGATGGAAGGATGGAAGGAAGGAAGGAAGGGCAGGTGGAGGGAGTAAAGGAAGGAAGGTAGGGAGGGAGTAAAGGAAGGAAGGTAGGGCTGAAGAAAGGAAAGAAGGGAAGGACAGGAAGGAAGGAAGGAAGGAAGGAAGGAAGGAAGGAGGGAGGGAGGGAGGGAGGGAGGGAGGGAGGGAGGGAAGGAAGGAAGGAAGGAAGGAAGGAAGGAAGGAAGGAAGGAAGGAAGGAAGGAAAGAAAGAAAAGAAAAAGGAAGAAAGGAAGGAGGAAGAAAGAGAGGGTGGAAGTAAAGAAAGAAATGAAAGAGGGGAGGAAGAAAGAGAGGAAGATAGGATGGATGGAAGGAAGGGAAGGGGGGAAGAAGGAAGGAAAGGCAGGTAAGGAAGGAGTAAAGGAAGGAAGGTAGGGCTGAAGAAAGGAAAGAAGGGAAGGACAGGAAGGAAGGAAGGTAGGGCTGAAGAAAGGAAGGTAGGGAGGGAGTAAAGGAAGGAAGGTAGGGCTGAAGAAAGGAAGGAAGGGAAGGATGGTGAAGAAAGGAAAGAAAGAAGAGAAAAAGGAAGAAAGAGAGGGTGGTAGTAAGGAAAGAAAGGAAAGAAGGGAGGAAGAAAGAGAAGAAGAGAGGATGGATGGATGGATGGATGGATGGATGGATGGAAGGAAGGAAGGAAGGAAGGATGGAAGGAAGGAAGGAAGGAAGGAAGGAAGGAAGGAAGGAAGGAAGGAAGGACGGGAGGAAAGAGCCCTGAGAGGAAGAGGTTGTGTATTGGGGGGGGGGGGGTGTGATGTAGTGATCGGGAGGGTAGAAGTGGAGGGACAATTCCTCAAAACTGGCAAAAAGAAAGCAGTCTCATGTGGGGAAATGAGTGTCGCAGGGCACTCTTCCCTCCCCAAAAAAGCATAGGGCAGAAAAAGAGACAGATACACCCTCCAGCCCTTGGCACCATCCGAAACCGACATGTTGGTGGACCACCAATTTAACTACCAATGGAAGGATTGGAGAAGGAGCACACAGCAGCATAGCCGTCCCAGCAGAAAGATCTGTGGAGCTGCAGTCGAGACGGAAGAAAAAGGAAGAATACAAAAGCTCCCCCCTATTTTAGAAAAAAAAAATCATAGTGTGGATAGGAAGGACGAGAGGAGGAAGCAAGGGCAGCAACACAAAACCAGCAAGGAGAACCGTTGCCCATACCTGGCCAGACGAGCAAGTGTCGCCATGAGACGGGGAAGCATCAGGCCTGTCTCCCCCCCCCCCCCCCGAGCGACCACCACCCTACAGTTAAGTGGTGGGGGGAAACAACAGGCCAAAGCTGCTCAACAGCCCTTGGGAGCAGCTGAGCAAGAAGGGGAGGCCCCGTCCCCCTCTGCCGAGGTATCATCCGGGAAAAGCCACCTTTGAGAGAAGGGGGAAAAAAGCACAAAGGGCTGGATACGAGCAGAAGAGGGGCGAGCTCCCCCTCTCCCCACAGGCTCCAGCCAGAGCCCCCTCCCACCCCCCAACCCCACCATCCCGATCGTGTCCCTCCTCAGCAGCAGCCACTGCCTCCTTGTTTGACTGGAGTGCTGTCGATTTTCAGGTTGGGCCTGTCTCCGCCGGCGGTGGCTCCCGGTCCCATGCGCTTCTTGATCTCTGCCGCCATCGTCATGAAGGACTGCTCCACGTTGGTGGCGTTCTTGGCACTCGTCTCCAGGAAGGGGATCCCGAGGGAGTCCGCAAATTCCTGAGCAAAGGGGAAGGAGAGGAAAAGGTTGCCAATGTCACAAATATTAAAACATAACTAGGTATTTTTAATCACAAAAATGTGAACCAAGCACTGAAAGGGTGGCATTTATGCAATGACACAGCAAAAGGTGCAGTTCTATATAAGCAGGTGTGCCTGTGGCTTAGTAGCACTCAGTCTGTGAAAGGTCTCTGTGGGAGAAAAGCCTCAATGTGTTAGTAGGCCTCATTATAAGTAGGCCTCAATGTTAGTTTGCCTCAGTGGGAGAAAGGTTTTTATCTGAGCCCTCAGTGTGAGAAGGCTTCAGTAGGAGAAAGGGGTTTGTCTGAGAAGGCCCTCAGTGTGAGAAGGCCTCAGTAGGAGGAAGGGGTTTGCCTGAGAGGGCCCTCAGTGTGAGAAGGCCTCAGTAGAAGAAAGGGATTTGCCTGAGAGGGCCCTCAGAGCGAGAAGGCCTCAGTGTGTGAATGGTGTTTGTCTGAGAGAGCCCTCAGTGTGAGAAGACCTCAGTAAGAGAAAGGGGTTTGTCTGTGAGGGCCCTCAGTGTGAGAAGGCCTCAGTGTGTGAAAGGTGTTTGTCTGAGAGAGCCCTCAGTGTGAAAAGGTCTCAGTGTGAGAAAGCCTCAGTGTTAGTAGGCCTAGGTATGAGAAGGCCTGGTGAGAGAAGCCCAAGGTTGAAGGCCATCGTGTGTGAAGGTTGCTGTGTTTATAAAGCTACTGTGCAAAGCTCCGGTGTAACTTCAGTGTGAGAAGAGGCTCTGTGAGAGCAAAGCTGCTTATCTGCATGAGAAAGAAGCCGAGCGTTGAAGCAAAGAAGGAAGCGTAAAGGACGTTGTTCGTGTTATGGAAATCTGGTTCTTGTAAACAGTGCACCCATATTGTTTTGCTATTAAAAAGCCTCCTAGGGAAGAGATAACATTGGTTTGTGTGTTTTTATTCTTTTTATCACTTTGGGATACTGGTTCTAGGTCCTGCTGCTGCTAATAAGTTACTTTGCTGCACACTTATGAGTAGGGTATTTTGTTAATAAGCTCACTCGCCCACAGGGGAAAGAGTGTTGCAACTCAGGGTAGCTTTCACCTTGCTCCAGACACCAGCACACCAAAGCTGTAGGTTTTGTAGTTTATTGAGAAAAAGGCAAAATCAAAACAAAGTATAAGAAATGCAAAAGTTCCATAGGCAGGACAAAGACTTAAATGCAAAGACAAAGTTCCCAAGATCCAAAGGCAAAACATGAAGCATAATCCTTTAGCAATGGTCAAACAAGAATCATAGAATCAAAGAGTTGGAAGAGACCTCATGGGCCATCCAGTCCAACCCCATTCGGCCAAGAAGCAGGAATATTGCATTCAAATCACCCCTGACAGATGGACTCCAAGATCTTTTTCACACTAATCCATGGAAAACAGTTGAAAACAAGGACCAAATCCCAGACTCAGGAAGCCAGAAGCGTGCTGCTAAAAGCCAAAGTTAATCCACAGAACTTTGCATGGGAAGAGCTACGTTGGACTGACAACCCCTGCTTGTCAGCTACATGGCTAAATACCCTTTGCAAACATGAACACATTGCGTTGACCTTTGGCACCCTTGGCTTCTCACTTGCTAGCCAAGCGAGTGCTTCTCCGGAGCCTTAATTGCAGACCATCTTGCCTGCTCATTAATTCATTATCTTTATAGAATCATAGAATCAAAGAGTTGGAAGAGACCTCATGGGCCATCCAGTCCAACCCCATTCTGCCAAGAAGCAGGAATATTGCATTCAAATCACCCCTGACAAATGGCCATCCAGCCTCTGCTTAAAAGCTTCCAAAGAAGGAGCCTCCACCACACTCCGGGGCAGAGAATTCCACTGCTGAACGGCTCTCACAGTCAGGAAGTTCTTCCTAATGTTCAGATGGAATCTCCTCTCTTGTAGTTTGAAGCCATTGTTCCGCGTCCTAGTTTCCAGGGAAGCAGAAAACAAGCTTGCTCCCTCCTCCCTGTGGCTTCCTCTCACATATTTATACATGGCTATCATATCTCCTCTCAGCCTTCTCTTCTTCAGGCTAAACATGCCCAGCTCCTTAAGCCGCTCCTCATAGGGCTTGTTCTCCAGACCCTTGATCATTTTAGTCACCCTCCTCTGGACACATTCCAGCTTGTCAATATCTCTCTTGAATTGTGATGCCCAGAATTGGACACAATATTCCAGGTGTGGTCTAACCAAAGCAGAATAGAGGGGTAGCATTACTTCCTTACATCTAGACACTATGCTCCTATTGATGCAGGCCAAAATCCCATTGGCTTTTTTTGCCGCCACATCACATTGTTGGCTCATGTTTAACTTGTTGTCCGCGAGGACTCCAAGATCTTTTTCACACTAATCCATGGAAAACAGCTGAAAACAAGGACCAAATCCCAGACTCAGGAAGCCAGAAGCGTGCTGCTAAAAGCCAAAGTTAATCCACAGAACTTTGCATGGGAAGAGCTACGTTGGACTGACAACCCCTGCTTGTCAGCTACATGGCTAAATACTAGGCTTGGGCAATCCATGGTTCTAAATGGTTCTAAAGTACTTACAAAACTAAAGTTCTGGTGGTAAAAATTTCAGAACTCTATCAAAACTCTCAAAATTTCATAATAAATGGCAGTTCCTAATTGGTTCTGTCATTAAAATCACCAAGAATGCAATAATAATTAAATTTTGAGAGTTTTGTTAGAGTTCTGAAATTTTCACCACCAGAACTTTAGTTTTGTAAGTACTTTAGAACCATGGATTGCCCAAGCCTACTAAATACCCTTTGCAAACATGAACACATTGCGTTGACCTTTGGCACCCTTGGCTTCTCACTTGCTAGCCAAGCGAGTGCTTCTCCGGAGCCTTAATTGCAGACCATCTTGCCTGCTCAGTAATTCATTATCTTTAAGGCTATGTAATCCCTTATCTTGGTCCAGGTGAACCGGATCACTGTGAGGAGGAAAAGACGTCTCTACCTGGCCGTGTGGGAATTCTCTCTCTTATCAGTCTCACTAACATTCCTTTCCCCTGGGAAATGACTTGCTGTTTCTCCTTCAGCAGCCCCACCGTCAATCCTGTCTGAAGCATGTTTACTTACTTTACTTAGGCGATCCCTTGTTGGACAAGTAAGATGGTCTTCCATTATGGATTTCCTTGTGGGTCCGTATGTGGCTGTGGAGCCCTATTCTTGCTCTGCATCTTCTTCCGCAGTGAGGGCATTGGTTTCCAGGTGGAAGGCGGTCCCGGTCAGGGTTGGCTTGACGCGCCTTCCTCCTGGCACATTTCACTCTTTCACCCTCCACTCGTGCCTCCTCAAATTCTGCAGCACTGCTGGTCACAGCTGTCCTCCAGCTGGAGCGCTCAAGGGCCAGGGCTTCCCAGTTCTCAGTGTCTATGCCAGAGTTTTTAAGGTTGGCTTTGAGCCCATCTTTAAATCTCTTTTCCTGTCCACCAACGTTCCGTTTTCCATTCTTAAGTTCGGAGTAGAGCAACTGCTTTGGGAGACGGTGGTCGGGCATCCGGACAACGTGGCCGGCCCAGCGGAGTTGATGTTGGAGGACCATCGCTTCAATGCTGGTGGTCTTTGCTTCTTCCAGCACACTGACGTTTGTCCGCTTGTCTTCCCAGGAGATTTGCAGGATTTTCCGGAGGCAGCGCTGATGGAATCGTTCCAGGAGTTGCATGTGACGTCTGTAGACAGTCCACGTCTCACAGGCATAGAGCAGGGTTGGGAGGACAATAGCTTTATAGACAAGCACCTTGGTCTCCCTACGGATGTCCCGGTCCTCAAACACTCTCTGCTTCATTCTGGAAAATGCTGCACTTGCAGAGCTCAGACGGAATGTACATTTAGAATGTACATGCTACATTCTGAAGCATGTACAGAAATCTGTAACCCATCATCCTCATCCTGTGGGAATTCTGGCTCAGAAGGCCCAAAGAGCTCAGCTTCAGACTCAGAGTCAAGCTGAGTCACAACAAAGAGTACCAAAGCGTCAGTGCGATTGCAGGCCTCATCGATAGGAGTATCAAGAGTGAGGGAAGTCCTAGTCCCACTCTGTTCTGCTTTGATCATCTGGAATAACCCAGTATCCAGTTCTGGACAAAACAATTCAAGAAGGAGATGGCCAAGCTGGAAAGTGAGCAAAATGAGCAAAGACTCTGAAGCCAAGCCCCATGAGGAGTGGAACGAAATGGGGAAAGAAAAGAGACAACCAGCAAAATAATGTCTCCTTCTGCCTGGTTAGAAAAGACATTCATGACAAGTTCCCAAAGGAACATTTTCTACCAAAAGCGAAGAACCACCCAAGCCTCTATCACTTTAAATAGGGAAGGTGGGAAGGAAATTAAAAGTGATGGGAAACTAGGTCAAGACGACTTGCTAGCAAACCCTCCTACCAAAATAAGCTCCCACAGATGCCAACCTGTCCTACTTATAATGTGTTGGAGGAATTGGCCCAAGTCGCTGCTCCGCAAATCAGTTCCAAGGGAGCATTAGCAGGAAACGTTGCAAATGTAGCTGCAGATATGGTTGCATTGCTTTAATTCATCATAGACACAAAGGAAAGGGGAAGTTTGGTGTGAAATGTATGTAGATAACACCCAGCTCTATTACTCCTTTCAACCAAAATCCAAGGACTCTATTACTCCTTTCCACCAAAATCACAGCAGGACTGTGGCACAGCTGGCTGAGTGTCAGCTGCATTAAGATCACTATGAGTTCGAAGCCAGCCCGGGCCGGAGTAAGCTTCTGACCAATTGTGTAGCTTGTTGTCGACCTTTGCAACCCAATAGGCAGTTGAATCTGTCAAGTAGGAAAATTAGGTACCACCTATGTGTGGGGAGGCTAATTTACCATATATACTCGAGTATAAGCCGGCCCAAATATAAGCCGAGTCACTTAATTTTACCACAAAAACTGAGAAAACGGATTGACTCGCGTATAAGCTGAGGGTGAGAAATTCAGACGCAAATTCTGTGCCAAATTCAGACGGGATTGTGGCGCAGCTGGCTGAGTGTCAGCTGCATTAAGATCACTCTGACCAAAAGGTCATGAGTTTGAAGCCAGCTCGGATTGGAGTGGGTTTCCAACCAATTGTGTGTAGCCTGTTGTCGACCTTTGCAACCCGAAAGACAGTTGCATCTGTCAAGTAGGAAAATTAGGTACCACCTTAAAGTGTGGGGAGGCTAAATTAACTGATTTATGAGGCCATAAAGAAGACTCCAGCAAAGCATTCCAGCGAGGAAGCATGCGGGGAATGCGGAAGTGCTTCATCAGCGTCGCAGATGGACAAGGAAAGCGACAGCTCCCCTGACGGCCAGAAAAAGTTAAATAGCCTCTGTGTATGTCTGTATGTCAAAAATTGGCATTTAATGTTTGCCATATACACTGAGTCCCCTGCGGGGTGAGAAGGGCGGAATATAAAAGCTGTATATAAATAAATAAATAAATAAATAAATAAATAAATACTGGTACATTTCAAAATGAAAATAGATATCAATGAAATTACATTAATTGAGGCATCTAATTGAGGCGTCAGTAGGTTAAATGTTTATGAATCTATATAAATAAAAAAAGCAATGTTCGTTTGTGGGATTAACACAACTCAAAAACCACTGGACGAATTGACACGAAATTTGGACACTATACCCCTAACAGACCAATGAGTGACCATCACTCATAACCCCGCCCCCCCCAAAAGTGGAAAGGACTTAAAAACCCCAAAAAGCTAAATGACGAAAAGATAAATGAGGATACAGGAAAAATAGGGAAGGAAGAGGAAGGAAAGGAGAGAAAGAAAGAAAGAAAGAAAGGAGAGAAAGAGGGAGGAAATTTATTTATTTACACTTTTATATTCCGCCCTTCTCACCCCGCAGGGGACTCAGGGCGGATTACAAACATGCAATGCCAATTTTGACATACAACATATTTAGACATACACAGAGGCTATTTAACTTTTTCTGGCCGCCAGGGGAGCTGTCGCTTTCATCGTCCATCTGCGACGCTGATGAAGCACTTCCGCATTCCCCACATGCTTCCCCGCTGGAATGCTTTGCTGGAGTCTTCTTTTTATGGCCTCACAAATCAGTTAATTTTGCCTCCCCACACTTTAAGGTGGTACCTAATTTTCCTACTTGACAGATGCAACTCTCTTTTGAGTTGCAAAGGTCAACAACAGGCTACACACAATTGGTTGGAAACCCACTCCAACCCGGGCTGGCTTCGAACTCATGAAGGAAAGAAGGAAAGAGAGAAGGAAGGAAAGAGGTAGAGAAGGAAGAAAGGAGGAAAAGAGGGATGAAAAGAAAAAGGGGGGAGGAAAGAGGTAGAGAAAGAAAGAAAAAAGGGAAGGAAGGCTGAGAGGAGATATGATAGCCATGTATAAATATGTGAGAGGAAGCCACAGGGAGGAGGGAGCAAGCTTGTTTTCTGCTTCCTTGGAGACTAGGACACGGAACAATGGCTTCAAACTACAAGAGAGGAGATTCCATCTGAACATTAGGAAGAACTTCCTGACTGTGAGAGCCGTTCAGCAGTGGAACTCTCTGCCCCGGAGTGTGGTGGAGGCTCCTTCTTTGGAAGCTTTTAAGCAGAGGCTGGATGGCCATTTGTCAGGGGTGATTTGAATGCAATATTCCTGCTTCTTGGCAGGGGGTTGGACTGGATGGCCCATGAGGTCTCTTCCAACTCTTTGATTCTATGATTCTATGAATGAAAGAGGGAGCGAAGGAAGGAGGAAAAGGAGAGAAAGAGGGAGGGAAGGTTGGCCACAGCAACGCGTGGTGGGTACAGCTAGTATTTATATAAAATTGTAATTTAAGATAAGACTGCCCCAACCTTCTTCAACGTAAATGTGCTTATATATACTTCCAAGAATAATAAAGACAGTAAACTAATAAATGGAATAATAATAGAGCGAAATAATAAATGGGATAACAATCATAGAGTAAAATAATAAATTTAATGATAACACTGATAAAATAAAATAATAAATGTAATAATAAAGTAAAATGATAACTATAATAATAATAGTGTAAAATGATAAATGCAATAATAATAATAATAATAATAATGACAGAGTAAAATAATAAATAACCTTGACTCGAGTATAAGCCAAGGGGGACTTTTTCAGCCTAAGATAAGGGTTGAAAAACTAGGCTTATACTTGAGTATATACAGTAACTAATTTACGAGGCCATAAAAAGACTCCAGCAAAAAGTATGCAGGGAATGTGGAAGTACTTCATCAGTGTTGCAGATGGACGATGAAAGCGACAGCTCCCCTGGCGGCCAGAAAAGTTAAATAGCCTCTGACTGTCTGTCTATATCTGTTGTGTGTCTTTGGCATTGAATGTTTGCCATATATGTGTATATTGTAATCCGCCCTCAGTCCCCTGCGGGGTGAGAAAGGCAGAATATAAATACTGTAAATAAATAGATAATGCTGTTCTGGACCTGAACCAGTGCCTGTCATCAGTGATGGACTGATTGAGAGCTTACAAGCTGAAACTAAATCCAAGCAAGGCAGTCAGTCAAAAGGCAGAACAGGGTCCACAGTGCTCTCTGGATATAGGTGAACTACAACTCCCAAACTCAAGGACAATACTGCAAATAAATACTGTAAATAAATAAATAATGCTGTTCTGGACCTGAACCAGTGCCTGTCATCAGTGATGGACTGGTTGAGAGCTTACAAGCTGAAACTAAATCCAAGCAAGACAGTCAGTCGAAAGGCAGAACAGGGTCCACAGTGCTCTCTGGATGTAGGTGAACTACAACTCCCAAACTCAAGGTCAATGCCCACCAAACCCTTCCAGTATTTTCTGTTGGTCATGGAGGCTCTGTGTGCCAAGTTTGGTTCAATTCCATCGTTGGTGGAGTTCAGAATGCTCTTTGATTGGAGGTGAACTATAAATCCCAGCAACTATAACTCTGAAATGACAAAATCAATCCCCCCTCCCCAACCCCACTGGCATTGCGTATTTGTGCCAAATTTAGTCTAGGGAATGAAAATACATTCTGCATACCAGATATTTCATAGAATCATAGAATCAAAGAGTTGGAAGAGACCTCATGGGCCATCCAGTCCAACCCCCTGCCAAGAAGCAGGAATATTGCATTCAAATCACCCCTGACAGATGGCCATCCAGCCTCTGCTTAAAAGCTTCCAAAGAAGGAGCCTCCACCACACTCCGGGGCAGAGAGTTCCACTGCTGAACGGCTCTCATAGTCAGGAAGTTCTTCCTAATGTTCAGATGGAATCTCCTCTCTTGTAGTTTGAAGCCATTGTTCCGCGTCCTAGTCTCCAAGGAAGCAGAAAACAAGCTTGCTCCCTCCTCCCTGTGGCTTCCTCTCACATATTTACACATGGCTATCATATCTCCTCTCAGCCTTCTCTTCTTCAGGCTAAACATGCCCAGTTCCCTAAGCCGCTCCTCATAGGGCTTGTTCTCCAGACCCTTGATCATTTTAGTCGCCCTCCTCTGGACACATTCCAGCTTGTCAATATCTCTCTTGAATTGTGGTGCCCAGAATTGGACACAATATTCCAGATGTGGTCTAACCAAAGCAGAATAGACCACATCTGGAATATTGTGTCCAATTCTGGGCACCATTATCATTTACATTATGATTCATAATAGTAGCAAAGTTACACTTATGAAGCAGCAACGAAAATAATGTTATGGTTGGGTTAACGACAACATGAGGAACTGTATTAAGGGGTCGCGCCATTAGGAAGGTTGAGAAGCACTCCGCTAAACAGTTTAGGTCCAGGCTTTTTTGTCTAACCGCATCTCCCTATATAGACCACCTCACGCACTGCCGTCCACAGAGACCCTGTTTTCAGTCCGTCTTCCCTGGTCACAAGCACGGTCGGTGGGAACGAGAGAGGGGGCCTCTGGAACTCCCTTCCTAAAGAAATAAAAATGGCCCCACCTTCCTCTCCTTCAGAAATCTTCTGAAAACACACTTATGCACTTTAGCATGCAGAGAGAAGGAGGACGAGCACAATTTAATTAGCACTTTATGGTTGCTGCGGTCACTTTTCAATCCCAACCAATGTCAGGCACTGTTTACGTTTTAGCACTTTAGGAGGTAGGCAGCAAATAGTGAAAAAGCCCACAAACTAGTGGTGGTTCACCCATGCCAAGGCCTACCCCTCCATCGCTCTCACCTTGGCAGTTGTGTAGTCCACCACTTTCTTTGTGGTCAAGTCGCATTTGTTGCCCACGAGGAGTTTGTTGACGTTCTCGCTGGCGTAGCGCTCAATTTCCTGCAGCCACTGCTTCACGTTGTTGTAGGATTCCTGTACAAAATGAAAGAGAGAACACGATGAAACACAGAAGAGCCAAACCGTAGGGAGGTAGAAAAGCACCCAAAGGAGCTCTAAGCGTCTTCATTTATAAAAGCCTTGCATAACAATAAGAGGAAGTGTGGTTGAAGATTTTCATGGTCGGAATCATTGGTTGCTGTAAGTTTTCTGGGTTGTATGTCCACATTCCAGAAGCATTCATAGAACCATAGAATTCATAGAATCCTAGAGTTGGAAGAGACCTCATGGGCCATCCATGGTGGAGTTCAGAATGCTCTTTGATTGGAGGTGAACTACAAATCCCAGCAACTATAACTCTGAAATGACAAAATCAATCCCCCCTCCCCAACCCCACTGGTATTGCGCATTTGTGCCAAATTTAGTCTAGGGAATGAAAATACATTCTGCATACCAGATATTTCATAGAATCATAGAATCAAAGAGTTGGAAGAGACCTCAAGGGCCATCCAGTCCAACCCCATTCTGCTAAGAAGCAGGAATATTGCATTCAAAGCACCCCTGACAGATGGCTGTTTCAAAGCTTCCAAAGAAGGAGCCTCCACCACACTCCAGGGCAGAGAGTTCCACTGCTGAACAGCTCTCACAGTCAGGAAGTTCTTCCTCATGTTCAAATGGAATCTTCTTTCTTGTAGTTTGAAGCCATTGTTCCATTGCGTCCTAGTTTCCAGGGCAGCATTTTGGGTCATCTGCTGATTTTTCGATCCTGGCCTTAATGGCATTGGTTCTGATGGCTTGCACCTGGGCTGCAAGAATCAGGCCTTCTGTCTCCTTCTTCAGGGTTCCATTTGTGAGCCATCACCAGGTCTTCTCCTTGCAAAATTTTCCTTCAATATTGTCAAGGAACTGTCCACGTAAGGCTTTGTTGTGGCAGCTGTCACCTCTGGTTTGGAGTGCAGTTTTCTTGTACTGACTCTTTGTCTGCTGTGCTTTGAGAAGTTTCCGATTATTGACTTCAACTAAAGCAGGTTCTTGGCTTTCCTTGACATATTCGGCCAGGGCATCGTGTTTTTCTTTTTTGACTGCTTGTTTGACTTGTAAAAGTCCTTTGCCACCAGACTTTCTAGGCAGATAGAATCATAGAATCAAAGAGTTGGAAGAGACCTCATGGGCCATCCAGTCCAACCCCCTGCCAAGAAGCAGGAATATTGCATTCAAAGCACCCATGACAGATGGCCATCCAGCCTCTGTCTGTTTAAAAGCTTCCAAAGAAGGAGCCTTCACCACACTCCAAGGCAGAGAGTTCCACTGCTGAACGGCTCTCACAGTCAGGAAGTTCTTCCTCGAGTTCAGGTGGAATCTCTTTTCTTGTAGTTTGAAGCCATTGTTTCACGTCCTAGTCTTCAGGGAAGCAGAAAACAAGCTTGCTCCCTCCTCCCTGTGACTTCATCTCACATATATATACATGGCCCTCATCATGTCTCCTCTCAGCCTTCTCTTCTTCAGGCTAAACATGCCCAGCTCCTTAAGCCGCTCCTCATAGGGCTTGTTCTCCAGACCCTTGATCATTTGAGTCGCCCTCCTCCAGACACATTTCCAGCTTGTCAATATCTCTCTTGAATTGTGGTGCCCAGAATTGGACACAATCTTCCAGGTGTGGTCTAACCAAGGCAGAATAGAGCATGGGGAGCATGACTTCCCTGGATCTAGACACTAGGCTCCTCAGGCCAAAATCCCAATGGTTTTTTTTTTTTTTTTTGCTGCCGCATCACATTGTTGGCTCATGTTTAACTTCCTGTCCACGAGGACTCCAAGATCTTTTTCACACGTACTGCTCTCGAGCCAGGCCTCGTCCCCCATTCTGTACCTCTGAATTACATTTTTTCTGCCTAAGTGGAGTATAGGTTCTGAATTGTAAATTGGGACATAACCTATAGACTTACTGCAACTACAACTCCCAAATGACAAAATCAATTTTTTTGAGTGAGGGTCCTTCCTTGGGTTAGTAGGTGTCTTGTGGCCAAATTTGACGGCAATTTGTCCAGTGGTTCTTGAGTTGTGTTCATCCCACAAACGAACGTTACATTTTTTTATATAGACTAGCTGTACCCGCCATGCATTGCTGTAGCCAACCTTCCATCCCTCTTTCTCTCCTTTCTTTCTCTTCTTCCTTCCTTCCCTCTTTTTCTTTTCCTTCTTCTTTCTTCCTTCTCTACCTTTTTCTTTTCTCGCGTTCTTTGTTCTTTGGTTCCTTGTCTCTTTCCTTCCTTCTCTCCCTCTTTCTCTCTTTCGTTCCTTCTCTTCTTCCTTCCCTCTTTCACTTATTTTATTCTCTCCCTCCTTCCCTCTTTCTCTACCCTTCTTTCTTTCCTTCTTTATCTCCTTCCCTCCTTCTTTATCTCCCTTCGTCTCTCCTTCCTTCCTTCTCTACCTTTCTTTCTTTCCTTCTCTCCTTCTTTCCCTCTTTCTCTCCTTCTCTACTCTTCTTTCTTTCCTTCTTTATCGCCTTCCCTCCTTCTTTCCCTCTTTCTCTCCCTCCTTCCTTCTCTACCTTTCTTCCTTTCCTTTTCTCCTTCTTTCCCTCTTTCTCCCCCTCTTTCTCTCCTTCCTTTCTTCTCTACCCTTCTTTCTTTCCTTCTTTATCTCCTTCCCTCCTTCCTTCCTTCTCTACCCTTCTCTCCTTCCCTCTTGCACTCCCTCCTTCCTTCTCTACCCTTCTTTTTTTCTTATCTCCTTCCCTCCTTTTTCCCTCTTTCTCTCCCTCCTTCCTTCTCTACCTTTCTTTCCTTCTCTCCTTCTTTCCCCCGTTCTCCCCCTTTCTCTCCTTCCTTCCTTCTCTACCCTTCTTTCTTCCCTTATCTCCTTCCCTCCTCCTCTACCCTTCTTTCTTTCCTTCTCTCCTTCCCTCTTGCTCTCCCTCCTTCCTTCTCTACCCTTCTTTCTTTTCTTCATTCTCTCCTTCTTTCCCTTCTTCTCTCCCTCCTTCCTTCTCTTTCTCTCCTTCCTTGCCTACCCTTCTTTCTTTCCTTCTCTCCCTCCTTCCTCCTTTCTGAGTATGTGTTTTGTGTGTGTACATGCATATATGTTAGTATATATGTGTGTTTGTGTATATATATATGTGGTTTTGTGCGTGCGTTGTAATGTATTTTTTGCTTTTTAAGTCCCTTCTGCTGTGTTTTTCAGTGTTTTTATGGTCACTCCTTGGGGTAGTAGGTGTCTTGTGTCCAAATTTTAAGTCAATTTGCCCAGTGGTTTTTGAGTTATGTTAATCCCACAAACGAACATTTCATTTTTATATATATAGCTGGGATTCCAGCCTCTGTGTGTACAAAGACTAGGCTTCCATGCTTCTCTCTGTTAAGATGCCTCCGCTTCCCTTGTTGCTCTTCCCAATGCTCCAAACACCATGACAGATAACATAGAGCTGCCGATCTATTACCTGATCTGTTACGTCGTATACTACAATGATGCCATGTGCCCCTCGGTAGTAGCTGGATGTGATGGTTCGAAACCGTTCCTGTCCAGCTGTGTCCCACTAGAGAGGGAAAAAGAGAAGGAGACAGTAGTTAATCTCAGCACCTGATCTTCCCTGCAACTGACCAGAAGCACCTCTCTCTTGTTTGGATGGAGTTCTAATTTGTTTGCCCTCATCCAGCCCATTACTGATGACAAACACTGGTTTAGGACCAGGACAGGCAAGAGATAAAAGCAGTATAAATAACAATGGCAACAACAATAATAAATCTGTTGAAAGTCGTTTTCTACTGTTCCAGAAATTAGAATACAAACCAATGGGTTGCTGTGAGTTTTCCAGGCTGTATGGTCATGTTCCAGAAGCATTCTCTCCTGACGTTTCGCCCACATCTATGGCAGGCACTCTTAGAGGTTGTGAAGTCTGTTGGAAACTAGGCAAGTGGGGTTTAGATATCTGTGGAATGATGTCCAGAGTGGGACAGAACTTTTGTCTGTTTGAGGCAAGTGTGAATGTTGCAATTAGTCAGTTCAATTATTTTATTTATTTTAAATATTTATATCCCGCCCTTCTCCCCACAAAGGGGATTCAGCGCGGCCCCACGTGAGCATCAGAGGATGCTAACAGCATAAATACCATAAAAATTACAATTCACAATAAAATCATATTAAAACGTTGTACATCATCAGTAAATTTTAACAATAAATTAATGGATTAACGTGCCAACAAAAAGCAAGCCGAGCCGGGAGAATCCGTGTCACAAAATCCAAATTTTCAGCACTTCTTGATTAGGACTGAATGGCTTCACAGCTTCAAAGCCTGGCTGGTAGCTGCCTGGGGGGATCCTTTGTTTTGAGGTGTTAGCTGGCCTTGATTGTTTATGCCTGGAATTCCCCTGTTTTCAGAATGTTGCTCTTTATTTACTGTCCTTATTCTAGAGTTTTTTAAATACTGGTTGTCAGATTTTGTTCAGGCCAATGGAGACTCCACCACGGACATCAGAATAATAATAATAATACTAATGTATTGTCGAAGGCTTTCATGGCCAGAATTACTGGGTTGTTGTAGGTTTTCCGGGCTATATGGCCATGTTCTAGAGGCATTTTCTCCTGACATTTCGCCTGCATCTATGGCAAGCATGCTCAGAGGTAGTGAGGTCTGTTAGAACTAGGAAAAAGGGGTTTATATATCTGTGGAATGACCAGAGTGGGACAAAGGACTTTTGTCTGCTGGAGCTAGGTGTGAATGTTTCAACTGACCACCTTGATTAGCATTTAATGGCTTGGAAGTGCCTGGGGGGAATCTTTCTTCGAGAGGTGATTTGATGTGCCTGATTGTTTACAAGTGGGGTCACCTTTAGTCAGCCATAGCAGAGGACCTGATGAACCAACCTGGACACAGCATATTATTTGAGAACACAGAAATGCTGGACCACTCTCACAACCACCATGTCAGGCTACACAGAGAAGCCACTGAAATCCACAAGCATGTGGACAACAATTTCAACAGAAAGGAAGAAACCATGAAAATGAACAAAATCTGGCTACCAGTAAAACTCAAAAATTACAACAGCAAAACAACAGAGAGGAAACAATCAGGCACATCAAATCACTCTCAACAAAAGATTCCCCCCAAGCCATTAAATGCTAATCAAGGTGGTCAGTTGAAACAGTCACACCTAGCTCCAGCAGACAAAAATCCTTTGTCCCACCCTGGTCATTCCACAGGTCATTCCACTCACACCAGGAGCGACTTGCAGTTTCTCAAGTCGCTCCTGACACGACAAAAATAAATAAATAAATTCCACAGATATATAAACCCATTTTCCTACAGTATATTATTGGGGAACAGTATATTATTGAGGACATAGCATATTATTGGGGAACACAGAAATGCTGGACCACTCTCACAACCACCATCTCAGGCTACACAGGGAAGCCCCTGAAATCCACATGAAGCATGTGGACAATTACAACAGAAAGGAGGAAACCATGAACACGAACAAAATCTGGCTACCAGTATTAAAGAACTCCAAAATCAGGACAATAAATAAAGACAACACTCAAACAACAGGGGACTTCCAGAGAAACAATCAGGGCTAGCTAACACCTCCCAACAAATGATTCCCCCAGGCAGGAAGCAACCAGGCTTTGAAGCTGCAAGGCTATTTAATGCTAATCAAGGTGGCAATTGAAACATCCACACTTGCCTCAAGCAGACAAGAGTTCTTTCTTCCATCCTGGACATCATACCACAGATATATGAACCCCCCCTGCCTAGTTTCCATCAGACCTCACAACCACTGAGGATTCCTGCCATAAAAGCAGTATAAATAACGGCAACAACAATAATAATAAATCTGTTGTAACTTGTTTTCTACTTCTCTAGAAACTAGAATACAAACCAATGGGTTGCTGTGAGTTTTCCAGGCTGTATGGTCATGTTCCAGAAGCATTCTCTCCTGACGTTTCGCCCACATCTACGGCAGACACTCTTAGAGGTTGTGAAGTCTGTTGGAAACTAGGCAAGTGGGGTTTATATATCTGTGGAATGATGTCAGGAGTGGGAGAGAGAACTCTCATCTATTTGAGCCAAGTGTGAATGTTACAATTGGCCACCTTCATTAGCGTTGAATCGCCTTGCAGCTTCAAAGTCTGGCTGCTTCCTGTCTGGGGAATCCTTTGTTGGGAGGTATAGCTGGCCTTGATTGATTATTGTCTTGAATTCCCGTTTTTTTAGTGGTTTTTTTTGGTATTAATTTTTTATTGATAAACAAAGGTAGTAAAAAAAATCAAAAGAGGTAGAACAATATTGATATAGTAAAGTAGGAAATAGAGAAGAGAGAAAGGAAAAAAAGAAGGAAAAAAACTTGACTTCCTTTTTTTCACAATAACCTTTACTAAATATTTAGCTTACAATTAAAATAAGAGTAAAAGGGGGGAAGAGAAAAAAGGTAGGGGAAGGCTAGATAAGGGAGAATTTAATAGAGAGAAGAAAAAGAAAAGAAGTAATAATAATAATAATAATTAAAAAAGAGAAAAATGAGAATATGAAATGTATTGTCGAAGGCTTTCATGGCCAGAATCACTGGGTTGTTGTAGGTTTTTCGGGCTGTATGGCCATGGTCTAGAGGCATTCTCTCCTGACGTTTCGCCTGCAGCTATGGCAAGCATCCTGAAGAGGCGAAACGTCAGGAGAGAATGCCACTAGACCATGGCCAACAACCCAATATGAAAGTTGTTTTGACTTCCTGGTGTCTTCTAGAGGTCAGATTTCTTTTCCTTCTTTCCTCTTCTTCTCTTTCGACCACTGATTTCTGTCTTCTTCCTCTCAACTTTGTTTTTTACTTTTTATGTTTTTCTGATTCTTCTTTGCTAAATCAAAATCTTTATGTTTCTTTGTTTGAAGTATTCTGTAACCTTTTCCCAATTTGTTTCTTTCATGTTTTTAAAAAAACTTGACTCCCATCCCATCTTCTTGGGTTCTTCTCTTCTTTGCCTTATAGTCGTTATTTAAATTTTAATTCTAGATTTAACTTTTGTCTCTACTGTCCTTGTCATAGTCATGAAAGAGATCCCAATTTGTCCTTTTTAACACATTACCAGTGTTCTTATTTAGTTAAAAAAAGACAATTCGTCCATATTTTTTATTTCTCTCATCTTGTCCAGCCAATTTTTAAAATGTTTTCTTCAATTATATTTTTATTGAGAATAAAATTTGCTCACAAGAATGGAGCATAATAGGAAAGAAAGAAGTGAACTAGTTTACATAGAAAGTGGGGGAACAATGTGCTCAGGAAAGTTAGAAAGAGAAAAGGGACAATGGGAGGAAAAGAAATGAGAAGAAGAAAAGAGAGAGGAAAACTAAAAAAAATAAAATAAAAAAGTAATAAAATAAAATAAAAAGAGAAAAAAGAGGGGGAAATTAATAAATAAATAAAAATAAAAGGGGAAAGACCAAGAAACTTCCAGGTTACACAGGATAGGTTTAGTGTTTTTTGGCCTCACAACCTCTGAGAATGCCTGCCATAAATGTGGGCAAAACGTCAGGAGAGAATGCTTCTGGAAATCTCACAGCAACCCAGTGATTCCAGACTTTGGCAATTCAAACCAATGGCTCCTAACTATGAGAAAAGATATTCCACCAAAATATTAGGAATTTGTTTTAATGTTCCAACAGTGAAATAAAGAATCCAGCACTTCTTGAGGCAGTCTATGTTGGAGGCCTCTAAGTAGAGATTGGATAGGCACCTTTTAATGAATGCTATTACTGTATATATTCGAGTATAAACCTAGTTTTTCACCCCTTTTTTAGGCTGAAAAAGCTCCCCTCGGCTTATACTCGAGTCAAGGTTATTTATTATTTTATTCTGTTATTAGTATTATTTTATTACATGTATTATTTTACTCTATGATTATTATATTTACATTATTTTGCTCTATTATTATTACATTTACAGTATTTTACCCTATTATTACATTTATTATTTTAATCTATTTATTATTATTACATTTACAGTATGTTACCTTATTATTACTACATTTATAATTTTACTCTATTATTACTATTTTTATTGCATTTTCATTATTTTACTCTATTATTTTAATTATTTTAATAAGTACCTTTACATTGAAGGAGGTTAGAATAATAGTTTAATAAGAGTTGGACAGTCTTATCTTAAATTACAGTTTTATGTAAATATTTAATCTACTGATGCCTCAATTAATGTAGAATCATAGACTCAAAGAGTTGGAAGAGACCTCATGGGCCATCCAGTCCAACCCCATTCTGCCAAGAAGCAGGAATATTGCATTCAAATCACCCCTGACAGATGGCCATCCAGCCCCTGTTTAAAAGCTTCCAAAGAAGGAGCCTCCACCACACTCCGGGGCAGAGAGTTCCACTGCTGAACAGCTCTCACAGTCATGGGCCATCCAGTCCAACCCCATTCTGCCAAGAAGCAGGAATATTGCATTCAAATCACCCCTGACAGATGGCCATCCAGCCTCTGTTTAAAAGCTTCCAAAGAAGGAGCCTCCACCACACTCTGGGGCAGAGAGTTCCACTGCTGAATGGCTCTCACAGTCAGGAAGTTCTTCCTAATGTTCAGATGGAATCTCCTCTCTTGTAGTTTGAAGCCATTGTTCCGCGTCCTAGTCTCCAGGGATGCAGAGAACAAGCTTGCTCCCTCCTCCCTGTGGCTTCCTCTCACATATTTATACATGGCTATCATATCCCCTCTCAGCCTTCTCTTCTTCAGGCTAAACATGCCCAGCTCCTTAAGCCGCTCCTCATAGGGCTTGTTCTCCAGACCTTTTATCATTTTAGTCGCCCTCCTCTGGACACATTCCAGCTTGTCAATATCTCTCTTGAATTGTGGTGCCCAGAATTGGACACAATATTCCAGATGGTAATTCTGTTGGTATCGATTTTTATTTTGAAATTGACCCATAGTGGATGCATTTCCCACCCTCACTTATCCTCGAGTAATACGTTTTCCCAGTTTTTTGTGATAAAATTAGGTGCCTCGGCTTATATTCAGGTCGGCTTATACTCGAGTATATACGGTAATTGGATATCTCTGCAATACTAGATGGCCCTAGCAGTCCCTTCCAACTCCAAAAGGCATTTTGGAATTGAGAAACAGGACAAGACCCTCTGACCTTTGGAGTCTTTGGTGGAGCTGCCCCAACATGACACTCACAATTTGCAGTTTGATGGTTTTGCCATCCAGTTCGATGGTGCGGATTTTGAAGTCCACCCCGATGGTGCTAATGTAGCTTTCTGTGTAGGTGTCATCCTATCAACATGAAAAACAGACATAGAGTTTTGTTATTCACAGGGAGAGAGCCATCACTCCCATTCCCATAAGGATGAGTGCAGCCTACACTCCTTAAGTTGAAAATTCCAAACGTTGATCCAAAACTAAGGCATTGAATGAATTTTGAAATAATCGAGTTCCATTTGCCTCACTGGGCACAGGACAGGAGGAAATACGGGTCGAGAAAACCATTTTACAAGGAAAGACATTGGTGTAGGCCCCATTTAGCCACCCCAAGTCCCTTTTGGGGGATGGTGGTGGGATGTAAACAAAGTTACTTTTATTTACTAGCTGTCCCCTGCCACACGTTGCTGTGGCCCAGTCTGTGTATATGTGTTTAGTGTGTGTGTATTTGTGTATATCTATATAAATAAAAAAGTAAATACAGGCCCAGAAAACCATTTTACAAGGAAAGATATTGGTGTAGGCCTCATTTAGCCACCCCAAGTCCCTTTTGGGAGATGGTGGTGGGATGTAAACAAAGTTATTATTATTTACTAGCTGTCCCCTGCCACACGTTGCTGTGGCCCAGTTTTGTGTGTGTGTGTGTGTGTGTGTGTGTGTATGTATATTTATGTATATCTATATAAATAAAAATGTAATGTTTGTTTGTGGGATTAACAGAACTTAAAAATCACAGGGCAAATTGACACCACATTTGGACACAAGACATCTATCAGGCCAACGAGTGACCATCACTCATAAATACAGTAACTTTAAAATCTCATGAAAATATTAAAAAAAGACTTCATTAATATCTCCTGACTGCATTACATGAAGATTAAGGACTACTACACATAAGACAAGAAGATTGGTTTTAACAGCAAAGATTTATTTTGGGATAGAATCTTACAAACTCAGAGGAAGTTAATAACAAAAATTTATGACAAACTATTGGAATAGTCAACGGAAACTGAAGTAATAAAAAACTGTATGATCAGATGGGCGGAAAATTTAAGGAGACCCATTCAGTTAAGAGAATGGGAATTAATTTGGAATAAAAAATAAAATATACCTATGCGACAGATCTCAAAGAAAATTGGTTTAAAATGTTCCATAGATGGTACATCACACCCAAAAAATTAGGCCTAATGTATTAAAAACATGGACAAAAAATGTTGGAAATGCCAAGAGGCTGAGGGTAGTTTTTTTCATATGTGGTGGACTTGTAGAAAAGCCCAAGAATACTGGAAGAACATTCATGAAGAAATGCAAAAAATGCTGGGAATTTCTTTCCCAAAAAAACCAGAGTTATATTTACTCAATATTACTGATTTAGATATTACCCTCAATCTAGATAAAGACATTTTATTCTCTTACATAGTTACTGCTGCAAGAATAACATACGTTAAGAATTGGAAAACGGACAATAAAGCGAGGAAAGACAAAAGGGAAGGAAGGAAGGAAGGAAGGAAGGAAGGAGAAAGAGGGAGAGAGGGAGGAAAAGGAAAGGATGAAAGGGTGGAACGGAAGGGTGGAAGGAGAAAGAGGGAGAGAGGGAAGGGAGGAAGGAAAGGAGGAAGGAAAGAGAGAAGGAAGGAAGGACGAAAGGGGAAGATGGAAGGAGAAAGAGGGAGGTAAGGAGGAAGGAAAGAGAGAAGGAAGGAAAAACAAAAGGGAAGGAAGGAAGGATAAAAGAAAGTGAGAAGGAAGGAGAGACAAAAGGGAGGGAAGGAAGGAAGGAAGGAAGGAAGGAAGGAAGGAAGGAAGGAAGGAGAAAGAGGGAGAGAGGGAGGAAAAAGGAAAGGATGAAAGGGTGGAAGGGAAGGGTGGAAGGGGAAACAGGGAGGGAAGTAAGAATGAAGGAAAGAGAAAAGGGAGGGAAGGACAAAAGGATGGAAGGGAATGGAGGTAGGGAGAAAGAGAGAGGAAAATCGGCGATAGATTGAATGTTTTATACTGTTTTTATTTAAATTGTATATTTATGCTTTTGGCTGAGGGCACCATGGTGTGCTGGTTGTTTAGCCGCCCTGAGTCCCTCTGCGGAGGTCGAGATAGGATAGGATACAAATGTCTGACATAAACAAATATATAATAAGAGAGAAAGAGGGAAAGACAAAAGGGAAGGAAAGAAGGAAGGAGATTGTATTATCTATCCCTCACCGCTGTGCCAAAAGTATGGTAGGTTGTATTGAATAATATGTATCTGCTGTAAAACAAACAATGTATAACAAATGTATTAAACCATGATAAAATAATAAAAAATATTTTTAACAAATAAAATAAAATGTTCTATTTTCTAATTCAATTGGGTTGCCTTCCATACAACTGGAAGTTCGTAAGGAAAGCGACTCACTTCAGGTGGGATGAGATACTCACCGCAAACCGTAGCAAGAGACAAGATTTCCCCACACCAGAGTCACCGATTAGAAGCAACTTGAATAGGTAGTCACTGAAAGAAAAAAAAAGAGATACATCACAGGGAGGTTTACATGGATCCAAAGAACACAGCCTCTCCAACTTTTCATTAGTATTGATCTACTTCCTTGGAATGAGCCAACACTACTCCAGTCATGGATTCTACATTCTTCGCACCTCTCTTCACTCTCTTGAACTAACCTATGCTTGAATTATTGATATTGAGTTCTTTCTCCCACCCTGGACATTCCACAGATATATGAACCCCACTTGCCTAGTTTCACAATTTATTTATTTGCTGTATTTGTATACCGCCTTTCTCAGCCAATCGGTGACTCAAGGTGGTTTCCAACAAATCAGTACACATAAAAACATAATATAAATTAAGACATTAAACAGTATAAAACACCACAAGAGCAATAAAAACAACATCATTAGCGTCTCCTTATTATCAAGCTTTGTCCAGTTCAATTGTCAAGTCATTCGATTTCCTATAATAGCTACTCTGCATTTGTGAATGCTTGCTCGAACAGCCATGTTTTTACTTGTCTATTTATTTATTTACAACGTTTGTATACTGCTTTTCTCACCCCAAAGGGGACTCAAAGCGGTTTCCACATAGGTAATGGCAAAATTCAATGCCAGCACAAACAATTACAATTATACAATTATACAATTACAGTTAGACATAAATCAGATTAAAATATATCCATAAACAGTAAACAATCATTAAAACAGTCTCATCCGTCGAATCACCATTCCAGTCATTGTCTTTCCGAAATGCTGCATAGATTTGTTTCTACTGCTCGAAGGCCTGGTCCCAAAACCATGTTTTTAATTTTTTCCTAAAAGCTACGAAATGTTAAGAGTGAGGGAGCAGATCTGATCTCCCTAGGCAGGGTGTTCCATAGCCGAGGGGCCACCACTGAGAAGGCCCTGTCTCTCGTCCCCGCCAAACGTACTTGTGACAAAGGCGGGATCGAGAGCAGGGCCTCCCCAGACGATATTAAAGTTCTCAATGGTTCATAACAGGAGATACGTTCAGACAGGTAAATTGGGCCAGAACCGTTTAGGGCTTTATAGGTCAAAGCCAGCACTTTGTATTGGGCCCGGTAGCAAATGGAGCTGGCGCAGCAGGGGGGTTGTATGCTCCCTGAGCAACGCTCCTGTTAGCAACCTGGCTGCTGTTCGTTGTACTAGTTGAAGCTTCCGGACCATCTTCAAAAGCAACCCCACATAGAGCGCGTTGCAGTAGTCTATATGGGATGTAACCAGAGCGTGGACTACCATGGCCAAGTCAGACTTCCCAAGGTATGGGCGCAGCTGGCGCACAAGTTTTAACTGTGCAAATGCTCCCCTGGTCACCACCAAAACCTGAGGATGTCTGCCTTAGATGTGGATGAAACGTCAGGAGAAAATGCTTCCGGAACATGGTCACACAGCCCAGAAAACTCACAGCAACGCAGTGATTCCAGCCATGAAAACCTTCGACAGCACCATGCTTGAATGTTATACCAGTAGCACAAACAGTAATCAGGCTGAATAAATGTTTGCAAACATACTACAGTTTACTAGCCAAAGATGTTATTTTAATTAGTTTTTAATTAGTTCTTCTTTTAATCATGTGTAGCCCGCCCATTGTCATTGTGTTTGTGCTTATTGTAATTTTATATTGTTATGTATTCGCATGTTTTATGTAATTATGATGTTGTTGTTTATTGTTTGCGTTTTCCGTTTTTTGAAATGAAGTTCAACAGTGACAAATGCAAGATACTCCACTTAGGCAGAAAAACGAAATGCAAAGATACAGAATGGGGGACAACGCCTGGCTCGAGAGCAGTACGTGTGAAAAAGATCTTGGAGTCCTCGTGGACAACAAGTTAAACATGAGCCAACAATGTGATGTGGCAGCAAAAAAAGCCAATAGGATTTTGGCCTTCATCAAAACGAGCATAGTGTCTAGATCCAGGGAAGTCATGCTCCTCATGTTCTATTCTGCTTTGGTTAGACCACACCTGGAATATTGTGTCCAATTCTGGGCACCACAATTGAAGAGAGATATGGACAAGCTGGAATGTATCCAGAGGAAGGCGATTAAAATGATCAAGGGTCTGGAGAACAAGCCCTATGAGGAGCAGCTTAAGGAGCTGGGCATGTTTAGCCTGAAGAAGAGAAGGATGAGAGGAGAGGAGGGAGCAAGCTTGTTTACTGCTTCCCTGGAGACTAGGACGTGGAACAGTGGCTTCAATCTACAAGAAAGGAGATTCCATCTGAACATGAGGAAGAACAACCACCATGTCAGACTACACAGAGAAGCCATTGAAATCCACAAGCATGTGGACAATTTCAACAGAAAGGAAGAGACCATGAAAATGAACAAAATCTGGCTACCAGTATTAAAAAGCTCTAAAATTACAACAGCAAAACAACAGAGAGAAAACAACCAGGCACATCTTAACACCTCTCAGCAAGAGATTTTCCCAGGCTCAGCCAGGCCTTCAAATGCTAATGAAGGTGGTCAGTTGAAACATTCACACCTAGCTCCAGGAGAGAAAAGCTCTTTGTCCCACCCCAGCCATTCCACAGATATATAAACCCATTGTCCTAATTCCAACAGACCTCACTACCTCTGAGGATGCTTGCCATAGATGCAGGCGAAACGTCAGGAGAAATGCCTCTAGAACATGGCTCTATAGCCCAAAACCCCCCACAAGAACCTAATGAGGAAGAACTTCCTGACTTTGAGAGCCGTTCAGCAGTGGAACTCTCTGCCCCGGAGTGTAGTGGAGGCTCCTTCTTTGGAAGCTTTTAAACAGAGGCTGGATGGCCAGCTGCCAGGGGTGATTTGAATGCAATATTCCTGCTTCTTGGAAGGGGGTTGGACTGGATGGCCCATGAGGTCTCTTCCAACTCTTTGATTCTATGATTCTAATTGTTATTTGGGCTTGGCCTCATGTAGGCTGCTCCGAGTTCCCATCGGGAAGTTGGTGGCGGGGTATATATATAGAGTATTATTATTATTATTATTATTATTATTATTATTGGGTTGTTGTAGGTTTTTCTGGGCTATATGGCCATGTTCTGGAGGCATTTTCTCCTGACATTTCGCCTGCATCTATGGTAAGCATCCTCAGAGGTAGTGAGGTCTGTTGGAAGTAGGAAAATGGGTTTATATATCTGTGGAATGACCAGGGTGAGACAAAGGACTTTTGTCTCCTGGAGCTAGGTGTGAATGTTTCAACTGACCACCTTGATTAACATTTAATGGCTTGGAAGTGCCTGGGGGAATCTTTTGTTGAGAGTGATTTGATGTGCCTGATTGTTTACTCTCTGTTGTTTTGCTGTTGTGATTTTAGAGCGATTAAATGCTAATCAAGCTGGTCAGTCGAAACATTCACACCTAGCTCCAGCAGACACGAGTCCTTTGTTCCACCCTGGTCATTCCACAGATAAATAAACCCATTTTCCTACTTCCAACAGACCTCACTACCTCTGAGGATGCTTGCCATAGATGCAGGCGAAACGTCAGGAGAAAATGCCTCCAGAACATGGCCATATAGCCCGGAAAAACCTACAACAACCCAGTGATTCCGGGCATAAAAGCCTTCGACAATACAGTATTATTATTCTTTCAAGAGTCTTGTGATGGTGACCAATAGGCCCTCCAAGGCTACAAAACACTTCAAACATGGCCATCTGTTGGGAGTGCTTTAATTGTGTGTTACTGCATGGCAGGAGGTTGCAACGGATGGCCCTTTAGGATTCCTCTTGGCACCACCCTGTTCTCTCCTATGTTCTGGGCAAATGCAGCCAACAGTCATAGGAAGGAAGTTTCTTAACTGGAGAGGTGACAGGAAGCAGGCGAGTCACGAGACGCTGTGCTGGCACTCTTCTCATAGAGCACCACAGGCACGATCTCTAATCCCAAGTCTTCAGGAGCGGGGAGACAATAATAATAATAATAATAATAATAATCTTTATTTATACCCAGCCACCATCTCCCCCAATAGGGACTCGGAGCAGCTTACATGGGGCCAAGCCCGGACAAACTTTCTAGTCTTCATAATAAGCATGACTTCAAAAATATATTTAAATATTTAGCCTGAGATGGGAACAGCCTCGGGGCTTAAACAGACTAAAGGCAACACCTCATGGCTGGTATTGAGAGTTAAGTGGGGTCAGCCCCGGTTAGTTTTCAAATGGGGACCACCAACAAATACTAGGAACTATAGCAGATATGGGCAAACCCAGGACCGGGGCTCGGGTGCAGCCCCTTGGACTCTTTTCTTAGGCCCTTCTCTCTCCCATGATCGTATCCTTCCTTCTCTCTTTCCTTCCTCCTTCTCTCCTTCCTTCCCTCCCTTTCTTCCTTCCCTCCCTCCCTCTTTCCACCCTTCAACCCTTTCATTTTTCCTTCCTTCTCTCTTTTATCCCTCCTTGCGCCCTCTCTTCCTTAATTCTTTCTCTTCTGCCTTATCTTCCTTCTCTCTTTCCTTCCTCCTTCCCTCCCTCCATTCCTTAGCTTCCTCTCTCCTCCTTTCCATCTTTTCGTCCTTCCCTCTTTCACCCCTCTCTCCTTCCTTAATTCCTTCTCTTCTGCCTTACCTTCCTCCTTCCCTCCCTCCATTCCTTCTTTAGCTTCCGCTCTCCTCCTTTCCACCTTTTCGTCCTTCCCTCTTTCCCCTATCTCTCCTTCCTTCCCTTTTGTCATTCATTCCTTGCTCTTTCCTTCCTCCTTCCCTCCCTTTCCTCCTTACTTCCCTCTTTCCCCCCTTCGACCCTTTCATTCTTCTTTCAGTCTCTCTTTTCTCCCTCCTTACCCCCTCTCTTCCTTAATTCTTTCTCTTCTGCCTTACCCTCCTTCCCTCCCTCCATTCCTTCCTTAACTTCCTCTTTCCTCCTTTCCACCCTTCCGTCCTTCCCTCTTTTCCCCCTCTCTCCTTCCTTCCCTTTTGTCTTTCGTTCCTTCTCTCTTTCCTTCCCCACTCCCTCCCCTTCTTCTTTATCTCCCTCTTTCCTCTCTTCAACCTTTCATTCTTTTCCCTTTTCTCCCTCTTTCCCCCTCTCTTCCTTAATTCTTTTGCCTTACCCTCCTTCATTCTTTCCTTCCTACTTCATTCCATTCCTTCCTTAGCTTCCTCTCTTTCTTTCCACCTTTTCGTCCTTCCCTCTTTGCCCCCTCTTCTTCCTTCCCTTTTGTCTTTCATTCCTTCTCTCTTTCCTTCCTCCTTCCCTCCCTTTCTTCCTTCCCTCCCTCTTTCCTGCCTTCAACCCCTTCTTTCCTTCTCTCTTTTCTCTCTCCTTCCCCCTCTCTTCCTTCTTTCTCTTCTGCCTTACCCTCCTTCCCTCTTTCCTTCCCTCCCTCCATTCCTTCCTTAACCTCCTCTCTCCTCCTTCCCACCTTTTCGTCCTTCCTTCTTTCCCTCTTCTTCCTTCCCTTGTCTTTCCTTCCTCCTTCCCTCCCTTTCTTCCTTCCCTCCCTCTTTCCTCCCTTCAACCCTTTCATTCTTCCTTCCTTCTCTCTTTTCTCCCTCCTTTCCCCCTCTCTTTCTTAATTCTTTCTCTTCTGCCTTACCTTCCTTCTCTTCCCTCCCTCCTTCCCTCCATTCCTTCCTTAGCTTCCTCTCTCCTCTTTTTCACCTTTTCGTCCTTCCCTCTTTCCCCCCTCTCCTTCCTTCCCTTTTGTCTTTCCTTCCTTCTCTCGTTCCTACCTCCCTTCTTTACCTCCCTTCCCTTCCACCCTTCTTTTCCCCCCTTCCTTCATTGTTTCCTTCCTCCTTTTCTTCTGGGGAATGTTTCCTCCCTTCCTTCACTGTTTCCTTCCTCCTTTTTTCCTGGGGAATGTTTGTCTGGGAGAAGAGAAGGTAGAGAGGGAAAACTGACTTTCTGCTGCTCTAGAGACCAGGGCACAATGGAGCAATGGTTTCAAGTATCAGGGAAAGAGATTTGAATGAAAAGATTAAGAAAAACTTTCTGAGAGTAAGAGCAGTTGGAGAGTGGCATACGCCGCCTGGGAGTGTGGTGGAGTCTCCTTCCCTGGAGGCTTTTCCTCAGAGGCTGTCTATTAGGAGTCCTTTGATTATGCCTTCTTGCATGGCAAGGGGTTGGACTAGATGGTCCTTAGGGGTCTTTTTCACCTCTAAGATTATATATCAAGAGTAGGCAATACAGGGTCTAACTAATACACTTTTCCTCTCCCGTTGTTGTTACATGTATCATTTTACTCTTTTTATTATATTACATTTATTATTTTAATTCATTATTGTTATTACATTTATTATATTAATTCATTATTGTTATTATTACATTTATTATTTTACAGTTATTACTGTTTTATTATTTCACTCTCTTTATTATTATTGGAAGAATACATAAACACATTTCCATTGAAGAAGGCTAGAATAATGGTTTAATCAAAGTTAGACAGTCTTCTCTTAAATTTTTTGCAGTTTTATGTAATTATTCCAAAACATTTAACCTTCTGATGCCTGAATTAATGTAATTGTATTGGTATCTATTTATATTTTGAAACTGACCAGTAGCTGCTGCATTTCCCACCCCGCGACTTATACTCAAGTCAATCCATTCTCCTAGTATTTTGTGGTAAAATTAGGTGCCACGGCTTATATTCGGGCCGGCTTATACTCGAGTATATATGGTAAATAAAAACGTAATGTTCGTTTGTGGGATGAACAGAACTCAAAAACCACCGAACCAATTGACACCAAATTTGGACACAATACATCTAACAACCCAATGTATATCCTTCACTAAAAAAATGATTTTGTAATTTGGGAGTTGTCGTTGCTGGGATTTATAGTTCACCTAAAATCAAAGGGGTAAACTACAAATTCTGAACCCCACCAACGATGGAATTGAACCAAACTTGGCACACAATTCTCCCATGACCAACAGAAAATACTGGATGGGTTTGGTGGGCAGTGTCCTTTGGTTTTGGAGTTGTAGTTCACCTACATCCAGAAATCACTGTGGACTCAAACAATGATGGATCTGGACCAAACTCTACACAAATACTCAATATGCCCAAATGTGAACATTGGTGCAAAGGTAAAGGTAAAGTCCAGTCATGTCTGACTCTGGGGTGTGGTGCTCATCTCCATTTCTAAGCCGAAGAGCCAGCGTTGTCCGTAGACACCTCCAAGGTCATGTGGCTGGCATGACTGCATGGAGCGCTGTTACCTTTCCGCCGGAGCGGTACCTATTGATCTACTCACATTTGCATGTTTTCGAGCTGCTAGGTTGGCAGAAGCTAGGGCTGACAGCGGAAGCTCACGCCGCTCCCCGGAATCGAACCTGCGACCTTTCGATCAACAAGCTCAGCAGCTCAGTGCTTTAACCCACCGGGGGACCCCTGAACATTGGTGTAGTTTGGGGAAAATAGAATCTTGACATTCGAGAGTTGTAGTTGCTAGGATTTATAGTTCATCTACAATCAGAGCATTCTGAACCCCACCAACGATAGAATTGGGTCAAACCTCCCACACAGAACCCCATCTGGGACACAGCAATGCATGGCAGGGGATGGCTAGTTCAGAATATTCTTACAGGCTTTGCACAGACCATATACTTCTGATCTATCAATCTGGCACCCAAGAGCAGGAATGTAACACTTTCCAGCTCACTTCCAGTTAGCTGTTATGGAGCAGCAAGTATTAAACCCTGCAGTAAAGACCAGGATGCCCTAGAAAACTAAGGGCAGTGGACGATAAATCCCATCGTATGTGATAAGATAGGGACACAAGTCCCTAAGTATAACTTTCTTGAGGCATACTCAGGGATTTGTAGGAAGACAAGTCCCTGTATTGTGAGCAAACCCTTCTAAAACCAAAATATAGGTTGAGGCAGCATAACTTCCTTTTTCAAAACTTAATAAAACCCATTGTATGAATCAGATTTTTTTTATAATGTAGGCACATACCTAAAGTTTTTTTTACATAGTTTTGAAGATCAAATTTGGTAGGTGACGTCCCCCATTCTCCAAACACTGAGTAAACCGAGTTCTGGCGTTTGTCATGACTCTTGCCAGCATAGCAGGCGTTAGGTTGGCAATTTCTTCCTGGATGTTGGTCTTCAAATCTTGGAGAGTCCTTGGACGGTTCACATAAACACGGGATTTCAAAAAAACCCATAGAAAAAATCACAAGGGGCCAAATCTGGAGAGTGGGCCAGCCACTCCAAATCCGCTTTTGCCTCAATGGCAAAAACACGCTCATAGAATCATAGAATCAAAGAGTTGGAAGAGACCTCTTAGGCCATCCAGTCCAACCCCCTGCCAAGAAGCAGGAATATTGCATTCAAATCACCCCTGACAAATGGCCATCCAGCCTCTGCTTAAAAGCTTCCAAAGAAGGAGCCTGCACCAGCAGAGAGTTCCACTGCTGAACGGCTCTCACAGTCAGGAAGTTCTTCCTAATGTTCAGATGGAATCTCCTCTCTTGTAGTTTGAAGCCATTGTTCCGCGTCCTAGTCTCCATGGAAGCAGAAAACAAGCTTGCTCCCTCCTCCCTGTGGCTTCCTCTCACATATTTATACATGGCTATCATATCCCCTCTCAGCCTTCTCTTCTTCAGGCTAAACATGCCCAGTTCCCTAAGCCGCTCCTCATAGGGCTTGTTTTCCAGACCCTTGATCATTTTAGTCGCCCTCCTCTGGACACATTCCAGCTTGTCAATATCTCTCTTGAATTGTGGTGCCCAGAATTGGACACAATATTCCAGATGTGGTCTAACCAAAGCAGACTAGAGGGGTAGCATTACTTCCTTAGATCTAGACACTAGCTCCTCACTGTTCCAACGCACAATGGTGACTGAACTGTGTCAGGACAAAACTTTATACTCCTGCCTCTCGAACGAGTTCAGAAAGGAGATTCCATCTGAACATGAGGAAGAACTTCCTGACTGTGAGAGCCATTCAGCAGTGGAACTCTCTGCCCCGGAGTGTGGTGGAGGCTCCTTCTTTGGAAGCTTTTAAAGAGGCTGGATGGCCATCTGTCGGGGGTGCTTTGAATGCAATATTCCTGCTTCTTGGCAGGGGGTTGGACTGGATGGCCCATGAGGTCTCTTCCAACTCTTTGATTCTATATTTTATGAGACCACTAGCGCTCCGCTACGTCTTCAACCGACTGAATGGCACGCATTTTACAAAAGGAAGTTATGCTAACTCATCCTGTACCAATCCTGCATATTCTGTAAAACGGTGCCCCTTCATTAGGTTGCTGTGAGTTTCCCGGGCTGTCTAGCCATGTTCCAGAAGCATTCTCTCCTGACGTTTCGCCCACATCTATGGCAGGCATCCTAAGAGGTTGTGAGGTCTGTTGGAAACTAGGCAACTAGGGTTTATAATGAAGGCCACCTAACACTTCCTAACAAAGGATTCCTCCAGGCAGCAATAAGCCAGGCTATGAAGCTGCAAGGCCATTCAATGCTAATCAAGGTGGCCAATGGCAACATTCACACTTGCCTCAAGCACCCTGAACATTCCACAGATGTATAAACCTCACGTGCCTAGTTAGGGTTGGCGACTCAGCGCGGTTAACAATAGCAAAATTCAATGCTCAAAAACATCATAAAACAGTTAAAAACAATTAAAACAGTAGCATAATAATCAGTCAATATAAATCAATAAAGCATCTCATTAGCTGGACACAACTAGACATAATGTCAAGGGGAAACCTTTACCTTTTTATCAAGTCAATGCAGCGTTTATAGTATAGTATGGGGTATAGTGCTGGCTTTGACCTATAAAGCTCTATACAGCTTACTTGTCCGAACACATCCATCCCTATGTCCCACCTCATAATCTAAGCTCATCCGGGGAGGCCCTGCTCTCGCTCCCGTCAACAGCACCGATGCGCCTGGCGGGGACGAGAGACAGGGCCTTCTCGGCTGTGGCCCCCCGCCTATGGAACACACTCCCAAATGAGGTAAGATCCACTCCCTCCCTCCTGGCTTTTAGATAAAAATTAAAATCTGTTATAACAGGCTGTGATTTTTATTTAATTTTAGTTTGTTAAGTTATAACACGCATTTATATGTTAGGTTGTATAAATTTTATTAGCATGGATGTATTGTTGTATTCGGGCACTGAATGTTTGCCTTTTATGTTTGGAATCCGCCCTGAATCCCTGTGGGGAGACAGTGGAATATAAATAAAGTTTTATTATTATTACTATTTATTTTACTGACACAAAAACACAGTATGTCACAGCAAACGAGATCTATATGCTGGATTTCGTATCACAAAATCACAAGTCGAACACTTCCCAAGTGTCTAGGACTGTGTGATGTATTTTCGAATAATGCGCACAGATCCAAATAAAGGTGGCCCTTTGCAGTTGACTGATCGTGATTATTATTGTTATTATTATTTTGCTTAGAAATGGCAATGAGCACCATCCCACAGAATCGGAAATGATTGGACTTAAATGTCAGGGGAAAACCTTTGCCTTTACTAAGGGAGAGAGCCTTCTCGGTGGTGGCCCCTTGTCTCTGGAACTCACTCCCCAAGGACATTAGGCATGCCCCAACTCTGGCAGTCTTTAGGAGGAGCCTGAAAACGTGGTTGTTTCAGTGTGCCTTCCCAGAATAAGGAAACTCCCAGCACTATGTCCCAAAACGCACTTTACTAGTAATCTAGGTTTGTCTGCACATTTCATCCCTCTCCAAAATTTCTACCCTAGTTATATGCCACTTGTCATGCCCAGCATTATTTTTAAAATTTTAATGATTACATTTGGCCCAGCCATAGGTTTTGAAACGCGTTGTATTATTGTTAATGTTTATTGCTTATTTTCTGCTTATGAGTTTATTTATTGTTTTGTATTACTGTTGAGATTGTTTATTGTTGTATTGTGGGCTCGGCCTCATGTAAGCCACACCGAATCCCTTGGAGAGATGGTAGCGGGGTACAAATAAAGTATTATTATTATTTTGCTTAGAAATGGCGATGAGCACCATCCCCCAGAATTGGAAATGACTGGACTTAACGTCAGGGGAAAACCTTTACCTTTACTAACAATAATATGTCAAAGTACTGACAAGCTGGAATGTGTCCAGAGGAGGCCGACTAAAATGATAAAGGGTCTGGAGAACAAGCCCTATGAGGAGTGGCTTGAGGAGCTGGGCATGTTTAGCCTGAAGAAGAGAAGGCTGAGAGGAGATATGATAGCCATGTATAAATATGTGAGAGGAAGCCACAGGGAGGAGGGAGCAAGCTTGTCTTCTGCTTCCTTGCAGACTAGGACGCAATGGAACAATGGCTTCAAACTACAAGAAAGGAGATTCCATCTGAGCATGAGGAAGAACTTCCTGACTGTGAGAGCCGTTCAGCAGTGGAACTCTCTGCCCCAGAGTGTGGTGGAGGCTCCTTCTTTGGAAGCTTTTAAACAGGGGCTGGATGGCCATCTGTCAGGGGTGATTTGAATGCAATATTCCTGCTTCTTGGCAGAATGGGGTTGGACTGGATGGCCCATGAGGTCTCTTCCAACTCTTTGATTCTATTCTATGATTGTATGAAAGTATGTATGTATGTTGGTTGATACAACCCAACAAACATACCTACTTTGAATCTCTATCTATCTATCTATCTATCTGTGGCCAGGAAATCAGAAGACGCTTCCTTCTTGGGAGGAGAGCAATGTCCAGTCTCGATAAAATAGTAAAGAGTAGAGACATCAGACTGGCAACCAAGATCCATTGCCTAGTCAAAGCCATGGTCTTCCCTGTAGTCACCTACGGATGTGAGAGCTGGACCTTAGGGAAGGCTGAGCGAAGGAAGATTGATGCTTTTGAGCTGTGGTGTTGGAGGAAAGTTCTGAGAGTGCCTTGGTCTGCGAGAAGATCCAACCAGTCCATCCTCCAGGAAATAAAGCCCGGCTGCTCACTGGAGGGAAGGAGACTAGAGACAGAGTTGAAGTACTTTGGCCACATCATGAGGAGACAGCAAAGCCTAGAGAAGACAACTATGCTGGGGAAAGTGGAAGGTAAAAGGAAGAGGGGCCGACCAAGTGCAAGATGGATGGATGGCATCCTTGAAGTGACTGGACTGACCTTGAAGGTGCTGAGGGTGGTGACAGCCGACAGGGAGCTCTGGTGTGGGCTGGTCCATGAGGTCACGAAGAGCCGGAGACGACTGAACTAATGAACAACATCTGTCTATCTATCTATTTACCGGCTGGGTTGTTGTAGGTTTTTCCGGGCTATATGGCCATGTTCTGGAAGCAATTTTTCTCCTGACGTTTCGCCTGTATCTATGGCAAGCATCCTCAGAGGTACTGAGGTCTGTTGGAAATAGGAAAAATGGGTTTATATATCTGTGGAATGACCAAGGTGGGACAAAGGACTTTTGTCTGCTGGGGCTAGGTGTGAATGTTTCAGCTGATCACCTTGATTTGCATTCAATGGCTTGGAAGTGCCTGGGGGGAATCGTTTGTTGAGAGTGGTTTTATGGGCCTGTTTGTTTCCCCTCTGTTGTTTTGCTGTTGTAATTTTTGAGTTTTTTAATACTGGTAGCCAGATTTTGTTCATTTTCATGGTTTCTTCCTTTCTGTTGAAATTGTCCACATGCTTGTGGATTTCAATGGCTTCTCTGTGTAGTCTGACTTGGTGGTTGTGAGAGTGGTTCAGCACTTCTGTGTTCTCAAATAATATGCTGTGTCCAGGCTGGTTCATCAGGTGCTCTGCTATGGCTGACTAAAGGTGACCCCACTTGTAAACAATGTGGCACATCAACTCACTCTCAACGAAAGATTCCCCCCAGGCACTTCCTAGCCATTAAATGCTAATCAAGGTGGTCAGTTGAAACAGTCACACTTAGCTCCAGCAGACAAGAGTCCTTTGTCTCACCCTGGTCATTCCACAGATATATATGGTTGTGAGAGTGGTCCAGCACTTCTGTGTTCTCAAATAATATGTCCAGGTTGGTTCATCAGGTGCTCTGCTATGGCTGATTTCTCTGGTTGGGAGTAGTTTGCAGTGCCTTTCATGTTCCTTGATGCGTGTCCGGGCATTGCTGCGTTTGGTGATCCCTATTTACCGGCTGCTAGGAATTGTGGGAGTTAGTCCAAAATACCTGGAGGGGCGAAGTTTGCCCATGCCTGATCTATTATATATGACAGATCCACCATTCTGTCAAAGTATGGATGTTGTTTTGCTTCTCCGCGACCAAACTTGGCACACGTTTTCGTCCTTGTCCAACTTAAAATAAGCAAAGGTTTTGAACTAAGGAAAAGTCTATAGAGTTAGAGATGTTTACACATCTATTTACATACATACATTTCCAAGGAAGGTCATACTCTCAAGCAGGCATGGGCCAAGTTGGGGCCCTCCAGGTGTTTTGGACTACAACTCCCACCATTCCTAACAGCCTCAGGCCCCTTCCTTCTCCCCCTCAGCCGCTTAAGGGCCTGAGGCTGTTAGGAATGGTGGGAGTTGTAGTCCAAAACACCTGGAGGGCCCCAACTTGGCCCATGCCTGCTCTAAAGAACACAGCAGCCCTTTCCAGCTTCCCAGAGGCCTATGGCCGTGTTTGGATAGTGCCTCCCTCTCTCCCTTCCCACCAGGCTTCATAACAGGAACTAGGCCGCATTCCATCCCCGGCCTAAAGTAGAAGCCCAGCCCAACAAGGACACTCACTACTCGGGGTTCATGGCGGCGGCGGCAGCGGCTCCTCCGCGGTGTCTGGGCGGCTGACGAGCTGCTTCTCTTCCTTCCTTCCCCTCTTTCTCTCCCCACTTCCTTCCTTCCTCCCTTCCCTCCCTCCTTCCTTCCTTCCTGGACCGCTCACTCCCTCACACAAGATGGCGGCGGATCCCTCCCTCCCTCGCCCCTTTCCTCAGGGTTTATCACTACGCAGGCGCATTGGGGACGCGGTCGCCTGTACTACGTAATTTAGTCGCGCCAGTGCAGAGAATGCCGGGAAATGTAGTTCTGAGCTGAGCAAAGCCACTCATGACTCCTTTCCCAAAACATTGATCATAAGAAAACACTAAAATCAGTATGGTTTATGAACTAAGGTTTTTTTTACCCATGCATCTGAATTCTTGCTAATAACTAATTAATATTAATGTTATTTGATTATTGCTAATGTTAATTAATGATAATTACATAATTACATAACAATAATTGCTAATAACATAACTAATGATAATTAATAACATACTAATAATTAATAATTCATGATAATTATTGCTAATGTTAATGATAATATAATAATTAAATAACAATAATAATGTTATTGAATTATTGCTAATGTTAATTAATGATAATATAATAATTAAATGCCAATGATAATATAACAATTAAATAACATTAATGTTATTGAATTATTGCTAATGTTAATGATAATATAATTAAATAACATTGATAATAATGTTATTCAATTATTGTTAATATTATTAACATTAGCAATAATTGAATAAAATTATTATCAATTATTGCTAATGTTAATAATATAACAATTAAATAACATTAATGTTATTTATTGCTAATGTTAATTAATGATAATATAATAATTAAATAACATTAATAATAATCTTATTCAATTATTGCTAATGTTAATTAATGATAACAATTAAATAACATTGTTATTTAATTATTGCTAATATTAATGATATAATAATGAAATAACAATAACAATTAAATAACATTGTTATTTATTGCTAATGTTAATTAATGATAATATAATAATTAAATAACATCAATAATGTTATTTAATTATTTCTAATGTTAATTAATGATAATATAATAGATAAATAACAATAATAATTAGTTATTAGCAAGAATTCAGACGCATGGGTAAACAACGTTACTTATATTACTATTAATTATTAGTAATGGTGTTATTATTAATTGCGTTATTCATTATATATTCTTTATGATCATTAATATTATTATTAATTATAGTAACATTAATTATACTATTATTATTAGTCATTGTATTGTTGATTACTTGTTTGATTCAAACTACAAGAGAGGAAATTCCATCTGAACATGAGGAAGAACTTCCTGACTGTGAGAGCCGTTCAGCAGTGGAACTCTCTGCCCCGGAGTGTGGTGGAGGCTCCTTCTTTGGAAGCTTTTAAACAGAGGCTGGATGGCCATCTGTCAGGGGTGATTTGAATGCAATATTCCTGCTTCTTGGCAGAATGGGGTTGGACTGGATGGCCCATGAGGTCTCTTCCAACTCTTTGATTCTATGATTCTATGATTATTGTTATTATTGCTAATGTTAATGATAATGTAATTAATAATTAACAACAATAATGGTGTTGATTATTATTAATTGTTATTAATTATTGCTAATGTTAATTAATGATAAAATAATTAATAATAAATAATATTAATGATCATAAAGAATACATTAATGTTAATTAATAATGCAATGAATAACACAATTAATCATAACACCATTATCAATAATTAATAGTAATATAATTGACAATGATAAAAGGATATTAATATTAATGTTAATAATAATGCTAATAAGTAAAGATAATTAATAACATACTCATAATTAATGATAATAATAAATAATGTAATAATTAAAATTTACTTATTAATATTATAATCATTAATAATATAATTAATAATAATTTTTTTTACACTGGATTTTTAGTTGCTTCTTCATTCATAGCTGATCTTTTAAAAATTCTACTCTTGTATGTATATGAATAATAGGGAGTAAAGCGGGCTGGCTGTTGCAAGGTGATATGTGCATGAAGGGAAGAGAGGAAGAAAGGAAGGAGAGTAAGGGAGGAAGGAGGGGAAAAAGGGAATGAAAAGGCGAAAAGGTATGAGGGGAGGGAAGAAAGGATGAGAAAGGAAGTTAAAGGAAAGAAAGAAGAAGAGGGGGGAAATACAAGGGATGAAGGAAAGAAAGATATGAGCATGAAGGAAAAGCGGAAGAAAAGAAAGAAAGAGAGGGAGGAGAGAAGAAAGAAAAAGGAGAAAAGGGATAAGGTATGAAGGGAGAGAGGAAGGGAAAGGGAAAGAAAAAGGAAGAAAGGTATGAACAAAAAGAAGGAAGGGGAGGGAGATAAGAAAGAAAAACAAGGGAAAGAAAGGAAGGAGGGAAGAAAAAAAGAAGGAAGAGAAAGGAGAGGGGAAAAGGTAAGGTATAATGGGAGGGGAGGAAAGAAAGAAAAAGAAGGGAAGAGAAAGGAAGGAAAGAAAGAAAGAAAGGAAGGAAGGAAGGAAGGAAGGAAGGAAGGAAGGAAGAGGGTGAAGGTTTATGAGAAAAAAGGGGAAAGGAAAGAACTTGTCCACAGTTGCCACCGAAACATTGTGAGATGGGCCTTCTCCGAGCTGGGGAAGGGGGAAAGTCAACAGGGAGCAGCTCTTTAGAAAACCCATGCTGAGTAGATGCGCTAGTTAAACATAAATCAACCTTCTCAGACTTGTGTTAGAAACTCAAACTAGTTGCCTGCCCTATAACCATGGAAGAGAACAGAGCCAAGTCAGTACAACACAGAGGAGATCGAAAAAAAGACAAGGTTTTCCATGTATTAATTTATTGATTTATTGATTTTATTTTATTTCTACAGCAACGTAATTGAATGCAGAGCAAGGTGAGCCCCTTCCTCTCATCCCACCCCACGTCTCCTCAACAAAGTCACACACATCAGCGATGCAAGTTGGCCTGGGCTCTGCCCGTTCGTAAGATCTTTTCCTTTGGGTTGCTGTAGGTTTTTTTCAGGCTGTATGGCCATGTTCTAGAGGCATTCTCTCCTGACGTTTTGCCTGCATCTATGGTAAGCATCCTCAGAAGTAGTGAGGTCTGTTGGAAATCAGGCAAGTGGGGTTTATACAAGTGTGGAATAAAGTGGAATATATCTTGTAGATAGAGAAATAGACTGATGGGTGGATGGATAGACAGACAGACAGACATACTATGACTCTATCTAATAGATGGAGAGAGAGAGAGAGAGAGAGAGAATATGTCTGTCTACCTTGTGGATAGATAAATAGACTGATGGGTGGATGGATAGACAGACAGACATACTGTAATTCTATCTAATAGATGGAGATAGATAGCTAGATAGATAGATAGACAGACAGAGATAGATAGAGTATGCCCGTCTACCTTGTAGGTAGATAAATAGACTAATGGGTGGATGGATAGACAGACAGACAAACATACTATGACTCTAACTAATAGATAGATCGATAGATAGATATAGATAGATAGATAGACAGATAGAGATAGATAGATAGAGTGTGTCTGTCTACCTTGTAGATAGATAAATAGACTGACGGGTGGATGGATAGACAGACAGACAAACATACGATGACTCTATCTAATAGATGGATGGATGGGTGGATAGATAGAAGATAGATAGATAGATAGATAGATAGATAATGTTTGTCTACCTCGTAGATAGATAAATAGACTGTTGGGTGGATGGATAGGCAGATAGATAGATAGATAGATAGATAGATAGATAGATAGATAGATAAGATAGATAAGATAGATAGATAAGATAGATAGATAAGATAGATAGATAGATAGATAGACAGACTGATGAATAGATAGACTGATGGAAAGATACCTGTGAGGATGCTTGCCACAGATCCAGGTTAAATGTCAGGAGAGAATGCCTCTAGAACAGTGGTTCTCAACCTGGGGTCCCCAGATGTTTTTGGCCTACAACTCCCAGAAATCCCACCCAGTTTACCAGCTGTTAGGATTTCTGGGAACTGAGGGCCAAAAACATCTGGGGACCCCAGGTTGAGAACCACTGCTCTAGAACATGGCCATATAGACTGAAAAAACCTACAACAACCCAGTGATTCTGGCCATGAAAGCCTTCGACAATACATCTTTCCCTTTCCTGAGAGAAGGGACGCGTGTGGATCGGATGAGGGTCTTCCCCCAGCTACAGTAAGAGGAATTGTGTTTTCAAAACCGAAGTGCCTTCTGTGGAAGCGGATATGAGGCCGAGAGGCTTAAGGAGATGGAATGGGGGAAAGGGATCTTCCGACTCCTGTGCCCGTTCTCCTTGAGCTTCTATATGCCCCGTTTCAAGTTTACAAGCTGCTAAGATAGGACCAAACGGGGCAATAATTCCAAAATAATTATCTAGTGAAGGACCCGTAAAGAGCAACACGAGACACACAAGTGCATTGGCTAGTTATGCATCCTGACTTTCCCCGCAACAATGCTATTATGGCTGGAAAGGAAGACAGCAAAGATCGTACCTATTAAGTTTTGGGAAGAGAGTGGCTCACACTGATGCCGGCAGCGTCTACAACACCGATAAATGTAGAAAGACTTCCAGTTTCATTCCTCTGTCCCACCAAGACAGGGATGTGCAAATGACAAAACGTAACAAAACAGTCCTGGCGCAAATGTGGAACAGAAAAAGGCAAAAGGAAATAAGGGAGAAGAGCGATGGAAGTGGTAGCACTGGGACATACACTTAGCAGCGAGAAAGTCTGAACAGGACAGCAACTCCCTGAGGCGATTTCACAGAGACCACGATGGAGAAAGACGAACGGTAAAGCGGACCAAGACGGGGAAATGGGACACAGAGTGGGATAGCAAAGCTTCACGTGACAACAAGACAAGAAGTTCTCCCTCTTGACCAGCTTTCTTTGGAGTCTTGTTCTTCGATGCGATTGTTCTCGGCCCAAGAAGCTGTAGTGTTGTGTTAAAGAATCGTCAAGGTTCGACTGTACAGAAGCATTGCTCTGCCTTTACTTTAAAGCCCTGCTTCGTTTTGCTGTATAGACATAAATAGATAGATTTCCTGATACTTTCTGTCACTCAAAATTCAGATTTTTCTCACTTTGAATCCCAAGGCAAGCAATTCTTAGCATTCTAAAGACCATAAATACACCTATATGAAGAATGTAGTGCTTGGAAGAACAATGTCCTGGGTATTGATGGGGACAGAATAAAGAGCCACGCCGACTCTGCGCAAACGTTGCGCTCTCTCCTGGCAAAAGGTGGCAGCAATATGGCAACCGTGGAAAGGAAGACGTGTGGCGCGTTCATGCGTGTGGGGGGCACAGACAGTCCAAGTTGGGGCAGCACAACTTTGTGACTTTGGGGTGGTGAGTGGCTCTCCTGGTGCCTCACGGGGGTAAGCATTCAGCACAGAGAAGGCAGGCAGTCGGTCCAGTGGGGCCCCGATAGTCACGCTCCAAGCTGTGGGCCGAGCCGTCCCTCCTCATGCCAGCAGAGAACTGCGCCGGGAGAGGTCTACGTTACTCGCGCTAAGGCCCCGGCTGTCAGACAAGCTGCTGGAAACCTGTAGGACGAGAGAGAGGACAATTATCAACGTAGTAGAAAGCTTGAGGAAAAAATAGCAGCGTCACCAAGGAATAATAATAATAATAATAATAATAATAATAATAATAACACTTTATTTATATCCCGCTACCATCTCCAACTATTTTTAAACAAGCAATGCATGGAAGTGGAAGAAGACAACAGAATAGGAAGGACACGAGACCTCTTCCAGAAAATTAGGAACATTGGAGGTAAATTTCAGGCAAAAATTGGTATGATAAGAAACAAAGATGGCAGGGACCTAACAGAAGCTGAAGAGATCAAGAGAAGGTGGCGAGACTATACAGAAGATCTGTATAGGAAGGATAATAATATCGAGGATAGTTTGGACGGTGTGGTGAATGAATTAGAACCAGACATCCTGAGGAGTGAGGTTGAATGGGCCTTAAGAAGCATTGCTAACAACAAGGCAGCAGGAGATGACGGGATCCCAGCCGAACTGTTTAAAATCTTGAAATGATGCTGTCAAGGTGATGCATGCCATATGCCAGCAAATATGGAAAACACAAGAATGGCCATCAGACTGGAAAAAAATCAACTTATCAACCATACCAAAAAAGGGAAATGCGAAAGACTGCTCACACTTCCGTACAGTGGCCCTTATTTCTCATGCCAGTAAGGGAATGCTCAAGATCCTGCAAGGAAGACTCCAGCAAGACATGGAGAGAGAGTTGCCAGATGTTCAAGCTGGGTTTAGAAAAGGCAGAGGAACGAGAGACCAGATTGCCAATATCCGCTGGAGAATGGAGAAAGGCAGGGAGTTTCAGAAAAACATCTACTTCTGCTTCATTGACTATTCTAAAGCCTTTGACTGTGTGGATCATAATAAATTGTGGCAAGTTCTTGGTGGGATGGGCATCCCAAGCCCCCTTCCCTCTCTCCTGAGGAATCTGTACAAGGACCAAGTAGCAACAGTCAGAACTGACCACGGAACAACAGACTGGTTCAAGATTGGGAAAGGCGTCCGGCAAGGCTGCATCCTCTCACCCAACCTTTTTAACGTGTATGCAGAACACATCATGCGATGTGCGGGGCTGGAGGAATGCAAAGCTGGGGTGAAAATGGCTGGAAGAAACATTAACAACCTTGAGAGAAGTTCAACAGTGAAAATGAAGTTCAACAGTGACAAATGCAAGATACTCCACTTTGGCAGAAAAAATGAAATGCAAAGATACAGAATGGGGGACAATGCCTGGCTCAAGAGCAGTACGTGTGAAAAAGATCTTGGAGTCCTCGTGGACAACAAGTTATACATGAGCCAACAATGTGATGTGGCGGCAAAAAAAGCCAATGGGATTTTGGCCTGCATCAATAGGAGCATAGTGTCTAGATCTAGGGAAGTCATGCTACCCCTCTATTCTGCTTTGGTTAGACCACATCTGGAATATTGTGTCCAATTCTGGGCACCACAATTCAAAAGAGATATTGACAAGCTGGAATGTGTCCAGAGGAGGGCGACTAAAATGATAAAAGGTCTGGAGAACAAGCCCTATGAGGAGCGGCTTAAGGAGCTGGGCATGTTTAGCCTGAAGAAGAGAAGGATGAGAGGAGATATGATAGCCATGTATAAATATGTGAGAGGAAGCCACAGGGAGGAGAGAGCAAGCTTGTTTTCTGCTTCCTTGGAGACTAGGACGCGGAACAATGGCTTCAAACTACAAGAGAGGAGATTCCATCTGAACATGAGGAAGAACTTCATGATTGTGAGAGCTGTTCAGCAGTGGAACTCTCTGCCCCAGAGTGTGGTGGAGGCTCCTTCTTTGGAAGCTTTTAAGCAGAGGCTGGATGGCCATTTGTCAGGGGTGATTTGAATGCAATATTCCTGCTTCTTGGCAGGGGGTTGGACTGGATGGCCCATGAGGTCTCTTCCAATTCTTTGATTCTATGATTCTATGATTCAGATATGCAGATGACACCACTCTGATGGCCGAAAGCGAGGAGGAGCTGAGGAGCCTTCTAATCAAGGTGAAAGAAGAAAGCGCAAAAGCTGGGTTGCAGCTAAACATCAAAAAAACCAAGATTATGGCAACAAGAATGATTGACAACTGGAAAATAGAGGGAGAAAATGTGGAGGCCGTAACAGACTTTGTATTTCTAGGCGCAAAGATGACTGCAGATGCAGACTGTGGCCAGGAAATCAGAAGACGCTTCCTTCTTGGGAGGAGAGCAATGTCCAGTCTCGATAAAATAGTAAAGAGTAGAGACATCAGACTGGCAACAAAGATCCATTGCCTAGTCAAAGCCATGGTATTCCCTGTAGTCACCTACGGATGTGAGAGCTGGACCTTAGGGAAGGCTGAGCGAAGGAAGATCGATGCTTTTGAGCTGTGGTGTTGGAGGAAAGTTCTGAGAGTGCCTTGGACTGCGAGAAGATCCAACCAGTCCATCCTCCAGGAAATAAAGCCCGACTGCTCACTGGAGGGAAGGAGACTAGAGACAAAGTGGAAGTCCTTTGGCCACATCATGAGGAGACAGCAAAGTCTAGAGAAGACAATGATGCTGGGAAAAGTGGAAGGTAAAAGGAAGAGGGGCCGACCAAGGGCAAGATGGATGGACGGCATCCTTGAAGTGACTGGACTGACCTTGAGGGAGCTGGGGGTGGTGACGGCCGACAGGGAGCTCTGGCGTGGGCTGGTCCATGAGGTCACGAAGAGTCGGAGACGACTGAACGAATGAACAACAAACCATCTCCCCAAGGGACTCGGTGCGGCTTACATGAGGCCGAGCCCAAAATACAACAATACAAGCAATTTAAAAACAACAAACAATAAAACAATAACATAAACATTATCAATAGGACAACACACTATAAAATCTATGGATAGGCCAAATGTAATTAAAATTAAAAAAAATAATGCTAGACATGGGCGAAAAATCAGCTCTTTTTGGGCCAAGCCTTACTGCTGTTGAGAAGCCGAAAAAGGAACAATTCTAGAATCCGTGCATACCTGGCTTGATTCCTCTTCTACACTCTTGTTCAGAAAGTTGAGAGAACTGGCCCGCTTCATCCTGTGGGAAGACCCAAAAGTGTCAGACATTAGAGTCTATGAAGGAAGGAAAGAGACTTGCTTGGGAGGAGAATATGGATTATTCCTGTGGGATGTCACTCCAGCTCCCCATTTGTTATGAGCCACGAGAGTCAAAAAATCAAGCCTCCAGGTTCAGGAGCAGTTAAGCTAAATATTGGTGAGCTGGTGAGGTTTGAATTCCCAAGTGGCCAGTCACACTCTCTCAGCCTCAGAAAGCGGTAATGGCAAGTCGCCTCCAAAATTATTTATTTACTAGCTGTACCCGCGTTGCTGTGGCCAACCTTCCCTCCCTCTTTCTTTCTTTCCTTCCTTCCCTCTTTTTCATTCCCTTCTTATTTCTCTTCTTCTTTCTTCCATCTCTACCTGTTTCTTTCCTCCCTTTCTTTGCTCTCTGGGAACATCCTTCCTTTTCTCCTTTCTTCCTTCTTTGGTGATGGAGGCTTTTAAACAGAGGCCGGATGGCCATCTGTCAGGGGTGATTTGAATGCAATATTCCTGCTTCTTGGCAGAATGGGGTTGGACTGGATGGCCCATGAGGTCTCTTCCAACTCTTTGATTCTATGATTCCTTCCTTCCTTCCCTCCCTCTTTCTCTCTTATGTTCCTTGTCTCCTTCCTTCCCTCTCTCTTTCCTTTAACTATTTCCTTTTCTCCTTCCTTCCTTCCCTCTTTCTGTCTTAAGTTCCTTGTCTCCTTCCTTCCCTCTCTCTTTCCTTTAACTTTTTATTTCCTTTTCTCCTTCCTTCCTTCTCTCCTTCCTTCCTTCCCTCTTTCTCTCTTATGTTCCTTGTCTCCTTCCTTCCCTCTCTCTTTCCTTTAACTTTTTATTTCCTTTTCTCCTTCCTTCCTTCCCTCTTTCTGTCTTAAGTTCCTTGTCTCCTTCCTTCCCTCTCTCTTTCCTTTAACTTTTTATTTCCTTTTCTCCTTCCTTCCTTCCCTCTTTCTGTCCTAAGTTCCTTGTCTCCTTCCTTCCCTCTCTCTTTCCTTTAACTTTTTATTTCCTTTTCTCCTTCCTTCCTTCTCTCCTTCCTTCCTTCCCTCCCTCCCTCTTTCTCTCTTATGTTCCTTGTCTCCTTCCTTCCCTCTCTCTTTCCTTTAACTTTTTATTTCCTTTTCTCCTTCCTTCCTTCCCTCTTTCTGTCCTAAGTTCCTTGTCTCCTTCCTTCCCTCTATTTCCTTTAACTTTTTATTTCCTTTTCTCCTTCCTTCCTTCTCTCCTTCCTTCCTTCCCTCCCTCCCTCCCTCTTTCTGTCTTACGTTCCTTGTATCCTTCCTTCCCTCTCTCTTTCCTTTAACTTTTTATTTCCTTTTCTCCTTCCTTCTCTCCTTCCTTCCTTCCTTCCTTCCTTCCTTCCCTCCCTCCCTCCCTCCCTCCCTCCCTCTTTCTGTCTTAAGTTCCTTGTCTCCTTCCTTCCCTCTCTTTCCTTTAACTTTTTATTTCCTTTTCTCCTTCCTTCCTTCCCTCTTTCTGTCCTAAGTTCCTTGTCTCCTTCCTTCCCTCTCTCTTTCCTTTAACTTTTTATTTCCTTTTCTCCTTCCTTCCTTCTCTCCTTCCTTCCTTCCCTCCCTCCCTCTTTCTCTCTTATGTTCCTTGTCTCCTTCCTTCCCTCTCTCTTTCCTTTAACTTTTTATTTCCTTTTCTCCTTCCTTCCTTCCCTCTTTCTGTCCTAAGTTCCTTGTCTCCTTCCTTCCCTCTATTTCCTTTAACTTTTTATTTCCTTTTCTCCTTCCTTCCTTCTCTCCTTCCTTCCTTCCCTCCCTCCCTCCCTCTTTCTGTCTTACGTTCCTTGTATCCTTCCTACCCTATCTCTCTCCTTTAACCTTTTATTTCCTTTTCTCCTTCCGTCCTTCCCTCTTTCTGTCTTAAGTTCCTTGTCTCCTTTCTTCCCTCTCTTTCCTTTAACTTTTTATTCCTTTTCTCCTTCCTTCCTTCTCTACCATTCTTCCTTTCCTTCCTTCCTTCTCTCCCTCCTTCATTCCTTCCCCTCTTTCTCTCCTTTTCCCGTTACTTCTTGACTGTCTCTTCCAACTCTTTCTATGAGTCTATTTAATTTGTATTATATAGTAACATATAAAAGTAACATATTATATCTTAATCTATATAACAGTAATATAAAAATATTTTAAATAAATCGTCTTTATTGTTTTTGCATTTACATAAAGAAAAAAGGGAAAAAGGAAAAACAAGAGAAACACAGAAAGGGGAGGGAGCAGAACAGATCAAGGGATAGGAGTAGGGAGTGAGTGAAGTGGGAATAGTGAACATAAATAGTGGTGGGTCTATATGGCCATGCTCTAGAGGCATTTTCTCCTGACGTTTTGCCTGCATCAATGGCAAGCATCCTCAGAGGTAGTGAGGTCTGTTGGAAGTAGGAAAATGGGTGTATATATCTGTGGAATGACCAGGGTGGGACAAAGGACTTTTGTCTGCTGGAGCTAGGTGTGAATATTTCAACTGACCACCTTGATTAGCATTTAATGGCTTGGAAGTGCCTGGGGGGAATCTTTTGTTGAGAGTGATTTCATGTGCCTGATTGTTTACTCTCTGTTGTTTTGCTGTTGTAATTTTTGAGTTTTTTAATACTGGTAGCCAGATTTTGTTCATTTTCATGGTCTCTTCCTTTCTGTTGAAATTGTCCACCTGCTTCTTGTGGATTTCAATGGCTTCTCTGTGTAGTCTGACATGGTGGTTGTGAGAGTGGTCCAGCATTTCTGTGTTCTCAAATAATATGCTGTGTCCAGGTTGGTTCATCAGGGTTGACTAAAGGTGACCCCACTTGTAAACAATCAGGCACATCAAATCACTCTCAACAAAAGATTCCCCCCAGGCACTTCCAAGCCATTAAATGCTAATTAAGGTGGTCAGTTGAAACAGTCACACTTAGCTCCAGCAGACAAAAGTCCTTTGTCCCACCCTGGTCATTCCACAGATATATAAACCCATTTTCCTACTTCCAACAGACCTCACTACCTCTGAGGATGCTTGTCATAGATGCAGTCGAAACGTCAGCAGAAAATGCCTCTAGAACAGGGGTCGGGAACCTTCGGCCCTCCAGGTGTGGTGGACTTCAACTCCCACAATTCCTTGAGGCTCGGCATTCGCCCCAAAGGCTTACCTTGGCCCAACGAGGTTTGTTTGGCTCTTTTTCATGGAGGACGGGCAGCAAAGGGGGAGAGACAAGCGTAACGTAGCTGTGCAGATGGCGAGGAAGGATGCGGAGCCCACAGACTGGCCTCGGAGGGAGAGAGCGGGCGGAAACCCCTGCGGGCAACGCGCCTCCTCGCCGCTTCGGCCCTTAGCAACCGCCCCGCATGGACCCCCTCCCTAGCAACGACGCCGGCTGAGTGACGTCGTGCAGAGCTTGTCGGGGAAAAGGGAAGGCGAAGGCTGGAGGGAAAGGGCTCTGCGCTGTTTACAGAGACAGGGAATGTTGTTAGCGGCGAGGAGGCGCGTTGCCCGCAGGGGTTTCCGCCCGCTCTCTCCCTCCGAGGCCAGTCTGTGGGCTCCGCATCCTTCCTCGCCATCTGCACAGCTACGTTATGCTCGTCTCTCCCCCTTTGCTGCCCGTCCTCCATGAAAAAGAGCCAAACAAACCTCGTTGGGCCAAGGTAAGCCTTTGGGGCGAATGCCGAGCCTCAAGGAATTGTGGGAGTTGAAGTCCACCACACCTGGAGGGCCGAAGGTTCCCAACCCCTGCTCTAGAACATGGCCATATAGCCCGAAAAAACCTACAACAACCCAGTGATTCCGGCCATGAAATCCTTCGACAACTTATCATTATTTTTCCCAGGGTCGAAATCTAATAAGTGTAGTAAATAAGTGTAGTAGTAATATAAAAAATATTGTAATTATTGGATCCTCACCCCAAATTCCTGGGCTCCTGAGGACTGCTTCCTTGCAGCTTCTTAACCAGCATCTCGCTGCTCCGCCGCAGAGCGTCACGTAGTTTCCCAAAGGAGCTGCTGCGCTGCAGGGCTCCTGAGCCCATCTGTAAGGATTCGGGAGAGAAAGAAAGCATGAAAATGTGGGAGATATTTATATGTCACAGCACTTTGGGGTTTGTGTTGAATACTGACCTTTATTAAAAGGGAGGGGGATTCTCTTGCACTTTGTGGGACCCAAGTTGCCAAATTATTGTGGTGGTTTGAGTGCTTTCACTGTGGCTCAGAATTCGGTCTTTTGCAAAATTTCATGGCACCTCAGCTTAATCACTTTTAAAATTAAAAGACTCATGACAAGCTTCTGGTATTATCTTTCCAGCAATCTATTCTGCAATCTATAATGCAATGTAGATTTCAAAGTATGTATGTATGTATGTGTGTGTATGTGTTGGGGTTCAGCCTGTGTGTGAACCTGAACCTGATTCTCTGATTGTATTCCCTGATGCTAATGTAGATGTCAATGTGAATTCTGAGGCCAATTTAGATTATGATGGTTTGAGTAGTGAAAATCCTACAGCCTTGGAAAGTGAAAGTCAAAATTCCCATGAGAACATACATTCCGAGCCGAGCGGAGAAGTTTCACTCCCTTTTCCTCCCAGTCTTAGTTCTCCAGAGAATCTGACACCTGGTCTGCCTAATGAGGATAGGCGGGGGCAGATTTGGCAGAGCCGGGGAGAAGCACAAAGTTCACGTAGGTCAGCCAGATTGAGAGAAATGCAAACAAAAACTTCAGGTTTGTCTCGCAATAGATTTCTCGGCCTTAAGTATGCCTGGCCTGAATGCAGCTTCAGACCAGGCATCGTTCCAGATTCATGCTTTTGCAGGTCTCCTGATTCAAGTGGCCTTGTTCCTCTGAGGTTTTCTAGTTGTTTTGCTGTGGGTTTTATGATCTTGTTTATGGACATTTCTTGTTGCGGATTTTTACTGTGACTTTTTACCTTTGCATTTTTCCTTTATTTTGTATTCATCTTTCATCAGTAAAAAAAAGGATTGTTTTCCTGAAATCAAGTGTGGTGGATGGTTGTCTGAGGGTCCAGTTTCCTGCTCTGGGTTGCAACAGTATGTTTAAAATGTAGTAGCTATGTGCTGAGAGTATTCCTTTGTGGAAAGAGTTAACTGTACCATGGAGGGAACGGCATTCCTAGAGAGGTCATAAATCAAAGTGTATAGAGCAGTGGACACACATCATGTGTCGTACGTCATACACTGGAATGCAGGAGGTGTGGACTAGTGCTGATAACAGTGTGTTCGCGATGTAGCTACTGGATGGAGAGGAAGCAGTTTTACGATGTGCTAATGTGTATAGCTATAAATAAAGTAGTTTATAGTCTAAAGGTGGCTGTGATCGATGGTGTTCCTTGCCTTGCTGTGTCACTGACATATTCCACATGATACTGGGATATCATTTTACAAAATGGACATCCAAGAAGCCACCCCGCAGGAACCTAACACATCCGAGCATCCCCTGGGCAACATTTTTGTAGACAGCTGATTATCTGATACCAGAAGGCAAAAGCGGCACATCACAAGTGTTGACCCCTAACTCAGCACAAAGAAGATGGGTTTGAAAGGCAGCACATAACAGGAGCTGTCTTCAAAGACCTGTCAGCAGCAAAGGAAACTGTAAATCATCACATCCTCCTGAGAAAAATGTATAATATCACAAAGGACTACCACCTCACCCACTTCATAGGAAATCTGCTACAAAACAGGAGCTTTTTTGTTGAGTTCTACGGAGAAGCAGATGGTGGAAACAGAAGAACGGCCCAGCTCAGGGGAGTGTGCTTGCTTCATCAATGTTTAACATTTACACAAATGACCAGCCACTGCCAGAAGGGACAGTTTCATCTATGCTGATGATCGTGCCATCACCACTCATGTGGGGAGCTTTGAAATGGCTGAACAGAAGCTCTCCAAAGCTTCAGGTGCTCTTACTGCCTATTACAGGGAAAACCAGCTGATCCTTAATCCATCTAAAACACAGACATGTGCTTTTCACCTTAAGAACAGACAAGCATCCCGAGTTCTGGGAATGACCTGGGAAGTATTGCCACTGGAGTATTGCAGAACGCCCAAATACATGGGAGTCACTTTGCACTGTGCTCTGACTTACAAGAAACGCTGCTTGAATATCAAGCAAAAACTGGGCACGAGAAATAATATATGAAAGCTGACTGGCACAACCTGGGGATCACAACTAGACACAGTGAAGACACTTGCTTTGCTACTCTGCTGCTGAATATGTATGCCCAGTGTGGAACACATCTCACCACATTAAAACGGTGGATGTGGCTCTAAATGAGATATGCTGCATGATCACAGGATGTCTACGCCCTACACCACTGGAGAAATTATACTGTTTAGCTGGCATCAGTTTTGTTTTGTTTATGCAATGCAACTTATTAAGTTTGTTTGTGTTTTTAAATACATTACAACTGTACCCTCAATTTGCTTCTGACACTATAAATAAATTTTACAAAAGGTAACACAATAGCCATCTAATGGGTTTGGCTGTTTCAAGCTTTGCCAGCTCTCACCCCAGACCATTCAGCTGCTCCATCCTCAGCTTCATTCCCGTTTTCGCATTTGTTGGTGTTGGAAACTCCCTCTCGGTTCTGCCAGTGCTCCGAACGGTTGCCATCCTTCAGTAGTTCCACTACCTTGCTCTGGTTGATAGCATCCATGCCCTAATGGGAAAGCAGGGGTCAGAAGGGCCAGAGATTGCAATCCCAGTCAACAGAGAATGGCCCCCTCCGCGGCAGTATTCCACATGAGAGGAGACCTAAACACCACTCCCCTTGAAAATCGGCATGGGGTGGGTGGGTGAAAGGAACGGCCTGCTCAAGAGATGAGCCATAGGATGCATATCACGACTCTTACATGCCTGAGGAGTGAAAAAAGGGGGCAGAAGGTGCTGGATCATACCCCAAGGCCTCTCCTCAGGCATTGCAGACACATAAAACACCTATCCATCGGGCAGCTTTTCCCTCCACATAAGGGACACGTCTTAAAGAAAGTGGCGGTTATAAAGGCTCCTTAATTCTATTTGGGCAGAGGGTCAAAGTAATCCACCACTGCCCCACCAATTATAATAACCAGGCAGATGGCAATGCGATCAATCCCACCATCTACCCCTAATCATAAAGGCAGTCTTTATGGCCAAAAAAGATCACTGGACAGGGGGCAAACAGATCCCAACACTGTCCCTCCTGCAATAAGGAATTCACACCACTTTGGCACTTATAGCGTTTGAGGGGATGTCTCTTTATTAAAACCTTCGCTGCCACCATAAACGAAAGAATCAGGAACCCTCTAGCTATTTCAAGATACTAGAAAGGCTTTTCTAGGACCACCAAACACCGTGTATTAACAAGGGCTTCTTTGAGGGGAACCAGGAGAGGTTGATTCAAAAGGGAAAGGGACTCAAACCACAAATGGCACTTGACTCAGGCTTAAATTTTAAAAATAACAAGAAAGGTTTATTGAATAGAAGTGACAGAATAAAGCGAATGCAGTTGAATAGGCTTGGCTGTTACAATGAAAGTGTTCTTGTTCTTAAAGCGTATCGGTTGCATGAGAGAATGGTTCTATTCTTTGTTACAATTCCTAAACAAAACCCAGCTATTTTATTTTCTAAAATAGCTGTAACCAGTCTGCCACAGCCTGCTTTGCTGTGCAAACTTCAGGCAAGCTGCCTATTTCCTAACAGAGACTCCTAAAACTCTAATCCTACTCTAACATCACCCAGAACTGAACTAAACTGTCCAAATAAGCTTCTCTTTTTCCCTCCAACTGGCTAACTCCGCCCCCCTTTTCCAAACCAATCCTGGCTGTTGCTGGGCTGGCTCAGGCCTAGGCCACTCCCCCTCTCTGAACTGGAGTCTTTCCCTAAACTAAGATGGCTCCTGCAGCTCTCTGCCAGGCCTTTTAAGCTGAGACTACCTAGCCTGTCTCTTCCTAGGCCCTGCCACCCGCAGCTGGCAAGGTAAGGGATCTTCACAGCGGTCAACATACCATAACCACGAGAAAATAAAAAAGAAAATTAAAGTAAAATAAAAATAAAATAGTAAAAATTCACAGAGTCCCGAAACGTAGTCAAAGATGAAGAAAAATGAGAGAAAGATTCCTAGCTGCTGCAATGGCGGCGGATAAAAGGATCTGAGGCAGTAGCCCCGCCCACTGGCTATATATACTCTCAAGGGGAGAGTGGGCGGGGCTACCGTCTAAAAGTGTCTAATAAGTTTTCTAGAAGATTCCGAACTGTCTGCACAGGTGCAGGAATTACCATATGTGCGATTCACAGGGACCACAATGGGAAACTATGATACAATGTTCACCTGTTTGCGGGTTTTCTGGGCACATTCTTCCAGTGTCTCTGCAGCCTCCAGCTTGCCTTGGCGCCGATAGAGAGCCCCCAAGCTTTTTAGCGTTGTGTTGACTGTAGGGCTATGAATGAAGTAAGTTGTAAAGAGAGAAGGGATAAGAGGTATGCCACCTTTGTGTCTTTCTAATCTCTTAAGGAGAAGCCCTCAAGATAAAGTATTCAGAGCCTCCACATTTGGGCTACGGAACAAGCAAAACAATGCATTGGATTAAAATATTTTCTGGGTTGTTGTAGGTTTTTCGGGGTATATGGCCATGTTCTAGAAGCATTCTCTCCTGACGTTTCTCCTGCATCTATGGCAAGCATCCTCACAACCTCACAACGTCAGGAGAGAATGCTTCTAGAACAGTGTTTCTCAACTTGGGGATCGGAACCCCTGTGGGGGTTGCGAGGTGGGTGTCTGAGGGGTTGCCAAAAACAATCAGAAAACACAGTTTTTTCTGTTGGTCATGGGGGTTCTGTGAGGGAAGATAACAACAACAACAACAACAACAACAACAACAACAATAAAAAAAATTTATACCCCGCCACCATCTCCCCAACAAGGACTCGAGGCAGATTACATGAGGCCAAGCCTGGAAGTTTGTCCCAATTCTATCATTGGTGGGGTTCAGAATGCTCTTTGATTGTAGGTTAACTATAAATCCCAGCAACTACAACTCCCAAATGTCAGGGTCAATTTTCCACAAACTCCACCAGTGTTCACATTTGGGCGTATTGAGTATCCCTGCCAAGTATGGTACAGATCCACCATTGTTTGAGTCCACAGTGATTTCTGGATGTAGGTGAACTACAACTCCAAAACTCAAGTTCAATGCCCACCAAACCCTTCTAGTATTTTCTCTTGGTCATGGGACTTCTGTGTGCCAAGTTTGGTTCAATTCCATCATTGATGGAGTTTAGAATGCTCTTGGATTGTAGGTGAACTATAAATCCCAGCAACTACAACTCCCAAATGTCAAGGTCAATTTTCCACAAACTCCACCAGCGTTCACATTTGAGCATATTGAGTATCCGTGCCAAGTTTGGTAAAGATCCACCATTGTTTGAGTCCACAGTGCTCTCTGGATGTAGGTGAACTACAACTCCCAAACCAAGGTCAAGGCCCACCAAAGCCTTCCAGTATTTTCTCTTGGTCATGGGAGTTCTGTGTGCTAAGTTTGGTTCAATTCCATGGTTGGTGGAGTTTAGAATGCTCTTTGATTGTAGGTGAACTATAAATCCCAGCAATTACAACTCCCAGATGACAAAATCAATTCCCTTCCCAATCCTACCAGTATTCAAATTTGGGCTTATTGGGTATTTGTGCCAAATTGGGCTCAGTGAATGAAAATACATCCTGCATTATCAGATATTTACATTACAATTCATGCAGTTGTGAAGTAGCAAAATAATTTTATGGTTGGGGGTCACCACAATATGAGGAACTGTATTAAGGGGTCACGGCAATAGGAAAGTTAAGAACCACTGTTCTAGAACATGGCCATATAGCCCGAAAAAACTACAACAACCCTGTGATTCCAACCATGAAAGCATTCGACAATATATTAAAATATTTTTAATCACACATCCCCATGCTACCTTTTAAATTGTGCGTTTGTGCTTTGAAGGAAGGGGTTTGTGAGCTTAAGCGGAAGGAACGTCCCACGGAATTCTTGACACACTCGAAGGAAACAGGTAGAACTCACCTGTCCACTTTGCAAGCTTTGTACCAGCTGCCATACTCTCCGTACGGAGCACTGTCCTTCTCCCTGCGCTTATCCTGAAAAGACATATGTGTGAATTGTTACCGCAGGATAGACAGGATGCAGCCCCAAAGACCACATATACACTTTCATGGTTTCCTCCTTTCTGTTGTGGATTTCAATGGCTTCTCTGTGTAGTCTGACATGGTGGTTGTGAGAGTGGTCCAGCACTTCTGTGTTCTCAAATAATCTGCTGTGTCCAGGTTGGTTCATCCCACTGGAGCATTGCAGCACACACAAATACCTGGGAGTTACCCTGGACCGTGCTCTGACCTACAAGAAGCACTGATAAATAAATACATTAACAAATAGTCCACGCTCTGGTTACATCCTGCTTAGACTACTGCAACGCTCTCGACGTGGGGTTGCCCTTGAAGACGGCCCGGAAGCTTCAATTGGTCCAACGTGCGGCAGCCATGTTACTAACAGGAGCGGGATGCAGGGAGCATACAACGCCCTTGTTGTACCAGCTCCACTGGCTGCCGATTTGCTACCGGGCTCAATTCAAGGTGCTGGCGTTGGCCTATAAAGCCCTAAATGGTTCCGGCCCAAGATACCTATCCGACCGCATCTCGACCTACGAACCCACCAGGACTTTGAGATCGTCCGGGGAGGCCCTGCTCTCAATCCCGCCTGCCTCACAGGCACGCCTGGCGGGGACGAGAGATAGGGCCTTCTCGGTGGTGGCTCCTCGGCTGTGGAACACCCTTCCCGTGGACATCAGACAGGCCCCTTCCCTGTTGATATTCCGCAGGAAATTAAAGACCTGGCTGTTCAAGAAAGCGTTCGAACAAGAAGTGCAATAATTGGTAATGACGACAGGAATGGAACAACGGAAAATGATACTGGATTGTGGTTTAGACGATGAGACGACGTGGAATGGCTTTTGTATTATTGATGATGTTTTTGATGATGATGTTTTTGGTTAATGCTAGATTGGTTATTTTAGATTGTCTCTTGAATTTGAACCTGTTTCTATGTTGTACACCGCTGTGAGTCGCCTCCGGGCTGAGAACAGCGGTATATAAGCAAAGCAAAGCAAAGTAAATAAATAAATAAATAAATAAAGCACTTTCCTTATTTACTTCACAGAAACTTATTGTTCCCACTCTTTTTATGTAAATAATATGAAAACTATCTCTCTCTCTCTCTCTCTCTCTATATATATATATATATAACACATTTATACCTTTGTAACCATTACACTCTTGCCTCAAAACGCTACAAATAAACAGAGTTACTATTTCATTAAAAAAAAAAAGAGGCACTGATTGACTATCAAGAAAAAAGTGGGTCCGCAGCCTATGATACTGTGAACCACCGCCTCCTCCTGAGAAAAATGTATAATATCACAAAGGACGACCACCTCACCCGCCTCATAGGAAACCTGCTACAAAACAGGAGCTTCTTTGTTGAGTTTCAGGGCCAGAGAAACAGATGGCGGAAACAGAAGAACGGCCTGCCTCGGAAGCGTGCTTGCCCCATCCATGTTCAACATTTACACAAATGACCAGCTACTGCCAGAAGGGACAGAGAGTTTCATCTATGCTGATGATCGTGCCATCACCGCTCAAGCAGGGAGCTTTGAGATGGTAGAACAGAAGCTCTCCGAAGCTCTAGGTGCTCTTACTGGCTATTACAGGGAAAACCAGCCGATCCCTAATCCATCTAAAACACAGACATGTGCCTTTCACCTTAAGAACAGACAAGCATCCCGAGCTCTGAGGATGACCTGGGAAGGAATCCCACTGGAGCATTGCAGCGCACCCAAATCCCTGGGGGTCACTCTGGACCGTGCTCTGACCTATAAGAAGCACTGCCTGAACATCAAGCAAAAATCGGTGCTAGAAACAATATCATACGAAAGCTGACTGGCACAACCTGGGGATCACAACCAGATACAGTGAAGACATCTGCCCTTGCGCTATGCTACTCTGCTACTGAGTATGCATGCCCAGTGTGGCTGAGAGGAGATATGATAGCCATGTATAAATATGTGAGAGGAAGCCACAGGGAGGAGGGAGCAAGCTTGTTTTCTGCTTCCTTGGAGACTAGGACGCGGAACAATGGCTTCAAATTAGAAGAGAAAAGATTCCAGCTGAACATTAGGAAGAATTTCCTGACTGTGAGAGCCGTTCAGCAGTGGAACTCTCTGCCCCGGAGTGTGGTGGAGGCTCCTTTTTTGGAAGCTTTTAAGCAGAGGCTGGATGGCCATCTGTCAGGGGTGATTTGAATGCAATATTCCTGCTTCTTGGCAGAATGGGGTTGGACTGGATGGCCCATGAGGTCTCTTCCAACTCTTTGATTCTATGAGTCTATATCTCACCACGCCAAAACAGTGGATGTGGCTCTTAATGAGACATGCCGCATTATCACGGGGTGTCTGTGCCCTACACTGCTGGAGAAATTACACTACTTAGTCGGTATTGCACCACCTGACATCCACCAGGGAGTAGCGACCAATGTTGAAAGGACCAAGGCAGTGACATCTCCAGCTCATCCCCTGTTTGGGTATCAGCCAGCATGCCAATGACTTAAATCAAGAAATAGCTTTCTAAGATCTACAGAGACATTCACTGGAACGCCTCAGCAAGCGAGAGTCCAAAAGTGGCAGGCTAAAACCCAGAACCTCAACCAATGGTTGATACCAGATGAGAGACTCCCCCCTGGGCACACAGAAGACTGGGCGACTTGGAAGGCGCTGAACAGACTGCACTCTGGCACCACGAGATGCAGAGCCAACCTTAAGAAATGGGGCCACAAAGTGGAATCCATGACATGCGAGTGTGGAGAAGAGCAAACTACAGACCACCTACTGCAATGCAACCTGAGCCCTGCCACATGCACAATGGAGGACCTTCTTATAGTAACACCAGAGGCACTCCGAGAAAAACCGAACCACCTAAATTGGGCTCTCCAGGCCAATGGAGACGCCACCATAGACATCAGAAGAGCTTCAAAAACAAGCCACGATAATCAAGATGAAGATCCACCAAAAGGAAAAGTGTTCTTGCCATATATCAAAGGAACTACATAGAGAAGCAGATGAAGAAACACAACCTACAAACTATCTACAGACCCACCAAGAAAATCCAACCAATGCTACATTCAGTAAAGGACAAGAGGGATCCCTCACCTCTGTGGGAGTCTACTATATATCATGCAGCTGTGGACAAGTATATATAGGGATCCCCAAACACAGCAGCATTGCCCAGACGCGAATCAAGGGACATGAAAGGCACTGCAGACTCATTCAACCAGAGGAATCAGCCATAGTGGAGCATTGGATGAACCAACCTGAACACCGCATATTACACTGTTCTACAAATTTTCAGTTTTTCTCAGTTGCGGAAACAAAATGTGCCATTTCTTAATAAATTTAACATGCTGAATTCAAATATAATAATTAAATGTATTAATTGGCTCTGGTTTTTATGCAACAGCTATTTCAATTTTCTCCACAATAGGTACATCGTTAATATTATGATAATGCGCCTAACCTTACTGCATGTATATAAACCGTGAATATTTACTACATTTTAGTCAAATTATATTGCCAATATAATTATATAATATAATAAAGCCTAGAGAAGACAATTATGCTGGGGAAAGTGGAAGGAAGAAGGAAGAGGGGCCGACCAAGGGCAAGATGGATGGATGGCATCCTTGAAGTGACTGGACTGACCTTGAAGGAGCTGGGGGTGGTGACGGCCGACAGGGAGCTCTGGTGTGGGCTGGTCCATGAGGTCACGAAGAGTCGGAGGCGACTGAACGAATGAACAACAACAACAACAATATTGCCAATAGTTTATACATGAGAAATATTTATTTAATTAGTCTATTGTTTATGTTTGTGCAGCAAGAAACTATATGAGTAGGCCTAATGCAGTTGAAAAGTCTGAAAGTTTAAATGTCGCTTTAATCGTGACTTTAGTTTCTATCCTGTTTGCTTCTCTTGACTTTTCTTTTGTATTCAAGGAAAGGATTGTCTCTTGCAATGCTCCAGCAGTAGTCTGACAGCATTGACGGAGTCCATTGGCCTTGATATCTTTTTTCCATAGTGCTTTATTTACACACGTGCGAGGCATAACTACAGTCAAAAGAACAACGTAAAACCATGTTTAACGATACTGTCTCAGTATATGATAGCCATGTATAAATATGTGAGAGGAAGCCACAGGGAGACTAGGACGCAATGGAACAATGGCTTCAAACTACAAGAGAGGAGATTCCATCTGAATATTAGGAAGAATTTCCTGACTGTGAGAGCCGTTCAGCAGTGGAACTCTCTGCCCCGGAGTGTGGTGGAGGCTCCTTCTTTGGAAGCTTTTAAGCAGAGGCTGGATGGCCATCTGTCGGGGGTGATTTGAATGCAATATTCCTGCTTCTTGGCAGAATGGGGTTGGACTGGATGGCCCAAGAGGTCTCTTCCAACTCTTGATTCTATGATTCTATGATTCTTCAACTGAGTGACCCTCACTGTTCAAAAGTCTGGCCTTATATAGGGCTTTCTGGCTTTTGCACACGGCACTAATACTGCGTCATCAAACTTTCTAGAATATTCTAGAATCTTCCATAGTGTAAGTCGCAACGTGCATTTTTTCAACCATACGTGATTGCTTATATCATAAAAACTAGAGCCAATATACATTTTTAAATGTCATTTTCGTTTTCAGCACCCCAAAATCATAAAAAAACAACTATTTTCAGGCCAGAAACTTTTTCTCGGTTGAACAGTGTTATCGGAGAAATGCTGGACCACTCTCACAACCACCATGTCAGGCTACACAGAGAAGCCACTGAAATCCACAAGCATGTGGACAATTTCAACAGAAAGGAAGAAACCATGAAAATGAACAAAATCTGGCTACCAGTATTAAAAAACTAAAATCCGAACAACACTCAGAAACAGGGGAATTCCAGACAAGAAACAATATACTATATTATATTATTAGTAAAGACAAGATGGAAATATAGGTTGCTTACCGGTAAACGTAGTTTCCCGAGTAGTCACCTGTGCGCGAGCCAGAAATAAACCATATGTGCGATTCACAGCTAACCACGACGGGAAACTGTCTTTACTAATTTAAAAAAAAAGATCCTTCAAATCTATACACGACTTTCTGTTGTTTTATGAATCATAGAATAGAATCATAGAATCAAAGAGTTGGAAGAGACCTCATGGGCCATCCAGTCCAACCCCATTATGCCAAGAAGCAGGAATATTGCATTCAAATCACCCCTGACAAATGGCCATCCAGCCTCTGCTTAAAAGCTTCCAAAGAAGGAGCCTCCACCACACTCCGGGGCAGAGAGTTCCACTGCTGAACGGCTCTCACAGTCAGGAAGTTCTTCCTAATGTTCAGATGGAATCTCCTCTCTTGTAGTTTGAAGCCATTGTTCCGCGTCCTAGTCTCCAAGGAAGCAGAAAACAAGCTTGCTCCCTCCTCCCTGTGGCTTCCTCTCACATATTTATACATGGCTATCATATCTCCTCTCAGCCTTCTCTTCTTCAGGCTAAACATGCCCAGTTCCCTAAGCCGCTCCTCATAGGGCTTGTTCTCCAGACCCTTGATCATTTTATTCGCCCTCCTCTGGACACATTCCAGCTTGTCAATATCTCTCTTGAATTGTGGTGCCCAGAATTGGACACAATATTCCAGATGTGGTCTAACCAAAGCAGAATAGAGGGGTAGCATGACTTCCCTGGATCTAGACACTATGCTCCTATTGATGCAGGCCAAAATCCCATTGGCTTTTTTTGCCGCCACATCACATTGTTGGCTCATGTTTAACTTGTTGTCCACGAGGACTCCAAGGTCTTTTTCACACGTACTGCTCTCGAGCCAGGCGTCCCCCATTCTGTATCTTTGCATTTCATTTTTTCTGCCAAAGTGGAGTCTACAGAGGAAAACGGAGGAATATGGGCTTGTTGTGGAGACATGCGACAAATATCGAGGTTGGAGGATCACAGGATTTAGGATCATTTGGGATTCTGGCCCAAAGTCCTGGCTCCGTTCTCTTACCTTACTCTCCTCCCGCTCCTCAGCATGCATCCAGATGGGCTTGTTGTCTCCTACAGAAAAGACACAGCAGAATGTATTTATTATGTCAGAAGTGAACCGAGGTTACTGCTATAATATAGTTTTAAAAACACAAAATTAAAAACTTAGCATTATACTAAATGTCCTTTGACCAGAAGATGGCCACTTAGAGTGACCTTAGTGTCGCTGTAAGAAAGTCCTCCATTGTACGTGTGGCAGGGCTCAAGCCACATTGTAGTAAGTGGTCTGTGGTTTGCTCTTCTTCACACTCGCATGTTGTGGACTCCAATTTGTAGCCCCGTTTCTCAATGTTGGCTCTGCATCTTGTGGTGCCAGAACGCAGTGTGTTCAGCGCCTTCCAAGTTGCCTAGGAGGGAGTCTCTCATTGGGTCTCAGTCACTGATTGAGGTTCTGAGTTTTAGTCTGCCTCTTTTGGACTCTCGCTTACTGAGGTGTTCCTGCGGGTTTCTCTATAGATCAGGGGTCCTCAAATTAAGGCCTGGGGGCTGGATACGGCCCTCCAAGGTCATTTACCTGGCCCTCGCTCAGGGTCAACCTAAGTCTGAAACGACTTGAAAGCACACAATAACAACAATCCTATCTCATCAGCCAAAAGCAGGCCTACACGTCCCATTGAAATACCGGGATTGTGGCGCAGTTGGCTGAGTGTCAGCTGCATTAAGATCACTCTGACCAAAAGGTCATGAGTTCGAAGCCAGCCCGGGTTGGAGTGGGTTTCCAACCAATTGTGTAGCCTGTTGTCGACCTTTGCAACCAGAAAGACAGTTGCATCTGTCAAGTAGGAAAATTAGGTACCACCTTAAAGTGTGAGAAAGCTAAATTAACTGATTTATTTAACTGATTAATAGGAGCATAGTGTCTAGATCTAAGGAAGTCATGCTACCCCTCTATTCTGCTCGGGTTTAGACCACACCTGGAATATTGTGTCCAATTCTGGGCACCACAATTCAAGAGAGATATTGACAAGCTGGAATGTGTCCAGAGGAGGGCGACTAAAATGATCAAGGGTCTGGAGAACAAGCCCTATGAGGAGCGGCTTAAGGAGCTGGGCATGTTTAGCCTGAAGAAGAGAAGGCTGAGAGGAGATATGATAGCCGTGTATAAATATGTGAGAGGAAGCCACAGGGAGGAGGGAGCAAGCTTGTTTTCTGCTTCCTTGGAGACTAGGACGCAATGGAACAATGGCTTCAAACTACAAGAGAGGAGATTCCATGTGAACATGAGGAAGAACTTCCTGACTGTGAGAGCCGTTCAGCAGTGGAACTCTCTGCCCCGGTGTGTGGTGGAGGCTCCTTCTTTGGAAGCTTTTAAACAGAGGCTGGATAGCCATCTGTCAGGGGTGATTTGAATGCAATATTCCTGCTTCTTGGCAGAATGGGGTTGGACTGGATGGCCCATGAGGTCTCTTCCAACTCTTTGATTCTATGATTCTATGATTCCGACCCAGGCTGGCTTTGAACTCATGGCCTTTTGTTCCGAAGTGATCTTAATGCAGCTGACACTCAGCCAGCTGCACCACGGTCCCAGTGCATGTCGTGGACTCCACTTTGTAGCTCCATTTCTCAATGTTGGCTCTTCATCTCGTGGTGCCAGAGTGCAGTCTGTTCAGCGCCTTCCAAGTCACCCAGGAGAGAATCTCTCATCCGGTCTCAGCCACTGGTTGAGGTTCCGGGTTTTAGTCTGCCTCTTTTGGACTCTTGCTTGCTGAGGTGTTCCTGTGGGTTTCTCTATAGATCTTAGGAATTGATTTAAGACCTTGGTGTGTTGGCTGATATTGGAACTGTTGCACCTCAGAATAGATTCACCTTGCTGAAATCACCAGAAAGGCACACAGACTGAAGTCACGTAGTTTATTAAAAGGTAAAATAAGAAAACGCTATAAAAGCAAGTAATGTTCCAAAGATCAATAAAACATAGAACTGTAAAGCAGGATTCCAAGAGGCACCAACGAAACAAAGTCCCATGAGATCATGACAAAATCCCAAAACCTTGGACTCAAGAATCCAGGCAAACGAGCACAAGATGCTTGGTTGAGCGAGAAGTTGCTCTGACAAAGGTTTGTTTTCATACCCACTGCTTAATACCCTTTGCAATACATGAAAGCATTTCTTTGGCCTCTGACCTCCTTCTTGTTGGCTATTCTCACACTCCTTCAAACCCTGAATTCCAAATGGTCAGCCCAATCTAAGATTCCCGTTTCTTCAAGGTCAGGCTGCTCATTAGTGTCAGCCTGATTGCCTTCCTGCTTACTAACTGTCACAGCTCAGGATAGATTCACCTTGCTCAGAACAACACCACACTCCAAGGCTGTAGGTTTTGTAGTTTATTGAAGAAAAAGCAAAACCATAAACATAGAAATACGGTTGCAAAAGTTCAATAGCCAAAACAGAGTCTTAAATGCAAAGGCAGAGTTTCCAAGGTCCAGAGGCAAATAACATGAAGTATAATCCACAAGCATGGGTCAAACAAGAATCCATGGCAGCATGACAAAGTCCCCAGAAGCCAAGATCAAAACCAAAGTCCCAAGGAGCCAAAGCTTATCCCAAAAGCCGAGGCAATTCCAGAGAAGTTAACAGGGTGTAAGCAAAGTTGCACTGACAAAGGATTGACTTTAATCAGATTGTTAAATATCTTTCCCTAGCATGAAAGCATTACGTTGACCTCAAACTTCCTGCTGCAACCTAGAGCAGGAAACTGGACCCTCAGACAACAATCCACCACACTTGGCTTCAGGAAAACAATTCTTTTTTATTGATGAGAGATTAATACAAAATAGAGGGAAAATGCAAAGGTAAAAAGTCACAGTAAAAATCCGCAACAAGAAATGTCCATAAACAAGATCATAAAACCCACAGCAAAACTGCTGAATCCTGGAACCTGTTAGCAATCCACTAACCGTACTTGGAACAACTAGAAAACCTCCGGGGAACAAGGCCACTTGAATCAGGAGACCTGCAAACGCTGGCACATGAAACTGGAACGATGCCTGGTCTGAAGCAACAGTAAGGCCTTTCAGTAAGGCCTTCGACAAGGTCCCCCATGACCTTCTGGCAAGGAAACTAGTCCAATGTGGGCTAGGCAAAACTACAGTGAGGTGGATCTGTAATTGGTTAAGTGGACGAACACAGAGAGTGCTCGCTAATGCTTCCTCTTCATCTTGGAAAGAAGTGACAAGTGGAGTGCCGCAGGGTTCCGTCCTGGGCCCGGTCCTGTTCAACATCTTTATTAATGACTTAGATGAAGGGCTAGAAGGCAGGATCATCAAGTTTGCAGACGACACCAAATTGGGAGGGATAGCCAATAGTCCAGAGGACAGGAGCAGAATTCAAAACGATCTTGACAGATTAGAGAGATGGGCCAAAACTAACAAAATGAAGTTCAACAGTGACAAATGCAAGATACTCCACTTTGGCAGGAAAAATGAAATGCAAAGATACAGAATGGGTGACGCCTGGCTCGAGAGCAGTACGTGTGAAAAAGATCTTGGAGTCCTCGTGGACAACAAGTTAAACATGAGCCAACAATGTGATGTGGTGGCAAAAAAAGCCAATGGGATTTTGGCCTGCATCAATAGGAGCATAGTGTCTAGATCTAAGGAAGTAATGCTACCCCTCTATTCTGCTTTGGTTAGACCACATCTGGAATATTGTGTCCAATTCTGGGCACCACAATTCAAGAGAGATATTGACAAGCTGGAATGTGTCCAGAGGAGGGCGACTAAAATGATCAAGGGTCTAGAGAACAAGCCCTATGAGGAGCGGCTTAGGGAACTGGGCATGTTTAGCCTGAAGAAGAGAAGGCTGAGAGGAGACATGATAGCCATGTATAAATATGTGAGAGGAAGCCACAGGGAGGAGGGAGCAAGCTTGTTTTCTGCTTCCTTGGAGACTAGGACGCGGAACAATGGCTTCAAACTACAAGAGAGGAGATTCCATCTGAACATTAGGAAGAACTTCCTGACTGTGAGAGCCGTTCAGCAGTGGAACTCTCTGCCCCGGAGTGTGGTGGAGGCTCCTTCTTTGGAAGCTTTTAAGCAGAGGCTGGATGGCCATCTGTCAGGGGTGATTTGAATGCAATATTCCTGCTTCTTGGCAGGGGGTTGGACTGGATGGCCCATGAGGTCTCTTCCAACTCTTTGATTCTATGATTCTATGATTCTATGAAGCTGTATTGAGGTCAGGCATATTTAAGGCCAAGAAATCTATTGTGAGACATGCCTGAAGTTTTTGTTTGGATTTCTTTCAATCTGGCTGACCTACGTAAACATTGTGCTTCTCCCCAACTCTGTCAAATCTGCCCCCACCTATCCTATCCAGGTGTCTGATTCTCTGGAGAACTAAGACTGGGAGGAAAAGGGAGTGAAACGTCTCCGCTCGGCTCAGAATGAATGTTCTCATAGAAATCTTGACTTTCGCTTTCCAAGGCTGAAGGATTTTCACTACCCAAACCATCAACATCTAAATTGGCCTCAGAATTCACATTGACATCTACATGGACATCAGGAAATACAATCAGAGAATCAGGTTCAGGTTCACACACAGGCTGAACCCCAACACTTCCCGTTTGTTGGCAAGGGTACTTCGGTGTACCCTTAATTGCAAACGGTCCTCCCTAATCAGATCTCCATCACCTTCAAGGCCGAATAACTCATTTTCCTGGGACTGGTCACCCTGGGAACCAAGAGGCACTGAGCTCGGCCGACTCCTCCACCTGCAGCCGTGAAGTTTCACTATCTTCATCTAAAACAACATTCCTTTCTCTGGGAAACATAAATGCCATCTTTTCGTCAGAATCAACACTGTCTGCCTCAACAACAAGGACATGTTCAGAAATCTGTAACCCATCATCCTCTTCGTCCTGAGGAAACTCAGGCTCAAAAAGCTCAGGTTCAAAGTGAACCACAACACTATCAGGCTGAGAACTGTTCTCCCTTTCTGAGTCAATTTGCACCTGGCTAGTTTCAGTATCAAAAACATCATTCCCTGCTGTGGGAAACTGAACTTGCTCACCCTGTTCCTCATTGTCTACAACAGGAACATTTTGAACCTGATTGTGAACCTGAATCCCATCATCCTCGTCAGAGTCACTCTGAATCACAACACTATCAGTCTGTGTCTGTGGTTCCAGCTGAGTCACAACAGGAACAGAAGATGGGCCGGAGATGTCACTGCCTTGCTCCTTTCGTTACAGGCTGCTATTTCCCAACAGATATGTGGTGCAATACTGGCTAAACAGTATAATTTCTCCAGTGGTTTTGGGCGTAGACATCCTGCGACAATGTGGCATGTCTCATTAAGAGCCACATCCATTGTTTTAATGTGGTGAGATGTTTTCCATACTGGGCATGCACATTCAGCAGCAGAGTAGCAAAGCACAAGGGCAGATGTCTTCACTGTGTCTGGTTGTGATCCCCAGGTTGTGCCAGTCAGCTTTCGTACGATGTTATTTCTAGCACCCACTTTTTGCTTGATATCCAAGCAGTGCTTCTTATAAGTCAGAGCACGGTCCAGAGTGATTCCTAGGTATTTGGGTGTGCTGCAATGCTCCAGTGGGATTCCTTCCCAGGTCATCCTCAGAGTTTGAGATGCTTGTCTCTTTTTTAAGGTGAAAAGAACACGTCGGCATTTAAGATGGATTAGGAATCAGCTGGTTTTCCCTGTAATAGGTAGTAAGGGCACCTAAAGCTTCGGAGAGCTTCTCTTCAACCATTTCAAAGCTCCCTGCTTGAGCGGTGATGGCATGATCGTCAGTATAGATGAAACTCTCTGTCCCTTTTGGCAGGTCAGAGAGAGCAACTCTCTCAAGTGCTGCATTCAAGGCCAACCCTTTTCCAGCTTATCTCTAGTGGGAAGGAACAAAGGAGGGAAAGAGGGCTGTAAGGAAGGAGATAAAGAGGCTGGGAAAGCAGGAAAGAAGGGAGGGAGGGAAAAAAGAGATGGAGGGAAAGAGAGAAGGAAGTAAGGAAGGAGAGAAGGAGGGAGGGAAAGAGGGAAAGAAGGAAGGAGAGAAGGGAAAAAAAGAGATGGAGGGAAGGAAAGAGAGAGGGAAGGAAGGAGAGAAGGAAAGGAGGAGAGAAAGAGGGAAGGAAGGAAGGAAAGAGAGAAGGAAGGAACCAAAGAGCAAAGGAAGGAAGGAAAGAAAGAGGTAGAGAAGGAAGAAAGGAGAGAAAGAAAGAAAGAAAGAAAGAAAGAAAGAAAGAGGGAAGGTTGGCCACAACAACATATAGCGGGTATAGTTGGTACCATATAAGTAAAGGTAAAAGTTTCCCCTTGACATTAAGTTTAGTTGTGACCAACTCTGGGGTGTGGTGCTCATCTCCATTTCTAAGCCGAAGAGCTGGCATTGTCCATGGACTCCTCCAAGGTCATGTAGCCAGCATGGAGTGCTGTTACCTTCCCACTGAAGCGGTACCTATTGCTCTACTCACATTTGCATGTTTTCGAACTTGTAGATTGGCAGAAGCTGAGGCTAAGAGCAGGAGCTCACCCTGTTCCTTGGATTCAAACCGCCGACCTTTTGGTAAGTAAGTTCAGCAGCTCAGTGGTTTAACCTGCTGCGCCACTGGGGCTCCGTACATACATATACTCCGAAATAATATATGGACAAAGCTAATTAACTCATTCTTTTATCACAAACGCCCACACTCACCATTGACAGACCCAAATTCTCTCTCATGTGCTCGGGTCAGGATTTCCTTGTAGAGTGCCTCGGCATCCTTGTATTTGCCTTGTTTGAGGTAGCAGGATGCCTGCAAGAATACATGCAGAAGTAAGAGGAAGAGGCCCAAATAATAATTAGTTACTCATTAATTCATGGCATTTTTATCTCCCCCCCTTCAGAAGAAAAGCTTACGAAAGAAGAGAAGTAACACAGCTCTTCACGTAAGCTGCTCCATTCACCTTCACTTGGAGTGAAGAAATGCTTAAGAAAGACACCCATACTATTATTTTGAAGCCAATCAATAATAATCTATATCTATCCATCTATCTATACATATAATAAAAGTCAAAGTTTGTATGCGGCGGACGAGTATGTGCCAGCTTTCTGATTGGCTGCCGCTGTGGTGCTATTTGCATATGGTCTCTGATTGGACAGCTTCAAGAGGAGCCCCTGGTGGAGAAAAGGGTTCATGACAGAAACAGAGACATGACAGAAGGAAATTTGCATATGGTCTCTGATTGGCCAGCTTCAAGAGGAGCCCCTGGTGGAGAAAAGGGTTCATGACAGAAACAGAGACATGACAGAAGGAAATTTACATATGGTCTCTGATTGGCCAGCTTCAAGAGGAGCCCCTGGTGGAGAAAAGGGTTCATGACAGAAACAGAGACATGACAAAAGGAAATTTGCATATGGTCTCTGATTGGCCAGCCACAATTCCAAGATTCCGAGATGAGAAAGAGAGAAAAGGAAAAGGCCAGGGGCTGAGTCAGAAAATAAACAACCAAACTTGGCAAACAGACCAAACTTGGCACACAGAGTCTGCAAGACCCACTCGACATCCTACTGCAGTTTGGAGGAGGATGAACCATGGATGATGGGACTTGCAGTACCATCACTCACATTCTGAGATCGCTGTTAACCTCATCCAATGACTGATCAGGACCAAACTTGGCACATAGACCTCTCATGACCCACTTTACGTCCTGGTGTGGTTTGGCCAGGGATGGACCATGGATTATGGGACTTGCAGTACGTTTGCTCAATTCTTGAGACCACTCATCCAATTACCGATGAAGACCAAACTTGGCACACTGAGTCTCCATGACGCACTCTACATCCTGGTGCAGTTTGGAGGAGGATGCACCATGGACGATGGACTTGCAATACCTGCACTCCCTTCCTAAGACCATTACAACTGCCAACAATGATGGATCAGGACCACAATTCACACTGAGAGCCCACATGACCCACTCTACATCCTGGCGCGGTTTGGAAGACTTTGGTAATGGATGATGGGACTTGCAATCACTTCACTCACTTCCTGAGACCACTGAGACCCTCACCAATGACTGATCAAGACCAAACTTGGCACACAGAGTCCCCATGACCCACTCTACATCCTGGTGCAGTTTTGGAGGAGGGTTGACCATGGATGATGGGACTTGCAGTACCCTTAATCACTTACTGAAACCACTACAACCCTCATCCAATGACTGATAAAGACCAAACTTGGCACACAGAGCCCCCATGACCCACTCTATATCCTGCTGCTGTTTGGAGGAGGGTGGACCATGGATGATGGGACTTCAAGTACCTTCACTCACTTCCTGAAAACAATGCAACCATCATCCAATGACCAAACTTGGCATACAGAACTGCCATTACCCACTTTCTCTAATAACCCAGGCAGCGCCAGGTCCCCAAGCTAGTCCATAATAAAAGTGAAAATATGTATGCTTTTATATCTTCCTTGCGTTCCCTATATGCTTAAGCCACTGCCTAAGACAATCCGGAACCCCATCCACAAGCCTCTTACCAGGTTGTTTTTGGTCTTGGCCACGTTGGGGTCATCGGGCCCGAGACGCGACTCATAGATCTCGAGGGCGCGTCGGTAATAGTATTGGACCTCCTCGTACTTGCCTTGGTTCTGGCACAGGAGGGCTAAGTTGTTCAACTGCTTGGCTACATCCGGGTGGTACTTCCCGAGTACCTGGGGGAAGTCAAGGGAGGAAGGAGGGACAATGTTCAACACTTGGAAGTTGGGAAGAAATCAAGTGTCAGGAGCGACTTGAGAAACTGCAAGTCACTTCTGGTGTGAGAGAATTGGCCATCTGCCAGAACATTGTGCAGGGGACGCCCGAATGTTTTACCATCCTCTGGGAGGCTTCTCTCATGTCCCCGCATGAGAAACAATATAGTATATTGTATATACATATAATATTTATAATATTATAATGTAATACAATATAATACTAGTAATAATGATACAATATTATAATTATATATTGTATATTACATGTAATATTACTAATAATATTACAATATAATGGTATAATGCAATATAGTAATATATAATACTGATATTGTACTATGCTAATATTATAATATATTGCATGAAAATATATATTGAAAGCCGCTCTGAGTCCCCTTCAGGGTGAGAAGGGTGGCCATAAATAAATAAATAAATAAAATACTAGCTGTACCCGCCACGCATTACTGTGGCCAACCTTCCCTCCCTCTTTCTCTCCTTCTTTCCCTCCTTCCCTTTTCTTCTTTCCTTGCTTCTCTACCTCTTTCCTTCCTCCCTTTTTCTTTTCCTTCCCTTTCTCTTTCTTGCTTCTTTGTCTCTTTCCTTCCTTCCTTTGCTTTTTGCTTCCATCCTTCCTTTTGTCTTTCCTTCCTTCCCTCCCTCTTTCTCTTTCTTTCGCTTCTTCCTTCGCTCCCTTCCTTTTCTTTTTTTCTTTCCTTCTCTTCTTCCTTCTTTCTCTACCCATTTCTTTCCATCCCTCTTCTTTTCCTCTCTCTCTCATTTCTTCCTTTTCTACTTCCTTCCTTCCTTCTTTTCCCCTTCCTTCCCTCCCTTCCTCTTCCTTCCCTTTTACCTGTATGTCATTTATCTTTTCGTCATTTATCTTTTGGGGGTTTTAAAGTCCTTTCCACTGGGGTTTTTTTTGAGGGGGGGGGGGGGGGGTTATGATGGACACTCATTGGTCTGTTAGCATTGCTGTGGTCAACCTTCCCTCCCTTTCTCTCTCTCTCCTTCCTTTCTTCCCTCTTCCCTTCGTTCCTTCCTTTTTTCTTTCCTTCTCTTTCCACCCTCCCCCCTTTTCTTTACCTTCTTTCACTACTTTCTTCCATCTCTGCCTCTTTCTTTCCTCCTTTCCTTCGCTCTTTGCTTCCATCCTTCCTTCTCTCTTTCCTTCTTTCTTTCCCGCCCCCTTTCTCTCCTTTCTTCTCTCCCTCTTTCCTTCCTTCTCTACCTCTTGCCTGGGCACCAGCAGGAAGGGAGCCTTGCCGTAGCCTTGCTGGACCGAGCATGGGGCAAGTGGGAGGTGCTTTTTGAGGCAGGCCTCGCTCACCCAGCACTGCCCCTTCTTCTTCTTTCTGCCATGGCTGCGGGGTGCCATCTACCCTGAAAACTACCCTGAGTTGCGACAGAAATGCAGCAGCTACTGGTAATACAAAATAAATATACATACCAATAAAATTACATTAATAGAGGAAACAGTAGGTTAAATGTTTTTCAATGTTTACATAACACTGTAATTTAAAATAAGACTGACCAACTTTGATTAAACCATTATTCTAACCTTTTTCAGTGTCAATGTGCTTGCGTATCCTTCCAATAATAATAAAGTAAAATAATAAATGTAATAATAAAAATAATAAATAGAGTAAAATAAATGTAATAAAATAATAATAGAGTAAAATAATGCAAATGTAATAATACCAATGATAGAGGAAAATAATAAATGTAATAACAATAATGCTAAAGTAAAATAATAAATGTAATAATAATAATAATAAATAGAGTAAAATAAATGTAATAAAATAATAATAGAGTAAAATAATGCAAATGTGATAATACCAATGATAGAGGAAAATAATAAATGTAATCAAAATAATAGCAATAACAGACTAAAATAATAAATAACTTTGTCTCGAGTATAAGCCAAGGGCAGCTTTTTCAGCCTAAAAAAGGGGCTAAAAAACTAGGCTTTTGCTCGAGTACATACAGTAATTGAAATACATCAAATAAAATGTTTAAAACAGATAAAAGGAAGAGTGCTCGTGGCTTCTTTTTCAAAGTACCTTTTCCCGGATCTCCAGGGCTCTCTTGCATAAGGGCTCTGCCTCCTTGTATTTGCCCCTTTTGCCATACAGCACGGCCAGGTTGTTGAGAGTAGCAGCCACCTAAGGAGGAAAGAGGCAGGCATTGGGCAATTCAAGGCTTATCGTATTTATTATCAGCACATGAAGCCCCAAAATCCATCACACTTACAGCTGGATGATCTTTCCCCAGTGTTTTCTCCCGGATGGCCAAGGCGTCGTTGAGAAGGTGGGCTGCCTCCTTGTATTTATTTTGGTCCCTAAAGAGAAGGAGGAAAACTTACATTCTCTGCTGCGTTTACAAGACACAGAAAAAGCAGAACGGTATACATTCCTTCCTAAGCCGAACTCTGTCATCCAGTTGTGCACATGAATGCTTTTTCAAGGTATATAGAAGCCAGAACTTATATCCCAAAAAGGGAAAATGCTAAAAAATGATGGGTTGTTGTGTGTTTTCCGGGCTGTATGGCCATGTTCCAGAAGCATTCTCTCCTGACGTTGCGCCAGCACTTTGAATTGTGCTCGGTGGCAAGCCGGCAGCTTAGAGTTACATGTTGCGAGGAGGTGATCAGAGTGGAGAGAAAGCACACGCTGCTGTCGTGTGACAGGAGAGTAGAGGGAGATTTATTGTTTATTTCTCTGAATTCTGCCACCAACTGGTATAGTGGAGGCCAATTGTTATATGTAATCTATGGTAACTGCCACCAACGTGAGATATGAGGTATTACTGTGAGATATGGCAATACAGACGCAGAATGGACGGAGATGAGACTGTCTCCAACTAAAGATAACTGGTTTATTGAGTACAAAGCGTGTGGTTACAAGTTGTAACTTAATTTATAGAACTTCGAATAATACTTGGTTAGTTAAACATTTCACTCTTCCAGGTTACACAGTATCTCACTGAGGTGAAGCTCTTATTACTAAACAATGTTTCAGTACAGGAATATCATCCCTATTTGATCTTTCCTTGATCAAATAAATTAACAAGCTTATCCTTTAGCCTTTCCCTTGACTAAAGAAAACTGGCTATGTTTCTCCTTTCAGCCTCCTTAGACTGAGAAACCTCCAGTAGCTATTCTGGCTTCCCAAAGCCACAATTCTTTGCTTCACACTTCACTCTCCCACTTTACTTCCACTCTTTTACTCCTCTCAGATACAAAATCAACTCCTAACTGACTCTCAAACTGTCTGTTTTCAAAACTCTCTCCACTTGGCTCCTCCCACTCCTCCTTCTGCCAGCTTGCCTTGGTCTCCATGGTAACGCTGACTGAGGATCTCTGAAATAGGCTGCTCCAGTGTTACTGTAGCTAACCCAAACACATATATATACAGTTTAAAACATGCAAAGTATTAATAACTTCTGCACACATGTACATTCTACCTTCTTCTCCAAAGAGACCAGAGTAGTGTATCCAGCCCTTCTCGTCTTCTCTCCAATCATATATATCCTCCATGACAACATGGAGCTGCTTCATTCTAAATTCTAAACCTGATTCAGCACATAGAAGATGGCTTTGAAAGGCAGCAGATCACAGGAGCTGTCTTCATAGACCGGTCAACGGTTTATGATACTGTCAACCACCGCCTCCTCCTGAGAAAAATGTATAATATCACAAAGGACGACCACCTCACCCGCCTCATAGGAAACCTGCTACAAAACAGGAGCTTCTTTGTTGAGTTCCAGGGCCAGAGAAGCAGATGGCGGAAACAGAAGAATGGCCTGCTTCAGGGGAGCGTGCTTGCTCCATCCATGTTATTATTATTACTATTTATTTACTTTATTTATATACCACTTTTCTCAGCCCTCAGGCAACTCAAAGCGGTGAACAACATCGATACAAAACATCACGAGACAAATATAGGGCAATTAAAAACAATTGTAACATAAATCATTTGTAACATAAATATTCAACATTTACACAAATGACCAGCCACTGCCAGAAGGGGCAGAGAGCTTCATCTATGCTGATGATCATGCCATTACTGCTCAAGCAGGGAGCCTTGAGATGGTTGAACAGAAGCTCTCCAAAGTTCTAGGTACTCTTCCTGCCTATTACAGGGAAAACCAGCTGATCCCTAATCCATCTAAAACACAGACATGTGCTTTTCACCTTAAGAACAGACAAGCATCCCGAGCTCTGAGGATGACCTGGGAAGGAATCCCACTGGAGCATTGCAGCGCACCCAAATACCTGGGAGTCACTCTGGACCGTGCTCTTATCTACCAGAAGCACTGCCTGAATATCATGCAAAAGGTGGGTGCTAGAAACAATATCATACGAAAGTGGACTGGCATAACCTGGGGATCACAACCAGACACAGTGAAGACATCTGCGATTGCACTATGCTACTCTGCTGCTAAGTATACATGCCCGGTGTGGAACACATCTCACCACGCTTAAACAGTGGATGTGGCTCTTAATGAGACATACCACATTATCACGGTATGTCTGTGCCCTACACCACTGGAGAAATTACACTGTTTAGCCGGTATTGCACCACCTGACATCTGCCGGGAAGTAGCAGCCAATAGTAAAAGGACCAAGGCAGTGACATCTCCAACTCAGCCCTTGCACGTCAACGACTTAAATCAAGAAATAGTTTTCTAAGATCTACAGAGACACTTGCTGGAACACCCCAGCAAGCGAGAGTCCAAAAGTGGCAGGCTCAAACCCAGAACTTCAATCAATGGCTGATACCAAACGAGAGACTCCCTCCTGGGCACACAGAAGACTGGGCGACTTGGTAGGCGCTGAACAGACTCCGCTCTGGCCACCACGAGATGCAGAGCCAACCTCAAGAAATGGGGCTACGAAGTTGAATCCACGACATGCGAGTGTGGAGAAGAGCAAACCACTGACCACCTGCTGCAATGCAACCACATGCACAATGGAGGACCTCCTTGCGGCAACATCAGAGGCACTCCAAGTGGCCAGATACTGGCCAAAGCACACTTAATCAACTACCAAGCTTGCAAACTTTGTGTTTTGTCTGCTTGTTTGTTTTGTTAAAAATGTAATACAACTGTCTGGTTGCTCCTGACTTGATAAATAAATAAATTCTAAATATCCAAAATACTAACAGACCCGAAGACCAAATACTTCCCCAAGGCGGCCAAGTCCCCCACCTGTACACCAGAGCAAGAATATTCAGCATGGTCGCCACATCCGGGTGGTCATGGCCCGAGGTCTTCTCCAAATCCTCCAGCGCTTGCTTACAGAGTGGGACGGCCACCTCATAGCGTCCTTGCGAGGCGTACTGGATCACCAGGTTGTGGAGCGTCCGCAGGCGGGCCGGGATCTCGTAACCGCCATGCTGGGCCGCCGCATCCCCGCTGCTGTGCGCCTGCCCTGCAGAGAGTTTGACACAATCACCACCATCATGATCAGCTTGAAAGCAGAGCAGCCACTGCCCAACACGTGTCCTTGAAACCCCGTAGAGACACTTGTGAAATGTGATACGAATACAGCCATTTAGGTTCTTTCTCTGTTTGATGTGCTATTGTGCCTCAGCACTAGTTTGGAAAAGATGCTACCTGCATTTCATCGCATAATAGTCTTGTAACAACAGCAGCAACAAAACTTTAATAGTTTTGTTGTTGTTGTTGTTACGAGATATATACACGCATAATAGTCATCAACTCGTAACAGTCTGACCCCCATTTTTTGGGTGCAAAAATTGGTATTTTGGTGTTCTTCACATAATAATGGACTGGATGAGGGCGAACAAACTGAAATTAAATCCACACAAGACAGAGGTACTCCTGGTCAGTCGCAAGGCCGAGCAGGGTATAGGGTTACAGCCTGTGCTGGATGGGGTCGCACTCCCCTTGAAGGCGCAGGTTCGCAGCTTGGGTGTGATCCTGGACTCATCGTTGAGCCTGGATCCCCAGGTTTCAGCGGTGACCAGGGGAGCATTTGCACAGCTTAGGCTTGTGCGCCAGCTGCGCCCGTAACTTGGGAAGTCTGACTTGGCCACGGTGGTACACGCTCTGGTCACATCCCGCCTTGACTACTGCAACGCTCTCTACGTGGGGCTGCCCTTGAAGACAGCCCGGAAGCTTCAGCTAGTCCAGCGCACGGCAGCCATGTTACTAACAGGAGCAGGACGCAGGGAGCATACAACGCCCTTGTTGTTCCAGCTCCACTGGCTGCCGATTTGCTACCGGGCCCAATTTAAGGTGCTGGTGCTATCCTACAAAGCCCTAAATGGTTCTGGCCCAAAATACCTTTCGGACCGCATCTCGGCCTATGAGCCCACGAGGACCTTGAGATCGTCTGGGGAGGCCCTTCTCTCGATCCCGCCTGCCTCACAGGCACGCCTGGCGGGGACGAGGGATAGGGCCTTCTCAGTGGTGGCCCCCCGGCTGTGGAACACCCTCCCTGTTGACATCAGACAGGCGCCCTCCCTTATGTCCTTCCGGAAGAGCTTGAAGACATGGCTATTCGAGAAGGCATTTAACTAAATGCTACAGTAACTGGAAATGACAACTGGAACGGAATATAGACTACGAGATTGGTTATGATTCTATGATAAGACGAAGCGGATTATTTTAGTGTAATTAGATGATAGTGTATTAGGGATGTTGTTTTTGTCGTTGTAGTTTATTGTAATAACATGTTTTTTATATGTTGTACACCGCCGCGAGTCGCCCTAGGGCTGAGAGCGGCGGTTAACAAATGCAGCAAATAAATAAAAAATAAATAAATAGTCGCAGAGACATTTGGGGCTTATGCCCCTTTCGTTCTTTCTCCAAAGGTAAGGCAGTGTAAAAAAACAAACAAACAAAAACATAGCCGTCAACGGCTTTCATGGCCAGAAACACTGGGTTGCTGTGAGGTTTCCAGGCTGTCTGGCCATGTTCCACAAGCATGTTTCCCCATTTTTTGGGTGCAAAAATTGGTATTTTGGTGTCCTTCACATAATAGTTGCAGAGACATTTGCAGCTTATGCCCCCTTTGTTCTTTCTCCAAGGCAAGGTAGTTTGAAACACAAACAAACAAAAATATAGCCTTGAGGTTTCCAGGCTGTCTGGCCATCTTCCAGAAGCATTCTCTCCTGATGTTTCACCCACATCTACGGCAAGCATCCTTAGAGGTTGTGAGGTCTGTTGGAAACTAGGCAAGTGAGGTTGATATAACTATAGAATAATCAGGGTGGAAGAAAGAACTCTTGTCTGCTTGAGGCAAGCACTACTCACCTTGTCCCTGGTCATCATCACTGGGGAAAAGGTCATCTAGGGTGTCCTTGGACGTATCCCCATTCTTCTCATCCTGGGCAGAAAGACAACATCCAGGGCTAGAACCTCACAATTGAATAGAGAGAAGAGACAAAAAGAAAGCCCACCTTCGCTCTAACCACCCAGGCCTAGTCTCAATCTGAGTTTGGTGGTTCTGATATACTAGGCGCCACTGCTGACCACTGCCTATTTATTTATTAACTAGCCGTCCCCTGCCACACATTGCTGTGGCCCAGTCTGGTGATCTCCAAAACAAATGGGATTTTGGCCTGCATCAATAGGAGCACAGTGTCTAGATCTAAGGAAGTAATGCTACCCCTCTATTCTGCTTTGGTTAGACCACATCTGGAATATTGTGTCCAATTCTGGGCATCACAATTCAAGAGAGATATTGACAAGCTGGAATGTGTCCAGAGGAGGGCGACTAAAATGATCAAGGGTCTGGAGAACAAGCCCTATGAGGAGCGGCTTAGGGAACTGGGCATGTTTAGCCTGAAGAAGAGAAGGCTGAGAGGAGATATGATAGCCATGTATAAATATGTGAGAGGAAGCCACAGGGAGGAGGGAGCAAGCTTGTTTTCTGCTTCCCTGGAGACTAGGACGCAATGGAACAATGGCTTCAAACTACAAGAGAGGAGATTCCATCTGAACATTAGGAAGAACTTCCTGACTGTGAGAGCCGTTCAGCAGTGGAACTCTCTGCCCCGGAGTGTGGTGGAGGCTCCTTCTTTGGAAGCTTTTAAGCAGAGGCTGGATGGCCATTTGTCAGGGGTGATTTGAATGCAATATTCCTGCTTCTTGGCAGAATGGGGTTGGACTGGATGGCCCATGAGGTCTCTTCCAACTCTTTGATTCTATGATTCTATGAAAGTAATGAGAAAGTGTTGGTTTCTAATATATGTAATGTCTTTATCCTTGTGGGTAAACAGTATTTCTTGATGTTTCTTTGTCAGTGTTGATGTGGAGAGTGTCTGGTTTGCCTACTCTGGAACAGGCAACTTATTATTGTCCTTCTTTAGGGGTCCCTTTCAAATCAAGGATACTATATCACTCTGTGTGTGAATCATATATATCTATCTATATCTATGGCAGGATGGCTCTTTGTCAGGAAGGCTTTGATTACGTTTTCTTGCCCTTGTGAAGGGAGTTGGACTGGATGGCCTTAAGTATTTTCTGTGGACATGGGGTTCTATGTGGGAAGTTTGTCCCAATTCTGTTGGTGGGGTTCAGCATGCTCTGATTGTAGGTCAGTGGTTCTCAACCTGGGGGTCGCAACGCCCAGAAGGGTCGATTGCCAATTTCTATGGGGTTGCAGCACGGCCTCCTTAGACCCCATCTCCTCCACCTCCCTGGAATGGTTGCCAGGCTAGAAGGCCAGGCACCATGCGCCATCCACAGGGCGTCAAAAAGGCCTTGAGAGGCGGGAACGAATCCCCTGAGCTGCCACTCGAGGTGCTGGCTCCTGGGCGTTCGCTCTCAAACGCTGTGGCAGTGGCTGTCATCCAGGCCCGTAGCAGGGGGGGGGGGGGTTAGGGGTTCAACCCCCCCCCCCCGAAATGTTTCAGATTTTTTTTTGAAAACCTGGTTTACTCATGAATTTTAACTGGTTAACCAAATTCCCCATGCTGCTAAGTCTATGAGATGCAACAAATCAAGAGTCCCTCCAGAACTGCAAGCAGTATCTCAAGCAAATATTGGCAATTTATTCACACTGTCATAACTTGCAGCAATAGCCGATGTAGTTGTTCTGGTGCAGCTGTACCAGGAGCTCCAACTTTATTTGCTTTGTATTAAATGTTTGCTTGTAGTCCTAGGTTTCAGGGACTCTGCAGATAGGTGGCTTCTTTGGTTGCAGTCATAGGGCAAGTCACCTGTCCATCATTGTTAAGTTTTGGTCCCGCCCCTTGCTCAGGGCAATTGGGAAGGGAGCCATTTTTAGTTAGTCTCAGCAAGGTAAGCTTATGTATAGGATGTGTGCAAGCTTCCCCTGTACAAAAGCTTCAACCCTTAAGACCTTCCGGGGGAGAAAGGTCTTAAGAATCTCCAAAGAATTTCCAGGAAAACAGCCCTAAAGACCAAAGAACTCCAGCTGGAGAACATCTACTGCCTTGCTGGTAAGTCCACTCGGCGTTCGAGACGCAGTTCAACCCGGTAGCGGAGCCCACATCAGTAAGGGTTAGATTACAGTCAGCCTGGGAGAAGTTAAAACGGGGATTTTCCTTTAAAGAAGAAGTTATTGAAGACAGTTGCCTGTCCTTCGTGGGCAAGATTAGGAATTCACCAGTTGCCTAAAAGTTTGGAATCATTTGCTTAACTTTACTGAAGACAAGAGAAGACAAGAGAAGTTTCTGTTTGATTGTTCATTAATAAAAGACTTTGTTGTCCTTCTCAAGCCATCTAAAGACTGTTTGTGGTGGAAACCTCTGAGAATTTCTCTTTAGGCCCCCTGGCTTCCCGCTGGGTAAAGGTTGCGCATCCTGTTCTAAAGACAATTATTTACAGGCCCAGCGTGTGACAGAACAGTAGCGAAGCAACCAAGTTGGGGGGGGGGGGGAGTGTTGAATGCTCTCATTAAGGAGGCCAGACTTGGTGGGGGTGGTTGACAAGGGCGAAGCTGCAGGCTATTGAAGGCTGCTCTGCCCCCTGCTGTGCTCTTTGCTTCAGCGTGAGCTAGGAGGCAGGTTTCAAACCCCCTCCCCTGCGAAATTTTCAAACCCCCCCCTGAAAATTTCAACCCCTCCCGAATTTTTTTTCTGGCTACGGCCCTGCTGTCATCCCGTGTGCACTTGCCAACGCCGGGAGAGGGACTGGGCGTAGATAGATTCGAAAAACGTTGGCAGTTGACCCCACCCATTCTCCCCTTGCGAGTATAAGTAGCAGGTGGGCGGCACCACCGCCTCAGTTCTTCCGCCAGAAAAACTGAGGCATGACAAACAGCGGGGAGGATGGGCAGGGATGTGCGAATTCACAGGTGACCACTCGGGAAACACCCGCTACTTATACTCGCAAGGGGAGAGTGGGCGGGGCCAACCGCCAAAGTTTTTCAAATCTATCTAGGCGCAGAAACTACCATATGTGCGTATTCACAGTTGACCACGATGGGAAATAGCTTGGATTTATAATACTTATTCCTATGAACAGAGAATGAGGAAAAATGGGAAAAGTTGAGAAGCCACCTACCGATGGGGAGACGTCGTCATCGAATTTTTTGATCTGGTTCATAAATTCCAGGTGTTTTTTCTCCTCCTCGAGTTGAGCCACGGCCTGCTCGCTGCACTGCAGCTTCTGCTGGGTATTGGCCAGTTCGTCCCGCAGCCACTGGTTCTCCTGCACCAGGCGCCGCACTTGAGCCCGCAGCTTCTGTTTCTCCGATTCGACGGCGCCCAGGTGGCTGGATAGGGCAATGATCACCTGGAACCAGGGACAATGAATACAAAAGCTCAGTAACTAAAGCCCTGGACACACCCACAGTTTGGAAATATGAGACTCCCACAGCCACTGGCAGCATTTGGGTCCACTGAGGACATCTCCTTTGAGTTCCAACAATGGAAAAAGTAGATGTGGAGAAGTAGGATCGGGCCTTCTCGGTTGTTGGATATATCTCCTTTGAATGACTAAATGGTTCTGGCACTGACTTACTTTTTGATGTTCAACCTATTGTTTTGGATGCAGTGATTTTGGTTTATTTTTGGCCTACTGTAATATTATGTAAAACTAGCTGTCCCCTGCCATGCGTTGCTGTGGTGTTGCTGGTGATCTGGAAAATAAAGTAATGAGAAAGTGTTGGTTTCTAATATATGTAATTCCTTTATGCTTGTGAGTAAACAGTATATCTTGTTGTTTCTTTGTCAGTGTTGATATGGAGAGTGTCTGGTTTGTCTACTCTGGAACATGCAACATATCATTGTCCTTCTTTAGGGGTCCCTTTCAAATCTGTGATACTATATCTGTGTGTGTGTGTGAGAATCATATCTATCTATCTATATTTATGACGGGATGGCTCTTTGTCAGGAGGGCTCTAATTATATTTTCTTGCCCTGGTGAAGAGAGTTGGACTGGATGGCCTTAAGTATTTTCTGTTGGTCATGGGGGTTCTGTGTGGGAAGTGTGTCCCATTTCTGTCATTTGTGGGTTTCAGAATGCTCTTTAATTGTAGTGAACTATAAATCCCAGTAACTACAAATCCCAAATGTCAAGGTCTATTTCCTCCAAACTCCATCTGTGTTCATATTTGAGCATATGGAATATTCGTGCCAAGTTTGGTCCAGATCCATCATTGTTTGAGTCCACAGTGCTCTCTGGATGTGGGTGAACTACAATTCCCAAACTCAAGGTCAATACCCACCAAACCTTTCCAGTTTTTTCTGTTGGTCATGGGAGCCCTGTGTGCTAAAGTTTGGCCCAATTCCATCATTGGTGGAGTTCAGAATGCTCTTTGATTGTAGGTAAACTATAAATCCCAGGAACGACAATTCCCAAATGACCAAATCAATTTTTTTGAGTGGAGGACATAAATTGGACTTTTAGGTGTTTTGTTTCCAAATTTGGTGTCAATTCCACCAGTGGTTTTTGAGTTCTGATGGTAGCACAAACTAACATTACATTTTTATTTATACAGATTATATAATATTATTAATCCTATTGCAGTATACAATGTTCTCTTGCTACTTTGCGGTTCGCTTATTGCAGACTTGCTGTTTCACAGGGAGCAACAAGGGAACACTGTATAGTTGCTCCCCGTTCCTTTCGGGTGAGGAAGGGACCTCCGAAGCAGGGAGCAGTGGAGGCAGCGAGGAGGAGGAGGCCACCACCAAAGAGGGCCTTGGCAGTGGCCTCTTCCTCGTCCCTCCACTGCTGCCCGCTCCTTCCTCACCAGGTTGGGCATCAGGCTTGGGCACCCACCTGATGAGGAAGGCACATCCAAGGCAGGGAGAAGCGGAGGTGGCGAGGAGGAGGCCGCCGCCGAAGAGGTCCTCAGTGGTGGCTTCTCTTCCTTGACCCTCCACTACTGTAGTGGTATAGTATAGTACAATATAGTACAATATATTGTGGCACAGCTGGCTGAGTGTCAGCTGCATTAAGATCACTCTGACCAAAAGGTCATGAGTTCGAAGCCAGCCCGGGTTGGAGTGGGTTTCCAACCAATTGTGTAGCCTGTTGTCGACCTTTGCAACCCAAAAGACAGTTGCATCTGTCAAGTAGGAAAATTAGGTACCACCTTAAAGTGCGGGGAGGCTAAATTAATTAATTTATGAGGCCATAAAAAAGACTCCAGCAAAGCATTCCAGCGGGGAAGCATGCAGGGAATGCGGAAGTGCTTCATCAGCGTCGCAGATGGACGATGAAAGCGACAGCTCCCCTGTGTATGTCTGTATATGTTGTATGTCAAAAATTGGCATTGAATGTTTGCCATATATGTGTACACTGTAATCGGTCCTGAGTCCCCTGCGGGGTGAGAAGGGCAGAATATAAATGCTGCAAATAATATTTAAATGAATAAATAAATATTGCACTATGCTAATAATATAATATATTGCATAGAATCATAGAATCAAAGTTGGAAGAGACCTCATGGGCCATCCAGTCCAACCCCTTTCTGCCAAGAAGCAGGAAAATTGCATTCAAATCACCCCTGACAGATGGCCATCCAGCCTCTGTTTAAAAGCTTCCAAAGAAGGAGCCTCCACCACACTCCAGGGCAGAGAGTTCCACTGCTGAACGGCTCTCACACTCAGGAAGTTCTTCCTCGTGTTCAGATGGAATCTCCTCTCTTGTAGTTTGAAGCTATTGTTCCGCGTCCTAGTCTCCAGGGAAGCAGAAAACAAACTTGTTTTTTGTACATATAATATTGACCATAATATTATAATGTAATACAATATAATACTAATAATAATACAATATAATATAATAATTATATATTATGTTTTACATGTAATATTACTAATAATATTGCATTATAATGGTATAGTGGAGCCCTTGATGGCGCAGTGGATTAAACCGTTGAGCAGTTGAACTTGCTGACCTAAAGGTTGGCAGTTTGAATTTGGGGAATGGGATGAGCTCCCATTGTTAGCCCCAGCTTGTCAACCTAGTGTCACCTCACAGTAGTTGCTCCCAATGAAGACACAGGAACGCACTCTGGTATCAAAGAGAATCTTTACTACTGGATACATGGACATGTGAAAAGCCGAGATTGCCCGGCGATTGCCGGTCACTCCTTATATACACACCCTCTCAACTGAAAGAATATTTCCCACCAAGTCAAAACCCCGCGCAACATTCCCGCCAAACTATTAGTTGCTGTCTTCCAAGGTCGACAGCTGCAGAGTCCTTATCAATGTCCTACGTCAGGACCCTAGTTTTCAGTGCCAAAACTGAGGGCCTGGAAACTGGATCCTGACACCTAGCAGTTTGAAAACATACAAATGTGAGTAGATCAATAGGTACCGCTCAGGTGGGAAGGTAATGGAGCTCCATGTAGTCATGCTGGGCACATGACCTTGGAGGTGCCTACAGACAACACCGCCTCTTTGGCTTAGAAATGGAGATGATACCTATTGATCTACTCACATTTGTATGTTTTCGAACTGCTAGGTTGGCAGAAGCTGGGGCTGACAGCGGAAGCTCATGCCGCTGCCTTCGGTCAGCAAACTTAGCAGCTCAGTGTTTTAACCCACTGCGTCACTGGGAGCTCCAAGTATTAGTAATGTTACATGTAATATAAAATATCTAATTATAATATCGTATTATTATAATTAGTAGTATTATATTGTATCACACATTATAAATATTATATGTATATACAATAAATTATATTATATTATATTATTAGCATAGCACAGGAGACAAGATGTTTTGTTTCCAGCACCTCCCAGTAGTATCAAAACAGGCAGCAGGCTGAGCTGTGGGCTTAAAGGATATTACCTGAGCCTCCCCGAGCCCCAGTTCGATGGCTTCCAGAGACTTCCGCAAGAGACTGGCTTTCTCCTGGGCAGCACTGCTTTCATGCTGTTGTTCCATACGGTTGACAGTGTCAAGCAACGCAGCCAGCAGCGAGTGGTGCTCCGTGCGTAATGTCTCCAAGCCCTGCACCACGGCCTTGGTGCCCAGCACAATCTCATCCTGGCTCATCTTCTCCTCGCGTGGTGGGTACAGCATGGTCGTCATCGCTTTGATAGGAAGAGAAAAAAAGCAAGATGAGGCCATAGCCAATTTCTACATGGAACACTTTGAAAAACAAGCCCTGGAAACAACAACGAAAAAGCCCACTCTAAGGATGATACCTTCACCATTTGGTGTCATGGAGAAGAACTCAACAAGTTCCTGGACCACCTCAACACCAACGACCCAAACATCCAATTCAACACCACCTGAGCTCTGCGAGTGCAGCATTTTTCCAAATGAAGCAGAGAGTGTTTGAAGACCGGGACATCCATAGGGAAACTAACATGCTTGCTTATAAAGCTATTGTCCACCCAACCCTGCTATATTCCTGCGAAACGTGGACTGTCTACAGATGTCAACATTGACACTGAAATACAACACCGCCTGAGCTCTGCAAGTACAGCATTTTTCCAAATGAAGCAGAGAGTGTTTGAAGACCGGGACATCCATAGGGAAACCAATGTGCTTGCTTATAAAGCTATTATCCACCCAACCCTGCTATACACCTGTGAGACGTGGACTGTCTACAGATGTCAACATTGACACTGAAATACAACACCGCCTGAGCTGTGCGAGTGCAGCATTTTTCCGAATGAAGCAGAGAGTGTTTGAGGTCCGGGACATCCGTAGGGATACCAAGGTGCTTGTTTATAAAGCTATTGTCCTCCCAACCCTGCGATATTCCTGCGAAACGTGGACTGTCTACAGATGTCACATGCAACTCCTGGACCAATTCCATCAGCGCTGCCTCTGGAAAATCACCAGAAAGGGAGTTCCATAGCCGGGGAGCAATCACCGAGAAGGCCCTGTCCCTCGTCCCCACCAATCGCGCCTGTGAAAATGGTGGGATGGAAAGCAGCCCCCCCCCCCCCCCCCGGAGAATCTTAATCTCCGCAATGGTTCATAGCCCTTGAAAACGGCTCGGAAATTTCAATTGGTCCAACGGGCAGCGGCCAGGTTGTTAACTGGTGCTCCTTACAGGGAGCGGTCAACCCTCCTGTTCATGCCGTTCATTTTCCGGACCCAATTCAAGTTGCAGTTTCTTACATACAAAGCCCTGAACGGTTTGGGACCTGCCTACCTGTGTACGAACCTACACGATCTCTTCGATCATCTGGAGAGGCCCTGCTCGTGCTCCCGCCTGCATCGCAAGGGCGACTGGTGGGGACAAGAGAGAGGGCCTTCTCTGTGGTGGCCCCTCGACTCTGGAACTCACTTCCCAAGGACATCAGGCATGCCCCATCTCTGGCAGTCTTTAAGAGGAGCTTGAAAACGTGGTTATTCCAGTGTGCCTTCCCAGAATAATGAACCCTTAGCACTATGTCCTCTAAAGCACCTTATACTGATTTAGGATTGTTTATATGTTCCCACCAACGCCCCACCTCCCTATCTTGTTCATGCCCAGCATTATTTTAAATTTTAATTACATTCGGCCCAGCCATAGATTTTAAATGTGTGTTGTGCTATTGTCAATGTTTATGCTATTTGTGTTTGAGATTTATTTTAATACAAGCAATAACAATTGTTGTTATTGCTTGTATTGATGTATTGGTGGCTTGGCCTTATGTAAGCCGCACCGAGTCCCTTTGGGAGATGGTAGCGGGGTACAAATAAATTATTATTATTATTGTAGGAGGAGATACTTCTATTGTCTTATTAATTTTATGCAAAATGCAAAGATATAGAATGGGGGATGTCTGGGTCGAGAGCAGTACGTGTGAAAAAGATCTTGGAGTCCTCGTGGACAACAAGTTAAACATGAGCCAACAATGTGATGCGTTGGCAAAAAAAGCCAATGGGATTTTGGCCTGCATCAATAGGAGCATAGTGTCTAGATCTAGGGAAGTCATGCTCCCTATTCTCTATTCTGCTTTGGTTAGACCACACCTGGAATATTGTGTCCAATTCTGGGCACCACAATTCAAGAGAGATATTGACAAGCTGGAATGTGTCCAGAGGAGGGCGACTAAAATGATCAAGAGTCTGGAGAACAAGCCCTATGAGGAGCGGCTTAAGGAGCTGGGCATGTTTAGCCTGAAGATGAGAAGGCTGAGAGGAGATATGATAGCCATGCATAGATATGTGAGAGGAAGCCACAGGGAGGAGGGAGCAAGCTTGTTTTCTGCTTCCTTGGAGACTAGGACGCAATGGAACAATGGCTTCCAACTACAAGAAAGGAGATTCCTTTCTTATAGTGTTTTGATGTATTGTTTACTGCTGTTGTTTATTCTGCTTAACTGTGTTTAATTTGCTTTATGTACTGTATTGTTGTATTGCGTTCTGAGGCCTTGGCCTGTGTAAGCCGCATCGAGTCCTTCGGGAGATGCTAGCGGGGTACAAATAAAGTTATCATAATAATAATAATTCCACCTGAACATGAGGAAGAACTTCCTGACTGTGAGAGCCGTTCAGCAGTGGAACTCTCTGCCCCGGAGTGTGGTGGAGGCTCCTTCTTTGGAAGCTTTTAAACAGAGGCTGGATGGCCATCTGTCAGGGGTGATTTGAATGCAATATTCCTGCTTCTTGGCAGAATGGGGTTGGACTGGATGGCTCATGAGGTCTCTTCCAACTCTAGGATTCTATGATTCTATGTTTATGCTGTTTTCTTTGTATGTATTGATTATGTTCATTGGAAACCACTCTGAGTCGCCTTGGGGAGATAGAGCAGTATATAAAGAAAGTTTGGTTGTTGTTTGTGATGGCCCTTGGAGGTCTCTTCCAACTCTAGGATTCTATCATTCCATGAGTTGCCATCAAACCAGCACCCACAACATCTAGAACTAAGTCAAATGGTGTTGAGGCAGTGCTGCTTGAGGCTCCAGAGTTTGGGAAATTCAGGAGAGAGTCAGAGGAAATAACTTTCCCTTCTTTTCAAGCCCAGCAAGCCATGCAGTTTGCTGCTCTCCCCGGCAGGTGGCTGCTTCGGGCCTGGACAATAGCGACGCAATGCGGCACTACAGAGGAGTCGATGCCCAGCGAGCCCAAGCGCCTAAGTCGCCGCAGCAGCAGCAACCGCCGCAGCAGCACAAGGAGGGCAATCTCCACAAAACCACACACCCACTCTGTCTTCCCACCCAGACGTCAAAATAAAAACTGCATATTCATCATTGCTGCTTGTCACCAGAATCCGATTCTTCAAATACTGGCTGCAATGTGACAACTTCTTTCCTTCCTAGAAACAGAGAAAGCGATGCTTTTCCCAAAGGGCATGACAATGAGAACCATAGCCAGATGCACACCGTTTTTCCTATCCACTTAAAGCTATTAAAAGTCCATAAAGTTTAAAATGAACAAATTAGTAGCTTTTGAGTATCTCACTCAGTGCTTCTCAACCTGGGGGTCGCGACCCCTGGGGGGTCGTGAGGGGGTGTCAGAGGGGTCGCCAAAGATTATCAGAAAACACAGTATTGTCTGTTGGTCATGGGGGTTCTCCTCCTGAGAAAAATGTATAATGAGGCGGGTGAGACGGTAGTCCTTTGTGATAACAAAGGACTACCGTCTCACCCGCCTCATAGGAAACCTGCTACAAAACAGGAGCTTCTTTGTTGAGTTCCAGGGCCAGAGAAGCAGATGGCGGAAACAGAAGAACGGCCTGCCTCAGGGGAGTGTGCTTGCTCCATCCATGTTCAACATCTACACAAATGACCAGCCACTGCCAGAAGGGACAGAGAGCTTCATCTACGCTGATGATCATGCCATTACTGCTCAAGCAGGGAGCTTTGACATGGTTGAACAGAAGCTCTCCGAAGCTTTAGACGCTCTTACTGCCTATTACAGGGAAAACCAGCTGATCCCTAAGCCATCTAAAACACAGACATGTGCCTTTCACCTTAAGAACAGACAAGCATCCCGAGCTCTGAGGATGACCTGGGAAGGAATCCCACTGGAGCATTGCAGCGCACCCAAATACCTGGGAGTCACTCTGGACCGTGCCATGACCTACAAGAAGCACTGCCTGAACATCAAACAAAAAGTGGGCGCTAGAAACAATATCATACGAAAGCTGACTGGCACAACCTGAGGATCACAACCAGATACAGTGAAGACATCCGCCCTTGCGCTATGCTACTCTGCTGCTGAGTACGCATGCCCAGTGTGGAACACATCTCACCACGCTAAAACAGTGGATGTGGCCCTTAATGAGACATGCCGCATTATCACGGGGTGTCTGTGCCCTACACCACTGGAGAAATTAAACTGTCTACACTGCACCACCTGACATCCGCCGGGAAGTAGCAGCCAATAGTGAAAGGACCAAGGCAGTGACATCTCCAGCCCATCCCTTGTTTGGGTATTAGCCAGCACTTCAACGACTTAAATCAAGAAATAGTTTCTAAGATCTACAGAGACACTCGCTAGAACACCCCAGCAAGCAAGAGTCCAAAAGTGGCAGGCTCAAACCCAGAACCTCAACCAATGGCTGATACCAAATGAGAGACTCCGCCCTGGGCACACAGAAGACTGGGCGACTTGGAAGGCGCCGAACAGACTGCGCTCCGGCACAACGGGATGCAGAGCCAACCTCAAGAAATGGGGCCACAAAGTGAAATCCACAACATGCAAACTACACACCACCTGCTGCAATGCAACCTGAGCCCTGCCACATGCACAATGGAGGACCTCCTTGCGGCAATACCAGAGGCACTCCAAGTGGCCAGATACTAGTCAAAGGACATCTAATCAACTAACAAGCTTGCAAATTCTGTGTTTTGTTTGTTTGTTTGTTTTTGTAAAAAAATGTAATACAAATGTCTGGTTGCTAATTAAATAAATGTCTGGTTGCTGATTAAACACGATAAATAAACAAATAAATAAAATGGGGGTTCTGTGTGGGAAGTTTGGCCCTATTCTATCATTGGTGGGACACAGACTGTTCTTTGATTGTAGGTGAACTATCAATCCCAGCAACTACAACTCCCAAATGTCAAGGTCTATTTTCCCCAAATTTCACATTTGGGCATATTGAGTATTCGTGCCAAGTTTGATCCAGATCCATCGTTGTTTGAGTCCACAGTGCTCTCTGGATGTAGGTGAACTACACCTCCCAAACTCAAGGTCAATGCCCAGCAAACCCGTCTCAGTATTTTCTGTTGATCATGGGAAAATACATCCTGCATATCAGATATTTACATTACGATTCACAACAGTAGCAAAAATTACAGTTATGAAGTAGCAATGAAAATAATGTTATGGTTGGGGGTCACCACAACATGAGGAACTGTATTAAGGGGTCGTGGCGTTAGGAAGGTTGAGAAACTAAAATGATAAAAGGTCTGCAGAACAAGCCCTATGAGGAGCGGCTAAAGGAGCTGGGCATGTTTAGCCTGAAGAAGAGAAGGCTGAGAGGGGATATGATAGCCATGTATAAATATGTGAGAGGAAGCCACAGAGAGGAGGGAGCAAGCTTGTTTTCTGCTTCCTTGGAGACTAGGACGCAAGGGAACAATGGCTTCAAACTACAAGAGAGGAGATTCCATATGAACATGAGGAAGAACTTCCTGACTGTGAGAGCCGTTCAGCAGTGGAACTCTCTGCCCCGGAGTGTGATGGAGGCTCCTTCTTTGGAAGCTTTTAAACAGAGGCTGGATGGCCATCTGTCAGGGGTGATTTGAATGCAATATTCCTGCTTCTTGGCAGGGGGTTGGACTGGATGGCCCATGAGGTCTCTTCCAACTCTTTGATTCTATGATTCTATGAAACACTAACTGAAAAATGGAAAGTGCTTTGCAGGGTTTTTCTCTCATCCCTTACCACCCAATGTTTTTTCAACACACTTAAATCTTTCGACAAGTAGACATTTTTGCATCTTCCTTGACTGCTCTTGTCGAAGATTTCAGAAACCAAAAGGAGCCTGCATGACATTGGTCAAAGGACATTTAATCAACTACCAAGTGGTTTTTGGCTGTTTGTTTGTTTTGTTCTGTTGGAAATGTAATACAATTGTCTGCCACGATAAATAATTAACCGTGTTTCTTTGAGTGGTCACCTGTGAAATTCACACAGCCATATGTTCAGCCATATGGGGATCACAACGAAAAAGGAATGGTTGCTTACCTGTAACCATGTTTCTTTGAGTGGTCACCCGTGACCTACAAGAAGCACTTCCTGAATATCAAGCAAGATGTGGGCACTAGAAACAGTATCATACGAAAGCTTACTAGCACAACCTGGGGATCACAACCAGACACAGTGAAGACATCCGCCCTTGCACTTTGCTACTCTGCTGCTGAGTATGCATGCCCAGTTTGGAACACATCTCACCACGCTAAAACAGTGGATGTAGCTCTTAATGAGACATGCCGCATTATCACGGGGTGTCTGCACCCTACAGCACTGAAGAAATTACACCGTTTAACCAGTATTGCACCACCTGGCATCCATCAGGAAGTAGGAGCCAATAGTGAAAGGACCAAGGCAGTGACATCTCCAGCTCATCCCCTGTTTGGGTATCAGCCAGCACGTCAATAACTTAAATCAATAAATAGTTTTCTAAGATCTACAGAGACACTCGCTGGAACACCCAGCAAGCGAGAGTCCAAAAGTGGCAGGCTCAAACCCAGAACCTCAGTCAATGGCTGATACCAAATGAGAGACTCCCTCCTGGGGACACAGAAAACTGGGTGACTTGGAAGGCGCTGAACAGACTTCGCTCTGGTACCACGAGATGCCAACCTTAAGAAATGGGGCCACAAAGTGGAATCCATGACATGCGAGTGTGGAGAAGAGCAAACCACTGACCACCTGCTGCAGTGCAACTTGAGCCCTGCCACATGCACAATGGAGGACCTCTTGCAGCAACACCAGAGGCACTCCAAGTGGCCAGATACTGGTCAAAGGACATTTAATCAACTACCAAGCTTGCCAACTTTGTGTTTTGTTTGTTTGTTAAAAAATGCAATACAACGGCTTGGTTTGCTCCTGACATGATAAATAAATAAATATCTGCTTCTCTGGCCTTGGAACTCAACCAAAAAGCTCCTGTTTTGTAGCAGATTTCCCATGAAGCAGGTCCAATGTGGGCTAGGCAAAACTACGGTGAGGTGGATCTGTAATTGGTTAAATGGACGAACCCAGAGGGTGCTCCCCAAGGCTTCCTCTTCATCTTGGAAAGAAGTGATGAGTGGAGTGCCACAAGCAGGGTTCCCCCCTGGGCCCGGTCCTGTTCAACATCTTTATTAATGACTTAGATGAAGGACTAGAAGGCAGGATCATCAAGTTTGCAGTCGACACCAAATTGGGAGGGAGAGCCAAGACTCCAGAGGACAGGAGCAGGATTCAAAACGATCTTGACAGATGAGAGAGATGATTGGCCAAAACTAACAAAATGAAGTTCAACAGGGACAAATGCAAGATACTCCACTTAGGCAGGAAAAACAAAATGCAAAGATACAGAATGGGGGACAATGCCTGGCTCGAGAGCAGTACGTGTGAAAAAGATCTTGGAGTCCTCGTGGACAACAAGTTAAACATGAGCCAACAATGTGATGTGGCGGCAAAAAAAGCCAATGGGATTTTGGCCTGCGTCAATAGGAGCCTAGTGTCTAGATCTAGGGAAGTCATGCTCCCCATGCTCTATTCCGCTTTGGTTAGACCACACCTGGAATATTGTGTCCAATTCTGGGCACCACAATCCAAGAGAAATAGTAACAAGCTGGAATGTGTCCAGTGGAGGGCGACTAAAATGATCAAGGGTCTGGAGAACAAGCCCTATGAAGAGTGGCTTAAAGAGCTGAGCATGTTTAGCCTGAAGAAGGCTGAGAGGAGACATGATAGCCATGTATAAATATATGAGAGGAAGTTATAAGGAGGAGGGAGCAAGCTTGTTTTCTGCTTCCCTGGAGACTAGGACGCAATGGAACAATGGCTTCAAACTACAAGAGAGGAGATTCCATCTGAACATTAGGAAGAACTTCCTGACTGTGAGAGCCGTTCAGCAGTGGAACTCTCTGCCCTGGAGTGTGGTGGAGGCTCCTTCTTTGGAAGCTTTTAAGCAGAGGCTGGATGGCCATCTGTCAGGGGTTTTATTTTTATTTGTCGTGTCAGAGCAACCAGTCCATTATATTACATTTCTAACAGAACAAAGCAAACAGACAGAAAAATACACAACTTGGTATTAAATGTCCTTTGACCAGTATCTGGCCACTTGGAGTGCTTCCGGTGTTGCTGCAAGGAGGTCCTCCATTGTGCATGTGGCAGGGCTCAGGTTGCATTGCAGCAGGTGGTCAGTGGTTTGTTCTTCTCCACACTCGCATGTCGAGGATTCTACTTTGTAGCCCCATTTCTGAAGGTTGGCTCTGCATCTCGTGGTGCCAGAGCGCAGTCTGTTCAGCGCCTTCCAAGTCGCCCAGTCTTCTGTGTGCCCAGGAGGGAGTCTCTCATTTGGTATCAGCCATTGGTTGAGGTGCTGGGTTTGAGCCTGCCACTTTTGGACTCTTGCTTGCTGAGGTGTTCCAGCGAGTGTCTCTGTAGATCTTAGGGGGACATGAGAGAAGCCTCCTCGCAGGATTGCAAGACATCCGGGTGTCCCCTGGGCAACGTCTTCGTAGACGGCAGATTCTCTTGCCACAGAAGCGACCAGCATGCAAGCAAGCATGCAAAACAACCAGCGGTCCTTTTCAGGACCAACCATGACAATAATCTGTCAGGGGTGATTTGAATGCAATATTCCTGCTTCTTGGCAGAATGGGGTTGGACTGGATGGCCCAGGAGGCCTCTTCCAACTCTTGGATTCTATGAGATGGTAGTCCTATGTGATATTATACATTTTTCTCAGGAGGAGGAGATGATTTACAGTATCCGATGCTGCTGACAGGTCTGTGAACACTGCTCCTGTTATCTGCTGGCTTTCAAAAATAACCCGTGAAATTTCCACAGCCATATGTGCCCATTTCATGGGGACTACGAATCATGCTCTGAACATAGGTCAAAGTATAAGATACCAGTCAAAGAAGATGCCAAATAAATATTTCCAAAGTAAAGCATACAACGCACGAAAGGAAATATTTGCGTCTGCTAGAAAATCCATACTATGTCTTTCCATGATTTTTGACTGCACGTCTTTACTTCATTGGGTTTATAATCTGAAAGAGGAAGGGCTTTATCATTTCAGTTCCTCAAATTCATCTTCCTCCGTCTCTGAATTTCTTCCGCAGCTTCGTACTTTTGGGAAGTTGGGAGAAAGGATTCCTCTAATCCTCGTTTACTTAACAGGAACTTTAGTTTTTCCTTTGCTATTTAAGAGTCAAAGGAAACCTTTAACCTTCTGAAAGTATAGGGATTTTGTGACACCCTAAATCAGGGGTCCTCAAACTATGGCCCGGGGGCCGGATACGGCCCTCCAAGGTCATTTACCCGGCTCTCGCTCAGGGTCAACCTAAGTCTGAAACGACTTGAAAGCACACAACAACAACAACAACAACAATCTTATCAGCCAAAAGGAGGCCCACACTTCCCATTAAAATACTAATCTATATAAATAAAAATGTAATGTTCGTTTGTGGTATTCACAGAACTCAGAAACCATGGGGCAATTGACACCAAATTTGGACGCTATGTCCCTAACAACCCAATGTATGTTCTCCACTCAAAAAAACAACGAAAACCAAAAGCAGAAAGGACTTCTAAACTGCATGTCCACAAAGCAGAAACTGCATGACCACAAAGAGACCCATCAATAGGCTAAATATTTCTGAATATTTGCATAAAACTGTAATTTAAGATATAACTGCCCAACTCTTATTAAACCATTATTCTAACCTCCTTCAATGTAAATGTACTTATTATTAAAATAATAAAAATAATAAAAATAATAGAGTAAAATAATGAAAATGCAATAAAAACAGTAATAATAGAGTAAAATAATAAATATAGTAATAATATAGTCCAGCGTATCTGTCCGAACGTATCTCCCTCTACGTCCCACCACGGAATTTAAGATCATCTGAGGGGGCCCTGCTCTCGACTCCACCGCTTTCCCAAGCAAGGCTGGTGGGGACGAGGAGCAGGGCCTTCTCAGTGGTGGCCCCCCACCTGTGGAACTCACTCCCAGTGGATATCAGGGCATCGACATCACTCCTGTCCTTTAGGAGGAAGGCAAAGACGTGGTTGTGGGACCAGGCCTTCGGGCAATCTGCTAACTAGATAGGACAACCAGGCAATTAGGACCGGCAGGACTGATATATGTGGACTGATAAATGTGGAAGAAAACTCTGAACCATGAGATAGCGAACATTGACTGGCAATAAGGAAAAAGCGGTTTGTATCGGTTTGTATGAAATTTTATTGGTTTTATTGGTTTTAACGGGTTTAGATGCAATGTATTGTTGTTGTTTGCTAATTTGTGTTATTTTGCTTTATTGTTTATTATTGATGTATGCTATGGGCATCGAATTGTGCCTTGGTTGTGTAAGCCGCCCTGAGTCCCCTTCGGGGTGAGAAGGGCGGGGTAAAAGTAAACCAAATAAATAATAAATAAATAAATAAATAGGGGAAAATACTCTAAATGTAATAATAATAATAAAGCAAAATAATAAATAGAATAATAATAGAGCAAAGTAATGTAAATATAATAATAACTGAGTGAAATAATAAATGTAATAAAATAATACTAATAACAGAGTGAAATAATAAATAACCTTGACTTGAGTATAAGCCGAGGGGAGCTTTTTCAGCCTAAAAAAGGGGCTGAAAAACTAGGCTTATACTCGAGGATATACAGTAATATATTGTATTTACTTTTTACTTGTAAGTCACTCTGAGTCCCCTTTGGGGTGAGAAGGGCGGCATATAAATGTCGTAAATACATAATAAATAAATAAATTTACATAATGATTCATAACAGTAGCAAAAGTACAGTTGTGAAGTAGCAATGAAAATAATGTTCTGGTTGGGGGTCACCACAACACGAGGAACTGTATTAAGGGGTCATGGCATTACGAGGGGAGCGTGCTTGCTCCATCCATGTTCAACATCTACACAAATGACAAGCCACTGCCAGAAGGGACAGAAAGTTTCATCTATGCTGATGATCGTGCCATTACCGCTCAAGCAGGGAGCTTTGAGATGGTAGAACAGAAGCTCACCGAAGCTCTAGGTGCTCTTACTGCCTATTACAGGGAAAACCAACTGATCCCTAATCCATCTAAAACACAGACATGCGCCTTTCACCTTAAGAACAGACAAGCATCCCGAGCTCTGAGGATTACCTGGGAAGGAATCCCACTGGAGCATTGCAGCACACCCAAATACCTGGGAGTCACTTTGGACCGTGCTCTGACCTACAAGAAGCACTGCCTGAACATCAAACAAAAAGTGGGCGCTAGAAACAACATCATACGAAAGCTGACTGGCACAACCTGGGGATCACAACCAGGCACAGTGAAGACATCTGCCCTTGCGCTATGCTACTCTGCTGCTGAGTATGCATGCCCAGTGTGGAACACATCTCACCACACTAAAACAGTAGATGTGGCTCTTAACGAGACATGCCGCATTATCACAGGGTGTCTGCGACCCACACCACAGGAGAAATTACACTGCTTAGCCGGTATTGCACCACCTGACATCCGCCGGGAAGTAGCAGCCAATAGTGAAAGGACCAAGGCAGAGACATCTCCAGCTCATCCCCTGTTTGGGTATCAGCCAGCACGTCAACGACTTAAATCAAGACATAGTTTTCTTAGATCTACAGAGACACTCGCTGGAACACCCCAGCAAGCGAGAGTCCAAAAGTGGCAGGCCCAAACCCAGCACCTCAATTCATGGGTGATACCAGATGAGAGACTCCCCCCTGGGCACACAGAAGACTGGGCGACTTGGAAGGCGCTGAACAGATTGCGCTCTGGCACCACGAGATGCAGAGCCAATCTTAAGAAATGGGGCTACAGGGTGGAATCCTCGGCATGCGAGTGCGGAGAAGAGCAAACCACTGACCACCTGCTGCAATGCACCCTGAGCCCTGCCACATGCATGATGGAGGACCTTCTTGCGGCAACCCCAGAGGCACTCCAAGTGGCCAGATACTGGTCAAAGGACATTTAACCAAATACCAAATTTGCAAAATCTGTATGGTTTTTTTTCTTTCTTTTTTTTCCCTTTTCTTTTTAATCTCTGTGTTTGTTTTGCTCTGTTAGAATTGTAATACAATGGTCGCTGATGACACGATAAATAAATAAAATGGCATTACGAAGGGGAAATGAAGGGGAAATCCTCCTCTTGATTCGAGCCTTTCTCCATAATTTAGAGTGTCATGAAATCCCCATATTGTCAGGTATATCACCTTGGTTTAGATTCGAGGAGGGGTTTATAAGCTTTAAGGATTTTCAACTCTACCTTTTCTCAGCCTTTCGATGCTCTTTGTGGCTCTGCAGAACTCCTCCCTTATTGATTTGCAGCATCTCTCTGCTTTCCTAGTTCTTTTCTCACTATTCACGCTTCCCATGTACGCCCCTAAGAAAACTGCAGCCTCTTTCTGCTTCAATCCACAGCAACCCATATTTCCGTCTTCTTCTCATAGATCAGTGGTTCTCAACCTTGCTAATGCTGCGACCCCTTAAAACAGTTCCTCATGTTGTGGAGACCCCCAACCATAAAATTATGAACAAAATCTGGCTACCAGTATTAAAAAACTCTAAAATTATAACAGCTAAACAACAGAGAGGAAAAAACCAGGCACAGATTAACACCTCCCAGCAACAGATTTTCCCAGGCTCAGGCAGGCCTTCAAATGCTAATGAAGGTGATCAGCTAAACATTCACACCTAACTGCAGCAGGGAAGAGCTCCTTGCCCCACCCCAGCCATTCCACAGATATATAAACCCATTTTTCCTACTTCCAACAGACCTCACAACCTCTGAGGATGCTTGCCATAGATGCAGGCGAAACGTCAGGAGAAATGCCTCTAGAACATGGCTCTATAGCCCGAAAAAACCCACAAGAACCATAAAAATATTTTTTGTTGCTTCTTCATAACTGTAATTTTGCTCCTGTCATGAATTGTAATGTAAATAGCTGTTATTCAGGATGTATTATCATTCACCGGACAAATACCCAATAATCAGAAATTTAAATACTGGTGGGGTTGGGGGAAGTTTGTCACTTGGGAGTTGTAGTTGATGGGATATATAGTTCACCTACAATCAAAGAGCATTCTGAACTCCACCAGTGATGGAATTGAACCAAACTTGGCACACAGAACTCCCTTGAACAACAGAAAATATTGGAAGGGTTTGGTGGGCATTGACCTTGAGTTTGGGAGTTGTAGTTCACCTACATCCAGAGAGTACTGTGGACTCAAACAATGATAGATCTGGACCAAACTTGGCACTGATACTCAATATGCCCAAATGTGAACTCTGGTGTAGTTTGGGGGAAATGGACCTTGACATTAGGGAGTTGTAGTTGTTGAGATTTATAGTTCACCTACAATCAAAGAGCATTCTGAACTCCACCAGTGATGGAATTGAACCAAACTCGGCACACATAACTCCCATGACCAGCAGAAAATACTGGAAGGGTTAGGTGGGTTTTGCCTTGAGTTTTGGAGTTGTAGTTCACCTACATCCAAAGAACATTGTAAACTCAAACAATGATGAATCTTGATGTCAAACGTGGCACAAATACTTAATATGCCCAATCATGAACACTTTTGGGAGTTTGGGGGGAAATAGACCTTGACATTTGGGGGTTGTAGTTGCTGGGATTTATAGTTCATCTATAATCAAAGACAATTCTGAACCCCATCAATGAGAGAATTGGGGCAAACTTCCCACACAAAACCTGCACGATCAATAGAAAATACTGTGTTTTCTGATGGTCTTTGGTGACCCCCCTGGCGACCCCCCCCCAGGGGTCCCGACCCCCAGGTTGAGAAACGCTGTCATAGATCATGTTGAAGACAGTAACATCATTTTACCCACCTTTGCCACTATTTTAGTTTTGGAGAGACTCCACTGCTCATTCCAGATTTTAGCACTAATCATAAAGTACAAAAGTCACCTCTACATGCCCTTATCTTTTCAGTATTAGGGGGAAAGCTTCTCAAATGCTTCACAAACATTTCCTAAAGATGGAAGAGACCCCAGGGGAGGAAGACACAATCAAAGCCCTTTTGACAGATGCCCATCCAGCCTCAACTTAGAAACTCCCAGAGAAGGAGACTCAACCAGACTCCCGGGAAGATGAACAGATCGTAGCATCAAAAAGTTCTTTCTAACACCTTATTTATTTATTTACAACATTTTTATGCCGCCCTTCTCACCCCGAAGGTTTACATAAAATATATAATATTATTAGGATAGTACAATATCAGCATTGCACTATACCGCTACATCGTAATATTATTAGTAATATTACATGTAATATAAATATATAATTATAATATATTATTATTATTATATTGCATTACATTATAATATTATAAATTATATTATACTAGACGTCCCCTGTCACGCGTTGCTGTGGCCCACATGGGGGTTCTGTGTGGAAGGTTTGGCCCAATTCTATCGTTGGTGGGATTCAGAATGCTCTGTGAACTATAAATCCCAGAAACGACAGCTCCCAAATGTCAAGATTCTATTTTCTCCAAACCGCCAGTGTTCACATTTGGGCATATTGAGTATTCATATTGAGTAGAGTTTGGTCCAGATCCATCATTGTTTGTGTCCACAGTGATCTCTGGATGTAGGTGAACTATAACTCCAAAACCAAAGGACACTGCCCACCAAACCCTTTCAGTATTTTCTGTTGGTCATGGGAGAACTCTGTGCCAAGTTTGGTTCAATTCCATCGTTGGTGGGGTTCAGAATGCTCTTTGACTGTAGGTGAACTATAAATCCCAGGAACTACAACTCCCAAATGACAAAAGCAATTTTGTGAGTTAAGGACATACATTGGGTTGTTAGGTGTCTTGTGTCCAAATTTGGTGTCAATTCCCCCAGTGGTTTTTGAGTTCTGTTAATCCCACAAACGAACATTACATTTTTATTTATATAGATTACCTATATATATATATATATATATATATATATATATGTATGTATGTATGTATGTATATATAAATGCTCTGTGCATAATGAGTGCCTTAAAAACAAAAGAACCAATGAACGAAATCACACCAAATTTGGCAACAAAACATCTCACAACACAAGGAGTGACCATCACTCAAAAATTTATGATTTTGTCATTTGGGAGTTGTAGTTGCTGGGATTTATAGTTCACCTACAATCAAAGAGCATTCTGAACTCCACCAATGATGGAATTGAACCAAACTTGGCATTCAGAACTCCCATCACCAACAGAAAATACTGGAAGGGTTTGGTGGACATTGACCTTGAGTTTGGGAGTTGTAGTTCACCTACATCCAGAGAGCACTGTGGATTCAAACAATGATGGATCTGGACCAAACTTGGCACAAATACTCAATGTGCTGAAATGTGAACACTGGTGGAGTTTGGCGGAAATAGACCTTGACATTTGGGAGTTGTAGTTGCTGGGATTTATAGTTTACCTACAATCAAAGAGCATTCTGAACCCCACCAACGACAGAATTGGGGCAAACTTCCCACACAGAACCCCCATGGCCAACAGAAAATACTTAAGGCCATCCAGTCCAACTCCCCTCACAAGAACAAGAAAAAGTAATCAAAGCCCTCCTGACAAAGCGCCATTTAGCCATATAGATAGATAATTAGATATATATGATTCACACACACACACAGAGATAGTATCAGATTTGAAAGGGACCCCTAAAGAAGGACAATTATATGTTCCATGTTCCAGAGTAGGCAAACCAGACAATTACCACATCAACACTGACGAAGAAACAGCAAGAAATACTGTTTACCCACAAGCATAAAGAAATTACATATATTGGAAACCAACACTATCTCATTACTTTTCCAGATCACCAGACTGGGCCACAGCAATGCGTGGCAGGGGACAGCTAGTATATTATATTATTAGGATAGTACAATATCAGCATTGCACCATACCACTACATCGCAATATTATTAATAATATTACATGCAATATAAATATATAATTATAATATCATATTATTATTATATTGCATTACATTATAATATTATAAATTATATTATATTATAATATATTATATTATAGCACAGGAGACAAGGTGGAACTGTTCCCTGGTCCCCTCTCTCTTCACTCTGGCCCAGAGCGACAGTTGATGCTAGGGAGAGGGGTCTCCAGTTGATGGCACCTCCCTACAAAGGATTCCCCCAAGCAGGAAGCAGTCAAGCTTTGAAGCCGCAAAGCCATTAAATGCTAATCAAGCTGACCAATTGCAATATTCACACTTGCCTCAAAGTTCTGAACATTCTACAGATATATAAACCCCACTTGCCAAGTTTCCAACAGACCTCACAACCTAGATGTGGGCGAAACGTCAGGAGAGAATGCTTCTGGAACATGACCATACAGCCTGGAAAACTCACAGTGATTCCAGCCATGAAGCCTTCCACAATACATTCTTCCTAATGCTTAGGTGGAATCTCTTTTCCTGAAAGCATTCCTCCGAAAACCAGCTGGCCCTCTCCTCCTCAATGGGACCTCCTTTCAAATATTTCAACATGGCTGCTCTCAGCCTTCTCCATTGTAAACATCTCCCTCGGAGGGCTTGCCTTCCAAACGTTCGATCATTTTGGTCAGCCTTCTCTGGATGCATTCCATCTTGTTCATCATCTCCTTCTCGCCTTGGACATCGTATTCGAGGTGAGGCCTGAGCAAAGACGAAGTGGGGAAAGGGGGGCCCTGCTGTTCCTGGAGAGACCGAGTCGTGAAGTGAAGAAGGAAAAAAAATCCCTTCCAAGTGGAAGGCAATCTTTTCGATGCTTGGGGAGCATCCTGGGTAAAGAGAAATCCCCAAAAAGGTCCGGAGGTATTTCCTAGCTGTTCAAGAAGAATATGCATACTCAGTAGATTAGATAAATAAATGGAGTCTTTTGCTTTAGTCGGCTGCGAGTCGGGATGTTCACATGCAGTCTACCTTTGTTTCTGTTGTGACTCAGCTTGACTCTGAGTCTGAAGCTGAGCCCTGTGGGCTTTGTGAGCCAGAGTTCCTACAAGATGATGAGTAGGATGATGGGTTACAGATTTCTGTACATGTTTCAGACATGATTGACAGTGGGACTGCAGAAGGGGAAACAGCAAGTCAGTTCTCAGGGGAAAAGAATGCTAGTGAGACTGAGAACGAGAGTGAATTCCCACACGGCCTTCTTTGCCTTCCCACAATGATTCGGTCCAGCTGCAGGACCAAGATAAGGCATTAGAGAGCCTTGAAGATAATGAATTAATGAGCAGGCAAGATCGTCTGCAATTAAGGGTCCGGAGAAGCTCTCGCTTAGCTAGCAAGCGAGAAGCCAAGTTTGCCAAGGGTCATCGCAATGCGTTCATGTCTGCTAAGGGTATTTAGTAGGCTTCGGCGGTTTCGTTCGTTAATTTCGTAATTAATTTCGTTATTAATTCGTATTTAAATTAGCTTACGATCCATGCAGGAATAGTGTGAGGAGTAAATTAGATTCGAAACAATTTTTTCAATTTATTTCGTTATTGTTTCGTTATTATTTCGTAATTTTTTTCGCATGTCTGGTGCAAGTTTTATAGTTGTTGTTTGTTTTATCACACCAACAGTCAACAACAGAGGGAGAGGGAAGCTTCAGAAGTTCCCCCTGTCCCATTTGGAGGTTTTTTTAGCATATTGCGCAATCGTGTCCGCCATTAACGAATCAATTCGAAATTAACGAAATTTCGTAAATAACAAAATTTTGAAATCTCAAAATTTCGGAAGTATTTAGAATTTGGAAACGCTAGCGCCCCCTGGAAACGAATCGAGTTTAGAAACAAATTTTTCCGTGGTTACCCAGCCCTAGCCTTCACGCTGACACACAGGGGTTGTCAGTTCAACGTAGTTCTTTCCATGCAAACTTCTATAGATTAACCTTGGCTTTAAGCAGCATGCTTCTGGCTTCCTGAGTCTGGGATTCTGGGTCTTGCGTCCAACTGTTTTTCATGAACTACTGTTTGACCATTGCTTAAAGGATTATGCTTCATGTTTTTGCCTTTGGATCTTGGGAACTGTGTCTTTGCATTTAAGCCTTTTAGAACTTCGCATTTCTTATACTATGTTTTGATTTTGCCTTTTCTTCAATAAATTTATTTATTTATTTATTTATTTCGGGTGCTTCTCAACCCCCTAAGGGGGACTCAGGGCGGCTTACAAAAGGCACAATTCGATGCCTAACAATTCACAAAATACAATACAATATACAATACACAAATTTACCATAAACTACAAAATCTACAGCTTTGGTGTGTTGGTGTTTGGGAGTGACCCTGAGTTGCACCAGTTTCTCAATCAAGAGATAAAAGTGAGGGCCAGACTATAGCACAGCATGTTAACTGCCAGCTGCAATAAATCTTGCCAATCGAAAGGTTGACAGTTCGAAGCCTGGATCAGGGTGAGCTTCTGGTCTTTAGTCCAGCTTCTGCTACCTAGCAGTTCAAAAGCCAATGTGGGACTGTGGCGCAGTTGGTTGGGAGTCAGCTGCATTAAGATCACTACTGACCAAAAGGTCATGAGTTCAAAGCCAGCCCGGGTTGGAGTGAGCTTCCGACCAATTTGTGTAGCTTGGTGTTGACCTTTGCAGCCCGAAAGACAGTTGCATCTGTCAAGTAGGAAATTTAGGTACCGCTTATGCGGGGATGCTAATTTACGATGCCATAAAAATCTCCAGCAAGCATGCAAAGAATGAGGAAGCACTTCATCGGTGTCACAAATGGTCGGTGACACTGATGAAGTACTTCCTCATTCTTTGCATGCTTGCTGGAGATTTTTATGGCATCGTAAACCAGTGTCACAAATGGTCGGTGGGAGCCCCCGGTGGCACAGTGGGTTAAATCCCTGTGCCAGCAGGACTAAAGACTGACAGGTCGCAGGTTCGAATCCGGGGAGAGGCGGATGAGCTCCCTCTATAAGATCCAGCTTCTCATGCGGGGACATGAGAGAAGCCTTCCACAAGGATGATAAAACATCAAATCATCCGGGCGTCCCCTAGGCAACGTCCTTGCAGACGGCCAATTCTCTCACACCAGAAGCGACTTGCAGTTTCTCAGGTCGCTCCTGACACGACCAAAACAAAAACAAAAACCAACAACAAATGGTCGGTGAAGCAACAGCTCCCCCGGTGGCCAGAATACCTTCATGAAAAAGCTGGAATGTTAAAGAGTCTCTGTCTATATATGTTGTGTGTCTATGGCATTGAATGTTTGCCATATATATGTACATTGTAATCCGCCCCGAGTCCCCTGCAAGGTGTGAAGGGTGGAATAGAAATACTGCAAATAAATAAATAAATAAATAAATGCACAAGCAGGTGTCCAAAAAAAGCTGACCAAAATGATCAAAAAGCCTGGAAACAATGAATCCTTATGAGGAGCAGCTTAGGAAGCTGGGAATGTTTAGCTTGGAAAGAGAAGGTTGAGAAAAGGGGATGTGAGAGCCATGTTTATAAATTATAGAATCATAGGGTTGGAAGAGACCTCGTGGGCCATCCAGTCCAACCCCATTCTGCCAAGAAGCAGGAATATTGCATTCAAATCACCCCTGAGAGATGGCCATCCAGCCTCTGTTTAAAAGCTTCCAAAGAAGGAGCCTCCACCACACTCCGGGGCAGAGAGTTCCACTGCTGAACGGCTCTCACAATCATGAAGTTCTTCCTCATGTTCAGATGGAATCTCCTCTCTTGTCGTTTGAAGCCATTGTTCCGCGCCCTAGTCTCCAAGGAAGCAGAAAACAAGCTTGCTCCCTCCTCCCTGTGGCTTCCTCTCACATATTTATACACGGCTATCATATCTCCTCTCAGCCTTCTCTTCTTCAGGCTAAACATGCCCAGCTCCTTTAGCCGCTCCTCATAGGGCTTGTTCTCCAGACCTTTTATCATTTTAGTCGCTCTCCTCTGGACACATTCCAGCTTGTCAATATCTCTCTTCAATTGTGGTGCCCAGAATTGGACACAATATTCCAGATGTGGTCTAACCAAAGAGGGGTAGCATGACTTCCCTCGATCTAGACACTATGCTCCTATTGATGCAGGCCAAAATCCCATTGGCTTCTTTTGCCGCCACATCACATTGTTGGCTCATGTTTAACTTGTTGTCCACGAGGACTCCAAGATCTTTTTCACACGTACTGCTCTCGAGCCAGGCATTGTCCCCCATTCTGTATCTTTACATTTCGTTTTTCCTGCCAAAGTGGAGTATCTGGCATTTGTCACTGTTGAACTTCATTTTGTTAGTTTTGGCCAATCATCTCTCTAATCTGTCAAGATCGTTTTGAATCCTGCTCCTGTCCTCTGGAGTATATCCCTCCCAATTTGGTATCCTCCTCCAACTCTTACGATTCTATGATACGTCTCTCTCTCGATTATATTGACAAGCTGGAATGTGTCCAGAGGAGGGCAACTAAAATGATAAGGGTCTGGAGAACAAGCCCTATGAGCTTAAGGAGCTGGGCATGTCTAGCCTGAAGAAGGGAAGGCTGAGAGGAGATATGATAGCCATGTATAAATATGTGAGAGGAAGTCACAGGGAGGAGGGAGCAAGCTTGTTTTCTGCTTCCTTGGAGACTAGGACGCAATGGAACAATGGCTTCAAACTACAAGAGAGGAGATTCCATCTGAACATGAGGAAGAACTTCCTGACTGTGAGAGCCGTTCAGCAGTGGAACTCTCTGCCCCGGAGTGTGGTGGAGGCTCCTTCTTTGGAAGCTTTTAAACAGAGGCTGGATGGCCATCTGTCAGGGGTGATTTGAATGCAATATTCCTGCTTCTTGGCAGAATGGGGTTGGACTGGATGGCCCATGAGGTCTCTTCCAACTTTTTGATTCTATGATTCTATGATCCTATCTGATCAGCTCTGGTGCTCTGGAGACAATGGAAGGAAAGGTTTAAAGTTGCAAACCAAGAGATTCCTCCTAAACACTAGGAAGAATTCAAGTGGAATATGTTGTCTGGGCGTCTAGCGGAATCTGTAAACAGAGGCTGGGTGGCCATCTGTCGGGAGGGCTTTGATGGTGTCTTCCTGCCTGGTGGAGATGGGGTCCCTTCCAACTATAAGATCCTATAAGGATGATGACAATGGAGTCTCCTTCTTGGGAGGTTTCAAAGCAGAAGTTGGATGACCATCTGTCGGGAGGGCTTTGATGGTGTCTTCCTGCCTGGTGGAGATGGGGTCCCTTCCAACTATAAGATCCTATAAGGATGATGACGATGGAGTCTCCTTCTTGGGAGGTTTTAAAGCAGAAGTTGGATGGCCATCTGTCAGGAGGGCTTTGATGGTGTCTTCCTGCCTGGTGGAGATGGGGTCCCTTCCAACTATAAGATCCTATAATGATGATGATGATGGAGTCCCCTTCTTGGAAGGTTTTAAAGCAGAAGTTGGATGGCCATCTGTCAGGAGGGCTTTGATGGTGTCTTCCTGCCTGGTGGAGAAGGGGTACCTTCCAACTATAATATCCTTTAAGGATGATGACGATGGAGTCTCCTTCTTGGGAGGTTTCAAAGCAGAAGTTGGATGACCATCTGTCGGGACGGCTTTGATGGTGTCTTCCTGCCTGGTGGAGATGGGGTCCCTTCCAACTCTAAGATCCTATAATGATGATGATAATGGAGTCCCCTTCTTGGGAGGTTTAAAGCAAAAGTAGGATGGCCATCTGTCGGGAGGGCTCTTGTCTGCTTGAGGCAAGTGCGAACGTTGCCATTGGCCAGCTTGATTAGCACTGAAGGGCCTTGCAGCTTCAAAGGCTGGCTGTTTGCTGCTATGGCAGGCATAGAGGTGGAAGAGGCAGAAGGGGGCTGGGCTGGGTGCCCACCATATGTCTATCTCAATCATATCTATTCCTGGCTGTGTGGACATCTGTCTGGAGGGCTTGGATGGTGTCCTCCTGTCAGGCAGAAACAGGTTGGACTGAATGGTCCTTGGGGGTCTCTAGGTGTTTTTTGGTCTTCTTTCAAGTTCTAGAGCAGGTTTGGGCCCTCCAGGTGTTTTGGACTTCAACTCCCACAATTCCTAGCGGCCTCAGGCCCCGAGGCCTGAGGCCGCTAGGAATTGTGGGAGTTGAAGTCCAAAACACCTGGAGGGCCCAAACCTGCTCTAGAGGTAAGGCTCTTTTGTTGTGTGTTGCCAAGACATCAACTTCTGGCTCTGCGTCGACTGCCCAGCTCCCCATTTCCTCAAGCCTAGGCCCAAAGCCCCCCAATTCCTTCCCCATTTTGGGGGTCTCCCTCCAATCCAGCCACTCCAAACCCAAGCAGGACCCTTCCCCTCCTCTCCAAAAACCCCCTCCCCACCCCAAAAAGGGCCCTACCTGCGCGCGCAGCTTTTCTCTCACCCGCAGCCTCTCTCTCTCTCTCTCTCTCTCTCTCTCTCGACGCAGGTGCTTCTCCCTCACAGGCTTCCCGGCAGGCACTGCGGCACCGGCAGCCGCTCGGCCCCGCCCCAAAACAACCTCCTTAAAGGGGAGGGCCCAAGACAACCTCCTTAAAGGGGAGGGCGGCTCCTTCTTTTCTGTCGGAGGATAAGTAACCTCCCTTTCTTGACTTATTTATTTATATACTAGTCATCCCCTGCCACGCGTTGCTGTGGATCTGTGTGGGAGGTTTGGCCCAATTCTATCGTTGGTGGGACTTCAGAATGCTCTGTGATTGTAGTTGAACTGTAAATCCCAGCAACTACAACTCCCAAATGACAAAATCATTTTTTTGAGTGAAGGACATAGATTGCTTTGTGTGCAGTCTTGTGTCCAAATTTGGTGTCCAGTGGTTTTTCAGTTATGCTCCTTGATTGTAGGTGAACTATAAATCCCGGCAACTACAACTCCCAAATGTCAAGATTCTATTTTCCCCAAACTCCACCATTGTTCACATTTGGGCATATTGAGTATTCGTGTAGAGTTTGGTCCAGATCCATCATTGTTTGAGTCCAGAGTGATCTCTGGATGTAGGTGAACTACAACTCCAAAACCCTTCCAGTATTTTCTGTTGGTCATGGGAGTCTTAATGAGACATGCCGCATTATCACAGGGTGTCTGCGCCCCACACCACTGGAGAAATTACACTGCTTAGCCAGTATTGCACCACCTGACATCCGCCGGGAAGTAGCAGCCAATAGTGAAAGGACCAAGGCAGAGACATCTCCAGCTCATCCCTTGTTTGGGTATCAGCCAGCACGTCAACGACTTAAATCAAGACATAGTTTTCTAAGGTCTACAGAGACACTCGCTGGAACACCCCAGCAAGCGAGGGTCCAAAAGTGGCAGGCCCAAACCCAGGACCTCAATCCATGGGTGATACCAAATGAGAGACTCCCCCCTGGACACACAGAAGACTGGGCGACTTGGAAGGCGCTGAACAGACTGCGCTCTGGCACCACGAGATGCAGAGGCAATCTTGAGAAATGGGGCTACAAAGTGGAATCCACAACATGCGAGTGGGGAGAAGAGCAAACCACAGACCACCTGCTGCAATGCAACCTGAGCCCAGCCACATGCACAATGGAGGACCTTCTCGCGGCAACCCCAGAGGCACTCCAAGTGGCCAGATACTGGTCAAAGCACATTTAACCAACTACCAAGTTTGCAAAATCTGTGTTTTTTCTTTTGCGTGTGTGTTTGTTTGTTTTTTAATCTGTGTGTTTGTTTTGTTCTATTAGAATTGTAATACAATGGTATGGTTGCTGATGACACGATAAATAAATAAATCATCCAACCACAGATCTGTTATAAGTGGTTTTAGGGCAGCATTTTCCAACCTGGGGATCGGGATCCCTGGGAGGTCGCAAGGGAGAGGGGGGGGGTGTCTGAGGAGTCACCAAAGACAATCAGAAAACACAGTATTTTCTATTGTTCATGGGAAATTTCGCCCAATTCTATTATTGGTGGGGCTCAGAATGCTCTTTGATTGTGGGTGAACTATAAATCCCAGCAACTACAACTCCCAAATGTCAAGGTCTATTTCCCCCAAACTCCTCCAGGGTTCACATTTGGGCATATTGAGTATCTGAGCCAAGTTTGTGCCAAATTTGGTCGAGTAACTGAAAATACCTCCTGCATATCAGATATATACCTGACAATTAAGAGTAGATGTGGCTTATTTATTTATTTATTTATTTACTTTATTTGTATACCGCAGTTTCTCAGCCCGTAGGCGACTCAATGCGGTTAACAACAAGAGCAATAATTCAATACTAACAACACATACTATTTAAAAACAATTAACACCATAATATAATAAGTAATTACATATCAATAACAACACATTAACATCTCGTAACTAGAATCATGATCCATCTCGTCATCCATAAATTCCGTTTTTCTATATTCATTGTATTCATTGCACTATTTATCCAAACGCCTGTTCAAATAGCCAGGTTTTCAGTTTTCTTCGAAACACCATCAAAGAGGGGGCAGATCTAATGTTCATGGGAAGGGCATTCCACAGCCAAGGGGCCACCACTGAGAAGGCCCTGTATCTCGTCCCCGCCAAACGTGCCTGTGATGCAGGCGAGATCGAGAGCAGGGCCTCCCCAGAAGATATTAAAGTCCTGGTGGGTTCATAGGCGGAGATATGTTCGGATAGGTAACTTGGGCCAGAACCGTTTAGGGCTTTATAGGCCAACGCCAGCACTTTGAATTGTGCCCAGTAGCAAATTGGTAGCCAATGGACAAAATGACAAAATCAATTTTTTTGAGTGAAGGACATACATTGGGTTGTTAGGTGTCTTGTGTCCAAATTTGGTGTCAATTCGCCCAGTGGTTTTTGAGTTGTTAATCCCACAAACGAACATTACATTTTTATTTATATAGATTATTATCCTTACTATTATTATGTTCTATTGATTTCGGCTTCCAGAGATACATCTTTTATATACAGAGATGTATGCAGCTTTTAGTGGGACAAGAACTGGAACTTGACTGATGAGATTGTTTTATGGTTTTAATAACTGTTTTGATATTTGATGATGTACTGTTTTTAATATGATTTATGTTTAAACAAACAAATTGAAATTGAATCCAGACAAGACAGAGGTACTCCTGGTTAGTCGCAAGGCCGAACAGGGCATAGGGTTACAGCCTGTGTTGGATGGGGCCGCACGCCCCTTGAAGACGCAGGTTCGCAGCTTGGGAGTGAGCCTGGACTCATCGCTGAGCCTGGAAACCCAGGTTTCAGCGGTGACCAGGGGAGCATTTGCACATCTAAAGCTTGTGCGCCAGCTGCCCCCGTATCTTGGGAAGTCTGACTTGGCCACGGTAGTCCACGCTCTAGTTACATCCCGTTTAGACTACTGCAACGCTCTCTACGTGGGATTGCCTTTGAAGACGGCTCGGAAGCTCCAACTAGTCCAACGCTCGGCAGCCATGTTACTAACAGGAGCGGAGCGCAGGGAGCATACAACTCCTCTGCTGCACCAGCTCCACTGGCTGCCGATTTGCTACCGGGCTCAATTCAAAGTGCTGGCGTTGGCCTATAAAGCCCTAAACGGTTCTGGCCCAAGCTACCTATCCGAACGTATCTCTGCCTATGAACCCACCAGGACTCTAAGATCTTCTGGGGAGGCCCTGCTCTCGATCCTGCCTGCATCACAAGCACGGCTGGCGGGGACGAGGGACAGGGCCTTCTCTGTGGTGGCCCCTCGGCTGTGGAACGCCCTTCCCATGGACATTAGATCAGCCCCTTCGTTAATGGTGTTTCGAAGAAAACTAAAAACCTGGCTATTTGAACAGGCGTTCGGATAAACAGTGCAATGAATACGATGAATATAGGAAAACGGAATTACGGATGACGAATTGGATCACGATTCTAGTTACGAGACGTTAATGTGTTGTTTATTGATGTGTCATTACTTTGTATATTATGCTGTTAATGGTTTTTTAAATATTGTATGTTGTTAGGATTGACTTTTTGCTCTTGATGTGAACCGCGTTGAGTCACCTACGGGCTGAGAAACTGCGGTATACAAGCAAAGTAAATAAATAAATAAATAAATAAATAAATAAACTGTGGTTTTAATATTGTAGTTGTATTTGTCAGGGGTGATTTGAATGCAATATTCCTGCTTCTTGGCAGGGGGGTGGACTGGATAGCCCATGAGGTCTCTTCCAACTCTTTGATTCTATGATTCTATGATTCTAAGGCATTGAATTTTAGAATCATAGAATCATAGAATCAAAGAGTTGGAAGAGACCTCATGGGCCATCCAGTCCAACCCCCTGCCAATATTGCATTCAAATCACCCCTGACAAATGGCCATCCAGCCTCTGCTTAAAAGCTTCCAAAGAAGGAGCCTCCACCACACTCCAGGGCAGAGAGTTCCACTGCTGAACGGCTCTCACAGTCAGGAAGTTCTTCCTCATGTTCAGATGGAATCTCCTCTCTTGTAGTTTGAAGCCATTGTTCCGCGTCCTAGTCTCCAAGGAAGCAGAAAACAAGCTTGCTCCCTCCTCCCTGTGGCTTCCTCTCACATATTTATACATGGCTATCGTATCTCCTCTCAGCCTTCTCTTCTTCAGGCTAAACATGCCCAGTTCCCTAAGCCGCTCCTCATAGGGCTTGTTCTCCAGACCCTTGATCATTTTAGTCGCCCTCCTCTGGACACATTCCAGCTTGTCAATATCTCTCTTGAATTGTGGTGCCCAGAATTGGACACAATATTCCAGATGTGGTCTAACCAAAGAAGAATAGAGAGGTAGCATGACTTCCTTAGATCTAGACACTATGCTCCTATTGATGCAGGCCAAAATCCCATTGGCTTTTTTTTGGCGCCACATCACATTGTTGGCTCATGTTTAACTTGTTGTCCATGAGGACTCCAAGATCTTTTTCACACGTACTGCTCTCGAGCCAGGCGTCCCCCATTCTGTATCTTTGCATTTCATTTTTTCTGCCAAAGTGGAGTATCTTGCATTTGTCACTGTTGAACTTCATTTTGTTAGTTTTGGCCCATCTCTCTAATCTGTCAAGATCGTTTTGAATCCTGCTCCTGTCCTCTGGACAATTGGCTCTCCCTCCCAATTTGGTGTCGTCTGCAAACTTGATGATCATGCCTTCTAGCCCTTCATCTAAGTCATTAATAAAGATGTTGAACAGGACCGGGCCCAGGATGGAACCCTGCTTGTGGCACTCCGCTCGTCACTTCTTTCCAAGATGAAGAGGAAGCATTAGTGAGCACTCTCTGTGTTCGTCCACTTAACCAATTCCAGATCCACCTCACCGTAGTTTTGCCTAGCCCACATTGGACTAGTTTCCTTGCCAGAAGGTCATGGGGGACCTTGTCGAAGGCCTTACTGAAATCCTTTTGCCATTATCTATGTGTAAACCGCTTTGAGTCCCCTTAGGAGTGAGAAAAGCGGTATATAAATGCTGTAAATAAAATAAAATAATAAATCTCAGCTGCCAGAGGCCTCCTTTTACCCACCCGGAGATGGAATTACGTAATATTACAAAGTGATCACGCTTGAGAGCAAACCTTGTTATGAAAAAGACACAGTTTTATTTAATGAAAAATCCCTAAAATAGGAGCGTTGGGGGAGACGATGGACCCCGAGAATAAAATGCATCAAATACCAACAAGGCTCCAAAAATCATCCAAAGCTGGAATTGTGAGTGACTGTTTGAGGGGTGAAATCAGAAATGAAGAGAATCGACATGTTTACCAAAAAAAAAGGTATATACAAAACTCAATACTTATGTACAGCGTGTGACACAAATAAAAAAAGAGCACACAGAATTCCAGACAATCTGAATTATAGACACACACAAAATATAGTCAGAATGTGCAAAAAACCCACACAGCAATACAAGGGGACACAGCGGTCCTCGAATGGACCCACATATTGTAACAGTCATGACAGAAGAGTCTGCGTAGAAGCTATGGATACAGACCTTGGAAAACTGCCTATCTCCAAACTGTGGTTCATTCTTGGGAATCCAAAATCCTTCTCTTTGGTAAACCTTCTCTTTAAGAAGCTGGCCGAGTGGAGTTTGAGGAACCCAGGGAAAAAAATGGCTGGGATTCGGTTCTTAGAATTGCAGATTTTCGATCCAAATTCAGGAAGTTACGGCGTACGCCTTCCTTTCTGCTGGATACAAGAGACAACCTCGATCGCATGTCAATTATAAATGGCAGTTCCTAATAGTTTCTGTCATAAAAATCACCAATAATGAAATAATAATGAAACTTTTGTAAGAGTTCTGAAATTTTCACCACCAGAATTTTAGCAACATTGTAGAAGCAAGGCACCAGCACCCCCTAGTGTTCACCAACAGAACTTTAGTTTTGTAACCATTTTCAGTGGTTCTCAACCTGTGGGTCCCCAGGTGTTTTGGCCTACAACTCCCAGAAATCCCAGCCAGTTTACCAGCTGTTAGGATTTCTGGGAGTTGTAGGTCAAAATATCTGGGGACCCACAGGTTGAGAACCACTGATTTAGAACCATGGTTGCACATGCCTACTAGGCAGCTACTTCTTGAAATGAGCCTCTGCTAACTTCCTTGTCGTTTTGCAGACAAAGGAGAGGGTCAACATTGGACACACAAGGGAATTTAGGAGTTTAGGGATGAGCCAGATGACCATAAACACAGCCCCAAATCCTTACAATGACCATAAACACACCCCCAAATCCTTACAATCCCAAGCCTACTTTGTTTTCAAAATCTGGATCCAAGCAGCGGGGTCCGCGGAGAGAAGTGTGAAGTACCAGACTTGTCTGAGCCCCCCTCCTGCACTTTGGAATGACAGATGGGCACAAATGGTATCAGCAGTACACCAGTTTGGTTGGTTGGCTGGAGTGTGTGCGTGTTCAGAAGAAGCCCAACGGGCCATGGGTCCCTGTCACAGCTTGTGCTTCCTTTGGGACAAAAATAATAGAAATTTAGAGTATATGAAAAGTCAAATCATGACGCTGACTTGTTTCCTGGGTGCTGGAAATGCCCTACGTGCGATTCACAGTTGACCACGATGGGGAACCTGTTGATTCAAAGTCCTACCTTGGACTTGCACAGGCTATGAACGTGTCCACTGCATGGATCGTCACCTCAACAAACCCATCTCAAAATAGGCGACTGTCATATGTTCTGCAGCTGATGGTGGTTGGTGATGGAAGGGTTAATGTGAGTATTAGTTCTAGAGGGTTTGGTAATCTGGAAGTAGGAGTTCATGGGTGCAAGCAATTAGGGGTGGAGGTGTGCAGGAGATGGGTTGCAGTTGGGTGTTACTGGATTTAAGGAGCTAACCTTGAGACTGATCTTTGGGAGAAAAGTATCTGTTTTATTTTGGTGGTGGATGCTGCTGGTTTTCCCCCCAGGTCTGTTGGATTTTTCGATATCTTGACCTGTCTCCTGTAATCTTGGAATCCTGGAACCGTGAACCTTTGGACTGGCTTTTGACTATGGTATAGACTCTTCATCCCTGGACTTTGTTTATTGAACTCTCGGCATTTGACCACTGGACTGGACCCTTTTGACTATGGAGTCGTTTTTGCTATCTTTATATTTTATGTTTTGGTCTATTAAAATAGCCAGCAAGTTAAGTGATGTTCTAATTAAACTGTTTGATAAACCAGGAGTTTGATTCATCTCTACCTAAATAAGGCAGAGCCCTGTCAACGTGACAGCGACATAAACAGTCCCTTTATCAACTTCTAGATCAGTGGTTCTCAACCTGTGGGTCCCCAGATGTTTTGGTCTTCAACTCCCAGAAATCCTTACAGCTGGTAAACTGGCTGGGATTTCTGGGAGTTGTAGGCCAAAACACCTGGGGACCCACAGGTTGAGAACCACTGTTCTAGATGGACGGCTATACAGAGCTAGTAGGTTGCACTGAGCTTTAAAAGGGGGACTAGGTTTAAAAGACTTGATATTTTCCTGAAGTGGCAATCTAGTAGGACAGAGGACATAAAGAAGGTTCTGTAGGTTGAACTGGAATCCTGAATATTGCTTAATTTGGACAGAGTGATGTGATTCTGCTGCTTCCTTCCAAATATTGGCAAATAGAGAAGGGCTGGGATAAATGACTCTCCCTCAGTCACAAAGGGTATGGCCATCATTGTCTGGGAAATTATTAGAACACGCAGTACAGCGCTTAAATCCTGTGACGGCCGACAGAGAATATTCAAACCGATAGCAGAGGCAGTCCAAAGCTACTCAGAAACGAGGAGGTTCTCAAGCTGCTGCAATTAGCGGTGGATGAAGAGAACTGGAGGCTGTAGCACCTCCCACTGCCTATACTCATGGGGGAGAGTGGGCGGGGCTACCGCCAACAATGTTTAATGACCTAGAACAGTGGTTCTCAACCTGTGGGTCCCCAGGCCTACAACTCCCAGAAATCCCAGCCAGTTTACCTGCTATTAGGATTTCTGGGAGTTGAAGGCCAAAAGATCTGGGGACCCACAGGTTCTAGAGTCATTAATCATTTTTTACGGTAGCCCCGCCCACTCTCCCCCATGAGTATAGGCAGTGGGAGGTGCTACAGCCTCCAGTTCTCTTCATCCACCGCTAATTGCAGCAGCTTTTCTGCGCAGGTGCTGGAATTACCATATGTGCAATTCACAAGGACTACAATGGGAAACCAGCCTAATTTTGAGAAGTTCTCTCCCTAGATTAACCCAAAGCTGCCCAGTCTTGATCATAAATGACATATGCAAATCAGAAGATGTGGGATATAATGACGAAATACTATTTTGCCAGCTGACATGAAAAGACTTCAGAATTGTGCTTATTCGAAGACATTGTCTTCTATTCATGCTGTCCCTCAAATCCACACATAAAGGGCACATAGAATAAACACCCTTTCCCTGCTGCTTGTTCCAAACTCACGGTGGTTCTTTGACATTCAGGGCTACATGCTAAAATGATCTATCTCACCATTGAGAAGGGAGGTCACAAAGTTTACGACAGGCACCCAAGAACAAAGTCACAAAATCACATTTGGTAGACTAGCCCACAGCACTGGTGAAGAGAAGGCAAAAACCAACACCTAATGCAACTCTATCTGCCAATGGGATCCCACAAGGGAAATGGCAATCTGAGCCGATCTAGCTCTTAAGACGGGCCTTCCAGTACTATTAAGTGAATGGAGTACTCCGTTCAGTAGTTGCCTTTTTCTCTTGAGCAGAATACCAACAGGAAAGGCTTGCCTGAAAGTGATCTGAAGAGAAACAGCTTGAGAGAAAGTGATGCAAATATTCCCCTCTTGAAATCCAGCAGGAAAATAAGACTGATATTCAACCCGCTTGTCCTCTGGGTTGCTGTGAGTTTTCTGGGCTGTGTGGCCATACAGCCCATGGCCATACAGCCTGGAAAACTCACAGCAACACAGTGATTCCAGCCATGAAAGCCTTCAACAATTCCTCTTCCACTGTAACAGCCAAATTTCTGTAACATCCTATAAATCCCTCTTCCATTGTAACAGTCTAGTAATTAGGACAACCACCTTCAGAATATTTTCCCTCCCCATAACCCATCCACTATTTCATTCAAAATCAATTTTCGAAGGAGCTCGTTGTTTCCAAATGCAAAAGGGATCTGGTTTTGGGCTCCATGCCCCACTTGGTGAAAGAGAGGCATCGTAGGCTTTGGGCAAATAAGGTCTTTTGACCCATCATGTGCCCAGGTACGTTTTCAGCCAAGACTAGTGTCATGGTCCCAAAAATGTAGTGATCAATCTTCTCCGTAAATGGGATTAATTTATTTTAGAAGGTTGTTGTAGGTTTTTTTCAGGCTGTATGGTCATGTTCTAGAGGCATTCTCTCCTGACGTTTCACCTGCATCTATGGCAAGCATCCTCAGAGGTTGTGAGGTCTGCTGGAACTAGGAAAAAGGGTTTATATATCAGGGTGGGACAAAGAACTCTTGTCTGCTGGAGCTAGGTGTGAATGTTTCAACTGACCACCTTGATTAGCATTTGATGGCCTGGCAGTTTTTTTGGTGTGGCTTGTTAGTGCCTGGGGCAATCTTTTGTTGAGAGGTGATTAGCTGTCCCTGATTGTTTCCTCTCTGTTGTTTTGCTGTTGTAATTTTAGAGTTTTTTTAATACTGGTAGCCAGGTTTTGCTCATTTTCATGGTTTCCTCGTTTTTGGCTGCGAGATAACTGAGAAGACAACGTAATGTAGCACGGATCAGACAATAGCAAGATTGATAAAGGAAACATCTCCAGACTAAACAGGAAAGTGCTAGGAGACTGAATTTGTCCCTCCACCACCACCACTCCCTCCACCACCACTCTTTGGTCCCTTTTTTACTGTTTTGTTTCACTGCTTCCCCACAAACCCAAAACCTATCCCAATCCTCCCCCCTCAACTCTTACCCCATCAATGCCCCTACCAGTTTTTTATTCTTTCCCCCTTTTTTCCTTTTATGTATCATTGTCAAAACTTTAAGAAATAATAATAATAGAACTCTAAAATTACAAGAGCAAAACAACAGAGAGGAAACAATCAGGGACAGCTATCTACAAAAAAACTCCAATCATCACCCAAGTCAAAAAAGAAGCACAACAACAGAGAGGAAACAAACAAGGACATCTAATCACCTCTCAATAAAAGATTGCCCCAGGCACTGCCAGGCCATCAAGGTGGTCAGTTGAAACATTCACACCTAGCTCCAGCAGACAAGGGTTCTTTGTCCCACCCTGGTCATTCCACAGATATATAAACCCATTTTCCTAGTTCCAACAGACCTCACTACCTCTGAGGATGGTTGCCAAAGATGCAGACGAAATGTCAGGAGAGAATGCCTCTAGAACAGTGGTTCTCAGATGTTTTTGGCTTTCAACTCCCAGAAATCCTAACAGCTGGTAAATTGGCTGGGATTTCTGGGAATTGAAGGCCAAAAACATCTGGGGACCCCAGGTTGAGAACCACTGCTCTAGAACATGGCCATATAGCCCAAAAAAACCTACAACAACCCAGTGATTCCAGCCATGAAAGCCTTCGACAATATATTTTAGAAGGTGTTTGAAGGGATATCTCTTTTGAAAAAATAATGACCATTGTAACATAGGCCTCCTCTAGGAAAACGTATAATCTCCGATCTCAACTTCCTGCCCTATTAGAGCTAGAAACTGCCATTTTGAATTGGCAGAGTAATATTCAACCAACTCCCTTCAACAGGGAAATCTCATTACAAAGGCTCTTACTCGTCCCAACATGTGTTTTCGAAATGGAGCATCTACCAACGTCTGTGACTTCTGATTGGCACATATATATTCCCAAAGGCCTTGTGACAAAGCCTTTTGGAAAGTGAAATGTTTAAAAGGCAGGCAGGCAGGCATGCTGCTGTGATCCCAAAAAGTGAACAGGATAAGCCGGCAGAAGAAGAGATGGCTGGGCAAACTGCCTCTCCTGATCTCCTTGTGCATCGTACTGTAATACCACCTTAGCAAGTTGGGTCTTACTTGGAATGTAGCCTATACATTAGTTAATTATGTCCCTTCTTTAGTTGGGAAGAATGTGTTTCCTTAAAAAAAAACCATAAGAAATATTAGTACCATTACAGAACAGTGAATGCACATGGTTAAGCCAGTAGAGTGGGTGGGACAACCAAAGACAGCACCAGCTTCAAATTCACTCCAAAATGAACCTTCCGATCTTCATCCAGGCAAGCTCACACGTTGGATCAGGCGCCTTCCAACAATTTGACATGTTTGCCCTTGTGATTGTGAAACAAAGAGGGGCTGGAGAAGAAGAGAAAGGGTCTCAACTGTTAATGGATAGCAAAGTGGAGCCGACGCAGGCTTTGTGCTTTTGAGAAGGCCAAGGCCGAGAAGAACTCTTGAGAGGTCAACGCTCTCGTCTGGTTCAAGGATGCAAGAAAAGGAACGATGTTGTTGAAGGCAATCCTCAAAACACATTCTTCCGGAAGACACAGGCGTGCCAGGGCAGCTCAAGTAAGGAGTGTGCAAAAGTATAACGAAAGGTGAGCAGAACTGAAATCTTTTGAGATGCATTCTCAAGAGGCAGGACACTTAGAGGGGACGCCAGATGCCCACGACACAAATGTGGCAGCAAAATACAGAAAAAGGGGTGTCCGTGGGTGCTCCTTGGCTGGAGACAAAAAAATGTAGCGTCTCTCTTGGCATCCAAAGCTGGTCCCTCCCTAGTGAGGCCAGAGCAAGACACAGGAATGGGCGACGTTATCACAGGAGAGCTCCGATTTGGCCGACAATTTGGACACGGTTGATGACACATCACAGAGCAATGAGGATGCAGGAAAGAGGCATGGCCCACATCAGGCTGGCTTTGAACCGAAGAGTCCAACAGGGAAGTGTTTCACATGGGTTGGCCACTGTGCGGCGAGCTGGAAAAACTTAATGTCGCTCCATTCCACTCCATCGATGGAAACTAGAAAAGACAAAAGGCTCTTATGAGGCAGCCTATTGTTGTTTTTCTTTTTATTATTATTACTAGCCATACCCACCACGCATTGCTGTGGCCAACCTTCCCTCCCTCTTTCTCTCCTCCTTTATTTCTCTCCTTCCTTCCTTCCTTCCTTCCTTCCTTCCTTCCTTCCTTCCTTCCTTCCTTCCTTCCTTCCTTCCCTCCCTCCCTCCCTCCCTCCCTCCCTCCCTCCCTCCCTCCCTTCTCTCCCTCCCTCCCTCCCTTCTCTCCCTCCCTCCCTCCCTTCTCTCCCTCCCTCCCTCCTTCCTTCCTTCCCTCCTTCTTTCCCTCCCTCCCTCCCTCCCTCCTTCCTTCCTTCCTTCCTTCCTTCCCTCCCTCCTTCCTTCCCTCCCTTCTCTCCCTCCCTCCCTCCTTCCTTCCTTCCTTCTCTCCTTCTTTCCCTCCCTCCCTCCCTCCCTCCCTCCCTCCTTCCTTCCTTCCTTCCTTCCTTCCTTCCTTCCCTCCTCCCTCCTTCCTTCCTTCCTTCCTTCCTTCCTTCCTTCCTTCCTTCCTTCCTTCCTTCCTTCCCTCCCTCCTTCCTTCCTTCCCTCCTCCCTCCCTCCCTCCCTCCTTCCTTCCTTCCTTCCTTCCCTCCCTCCCTCCCTCCTTCCTTCCTTCCCTCCTCCCTTCCTTCCCTCCCTCCCTCCCTCCCTCCCTCCCTCCCCCCTCCCTCCCTCCTTCCTTCATTCCTTCCTTCCCTCCTCCCTCCCTCCCTCCTTCCTTCCTTTCTTCCTTTTCCCTTCCCTTTTCTTTCTCTTCCTCCCCTTTCTTTCTTCTCTACCTATTCTTGGACTGCAACTCCCAGCAGTCCTCCTGATCAATCTACCTACCTACCTACCTATCTCTATCTAATCTATCTACTCTATCTGGAGCAGTGTTTCTCAACCTGGGAGTTGGGACCCCTGGGGGGGGGGTCGTGAGGGGGTGTCAGAGGGGTCGCCAAAGACCATCAGGAAACACAGTATTTCTGTTGGTCATGGGGGTTCTGTGTGAGAGAGAAAAAGGTTGTCCCCTGACATTAAGTCCAGTCATGTCTGACTCTGGGGTGTGGTGCTCATTTCAAAGCCGAAGAGCCGGCGTTGTCCATAGACACCTCCAAGGTCATGTGGCCGGCATGACTGCATGGAGCGACGTTACCTTCCCGCCGGAGCGGTACCTATTGATCTACTCACATTTGCATGTTTTTAAACTGCTAGGTTGGCAGAAGCTAGGGCTGACAGTGGAAGCTCACGCCATTCCCCACAATCAAACCTGCAACCTTTCAGTCAACAAGCTCAGCAACTCAGCGCTTTAACCCACTGTGTGTTAACTTCTCACTCTGTGTGAGAAGTTAGGCCTAATTCTATCATTGGTGGGGTTCAGATTGCTCTTTCATTGTAGGTGAACTATAAATCCCAGCAACTACAACTCCCAAATGTCAAGGTCTATTTTCCCCAAACTCCACCAGTGTTCACATTTGGGCATATTGAGGATTTGTGCCAAATTTGGTCCAAATCCATCAGTTTGAGTCCACAGGGCTCTCTGGATGTAGGTGAACTACAACTCCAAGACTCAAGGTCAATGCCCACCAAACCCTTCCAGTATTTTCTCTTGGGCATGGGAGTTCTGTCTGCCAAGTTTGGTTCAATTCCATCCTTGGTGGAGTTCAGAATGCTCTTTGATTTTAGATGAACTATAAATCCCAGCAACTACAACTCCCAAATGACAAAATCAATCCGTCCCCTCCCCCAACCCCACCAGTATTCAAATTTGGTTGTACTGGGTATTTGTGCCAAATTTGGTCCAGTGAATGAAAATACATCCTGCATATCAGATATTTAAATTATGATTCATGACAGTAGCAAAATTCCAGTTACAAAGTAACAAAGAAAATAATTTTATGATTGGGGGTCACTATAACATGAGGAACTGTATTAAGGGGTCACAGCATTAGGAAGGATGAGAACCACTGCTTTATAGTGTAAGTTTGCAGCCAGGAGCTTTTAAATGTATAGTTTGGGAATCTATAAATAAACGCACTATAATGAAAATGACAATGACCCTTACCACATTAAAACCCATCTAGGTATCCAACACAGGAACTGTGGATGCAAGCATTACCTTTCAGCATAGTTTGCTGCTGTTTCGCAGAGCAGATCAACCGGCTGATTCCGTCAATCATTTGGCTCTTGGAATCGACCTCTCTCTCTTTGGGTTTCTTGCTCAGAAAAATTGTGGGAACTGGAAGGCACAAAAGACTCCACTTCATGAAAAGAAACCATTTATCTTTTTGGGAAAATGGCATTCATAAACCTTTTGAAAAGGAAAAATGATGTCACATCCTTTTGGCAAATGTGTGTGACGATGTGTAACTTTTATTCTCATGTTTATGTGTTGTTTAGACAGTGGTTGATAAATGGTAAGTATGAAGGAATATATTTTGTTGGAGATGGTGGCTTGGCGTTAGCTGAGTTGCCATAGCAACAGGGACGGGGCAGCTGTTTTGAAAGTCAGTCAGTAAGCCGGTGAGCTACTGGGAAGACTGAGTCTCTGGGTGGAGATTCAGGGAATTAATTGGTGACCAAAGGGGTTACAGAAAAGGACCTGGTAGTGATAAAACTACAGGGGGTTATTGATTCTGAGTTAAGAATCAAGGTTTGGCTGGGAGCCAATTCTGTTAATAAGCCTTTTAGCTTATTTGTTTTATTTAGGACAGTTGTCCAGAAGAGTTACATCTGCTTATAGAAACGTCTTGAAGTCTGTGCCTGAGATTACTCAAGAAACCTTACTAATGTAACCAATCAAGATTTGTGCCTCTTGTGAAGAAACAGTTAAACATGTTATACTCCTGTTAAAATAAACTTGTTACTGTTTTCCTCAAGCCTTGCCTGATACAGTTTCTCTCAAGGCAAACAGCCTGCATAAGAAGTAAAGTCAAGCCAGGGACAGTAAACGCTACGCTATCAAATGAATAAAGCCTTCTGTAATTAATAGTCCCTTTATAAAATAGCTCCTAAGCTGATATTGATCGTTGCCGGCTTCCCTCACAGATTAGGTGGCAGTAAGTTTAACCACACTCCTTCACAATGTGCACCTCCATGAACATCTGGAGACCACCTTTTGAAAACCACTATTCAAGGAAAGGTATGAAGTGATGTTCACAAGCATTCATGTAATGGCACAGAGGTAACTCAGCTGTTAAACTTATAAACCATGTCTTTGAACTGTCAGGGACAAAGACATGCCACTGCACAAAAAACAGAAAATGAGCTAGGAGAGTTTTAAAGTGTTTCTTTGAAGTTGAAATTGCAGTTGCCTAAAACCTATACCATATATACTTGAGTATAAGCTGACCCGAATATAAGCCGAGGCACCTAATTTTACCACAAAAAACTGGGAAAACTTATTGACTTGTTTATAAGCCGAGGGTGGGAAATGCAGGAGTTACTGGTAAATTTCAAAATAAAAATAGATATCAATAAAATTACATTAATTGAGGCATCAGTAGGTTAAATGCTTTTGAATATTTACATAAAACTGTAATTTAAGATAAGACTATCCAGCTCTGATTGAATCATTATTGTAATCTTCAGTGTAAATGTGCTTATGTATCCTTCCAATAATAATAATAATAATAATAATAATAATAATAATAATAATGAAATCCAGCATATATACCTCATTTGCTGTTATCATACTGTGTTTTTGTGTCAGGATAATAATAATAAATAATAATAATAATAATAATAATAACAACAACAACAACAATAATAGAGTAAAATAATGGAAATGTAATAACAGTGATACCATAGTAAAATTATAAATGAAGTAACAATAAAAATAAAGTAAAATAATAAATGCAATAATAATAAAGTAAATAAATAATACTAATAATAAATAGAGTAAAATAATAAATGTAATAAAATAATAATAATAATAGAGTAAAAAAGCGGTATCGTCTGCATATCTAAGGTTGTTAATGTTTCTTCCAGCAATTTCCACTCCAGCCTTGCATTCGTCAAGCCCTGCACATCGCATGATGTGTTCTGCATACAAGTTGAATAGGTTGGGTGAGAGGATACAACCCTGCCATACGCCTTTCCCAATCTCGAACCAGTCTGTTGTTCGGTGGTCAGTTCTTACTGTTGCTACTTGGTCCTTATACAGATTCCTCAGGAGAGAGACAAGGTGGCTTGGTATGCCCATCCCACCAAGGACTTGCCACAATTTATTATGATCCACACCGTCTAATGTTTTAGAATAGTCAATAAAACAGAAATAGATGTTTTTCTGTAAACTCCCTGCCTTTCTCCATTTTCCAGCATCTGGATATTGGCAATTTGGTCTCTCGTTCCTCTGCCTTTTCTAAACCCAGCTTGTACATCTGGCAGCTCTCGCTCCATGTATTGCTGGAGTCTTCCTTGCAGGATCTTGAGCATGATCTTACTGGCATGAGAAATAAGGGCCACTGTTCAAAAGTTTGAGCCGTCTTTAGCATTTCCCTTTTTTTGGTATGGGGATATAAGTTGATTTTTTCCCAGTCTGATGGCCATTCTTGTGTTTTCTATATTTGCTGGCATATGGCATGCATCACCTTGACAGCATCATCTTTTAAGATTTTAAACAGTTCAGCTGGGATCCCGTCGTCTCCTGCTGCCTTGTTGTTAGCAATGCTTTTTAAGGACCATTCAACCTCACTCCTCAGGATCTCTGGTTCTAATTCACTCACCACACCGTCAAAACTATCCTCGATATTATTATCCTTCCTATAATGATCTCCTGTATAGTCTCGCCACCTTCTCTTGATCTCTTCAGCTTCTGTTAGGTACCTGCCATCTTTGTTTCTTATCATATAATATTATCATATAATATTATATGATATAGGTTTTTTCGGGCTATATGGTCATGGTCTAGAGACATTCTCTCCTTTTTTTTAATGCTTTTTATTAAAGTTTTTTGGTATCGGTACATCAAACAGATGTTAATCATTGACATATCGGTTATAACTTAAAAACTAGGGAGGGGAAGGGAGTATGGTGGGGGTAAGGGAGACATTCTCTCCTGATGTTTCGCCTGCATCTATGGCAAGCATCCTCAGAGGTAGTGAGGTCTGTTGGAACTAGGAAAGTGGGTTTATATATCTGTGGAATGACCAGGGTGGGACAAAGGACTCTTGTCTGCTGGAGCTAGGTGTGAATGTTTCAACTGACCACCTTGATTAGCATGGTCTGACAGAGCCTGGGGCAAACTTTTGTTGAGAGGTGATTAGATGTCCTTGTTTGTTTCCTCTCTGTTGTTGTGCTTCTTTTTTGACTTGGGTGATGGTTGGAGTTTTTTTTGTAGATATCTATCTGTGTTCCTTCATTTTCTTTTTCCATGGTGAACTGGATGTTTGGGTCCAGGAACCTGTTGAACCATCTTAACAGCATCCATCCAAACATCCAGTTCACCATGGAAAAAGAAAATGAAGGAACACTGCCTTTTCTAGATGTCCTAGTTATCCGAAAACCAGATCAACAATTGGGTCACATCAACAGACCTCACTACCTCCGAGGATGCTTGCCATAGATGCAGGCGAAACATCAGGAGAGAATGCCTCTAGACCATGGCCATATAGCCCGAAAAAACCTACAACAACCCAGTGATTCCGGCCATGAAAGCCTTCGATAATATTATACTTACAATACAAGTTAGCATATAGGCATTAACAAATAGTGAAGGCTTTGAAAGTTGCCATTTCCAACATTTCTCAAGGTAAGAAACAACAGGTGGTGCATCTAGAGTGATACATTTGGGGAGGAGGAATGCCGCAAGTCTCCATTGCCATTGAGCACCTTGATGGAACAGGAAAAAAAAAACAGCTCTCTCCTAGGCCCCTGCACAAAAGCCTCATTCCATCATGCACACAAGCAGGAAGCCTCTGCAAGAAGGAAGTTCCACTCCATATTACTCACCTTTCTTATTCTTCTCTTTGGTGACAACAGTCATGGCCATGGTCCCAGACAACTGAGTTTCCCCGCTGTTTGGAAGCCGTGACACTTGCACAGAGCGGAAGACACTCTTGAGCGTGTTTTTGGAACTGGCGTCCTTTTTCTCCCCTTCCTTCTTCTTCTCAGAGGACTGGGCTAGCCAGTAGTCCACTTGCAGGCCAATGACATCTCCGTAAGGACTATTGGGGGACCTGTGATCCCAGAGAGAAAAGAGGTGATGCGAACAAATGCACAGCAAGTTCATCACACCTAGTACAGTGTTTCTCAACCTTACTAATGCCGTAACCCCTTAATACAGTACCTCATGGTGCGGTGACCCACAAGCATAAAATTATTTTCATTGCTGCTTCATAACTCTAATTTTGCTACTGTTATGAATCAACACACACACACACACACAGGATGTATTTTCATTCACTGGACCAAATTTGTCACAAATACCTGATCCACCCAAATTTGAATACTGGTAAGGTTGGGGGAGGGATTGATTTTGTCATTTGGAAGTTGTAGTTGCTGGAATGTATAGTTCACTTACAATCAAAGAGCATTCTGAAGTCCACTAACGATGGAATTGAACTAAACTTGGCACACAGAACTTCCATGACCAACAGAAAATACTGGAAGGGTTTGGTGGGCATTGACCTTGAGTTGTAGTTCACCTACATCCAGAGAGCACTGTGGACTCAAACAATGATGGATCTGGACCAAATTTAGCATGGATACCCAATATGCCCAAGTGTGGGGAAAACAGACCTTGACATTTGGGAGTTGTAGTTGCTGGGATTTATAGTTCACCTACAATCAAAGAGCATTCTGAACCCCACCAATGATAGAATTGGGACAAACTAATCACATAGAACCCCCATGACCAACAGAAAATACTGTGTTTTCTGGTGGTCTTTGGTGACCCCTCTGACACCCCGCTCATGACCCCCCCAGGGGTCCCGACTCCCAGGTTGAGAAACACTGACCTAGTAGGAAGTTCTGACTATAAGAAAAAGATAGATAAAGCAGCAAGAAGGAAAATATTTTGTACACCTCATTCAAGAACCTCCCAAAGAACACCTGGATTATAGGATCAAGATGGAAATGTAGACTCTACACAACGATGGAAATCTCTTATTAAAATGTACCAGTGACTGCACTGAAAATCTCAGACATGCTACCATTGGAAATATATATAAATACACACACACACACACAAGCACGCACAAGGGTGGGTCAAAAAGTAATGCCTCCATCGCTCTAATTTTGATTTCTTTCACAGTTACTGGACTATCTATGCATGATATGATAGAGGTAACCTTACTCTACTGGTATAGTCTTTTCTTTTTTTAATATATATTTTCATTGAGATTTTTTATACAGTGAAGGTTTAAAAGTAAAAATGAGATCTCCAAAGGGGAAAACGGAAAAGATGTGATCATGTAAAGAGATAGAGAGAGGAAGAGAAGATTGAGGGGAAAAAAAGAAAGAAACGAAAGAAATTAAAATTCTGTGTTGATCTTCCCAATCTTCTTCCTTGGGGTCGCATATTGTTCTTTCTGGTTTTGTTTATCTGTCTGTTCCTCCTCTATTTGGAGTTTTTGAAGTGACTTGTTGTTTGTTCCATTTACTTTATATTATCAAATTGATTTTAATCTCTTTCAAATAGTCCTTAAATAGTGTACAGTCCGTGTTTTTAAACATCTACCTCTCACAACCACCATGTCAGACTACACAGAGAAGCCATTGAAATCCACACACATGTGGACAATTTCAACAGAAAGGAAGAGACCATGAAAATGAACAAAATCTGGCTACCAGTATTAAAAAACTCAAAAATTACAACAGCAAAACAACAGAGAGTAAACGATCAGGCACATCAAATCACCTCTCAACAAAAAAAAGATTCCCCCAGGCACTTCCAAGCCATTAAATACTAATCAAGGTGGTCAGTTGAAACATTCACACTTAGCTCCAGCAGACAAAAGTCCTTTGTCCCACCCTGGTCATTCCACAGATATATAAACCCATTTTCATACTTCCAACAGACCTCACTACCTCTGAGGATGCTCGCCATAGATGCAGGCGAAACGTCAGGAGAAAATGCCTCTAGACCATGCCCATATAGCCCGAAAAAACCTACAACAACCCATCTACCTTTAATTTGGTAATAAAGAGGTCCGTTTGTCCATACTCATTATGTCCAGTATAGTATACGGTATGGTATTTTCTTGTTCAGATTGAATTATTAGAATCATGAATCTAAAGCTTATTATTATTATTATTTCATATCAAAAGCATGGCATAAATTAGTATAAAACTGATAAAATAGAAGGTGTGCAGGTGACTAAATATCTTTTGACCAAAAACGGCCAACAGCAACAGCACTGTCTGTAGCCTACAACAATTCCTCCTCTGTACATGAGGCAGGGCACAATGGACAAGTATACAGATGCTAAAGCTAAAGCTAAAGCTAAAGCTAAAAGAAAGAGTCATCATTGAATTTTTGGCTGTGCATCTAAGGAAATTCATCATCGCTTGAAGAATGTTTATGATTCAGCCCCTTCTGATTTTTACATGTTTGGACCTCTAAAAAACAAGCCACGTGGTTTCAGGTTCAATGACTTGAATGACGTTAAAACAGCTTTAAAACCATGGGTCACGAAGCAAAACCCTGAATCTTTCCAAAGTGATTTTGATGCCTGGGTTAAACCATGGCACAAATGTGTACAAATTGATGGTGACTACACTGAACGGTAGTTTTGTGCAGAGGACAGTTCGGACTATAATCTGCAACAACTTCTGCTGTTATATGTTCATTTGTAACATTTTTATGACACAGGAGGCAAAACTTTTTGACACACACACACACACACACATATATATCAAAGCAGCCTGGCAAGAAGACTGGATGTGCTGCTTAACTTTGACAGCACTCAGAACCAAATTCAGCTGCTTTAGAAAGCTGTCAGAACATGCCAACATCACTGCTGGAAAAGTGCAAGAGGCATTTTTTCCTTTCCTTGTAACCTGAAAATGGTTCAGTTTTGGCAGAATTATATTACTATTAATTAATTAATTAGTAATTATATTACTAATAATATTACAATTAATAATATTACAATATTACTAATAATACTATTAGTATTATTATTGCTGTTCCCTGCCACGCGTTACTGTGGCCCAGTCTGGTGATCTGGAAAATAAAGTAATGAGAAAGTGTTGGTTTCCAATGTATGTAATTTCTTTATGCTTGTGTTGATGTAGAGATGGTCTGGTTTGCCTACTCTGGAACATGCAACATAGAATTGTCCTTCTTTAGGGGTCACTTTCAAATCTATGATACTATATCTCTGTGTGTGTGAATCATATATATCTATCTATATATATGGTTGGATGGCTCTTTGTCAGGAGGGCTTAGATTGTGTTTTCTTGCCCTCGTGAAGGGAGTTGGATGGCCTTAAGTATTTTCTGTTAGTCATGGGGGTTCTGTGTGAGAAATTTGCCCCGATTCTATCCTTTGTGGGGTTCAGAATGCTCTTTGATTGTAGGTGAACTGTGAATCCCAATGACTACAACTCCCAAATGTCAAGGTCTATTTCCCCCCCAAATCCATCTGTATTAATATTTGGGCATATTGAGTGCATGTGCCAAGTTTGGTCCAGATCCATCATTGTTTGAGTCCACAGTACTTTCTGGATGTAGGTGAACTACAACTCCCAAACTCAAGGTCAATGCCCACCAAACCCTTCCAATATTTTCTGTTGGTCATGGGAGTTCTGTGTGCCAAGTTTGGTTCAATTCCAGTGTTGATGGAGTTTGGAATGCTCTTTGATTTTAGGTGAACTATAAATCCCAGCAACTACAACTTCCAAATGACAAAATCAATTTGTTTTGAGTGATGGTCACTCCTTGGGTTTGTAGGTGTCTTGTGTCCAAATTTGGCGGCAATTCGTCCAGTGGTTTTTGAGTTAAGTTAATCCCACAAACGAACATTACATTTTTATTTATATAGATTACAACATTACTAATAATATTATAATGGTATAATACAATATAGTAATAGATAATAGATATCGTACTACGTTAATAATATAATATATAGTATGTATATATATATATATATATATCTTGTAAGCTGCTCTGAGTCCCCTTCAGGGTGAGAAGGGAGGCATATAAATGTCGTAAATAAATAAACCCTTGCTTCCTTGGAGACTAGGACGCGGAACAATGGCTTCAAACTACAAGAGAGGAGATTCCATCTGAACATTAGGAATAACTTCCTGACTGTTAGAGCCGTTCAGCAGTGGAACTCTCTGCCCCAGAGTGTGGCGGAGGCTCCTTCTTTGGAAGCTTTTAAACAGGGGCTGGATGGCCATCTGTCAGGGGTGATTTGAATGCAATATTCCTGCTTCTTGGCAGAATGGGGTTGGACTGGATGGCCCAGGAGGTCTCTTCCAACTCTTTGATTCTATGATTCTATGAAATCAATTAGAGGGAGAGAAGGACAAACAGCTGGTGTTTGCTAATAATAATAATAATAATAATAATAATAATAATAATAATAATCTTTATTTATCCCCCGCCACCATCTCTCCGATGGGGACTCGGGGCTGCTTTTTGCTAGGCAGTTTGCATTTTTCTTATTTACTGAGTAGGGAGAACCCACTAGAAGGAAGAGTCTTTCCATACTCAAACTTACCCCATGATAGCTAATCCACTAGTCATAGAAGGAGATGATGGAGGAGTGGCAGTGATGTCCCTGGCGAGGCCAGAGGTAGAAGGAGGAGACGTAGAAGGAACTGTGAGGCTGATGAGCGGTGAGTCGTCTCCCTCACCTGAAAAGGAAGGAAACCATTAAGCTGTAGCCCTCAGGAATAAGGAAAGAGCCCAAGGCATGTCCCAGTATGATGCAAGTTGGAAGCAATCTTAATTCTCAGATCTGCTTCGATATTAAGGCATCTACGTAAAAATAAAAGTTTTTCTCAGGCACTTGTCACCTATTCTGAGTGTCCCCTATCTAGGAGTTGTCCTTTCTTGCTGTATATCATTATTCTTTCCACCATCACAACCAGAAAGAATTATACCATATATACTTGAAGATAAACTGAGTTTTTCTGACCTTTTTATAAGCCTTCCTCGGCTTATAAAGGGGTCAAGCTGGGCAGCAGAGCCTAGAGGCCACTGCTTGCAATATATGATATATGTCTCTCTCCTCTTCCCCTCCTTCAACAGTGTGTTTTCTTTTCTGCTTCTCCTCCCAGGCTGGAATGTTTTGAAATGGGAAAGGAGGGGGAGAGAAGCTCTTGCAAGTCAGGAAAATCCACTAATCTTATCAAAGCATTTTCCCCAGAAATATTTGTTAATCTCTCCTACAGATACATAGGAATTTCACCCGTAAGCCTTTGCAATCCTTATATATCTATATATCTGTATCTATCTATATATATTAATTTTATACATGAATTTCCCCTCATATGGTTGCAGATCTTTGCAAATCCTATATACTTACAGCTATCTAGAGAGTTCCATGTACCTGTGTATCTGTACCTGTATACATATTTTTTATATATGAATTTTCCCCTCACATGTTTGCAACTCTCTGCAAATCCTATATAGATATAGGTATAGATAAATATATATTGGTACTAATATATCTGTATATCTCTCTGTGTGTGTATGAATAAAAGCTAGTCAAAGATCAGAGGGAGAGAGGTTCCATAACTGCTGCATAAGCAGTGGATGAAAAGAACTGAGACAGTCACCCCGCCCACCAGCTACTTATACTCACAAGGGGAGAGTGGGCGGGGCTAACAGCCAGAAAAGTTTTCAAATCTATCTAGAAGGTTCCGAAGCTGTCTGCTCAGGCGCAGAAACTACCATATGTGTGATCCATAGCTGACAACGATGGGAAAGTGTGTGTGTATATACATATATATATTTATATATGAATTTTCCCCTCACATGTCTTTGCAAATACTATATAGATATAATTATCTAAATATAGAGAGATGTCTAGATAGATAGATATGAATATAGATATACACAAATATATATATAGACATGACCCTACTTTTTGACTTACAGAGCTAGTTTACTGTTTTGCTTTGGATTTTTTTTTTGTCATGTCAGGAGTGACTTGAGAAACTGCAAGTCACTTCTGGTGTGAGAGAATTGGCTGTCTACTAGGATGTTGCCCAGGGAATGCCCACATTTTTGATGTTTTTACCATCCTTGTGGGAGGCTTCTCTCATCTCCCTGCATGAGGAGCTGGAGCTGATACAGGGAGCTCATCTGCGCTCTCCCCGGATTCGAACTTGCGACCTGTTGGTCTTCAGTCCTGCCGGCACTAGGGTAAAACCCACTGCGCCATCGGGGGCTCTTCTTTGGAGTATGGTAAATATTCAGAAACTTTTAAACTCCTGATGCCTCAATTAATGTCATTCTATTGGTATCCATTTTTTTATTTTGGAATTTATCAGTAGCTGCTGCATTTCCCATCCTTGAGTTATACTTAAGTCAATACGTTTTCCCTGGAAAATCGCCACCTGATGCCTTACATCTCCAGTGTTTTACAAAACCATAGCACACTAGTTGTCAAGTTGTGTCAATCCTAATCTATGTTATCCAAGAAAATTACCCTGTTCAAGGATGTGGAGCAAATGACAATAACTGGCCTTTGTTCAAGGGGACAACAATGAGGTGAGCCATACCTGTAGCTGCAGGAGAGTCTTCAATGAGGCCCACTTTAACTACCTATAGAAAGGATGGGGAGGAAAGAAAAGGGAGAAAGTGAGACAAAGGGCACTAAAGGGGAATCATCCCAAAACAAAACCTATCAGATATTATAGAAAGCAGAATCATCGAATCATAGAGTTGGAAGAGACCTCATGGGCCATCCAGTCCAACCCCCACCAAGAAGCAGGAATATTGCATTCAAAGCACTCCTGACAGATAGCCATCCAGCCTCTGTTTAAAAGCTTCCAAAGAAAGAGCCTCCACTACACTCCGGGACAGAGAGTTCCACTGATGAACAACTCTCACAGCCTGGAAGTTCTTCCTAATGTTCAGATGGAATCTCCTTTCTTGTAGTTTGAAGCCATTGTTTCACATCGTAGTTTCCAGGGCAGCAGAAAACAAACTTGCTCCCTCCTCCCCGTGACTTCCTCTCACATATTTATACATGGCTATCATATCTTCTCTCAGCCATCTCTTCTTCAGGCTAAAAATGCCCAGCTCCTTAAGCCGCTCCTCATAGGGCTTGTTCTCCAGACCCTTGATCATTTTAGTCGCCCTCCTCTGGACACATTTCAGATTGTCAATCTCTCTCTTCAAATGTGGTGCCCAGAATTGGACACAATATTCCAGGTGTGGTCTAACCAAAGCGGAATAGAGGGGGAGCATGACTTCCCTAGATCTAGGCACTACGCTCCTATTGATGCAGGCCAAAATCCCATTGGCTTTTTTTGCCAAGATTGTTGGCTCATGTCTAACTTGTTGTCCACGAGGACCTCAAGATCTTTTTCATACATCCTGCTCTCGAGCCAGGCATTGTCCCCCATTCTGTATCTTTGCATTTTGTTTTTCCTGCCTACGTGGAGTATCTTGCATTTGTCCCTGTTGAACTTCATTTTGTTATTTTTGGCCCATCTCTCTAATCTGTGAACATCGTTTTGAATTCTGCTCCTGTCTTCTGGAGTATTGGCTGTCCCAATTTGGCAACTTTATTTCAAGTCCATGTTCTGAAGAAGTGAAGGCTGAGGAGAGGCATGATACCCATATATAAATACATGAGAGCAAGCCACAGGGAGGAGGGAGCAAGCTTGTTTTCTGCTTCCTTGGGGACTAGGACGTAATGGAACAATGGCTTCAAACTACAAGAAAGGAGATTCCACCTGAACATGAGGAAGAACTTCCTGACTGTGAGAGCTGTTCAGCAGGGGAACTCTCTGCCCTGGAGTGTGGTGCAGACTCCTTCTTTGGAGGCTTTTAAACAGAGGCTGGGTGGCCATCTGTTGGGGGTGCTTTGAATGCAATTTTCCTGCTTCTTGGCAGCAGGTTGGACTGGATGGCCCATAAGGTCTCTTCCAACTTTATGATTCTCTAAGACCTTCCTGACTGTGAGAGCTGTTCAGCAGGGGAACTCTCTACCCCAGAGTGTGGTGCAGACTCCTTCTTTGGAGGCTTTTAAACAGAGGCTGGATGGCCATCTGTCAGGGGTGCTTTGGATGCAATTTTCCTGCTTCTTGGCAGTGGGTTAGACTGGATGGCTCATGAAGTCTCTTCCAACCGTATGATTTTATAAGAACTTCCTGAGAGCTGTTCAGCAGGGGAACTCTCTGCCCTGGAGTGTGGTGGAGGCTCCTTCTTTGGAGGCTTTTAAACAGAGGCTGGATGGCCAGTGTGGCGCAGCTGGCTGAGTGTCAGCTGCATTAAGATCACTCTGACCAAAAGGTCATGCGTTTGAAGCCAGCCCGGGTTGGAGTGGGTTTCCAAGCAATTGTGTAGCCTGTTGTCGACCTTTGCAACAAGAAAGACAGTTGCATCTGTCAAGTAGGAAAATTAGGTACCACCTTAAAGTGTGGGGAGGCTAAATTACCTAATTTATGAGGCCATAAAAAGACTCCAGCAAAGCACTCCAGCAAAAAAGCATGCGGGGAATGCAGAAGTACTTCATCAGTGTCGCAGATGGACGATGAAAGTGACAGCTCCCTGGCGGCCAGAAAAAGTTAAATAGCTTCTGTGTATGTCTGTATATGTTGTATGTTAAAATTGGCATTGAATGTTTGTGTACACTGTAATACGCCCTAAGTCCCCTTCAGGGTGAGAGGGGCGGTATATAAAAGCTGTAAATAAATAAATAAATAAATAATCTGCTGGGGGTTCTTTGAATGCAATTCTCCTGCTTCTAGGCAGCGGATTGGACTGGATGGCCCATGAGGGCTCTTCCAACTCTATGATTCTATAAGAACTTCCTGACTGTGAGATCTGTTCAGCAGGGGAACTCTCTGCCCTGGAGTGTGGTGGAGGCTCCTTCTTTGGAGGTTTTTAAGCAGAGGCTAGATGGCCATCTGCGGGGGTGTTTGAATGCAATTCTCCTGCTTCTTGGCAATCGGTTGGACTGGATGGCCCATGAGGTCTCTTCCAACTCTATGATTCTATGACTCTATAAGAACTTCCTGACTGTGAGAGCTGTTCAGCAGGGGAACTCTCTGCCCCAGAGTGTCATGGAGACTCCTTCTTTGGAGGCTTTTAAAGAAATGGCCATCTGTCGGGGTGTTTGAATGCAATTTTCCTGCTTCTTGGCAGTGGGTTGGACTGGATGGCCCATGAGGTCTCTTCCAACTCTTTTTGCCATGTCAGGAGCGACTTGAGAAACTGAAAGTCGCTTCTGGTGTGAGAGAATTGGCCGTCTGCAAAGACATTGCCCAGGGGACGCCCGGATGATTTGATGTTTTTATCATCCTTGTGGAAGGCTTCTCTCATGTCCCCGCATGAGGAGCTGGAGCTGATAGAGGGAGCTCATCCGCCTCTCCCCGGATTCAAACCGGCGACCTGTTGGTCTTCAGTACTGCTGGCACAGGGCTTTAACCCACTGCACCACCGGGGGCCACAGGGAGGAGGGAGAAAGCTTGTTTTCTGCTTCCCTGGAGACTAGGACGCAGAACAATGGCTTCAAACTACAAGAGAGGAGATTCCATCTGAACATGAGGAAGAACTTCCTGACTGTGAGAGCTGTTCAGCAGGGGAACTCTCTGCCCTGGAGTGTGGTGGAGGCTCCTTCTTTGGAAGCTTTTAAACAGAGGCTGGATGGCCATCTGTCAGGGGTGATTTGAATGCAATATTCCTGCTTCTTGGCAGGAGGTTGGACTGGATGGCCCATGAAGTCTCTTCAACTCTGTGATTCTGTATTATAAAGGCAACAGTGCACCCATTTTCCCTAATCTGTGGATTTCTAACCTACCACAGGTTTGCAATCTCACCATCTCCGATTCTGTAGATATTAGTATCCACATGAGGCTTGACGCAGTAGTTTCAAATCGTACCTTTGAAGTTTCCCCATAATAATCCCTGGCCACAGCCTGCTGAGTCACCCAAGAAGCAAAAATAGGAGACTATTTACAGCTGAGAATGGTATTGATTTTCTTTTTCTTGGCCAAGACTGTGATTCCCGCTAGAGGGCACTCATCCCTTTGCAGAGAAAGAGGGGCCTCCACTGGCCAGCATCCGGCATGTTTATGTCACTCTAGCAAATAGCAGCAGTTCCCCTGAACACGTTGGGCTGGATGTTCGAAATTACCTTCTGCTTTGACGCAGGGGAGGGCCTTAAGGCCCTCCCCTGCGTCAAAGCAGAAGGTAATTTCGAACATCCAGCCCAACGTGTTTAGTTCAGTGAAGGGGAAAAGAAGGTTAGCAGCGGTTTGAAATGTCAGGCGGAAATCTATGTGGGGAAAAGTGACCGTCTTTATTTATGTAAGAGCCATTTATTTGTGCTCTGACGGAAAAAAAAATACATATGACACAACGCTCAAAGCTAAAAGAACTAAATAGTGTCTCCTTGGAATACTATAGTTGCAAATGTTGGGCATGTTTTAATATTTGGCATTTTAATAAACAAGAGACGGGACTTAGAATCCTAGAGTTGGAAGAGACCTCATGGGCCATCCAGTCCAACACCATTCTGCCAAGAAGCAGGAATATTGCATTCAAAGCACCCCCGACAGATGGCCATCCAGCCTCTGTTTAAAAGCTTCCAAAGAAGGAGCTTCCACCACAATCCGGGGCAGAGAGTTCCACTGCTGAACGGCTCTCACAGTCAGGAAGTTCTTCCTCATGTTCAGATGGAATCTCCTCTCTTGTAGTTTGAAGCCATTGTCCCGCATCCTAGTCTCCAAGGAATCAGAAAACAAGTTTGCTCCCTCCTCCCTGTGGCTTCCTCTCACATATTTACTACTATAATGTCCCCTGACATTAAGTCCAGTCATGTCTTGACTCTGGGGTGTGGTGCTCATCTCCATTTCTAAGCCGAAGAGCCAGCGTTGTCCGTAGACACCTCCAAGGTCATGTGGCCGGCATGACTGCATGGAGCGCCCTTACCTTCCCGCCGGAGCGGTACCTATTGATCTACTCACATTTGCATGTTTTCGAACTGCTAGGTTGGCAGAAGCTAGGGCTGACAGCGGAAGCTCACGCCGCTCCCCGGAATCGAACCTGCGACCTTTCGATCAAAAGCTCAGCAGCTCAGTGCTTTAACCCACTGCGCCACCGGGGGCTCCATTTACTACTATATATACTACTATATATACTACTATATAATATAATGTTACTACTATATGTTACTATATTAAATAGACTCATAGAATAGTTAGCAGGGACTCTACCATGGTATTGGAGGAGAACAGATAGGAAGGAAGGAGAGAAGAAAGGAGGGAGGGAAAAAGGGAAGGAATGAAGGAGGGAAAGGGAGAAGGAAGGAAAGAGAGAAGGAGGGAGGGAAAGAAGGAAGGAGGGAAGGAAAGAGGGAAGGAAGGGGAGGAGGAAGGAAAGCAAGAGGTACCGAAGGAAGGAAGAAGAGAAAGTAGAAAGGAAAGAAAAATGGAGGGAAATGCAGGAAAGAAGTAAAGAAAGAAGGAAGGAGAAAAGGAAATAAGAAAAAGTGAAAGGAAGGAAGGAAACACAGAGGGAAGAAAGGAGACAAAGGAAGAAGTAGAGAAAGGGGGGGGGGAAGGAAAGAGAGAAGGATGAAACCAAAGACCGAAAGAAGGAATGAAAGAAAGAGATAGAGAAGGAAGAAAAGAGACAAAGGGGAAGGGGAAAAAAAGGGGGGAAGGTAGGTACCTCTCTTTCATAATAGTACAGATATCTACCTCTACTTCGAAAATTCTTACTATAGGCCACAGCAACGCGTGGCAGGGCACAGCTAGGTTGACTTTTTAACTTTGTGTCAACCTTTATTATCTTGTCCCAGAATCTTTCTTTTGTTTCAAAGCCTAGTTTATTATCTATATTAAAATTCTCTCTAATCTGATGGTATTGAAACCAAGAAATCGTTGGGTCCACTGGCTCCATTGTCAAACCTCACACCACTTCAGCGCCTGTACAATCAAGAGCGTTCTCAGTTCTGAGTTGTAACCTATAGAGCAGTGGTTCTCAACCTTGCAAATGCCGTGACCCCTTAATGCCGTTCCATATGTTGTGGTGACCCCCAACCATAATATTGTTTTCGTTGCTACTTGATACCTGTCGTTTTAATACTGTTATAAATTGCAATGTAAATATCCGATAAGCAGGATGTATTTTCATTCACTGGACTAAATTGAGCACAAATACCCAATAAACTCAAATGTGAATGCTAGTGGGGTTGGGGGGGGGGGTGATTTTGTAATTTGGGAGTTGTAGTTGCTGGGATTTATAGTTCACCTATAATCAAAGAGCATTCTGAACTCCACCAGCGATGGATTTAAATCGAACTTGGCACACAGAACTCCCATGACCAACAGAAAACACTGGAAGGGTTTGGTGGGCATTTTGGGAGTTGTAGTTCACCTATATCCAGAGGAGTGTTGTGGATTCATGCAATGATGGATCTGGACCAAACTTGGCACAAATACTCAATATGCCCAAATGTGAACACTGGTGGAGTCTGGGGGAAAATAAACCTTGACATTTGGGAGTTGTAGTTGTTGGGGTTTATAGTTCACCTACAATCAAAGAGCATCTGAACTCAACCAACATTAGAATTGGGTCAAACTTCCCACACAGAATCCCAATGACCAACAGAAAATACTATGTTTTCTGATGGTCTTTGGCGACCCCCCTGGCACCCCCTCATGACCCCCTGAGGGGTCCCGACCCCCAGGTTAAGAAACACTGCTATAGAGACTTATATCATTACACATGTAGTTTCAGCACCCAGTGATAAATAGAAGCGGGTCAAAGGAAATTTTTCATGAACATCCCTCATGCATTTAGACAAGTTAAATCACACTTCTGATGCTTCATGCCACAACTTCTATTCAGCATCAACAGATAAGGGAGGACTGTAGAATTGGATGGCAGTCTTGTGAATTATATTAATTGCAAAAGTTAAATGGATCAAAGAGAAATGCATGAGCTCTAGTTTTAAGAAATTGGTTTTCTTTAAATTATCATACGAATCAATTCAACAGAATGTGTGTGCAATTATGGGGTGAAATATCCAAGCAACGGAGACTTCCTTACCCCAATGAAAGGGATGAACTTCTGGTAAGAATCTTCATCTTGGCTGAAGGCAAAGAAAACAGAAATTAAACTCCAACAGACAGGAAAGAATATATGTAGAAGAGTGGGGCTTCTCTTTTCTTTTCCACTTGCTTCAAAAAATGACATAAACCAATACACTGAGGTTTATGTGTTCAGCCTAACCTCCTCTTTCACATGCTGCAGCAGGAAAGCTGTTAGGGAATGCCATTGTGGAGAGTTCAGAGAGGAACATATCACTCCTTTGAAACAATCCAAGGCAGGAAATGACTTCAGTTCTGCTGACAAAACTGGTTTTAAACCACTGACAAAACCCAGGAACTTCAAGTTTTAAAACTCTGCTGGGTTTAATGTATTGTCGAAGGCTTTCATGGCTGGAATCACTAGGTTCTTGTGGGTTTTTTCGGGCTATAGGGCCATGTTCTAGAGGCATTTCTCCTGACGTTTCGCCTGCATCTATGGCAAGCATCCTCAGAGGTTGTGAGGTCTGTTGGAATTAGGACAATTGGTTTATATATCTGTGGAATGGCTGGGGTGGGGCAAAGAGCTCTTCTCTGCTGGAGCCACGTGTGAATGTTTCAACTGACCACCTTCATTAGCATTTGAAGGCCTGGCTGAGCCTGGGGAAATCTTCTGTTGAGAGGTGTTAAGATGTGCCTGGTTGTTTCCTCTCTGCTGTTTTGCTGTTGTAATTTTAGAGTTTTTAAATACTGGTAGCCAGATTTTGTTCATTTTCATGGTCTCTTCCTTTCTGTTGAAATTGTCCACATGCTTGTGGATTTCAATGGCTTCTCTCTGTAGTCTGACATGGTGGTTGTTGGTGTGGTCCAGCATTTCTGTGTTCTCAAATAATATGCTGTGTCCAGGCTGGTTCATCAGGTGCTCTGCTATGGCTGACTTCTCTGGTTGAAGTAGTCTGCAGTGCCTTTCATGTTCCTTGATTTGTGTTTGGGCAATGCTGCTGTGTTTGGTGGTCCCTCTGTAGACTTGTCCACAGCTGCATGGTACACGGTAGACTCCTGCAGAGTTGAGAACCTTTGCTGAAAGTAGCATTTGTTGGATTTTCTTGGTGGGTTTGTAGGTTGTTTGTATGTTGTGCTTCCTCATCAGCTTCCCTATGCGGTCAGTGGTTCCCTTGATGTATGGCAGGAACACTTTCCCTCTGGGTGGATCTTCATCTTTACTCTCGTGGCTTGTTCTTGGTCTTGCAGCTCTCTAGGCCAATGGATATTCCACCTCAGACATCACACCTAGCCCCACCCCAGCCATTCCACAGATATATAAACCCATTGTCCTATTTCCAACAGACCTCACTACCTCTGAGGATGCTTGCCATAGATGCAGGCGAAAGGTCAGGAGAAATGCCTCTAGAACATGGCCCTATAGCCCGAAAAAACCCACAAGAACCTTCTGCTGGGTTTCTGTGGAATAGTAAAAAATTACAGTGACTTTTCAAAAAACATGTCATGATGATTGTAAAGACATGTTAAAGGGGATGCCCACATTAAATTTTAATCAACGTAGATGCTATCAATATACTATACTATAATAATAATAACAAAATTAATAATAATAATAATAATAATAATAATAATAATAATAACAACAACAACAACAACAACAATACCAGGCACCAGTGGTGATCAGCACACTGGGTGCAGTGCCTAAAGACCTTGGCCTGCACTTAAACACAATCAGCACTAACAAAAATACCATCTGTCAGCTGCAAAAGGCCACCCTACTACTCGTATCTGCATGCATTATTTGCTGATACCTCAAATAGTCCTAGACACTTGGGAAGACTTTCTGTATATATTTCAGATTTCAATATTAATGTCAAAAATACACAGTACGATTTTATTTATTTATTTACTTCCTTACTTACGACATTTATATGCCACCCTTCTCACCCCAAAGGGGACTCAGAGCGGCTTACAAGGTATATATACATACAATATATTAGTAACATATTACAATATCAGTTTTAAATATTGCTATATTGCACTATGTCAATTATACTGTAATATTATTAGTAATATTACATGTAATATAAATATATAATTATAATATCATATTATTAGTAGTAGTATTATATTGCATTACTATCTTACATAGGATTTGTGCTACTTTAGAACAGTAAAGACAAATATCACTTAAGTAAAATAAACATTAAATATTAAATAACCAGGGAATATTGGATCCAATGTGTGATCCAAGAGAACAGCCAGCATAGTGATCTTGTTTGCTGTGTACTAATCTTGTTGAGTTTCTAATAATAATAATAATAATAATATTAATAATAATAATTTTATTTATTACTCGCTTCTCTCCTTTCTGCTCATATATTATACTATGCAAAATACATTATCCAGCTCACTGACATGTAGCCTATGACAGAGGAATGAAATAGGAGCTTACAATTTGTGTTTGCATGTCAGCATGGCCTCAGCCACAGGCAACTGATGTGTCACATTTGCTCCGTTTATGTACTGCATGATCCGGCCAACCACATCCAAGGAATCTGAGGAATAATAATAATAATAATGTCAAAGGCTTTCATGGCTGGAATCACTAGGTTGCTGTGAGTTTTTGGGGCTGTATGGCCATGTTCCAGAAGCATTCTCCCCTGACGTTTCGCCCACATCTATGGCAGGCATCCTCAGAGGTTGTGAGGTCTGTTGGAAACTGGGCAAATGAGGTTTACATATCGATTACAGCTTTTAAAAATGTTTTGTGTATATATGCTTATATGTTTTATGCTTTAATGTTATGTTGTTTATTTTATTGCAGTGTGTATTTTATTTTTATTGTAATTTGTTGTTCGGGCTTGGCCCCATGTAAGCCGCTCAGAGTCCCCGTTGGGGGAGATGGTGGCGGGGTATAAATAAAGATTATTATTATTATTATTACTATTATTATTATTATTATTATTATTATTATGGAATGTCCAGGGTGGGAGAAAAAACTCTTGTCTTCAGGCAAGTGTGAATGCTGCAATTGGCCACCTTGATTAGATCTGAATGGCCTTGCAGCTTCAAAGCCTGGCTGCTTCCTGCCCAGGGGAATCCTTTGTTGGGAGGTTTTAGCTGACCCTGATTGTTTCCAACAGACTTCACAACCTCTAAGGATACCTGCTATAGAGAATGCTTCTGGAACATGGCCATACAGCCTGGAAAACTCACAGCAACCCAATAATAATATATCCCACAGGCAATGTCATTGTTGTTATTAATGTTATTTCTATGCCACCTTTTCCCCATGAGGACTCAAGGCGGCCAACAACCTTATGTTGCAGAAAAACACCGAACCATTGGTTTTACTAAGGTCAGATGGATGGAGAATGTTACAAATTCTGAGATCTCCACTAGGTATTGGGATCTAGACCAAGGCAAAACAAGTATCAAGCCAAGAGATTGGTGAAGAAGACAATCAGAGAAGAAAGCACTATCAACAATGAAATATGGGTGGTCACGGATGTGGGAAGCATTACTGCCAACATATTACTGTCTCTCTGCTATCACTGTTTGTTTATTTGTTTATTTATTTATTTATTTATTTGCGACATTTATATGCCGCCCTTCTCACCCTGAAGGGGACTCAAGAGCGGTTTACAAGGTATATATTACATACAATATATTATATTATTAGCATAGTACAATATCAGCATTAAACATTGCTATATTGCACCATACCACTATATCGTAATATTATTAGTAATATTACATGTAATATAAATATATAATTATAATATTATATTATTATTATTATTATTATTATATTGCATTATTATTATTATTATTATAATATAATATCATACTATCAGATATCATATCCCTAAACTATAACCTAGTTTGACCATGTGCATTTTGTTGCTGCTTCAAATTGGAAATTCCAATTTCAAGTTCCAAGGAACAGTGTCAGTGGCCTACTTGCACTGCTAGTTCTAGTGTATGCGATTGCTTTGGAGTTTCAAGCAGGGCTGTAGTCAGAAAAAAAATTCAGAGAGGGTTGAAAATTTGGGGGGGGGGGGGGGATCACGTTGAAGCAAAAAGCACAGCAGGGGGCAAAGCAGCCTTCAATAGCCTGCAGCTCCGCCCCTGTCAACCACCTCCACCAAATCTGGCAGGTGCTCTTACTGCCTATTACAGGGAAAACCAGCTGATCCCCAACCCATCTGAAACACAGACATGTGCTTTTCACCTTAAGAACAGACAAGCATCCCGAGCTCTGAGGATGACCTGGGAAGGAATCCCACTGGAGCATTGCAGTGCACCCAAATACCTGGGAGTCACTCTGGACCGTGCTCTGACCTACAAGAAGCACTACCTGAACATCAAACAAAAAGTGGGTGCTAGAAACAATATCATACGAAAGCAGACTGGCACAACTTGGGGATCACAGCCAGACACAGTGAAGACATCTGCCCTTGCACTTTGCTACTCTGCTGCTGAGTACGCATGCCCAGTGTGGAACACATCTCACCACGCTAAAACAGTGGATGTGGCTCTTAATGAGACATGCCGCATTATCACGGGGTGTCTGCGCCCTATACCACTGGAGAAATTACACTGCTTAGCCGGTATTGCACCACCTGACATCTGCCGGGAAGTAGCAGCCAATAGTGAAAGGACCAAGGCAGTGACATCTCCAGCTCATCCCCTGTTTGGGTATCAGCCAGCACATCAATGACTTAAATCTAGAAATAGTTTTCTAAGATCTACAGAGACACTTGCAGGGACACCTCAGCAAGCGAGAGTCCAAAAGTGGCAGGCTCAAACCCAGAACCTCAACCAATGGCTGATACCTAATGAGAGACTCCCTCCTGGGCACACAGAAAACTGGGCGACTTGGAAGGCGCTAAACAAACTGCGCTCTGGCACCACGAGATGCAGAGCCAACCTCAAGAAATGGGGCCACAAAGTGGAATCCTTGACATGCGAGTGTGGTGAAGAGCAAACCACTGACCACCTGCTGCAATGCAACCTGAGCCCTGCCACTTGCACAATGGAGAACCTTCTTGCAGCAACACCAGAAGCACTCCAAGTGGTCAGATACTGGTCAAAGGACATTTAATCAACTACCAAACTCACAAATTTTGTATTTTGTCTGTCTGTTTGCTTTGTTCTGTTAGAAATGTAATATAATTGACTGGTTGTCCTGACACGACAAATAAAAACCAAGTCTGGCCTCCTAAATGAGAGCATTCAACACCCCCCCCCCCCCCAAAAATTGGTTGCTTCGCTACATCGGCTATTGCTGCAAGTAATGACAGTGTGAATAAATTGTCAATATTTGCTTGAGATAGTGCTTGAAGTTCTGGAGGGACCCTTAATTTTTTGCATCTCATAGACTTAGCATGGGGATTTGGTTAACTAGTTAAAAATCATGAGTAAACCAGGTTTTTTTTTAACCTGAAAAATTGGGGGGGGGGGGTTGAACACCCCCCCCCCCCCCCCCCCCGGCTACAGGCCTGGTTTCAAGCCAAGGTTATCTATTGACAACCCATTCTTACCAGTTGCAGGTGGCTCAGACTTGCTGAAGAGTTCTCTCCAGGCGGTATCCAGAAACATTCCACTGTATCTGCTATCCACAATACCGATGTACTTGGCTACTGGGTGAGAACCTGCAGAAGGAGACAAGATCGGTTCCTATCATTTTCCTTGATAAGACCTATCAATCTAGCATCAAAACGGACATATTGGCACCAGGAAGCTATCTCTTCCCAAGCTAAAGGACTACAAAAATCTTAGTCATGGTCCTTTTGAATAATTTGTTTCAAACCATGACTGAGGCAAAGTTAACCCTACTGATTTGGCAATCTCATTCTTCAATGTAAGCACTTAAATGACCCCTTTAAGTCAACTACATTTCATGTTCAAGACTGGGCTTGTTCATCAACAAATGATGAACAGTACGTGTGAAAAAGATCTTGGAGTCCTCGTGGACAACAAGTTAAACATGAGCCAACAATGTGATGCGGCGGCAAAAAAAGCCAATGGGATTTTGGCCTGCATCAAGAGGAGCATAGTGTCTAGATCTAAGGAAGTCATGCTCCCCATGCTCTATTCTGCTTTGGTTAGACCACACCTGGAATATTGCGTCCAATTCTGGGCACCACAATTGAAGAGAGATATTGACAAACTGAAATGTGTCCAGAGGAGGGCAACTAAAATGATCAAGGGTCTGGAGAACAAGCCCTATGAGGAGCGGCTTAAGGAGCTGGGCATGTTTAGCCTGAAGAAGAGAAGGCTGAGAGGAGACATGATAGCCATGTATAAATATGTGAGAGGAAGCCACAGGGAGGAGGGAGCAAGCTTGTTTTCTGCTTCCCTGGAGACTAGGATGCAATGGAACAAAGGCTTCAAACTACGAGAGGAGATTCCATCTGAACATGAGGAAGAACTTCCTGACTGTGAGAGCCGTTCAGCAGTGGAACTCTCTACCCTGGAGTGTGGTGGAGGCTCCTTCCTTGGAAGCTTTTAAACAGAGGCTGGATGGCCATCTGTCAGGGGGGCTTTGAATGCAATATTCCTGCTTCTTGGCAGAATGGGGTTGGACTGGATGGCCCATGAGGTCTCTTCCAACTCTTTGATTCTGTGATTCTATGAAATGTAGTAGTAAAATGTAGTAGTAAAAAGGCAAAACCAAGGGTCACCTTTTAGGTTTTGTTTTGGTTATAGTTTCAAGCCATGGATAGTTGGATCTGTCACCTATCAAATAGGGAAGCCTTTACCTAGTGGAACGATAAGGAACCTCATGTAGTTCAGCCAGTCCGACGTCTTGTTTGCCAGTTGCTTGACAAAAAATCTCAAAATGGAACTGAGATAACTCTGACCGCCCACAGACACCACCTTCACGGGACGAGGCATGGAGGAATTGCAGTTGCAGCTGGCAAAGGGAAAGAACACAATGTGACTCTACTGATGCAAACATCTGTCCCTGATCTTGAAAGCAAAGAAGGTCACACACAAAACGCCCATGCTATCTATGCACAACCCATAACATGCCAAGGATCTGAGCTTTCTCCTTTGGAAAAATGGAAATGCCACTCTTATCCAGATCTGAAGTCCAATTTATTTATTTATTTGTTTGAAAACATTTATATTCCACCCTTTTCACCCTGAAGGGGACTCATATATACAGCAAACATTCAATGCCGGGACACAAATTCACATACAATACATAAACATTAAAAAAAAATTAACAAAATATTAAAATACACCATTTAAAACCGTCCTAGTCCACCTCAAATGTACCTTTTGAGTATGCCCAAGGAAGAATTAGAAAAAAAAATGGAAAAATTTTGTTTTACACAACAGTGGCAGCTCAAATAGTATATGCTAGATATTGGGAAACCCCAGATATACCTCCTTTAGAAGAATGGGAAAAATATATTATATATATCCTGATAATGAGCAAAATAACTGTATTATTAAGAGGAGAACTATTAGATTAACTTTGTTAATGAATAGCAACCAATGATTCAACAGCTTAATGTAAAATTAAACTAAAAATGTATATAGAGGATCCTATAAGATTGTAGACAAAGAAGAAGCGGATGTAAAGAAAGAATCTATGATATCTTTATATGTATTACTAGCTGTCCCCTGCCATGCATTGCTGTGGCCCAGTCTGTTGATCTGGAAAATAAAGTAATGAGAAAGTGTTGGTTTCTAATATATGTAATTTCTTTATGCTTGTGGGTAAACAGTATTTCTTGATGTTTCTTTGTCAGTGTTGATGTGGAGATTGTCTGGTTTGCCTACTCTGGAACATGCAACATATCATTGTCCTTCCGTAGGGGTCCCTTTCAAACCTATGATACTATATCTGTGTGTGTGAATCATATCTATCTATATCTATGGCTGGATGGCTCTTTGTCAGGAGGGCTTCTCTTCACACTGTCCCAGAGCAGCAGTTACTGCTGGGGGGAAGGTCCCCAATTGATGACATATGCAGGAGACAAGATGGAACTGTCCCCTAGACCCCTCTCTCTTCACTCTGGCCCAGAGCAGCAGTTGGTGCTGGGGGGAGGGTCCCCAACTGATGACATATGCAGGAGACAAGATGGAACTGTCCCCTAGCCCCCCCTCGCTTCACTCTGGCCCAGAGCGGCAGTTGGTGCTGGGGGGAGGGTACCCAACTGATGACATACGCAGGAGACAAGATGGAACTGTCCCCTGGCCCCCTCTCTCTTCACTCTGGCCCAGAGCGGCAGTTGGTGCTGGGGGGGAGGGTCCTCAACTGATGACATACGCAGGAGACAAGATGGAACTGTCCCCTGGCCCCCTCTCTCTTCACTCTGGCCCAGAGTGGCAGTTGGTGCTGGGGGGAGGGTCCTCAACTGATGGCATATGCAGGAGACAAGATGGAACTGTCCCTTGGCCCCCTCTCTCTTCACTCTGGCCCGGAGCGGCAGTTGGTGCTAGGGGAAGGGTCCCCAACTGATGACATATGCAGGAGACAAGATGGAGCTGTCTCCTGGCCCCCTCTCTCTTCACTCTGGCCCAGAGTGGCAGTTGGTGCTGGGGGGAGGGTCCTCAACTGATGACATATGCAGGAGACAAGATGGAGCTGTCTCCTGGCCCCCTCTCTTTTCACTCTGGCCCAGAGTGGCAGTTGATGCTGGGAGTAGGGGTCCTCAACTGATGACATATGCAGGAGACAAGGTGGAGCTGTCCCCTAGCCCCCTCTCTCTTCACTCTGAGTGGCAGTTGGTGCCTTGCGACTGACCAGGAGGACCTCTGTCTTGTCTGGATTCAACTTCAATTTGCTTGCCCTCATCCAGACCGTCACAGTGACCAGGCACCGGTTCAGGACTTGGACAGCTTCCTTAGCATCTTAACATACCCTAGTCCCTCTCAGTTTTAAATACTCTGTATATCTGAAGGAGTCGCACAAATGTCAGGAAAAGGAATCACATCTTTTACATTCCCAGGGCTTCAGAGCATCATCTGCAAAGCACAGCAGCCACGAGGGGGCTCCCAAGAACTGGAGAATCACACACCGAAGTCCCACATCATCTGAAACCGTGCTGTTTCCAGACAAACCAGCAAACACAGACAACATGATACTTTTGTTTTAAAGACGCCGAGCAAACCGTTAAAGCCCTTTGGGAGCCTGAGCATCTGCTTTTGCAGTCAGCTGAGCTCATAAAAAACAAACAACACAGGCTGATGAAGCAAGAGGGCTCAGTTTCATCAGCACCAGCATCTCTCCCTGCCTTTAGCAGAAGGTCATTAGCAGTATGCATTCTAAATAGTCCTAATAGGCACATTTCTGGGTTTTTCTTGATCTTTTTATTAACCATATTGTTTGTTTTTTCACCACTTTTCCACAAAATTCACTGACAATTGCATTAGCCAATATCATACTGAGATGTTATCAGAATTGCCTCATTTCCAAATGAATATGGGTGCACATATTCCCAGTCATAATTTCAGATAATCCCAAAATGCAGCAAAAAAAAATGCAGATGTCGACAGGATTCTTGGGGAGGCGAGGCCTACCACATGCATCCTAGACCCCTGCCCATCCTGGCTGGTAAAGGAAGCCAGAGGGGGTTTGGCAGAGTGGGTGAAGGTGGTGGTTAATGCTTCCCTTCGGGAAGGCAACATTCCAGCCAGCTTAAAACAAGCTGTTATAAAACCACTGTTGAAAAAGCCATCACTGGACCCCACTCAATTCGTCAACTATCGGCCAGTTTACAATCTCCCCTATTTGGGCAAAGTCCTGGAACGTGTGGTGGCCTTGCAACTCCAGGATTTCCTGGTAGACACAGATTATCTGGATCTGGTGTAGTCTGGCTTTAGGCCGGGACATGGTACTGAGACAGCCTTGTTCGCCTTAGTGGATGATCTTCGCCGGGAACTGGACAGGGGGAGTGTGTCCCTGTTGATTCTGCTGGACCACGGTATCCTTCTGGGACGCCTCACGGGAATGGGCCTCCGGAGTACTGCTTTGCAGTGGCTCCAGTCCTTCCGCGAGGGTCGCTCCCAGAAGGTGTTGCTAGGGGACTCCTGCTCGACCCCACAGCCATTGTACTGTGGAGTCCCGCAGGGTTCAGTACTGTCCCCTATGTTGTTTACATGAAGCTGTTGGGAGAGATCGTCTGGAGTTTCAGGGTGCAGTGTCATCTGTACGCAGATAATGTCCAACTCTGTTACTCCTTTCCACCTGCTACTAAGGAGGCTGTTGAAGTCCTGAACCGCTTGGCCGCTGTAACGGACTGGACGAGGGACAACAGACGGAAACTAAATCCAGACAAGACAGAGGTATTCCTGGTCAGAAAGGCCGAACAGGGCATAGGGTTACAGCCTGTGCTCGACGGGGTTACACTCCCCCTGAAGGTGCAGGTTGGCAGCTTGGGAGTGATCCTGGACTCATCGCTGAGCCTGGAACCCCAGGTCTTGGCGATGGTCAGGGGAGATTTGCACAATTAAAACTTGTGTGCCAGCTGCGCCCGTATCTTGGGAAGTCTGACTTGGCCACGGTAGTCCACGCTCTGGTTACATCCCGTATAGACTACTGCAACGCTCTCTACGTGGGGTTGCCTCTGAAGATTGCCCGGAAGTTTCAACTAGTCCAACGAGTGGCGGCCAGATTACTAACAGGAGCGGGGTACAGGGAGCATACTCCTCCTCTGTTGCGCCAGCTCCACTGGCTGCCAATTAGCTTCCGAGCACAATTCAAAGTGCTGGTGTTGACCTATAAACCCCTAAACGACTCCGGCCCAGTTTACCTGTCCAAACGGATTCTCCCCTATGAACCATCAAGGTTGTTAAGATCTTCTGGAGGGGCCCTGCTCTCGGTCCCACCATCCTCGCAATCGCGTCTGTTTGGGATGAGGGACAGGGCCTTCTCGGTGGTTGCCCCTCGGCTCTGGAACTCTCTCCCACTGGAGATTAGAACTGCCCCGTATCTCCTGACGTTTAGAAAACTGGTGAAAACTTGGTTCTGGAATTTGGCATTTGATGAGTGAGTCAATAACTCTTGACCACACGGACGAATGGCGATGAATTGTGACTTCATTCTGCCTTATGTAATTATATGATTGTATTTTAATGTTTAGCCTGAAGAAGAGAAGGCTGAGAGGAGATATGATAGCCATGTATAAATATGTGAGAAAAAGCCACAGAGAGGAGGGAGCAAGATTGTTTTCTGCTTCCTTGCAGACTAGGACGCGGAACAATGGCTTCAAACTACAAGAGAGGAGATTCCATCTGAACATTAGGAAGAACTTCCTGACTGTGAGAGCCGTTCAGCAGTGGAACTCTCTGCCCCGGAGTGTGGTGGAGGCTCCTTCTTTGGAAGCTTTTAAACAGAGGTTGGATGGCCATCTGTCAGGGGTGATTTGAATGCAATATTCCTGCTTCTTGGCAGGGGGTTGGATTGGATGGCCCATGAGGTCTCTTCCAACCCTTTGATTCTATGATTCTATGATAGTGTGTTAGTGTATTATGAGATGTGATGTTTTAAACTATTGTTTATGAACCTTTTGTTGTGAACTGGACTGTGTCACTCTGCGGAGGTTGAGAAGACAAGTATATAAAAGTTCTAAATAAATAAATAATAAATTAAAATGCCCATATATGTATGTATGTATGTGGTAGAACAAGTGTGCACCTACCCTGCCATTTGTCCTGCACATTGTTCTCCTTTCTTAATTACACTGTATTTTAGGGCCAATTTCCCAGATCTGTTCACTTATAAAAGCTAATAAAGAAAACACAGAGGTGTCACTGACACATCATGGGGAACTCACTATCGTTGGATCCTTATGAGGATCGCCGAGAGAACTGCTTGCACTTCAATGATGGAAGATGTACAAACCACGGGCTTCTTCTGGTCCTGAAGGAGATCGGCTACATACTGTTGGGGAAAAGAAGGTGATTAGGAATCAGCCTTATCCTCTTTGAATCAGTGAATCACTGGCCATATCACTGGATAAAAGGTTGGTAACTGAGCACCCGTGAGCACCTTGGATACAAGCTCAACACACCACAGAACAATTGAGATGATGGAAATCTAAGACATGACTTGGGCTTGGCCCAACAGGCAAGAGGGAAAAAAAACCCAAAGTGCATTGCAACAACAGACATGAAATCCACTCTCTTATATCATGTTTTGAGGACTCCAGCCACATGCATTAGTATTGCCAAAGGCTTTCATGGTTGGAATCACTGGGTTGTTGTAGGTTTTTTGGGCTGTATGGCCATGTTCTAGAAGCATTCTCTCCTGACGTTTTACCTGCATCTATGGCAGGCATCCTCAGAGGTTGTGAGGATGCCTGCCGTAGATGCAGGCTAAATGTCAGGAGAGAATGCTTCTAGAATGTGGCCATACTAGCCTGGGCAATCCATGGTTCTAAAGTACTTACAAAACTAAAGTTCTGGTGGTGAAAATTTCAGAACTCTAACAAAACTTTCAAAATTTAATTATTCATTCATTATTGGTGATTTTTATGATAGAACCAATTAGGAACTGCCATTTATAATGAAATTTTGAGAGTTTTGTTACAGTTCTGAAATTTTCATCACCAGAACTTTAGAATCATAGAATCAAAGAGTTGGAAGAGACCTCATGGGCCATCCAGTCTAACCCCCTGTCAAGAAGCAGGAATATTGCATTCAAATCACCCCTGACAGATGGCCATCCAGCCTCTGCTTAAAAGCTTCCAAAGAAGGAGCCTCCACCACACTCCGGGGCAGAGAGTTCCACTGCTGAACGGCTCTCACAGTCAGGAAGTTCTTCCTAATGTTCAGATGGAATCTCCTCTCTTGTAGTTTGAAGCCATTGTTCCGCGTCCTAGTCTCCAAGGAAGCAGTTTAGTTTTATAAGTACTTTAGAACCATTTAGAACAGTGCTTCTCAACCTTCCTAATGTCAAGACCCCTTAATACAGATCCTCAAGTTGTGGTGACCCCCAACCATAACATTATTTTTGTTGTTGCTTCATAGCTGCAATTTTGCTACTGTTATGAATTGTAATGTAAATATCTGATAAGCAGGATGTATTTCCATTCACTGGACCACATTTGGCACAGATACATCCAAATTTGAATACCAGTGCGGTTGGGCAGGGGATTGATTTTGTCAATTGGGAGTTGTAGTTGCTGGGATTTATAGTTCACCTACAATCAAAGAGTATTCTGAACTCCATCAACGATCGAATTTAACCAAACTTGGCATACAGAACTCCCATGACCAACACAAAATACTGGAAGGGTTTGGTGGGCATTGACTTTGAGTTTTGGAGTTGTAGTTCACCTACATCCAGAGGGCATCTGGACTCAAACAATGATGGATCTGGACCAAGCTTGGCATGGATACTCAATATGCCCAAATACGAACACTGGTGCAGTTTGGGAGAAAATAGACCTTGACATTTGGGAGTTGTAATTGGTGGGATTTATAGTTCACCTACAATCAAGGAATATTCTGAACCCCACCAACGATAGAATGGGCCCAAACTTCCCACACAGAACCCCCATGACTAACAGAAAATACTGTGTCTTTGACGACCCCTCTGACACCCCCAGGGGTCCCGACCCCCAGGTTGAGAAACACTGATTTAGAACAATGGATTGACCAGGACTAGGCCATACAGCCCCAAAACCCTACAACAACCCACAGTGGGACAAAGAATTTCCAAAGAAGGAGAAGGAGAAGGAGAAGAAGAACTTTATTTTTCTACCCCGCCTCCATTTCCCTGAAGGGACTCGGGGCAGCTTACATGGGGCCAAGCCCAGACAGAATACAGTTAAAATAAAGCAAAACAATTAAAACATAAAACAGCGTAAAACAACATAACAATAATAGCTAGCAACAACAATAACAGCAGACTAATTTTGGAGGGCGGGAGGGGATAAGTGGTTTAGTAATGTGGATAACAATGTATAACAGCATAGGAAATATCATGGAGACAGAGTAAATTAACAGGATCAGTTAATATAGTATAAGATATCAGATTGAGTGACAATTCAAGTTATAATACAGGTCATTTGTCATAGGAGTCGTCAATCAAAAGCACGACGAAACATTCACGTCTTTAATTCCTTACGGAATGTGGCTAGGGAGGGTGCCAGCCTAATCTCCCTGGGGAGGGAGTTCCAGAGACGGGGGGCCACCACTGAGAATGCCCTCTCTCTCGTCCCCACTAGCCGTGCCTGAGACGGGAGCGGGAGCGAGAGAAGAGCATCCCCGGAAGATCTTAAGGACCGTGTGGGCTCATAAGGGAGGAGGTGGTCGCGCAGATAGGCAGGCCCTGAACCGTTTAGAGCTTTATAGGAGATAACCTGCACCTTGTATTGGGACCGGAAACTTATCGGCGGCCAGTGGAGCTGTTTAAACAGGAGAGTTGACCACCATCTCTATAACTCAAACCTCAGATAGTCAACCTAGGTAAAGCCTCTCTCTCTCTCTACTGAAGTAGAGAGTATTTTTTTAGAGCGGAAAGGGGGGATGATACTACTATTGGTAAAGGTAAAGGTTTGCCCTGACATTAAGTCTAGTTGTGTTTGACTATGGAGGGTGGTACTTATCTCCATTTCTAAGCTGAAGAGCTGGTGTTGTCCGTAGACACCTCCAAGGTCATGTGGCTGGCATGACTGCATTGAGCAACTTTACCTTCCCGGAGAAGTGGTACCTATTGATCTACTCGCATTGGCATGTTTTCAAACTGCTAGGATTGCAGAAGTTGGGGCGGATTCGAACTGCCAACCTTCTGATCAAGTTCTGCAGTTTAGCCATTTAACCCGCTACGCCAATGCAGCCCCCATTATACTACTACTACTACTACTACTACTACTAGTAATGCTTACATTACAACTGCTACTTATACTTGCAAGGGGAGAGTGGGCGGGACTAAACGCCAAAGTTTTTCAAGTCTATCTAGAAGGTTCAGAAGCTGTCTGCTCAGGTGCAGAAACTATCATATGTGCGTATTCACAGTTGACCACAATGGGAAACTCCATGGTTTCACAGTGATGTGGCATTAGGGGCTGTGCGGTGGTGGTTGGCGTGGAGGGATAGGTGTGCTGTTGTTGTGATGTGTGATGATGAAAAGAATTTCATTTCGTTGAACAATGTACAGTGATTATAAAGCTATTCTATTCTATTCTAGAGACATGAGACACAGCAACCATTAGTTTCCTTGTTACCTGACCCTGCCAGTCAATAGCATTCACAAGGATGATGTTTTCTGGAAGCGCTGCATCCGACACTAGGATTTGATTCAGCTGATCGTAAACAATCTTCCGAGGAATCTGTTGGGGAAACGGTGTGGTTTTTAAAATATACATAACCCTGCACTCAAACCGATAGCACTATACCGATAGTTTTGTTCTTTATTTACAAAATAAAGTTTTGTTCTTTATTTACTGTCCTAATTTTGGAGTTTTTTAAATACTGGTGGCCAGACTTTGTTCATTTTCATGGTTTCCTCCTTTCTGTTGAAATTGTCAACATGCAGTAAATAAAGAACAACACTCAGAAAACAGGGGAATTCCAGACATGAAACAATAGGGCCAACTAACACCTCCCAATAAAGAATTCCCCCAGGCAGAAACCAGCCAGGCTTTGAAGGTGCAAGGGCATTCGATGCTAATCAAGCTGGCCAACTGCAACCTTCACACCTGCCTCAAGAAGACAAGAGTTCTTTCTACCACCCTAGACATCATTCCACAGATAGATAGATAGATAGATAGATAGATAGATTAATGCTTCGACCAATGGTCATATGCATTTACAGAAGCAGCATCAAATAAACATCTATACAGAACACTGTAAAATCCAACCATTAGAAGTAGGATGCCAGCAGGTTAAAACAGGACATACAAAATATACATTGTGAGGTGCAGCAACTCAAATGCAACATGTGCTGGGAGTTACGTATTTACCGGTAGAAAGCCAATATGAAAATTTGGTCATTTAGGAAAAAAAAGAGAGAGAGAAAAGAAAAGAGAAAAAATAAAAAATAAGCTAAAATAACAGTATTAGTCTAGCGTCAATACAAAACATTGTAAAATTCAACAATATTGTTGCAACCCAGAGCAGGAAACTGGACCTTCAGACAACAATCCACCACACTTGGCTTCAGGAAAGCAATCCTTTTTTATTGATGAAAGAGGAATACAAAATAGAGGAAAAAATGCAAAAATAAAAAGCCACAGTGAAAATCAGCAACAAGAAATGTCCATAAACAAGATCATGAAGCCCACAGCAAAACTGCTGAATCCTGGAACCTGTTAGCAAATCACTAACCGTACTTAGGACAACTAGAAAACCTCAGAGGAACAAGGCTACTTGAATCAGGAGACCTGCAAACGCTGGCACATGAATCTGGAATGATGCCTGGTCTGAAGCTGTATTCAGAACAGGCATATTTAAGGCCAAGAAATCTATTGCGAGACACGCCTGAAGATTTTGTTTGGATTTCTTTCAATCTGGCTGACCTGCGTAAACATTGGGATTCTCCCCAACTCTGCCAAATCTGCCCCCGCCTATCCTCATTAGGCAGGCCAGGTGCCTGATTCTCTGGAGAGCTAAAACTGGGAGGAAAAGGGAGTGAACCGTCTCCGTTTGGCTCGGAATGTATGTTCCCATGGGAATCTTGACTTTTGCTTTCCAAGGCTGTAGAATTTTCACTACTCAAACCATCATCATCTAAATTGGTCTCAGCATTCACATTGACATCTACATGGACATCAGGAAATACAATCAGAGAATCAGGTCCAAGTTCACACACAGGCTGAACCCCAACAAATATATATCCCACTTGTCTAGTTTACAACAGATCTCACAACCTCTGAGGATGCCTGCCATAGATGTGGGTGAAACGTCAGGAGAGAATGCTTCTGAAACACAGCCATACAGCTCGGAAAACTCACAGCAACCCACACATGCAATTATTTGGAACTAGAAAGGCCCAATGCTACAGCTGGTAAGGGATTGCACTATTTAATGCAAACTGAAGCCCTTGCTCCCAAAGTGAGGCCAGAAGAGGTTAAGCCACAGTGACAGAGACTTTAGATGCAGATTACCTGTGTGCTGTGACCCAAGTCAGGCGACCTTTCGCTGTCTGAACTGTTGGTCCTTTCACTGAGTGGTTTTGAAAGCTGTCGCTCCTTGAGAGGGGTGCTGCGCTTCTGTCGGGGCGTGTGTGTGGCACTGTCCATTTTGCTGTCACAAGTAGAGGACAGACAATATTAATCCCACAAGTGCAACGGCAAGTTGACCACGTGTTGCACTCCAGGCTGGGAAATACCTCGGCACATAATCACCATACTCAGGTCCAAGTTAAATCAGCAAAGCAGTTGAAGATTATATAAAAAAGAAGTTTAGCAAAAATAATAATATAATTATTATAATAATAAAACTTTATTTATATACCACTCTATCTCCTCGAGGGGACTCACCCAGATAACATCACAAAACATATAAAGTAAAAAAAACGTAAGATTAACAAAACAAAATATAAACATAAAAATTGTCGCCATAACACACATATTAAAAGAATCCTGCCCGTTCAAGGCAATTAAAAAAATTAAAAAGGCCGGGCCAAGATTTCTGCAAGCCCAAAAATTCTAGGGGGGGGGGGGGGGAATTAAGTGCAATGCTATGGCAGCCAATAATAATATTAGGTGCGGGTCTGTAGCTGGATTCCTCTTTGTAGCCCCATTTCTCGAGGTTGGCTCTGCATCTCGTGGTGCCAGAGCGCAGTCTGTTCAGCGTCTTCCAAGTCGTCCAGTCTTCTGTGTGCCCAGGGGGGAGTCTCTCATTTGGTATCAGCCATTGGTTGAGGTTCTGGGTTTGAGCCTGCCACTTTTGGACTCTTGCTTGCTGAGGTGTTCCAGTGAGTGTCTCTGTAGATCTTAGAAAACTATTTCTTGATTTAAATCGTTGATGTGCTGGCTGATACCCAAACAAGGGATGAGCTGGAGATGTCACTGCCTTGGTCCTTTCACTATTGGTTGCTACTTCCCGGTGGATGTCAGGTGGTGCAGTACCGGCTAAACAGTGTAATTTCTCTACTGGTGTGGGGCGCAGACACCCCGTGATAATGCGGCATGTCTCATTAGAATCATAGAATCATAGAATCATAGAATCATAGAATCATAGAGTTGGAAGAGACCTCATGGGCCATCCAGTCCAACCCCCTGCCAAGAAGCAGGAATATTGCATTCAAATCACCCCTGACAAATGGCCATCCAGCCTCTGCTTAAAAGCTTCCAAAGAAGGAGCCTCCACCACACTCCGGGGCAGAGAGTTCCACTGCTGAACGGCTCTCACAGTCAGGAAGTTCTTCCTAATGTTCAGATGGAATCTCCTCTCTTGTAGCCTGAAGCCATTGTTCCGTGTCCTAGTCTCCAAGGAAGCAGAAAACAAGCCTGCTCCCTCCTCCCTGTGGCCTCCTCTCACATATTTATACATGGCTATCATATCTCCTCTCAGCCTTCTCTTCTTCAGGCTAAACATGCCCAGTTCCCTAAGCCGCTCCTCATAGGGCTTGTTCTCCAGACCCTTGATCATTTTAGTCGCCCTCCTCTGGACACCTTCCAGCTTGTCAACATCTCTCTTGAATTGTGGTGCCCAGAATTGGACACAATATTCCAGATGTGGTCTAACCAAAGCAGAATAGAGGGGTAGCATTACTTCCTTAGATCTAGACACTATGCTTCTATTGATGCAGGCCAAAATCCCATTGGCTTTTTTTGCCGCCACATCACATTGTTGGCTCATGTTTAACTTGTTGTCCACGAGGACTCCAAGATCTTTTTCACACGTACTGCTCTCGAGCCAGGCGTCCCCCATTCTGTATCTTTGCATTTCATTTTTTCTGCCAAAGTGGAGTATCTTGCATTTGTCACTGTTGAACTTCATTTTGTTAGTTTTGGCCCATCTCTCTAATCTGTCAAGATCGTTTTGAATTCTGCTCCTGTCCTCTGGACTATTGGCTATCCCTCCCAATTTGGTGTCGTCTGCAAACTTGATGATCATGCCTTCTAGCCCTTCATCTAAGTCATTAATAAAGATGTTGAACAGGACCGGGCCCAGGACGGAACCCTGCGGCACTCCACTCGTCACTTCTTTCCAAGATGAAGAGGAAGCATTAGTGAGCACTCTCTGTGTTCGTCCACTTAACCAATTACAGATCCACCTCACCGTAGTTTTGCCTAGCCCACATTGGACTAGTTTCCTTGCCAGAAGGTCATGGGGGACCTTGTCGAAGGCCTTACTGAAATCCAGGTACGCTACATCCACGGCATTGCCCGCATCTAGCCAGCTTGTAGCTCTATCGAAGAAAGAGATCAGATTAGTCTGGCATGACTTGTTTTTGATAAATCCATGTTGACTATTAGCGATGACTGCATTTGTTTCTAAGTGTTTGCAGACCGCTTCCTTTAAGAGCCACATTTACTGTTTTAGCGTGGTGAGATGTGTTCCACACTGGGCATGCATACTCAGCAGCAGAGTAGCATAGCGCAAGGGCAGATGTCTTCACTGTGTCTGGTTGTGATCCCCAGGTTTCGTATGATATTGTTTCTAGCGCCCACTTTTTCCTTGATGTTCAGGCAGTGCTTCTTGTAGGTCAGAGCACGGTCCAGAGTGAGTCCCAGATATTTGGGTGTGCTGCAATGCGCCAGTGGGATTCCTTCCCAGGTCATCCTCAGAGCTCGGGATGCTTGTCTGTTCCTAAGGTTAAAAGCACGTCTGTGTTTTAGATGGATTAGGGGTCAGCTGGTTTTCCCTGTAATAGGCAGTAAGAGCACCTAGAGCTTCAGAGAGCTTCTGTTCGCCATAACCTCAAACCTCCCTGCTTGAGCAGTGATGGCACGATCATCAGCATAGATGAAACTCTCTGTTCTTTCTGGCAATGGCTGGTCATTTGTGTAAATGTTGAACATGGATGTTGAACCATGGGCTGAATGGGCTGAATTGGCTGAACTACAACACCATGGAAGAGTCAAGTTATAGCTAGGAGAAAATACTGAGCTTCTCGTCTCAAACATACTGAGCTTCTCGTCTCAAGGCAACTGTATGGGATCCCTCCAGATCTCAAGAACAACTGACTAGGCTTGGCTACCTCTTTCCACTGTATAACAAACTCCAGAAGAGCACAGTGACTCCAATCTAAGGATCGCAGCACTTCTCATTAATCATCAGCACGGTTGACTAGGATCAGGTCTAAAATAGTTGATCTTCCTGTTACCTCTCCTACTTCTGGACAAATCCCCAAGAGTTGTCAGGGGATCATGCATTCTAAGCAGTTTTCAGAGATTTTTTAAAAGCAAGTACCCAAACCTGAGGCATAATTACCTAGGAGACGCCATGTTCTGAAGCTCACCCTTGATGCTAGTCTTCATGGGGGTCTTGACTTTTTCTGGGATGATTAACGTAGTTGTTGAGTCTCCAAATGTGTCCTGCTCATTGCCATCCTAGAGAAAACCAGAAGAGGATCATTCAAGAACAGATGGAAATCATATAGTTGAGTATTTCTGCCACCAGCGATGGGACAGAAGTGTGCTTACCAATGTCTCCGTTTCATTGATACTGTCATCTGCATTTTTATTCCTGTTGGATTTCATTTTGTCCCCAATGGACACTTCCATCTGGATGCATAGCAACAACAGAGAAAAAAAGAAGAAGAAAATACAATGAATCGGGGCAAGCTGTTTATGTAATTCATTAATCAGGAGTTTTTGCTTATTGCCTGGCCACAATAACAATATACTGTATATACTCGAGTATAAGCCAACCCGAATATAAGCTGAGGCCCCTAATTTACCACAAAAATCCAGGAAAAGCATATAAGCCAAGAGTGGGACATTCAACAGCTACTGGTTAATTTCAAAATAAAAATAGATCCCATTAAATTACGTTAATTGAAACATTAGTAGGTTAAATGTTTTTGAATATTTAAATAAAACTGTAATTTAAGATAACACTGCCAAACTCTGATTAAGAAGAAGAAGAAGAAGAAGAAGAAGAAGAAGAAGAAGAAGAAGAACAACAACAACAACAACAACAACAACTTTATTTTTCTACCCCGCCTCCATCTACCTGAAGGGACTCGGGGTGGCTTACATGGGGCCCAAGCCCAGGCAGAATACAATTAAAATAAAGCAATAATAATTAAAACAACATAAAAACAGCATAAAACAACATAACAAAAATAACTAGCAACAACAATAACAGCAGACTAATTTTGGAGGGGGGAGGAAAACCACTACGTGAGCTAGTTAAAGGATAAAGTGGTTTAGTAAGGTAGATGACAATGTATTAAGGCATAGGAAAAATCATGGAAACAGAGCAAATTAACAGGATCAGTTAGTATAATATAGGACATCAGATTGAACCCTTATTCTAGCCTTTTTCAATGTAAATGTGCTTAAGTATCTGTTGTAACTCAGCGTCCTGGCAGTGAGCCTACTAGTGGGTGTAGGAGGAGAAGGAGCGATGCAGAGTTGGAGGAGGAACAGCGTCAGCTGAAACGCATTCGGGATGTACTCATGGCGCCCAGCGATTCTGAGGACTTTGCAGGGTTTGGACCCAAAGACTTAGAGGAGCTGGATTACAGAGGAGTTAAACGTTTTGCCATTGAGACTGACAGTGATGAAGAACTAATGAGCAAATGCCTTAAAGACGTAGCTGACAATTGCAGTTCGGATGAACAGGGATCCAATAATGGGGATATGGAAGAGGGGCTGGACTGGACTCGGGTTAGGGAAATTCAGGACATATGCACACAGCCCACGTCTAGTGACGAATTTGAGGGGTTTCATGATACATGGCATGCAGGTACTTCTTGGGAGGATTCTGGACAAGATCAACGTTGGCAGCGCTGGCGAGGTAATGAGGCCACAGCTGAGGATAATGATCCAGGTGTAAGTGATGAGAGCCAGTCCAGTGATAGCGACTGCTGATAAAATGAGAGCTTTGGGATGGGTACTTTTGCAGAGGACAAAGCGTTGTATCGGATGTTTTGCGCTGCCATTTGGGTCCTGGGAATACAGCTATCGTGTCTTTGTGTGCCTCGACTCTGGATTGAACTACGTGAGTGACTTCGTCTTGCCCCTGACTACGGAACGTTTCTGGACCACGCCATTTGCCTTCTGGACTTCATTTGCTGCCTCTCCCCGTGTTTGACCTTGGACTGTTTGACTACGCTATTGCCATCGCCAGTTTTGCTCCTGTTTTCCTTTTTGAGAAACTGAGTTCTGGGATATCGGGTTTTTCCTCCCCGTTTGTTTACCTGCTTGAAGGCTTTTGTGTTGCTAATCGGTACTGCAGTTTAAGTGCTGTTCGCTTTGTTAAACACCTATTAAAGACTTTGTTAACCCCTTACTAGCTGTGTTGGACAATCTTTGGGCTCTGAGTCACGACAGTATCCTTCCAATAATAATGAGTAAAATAATAAATGTAATAATAATAAGAGTAAAATAAAAAAAATAATAGAGTAAAATAATGCAAATGTAATAATAATAGAGTAAAATAATATAATTAATAAATAATAATAACAGAGTAAAATCATAAATCAAATTAATGGAAGCTACAATCAAGAAATCCCAAATATTTCTTCGTATCAACTAAACCTTTTTAAAAATGAGATCCAAGTGTTTTTGCACCTGAATAAAGTTGATGCCCCTTTGGTTTGATTTTTTTAAAAATTTAGTTTAATTTTAAAAATCAGAAATGGTCCCCACGCCTTTTAGTAAGTGCAGGGGAATGCTCAGCATGTCTTTGTTCTTCCCTATCTTGGTTTACTTCTTGGTTTAAAGCGGGCATCTCCTGGGTCCAAATAGGAGAGCAAGAACATGGGTGGTCCACAGTAACACCGCCTGGAACAAGCTGAAATGTTTGATTCCACATGAATCACAAACGTATCTTATTAATGAAGAATTTCTGTCTCTACTTACTGGGCTGGTGGCATCTTTGCCAAGGCTTCCTTTGCTGTTAAGGCTTCCAATTTCAGTCTGGGAACTAGACTGCGACATTCCCTCAAAGAAAGGCCTGGAACAGAACAATGCAGTTGAAATATGAGCAGAAAAATGTTGAAAATAGCAACCTTCTACAAGCCTCCTATCCTATACTAGTTATTTGTGATATATATAATTGTGATTGCTTACTATATTGTATGTATATATTGATATGCAGTTTTCTCTTAACTCTATGTTTGAGGTTGTGGAAGGGACTACAGACCATGTGACCAGATCTGGGCCTATTTTGACTGAGACCCCATTTTAGAAGTTAGTTTGCATCAGAAGCAGTACAGTTTAGAAGTAAAGTCGGTGTCAGTATGTTACAGTGTTTAATCAGTCTGTACTGAGTCTATATTCAGTAATGTATTAGACCAGTGTTTCTCATCCTTTCTAATGCCGTGACCCCTTAACACAGTTCCTCATGTGGTGGTGACCCCCAACCATTATTTTTGTTGCTACTTCAAAACTGTAATTTTGCTACTGTTATGAATCGTAATGTAAATATCTGATATGCAGGATGTATTTTCATCCACTAGACCAAATTTGACACAAATACCCAATTTGAATACTGGTGGGGTTTTGGGGGGATTGATTTTGTCATTTGGAAGTTGTAGTTGCTGGGATTTATAGTTCACCTACAATCAAAGTGCATTCTGAGCTCCACCAATGATGGAATTGAACCAAACTTGGCACACAGAACTCCCATGACCAATAGAAAATACTGGAAGGGTTTGGTGGGCATTGACCTTGTATTTTGGAGTTGTAGTTCACCTACACCCAGAGAGCACTGTGGACTTAAACAATGATGGATCTGGACCAAACTTGGCACAAATGCTCAATATGCCTAAATGTAAACACAGGTGGAGTTTGGGGGAAATGGACCTTGACATTTAGGAGTTGTGGTTGCTGGGATTCATAGTTCACCTACAATCAAAGAGCATTTTCATCCCCACCAATGATAGAATTGGACCAAACTTCCCACACAGAACCCCCATGGCCAACAGAAAATACTGTGTTTTCTGATGGTCTTTTGGCGACCCCTCTCACACCCCCTCTTGACCCCCTCGGGGGTCCCGACCCCCAGGTTGAGAAACGCTGTATTAGAGAGTGTTAGTCTGTATGCAACAAGGAAGAGACTGACAACAGAAGACTGATCTGGCCGGGGTGGTCCATGCCTTGGTCACCTCTAGATTGGATTATTGCAATGCGCTCTACGTGGGGCTGCCCTTGAAAATAGCTTGGAAATTCCAACTGGTCCAACGGGCAGGAGCTAGGATGCTGACTGGGGCTCCTGTTCAAGGAGCTCCACTGGCTGCCATTTATCTTCCAAGCCCAATTCAAGGTGCAGGTGCTCACCTACAAAGCCCTGAACGGTTTGGGACCTGCCTACCTGTGTGACCGCATCTCCATTTATGAACCCACACATTCACTTCGGTCATCTGGTGAGGCCCTGCTCGTGATTCCACCTGCGTCTGGTGGGGACACGAGACAGGGCCTTTTCGGTGGTGGCCCCCCGACTCTGGAACACCCTCCCTAAAGATCTTAGACAGGCCCCTACATTGGCAGTCTTCAGAAAGAACTTGAAGACTTGGCTGTTCCGATGTGCCTTTCCAGATTAGGAATCTCCAATAACAAGTCCTCAAAGCACTTTAGTAGAAATAAGATTACTGCACACCGCACTCTGCACTTGCCCTATAATCCTCGTATACCTCCTGCCACATCAGCACTTTTAATCTTGTACCCACTACTCTGGCCTGGCCCAGTTTTATTATGTCCTGATGTATTGTTATTGCATGTGGTTTAATATTGCTTTAACTGTTTTGATTTGCTTTTGTTGTTATATTGTTGTGTTGTGTTGAGGCCTTGGCCTTTGTAAGCCGCATCGAGTCCTTCGGGAGATGCTAGCGGGGTACAAATAAAGTTAATAATAATAATAATAATAACAGAATGCATAAGAGAACTTACTGTTTAAACCTCAACCAGTAAGAAATGTATGCTGAATACATGAAGTTTGTAAGTAAATCAACTATGTTACTTTTAATGAAGACTGCCTATTTTTTGGTCTCGAGAGCATGATTTAAAAGCAATATATTTTATGGGGGAGTAGATGTTTTTTGGGCAACTGAAATAACAATTCTGGAGTTCTGATATATATTTTGTGCATCAGCACATTTTTGTTCCTAACAGTTCAGAGAGATAATCAGGTATATCAGTCTAACAACTGAGAAACCTAATTTGACTTGCCTGAATACTACTGGATATTTACCACTAAGGAGAAGATTCACTAAAATGAGAATTTAAGTCTTCTCAGGAAGATCATACTTTACAAAAGGGTTATGATTATTCCTAATAGCGTGAATGCCAATTAATCTCCAAAAGGGTCAAATCACCGAAAGACTATGGATATTTCTGGTTTCTCAAAAGGTTCTGATCTCTAAAAGGTCATGCCTTTCCAAAAGACAATGAGCAAGACACATCAAGTGGCCTCTTTTTGCAAAAATCTAACCGATGTTTCCCTTACAAGGCCTTCCATCTTGGTTAAGTATTAGGCAAATCACGATATTCAGCCATCTGCAGTATTGTTTACTTTCTGTCAAAGATTCAACTCTAACTTCAGGTAGCACAGCAGGGGGAAATGCCATTGCATAAACCTGAGCCACATCTGAAATCTCTGAAATCAGTTAAAATGAAACAAAATCTCTGTTGCTGGTCAAGTTATCCTTCCCAGGGTGGCAGATAAAGTTTCATTTACAAAAGGAAAGCCAATGCGGTGAATGAATGAAGCAGTGTACAATGTCAGGGTGTAATAGAAAAATTGAGAGGTAAATTAGGCCCTTCCTGTCATCCCTATGGGCACCTGACATGGTTCTTCTTAATGTTATCGCTTCCTTGTTTCAATTTAATTTAAGACATGCCAGCTAGAAGTTATGGTTTCTTAAGGGCAGTTGCACACTGGCAATGAAGATCTGCATAGTAAAAGCAATGGTATTCCCCGTAGTCACCTACGGATGTGAGAGGTGGACCATAGAGAAGGCTGAGTGAAGGAAGAGAGATGCTTTTGAACTGTGGTGTTGGAGGAAAGTTCTGAGGGTGCCTTGGACCGCAAGAGGATCCAACCAGTCCATACTTCAGGAATGGAGGGAAGAATAGTAGAGGCAAAGATGAAGTCCTTTGGCCACATCATGAGAAGAAAGGAAAGCTTAGAGAAGACAATGATGCTGGGGAAAATGGAAGGAAAAAGGAAGAGGGGCTGATCAAGAGCAAGATGGATGGATGGTGTCCTTGAAGTGACTGGATTGACCTTGAAGGACCTGGGGGTGGTGACGGCCAACAGGGAGTTCTGGCGTGGGCTGGTCCATGAGGTCACAAAGTCGGAAATGACAGAATGAATGAACAACAAAAGACAGCTGAGGGGTGGAAATAGGAGAGGGCCTGAGTTCAAATTCTAGAATTCAAAATAAGGGATGCTCAGGCTGCATAAGAAAAGGGGAAAGACTGGAGGGGTCAATTATAACCCCAATAGTGATGGAAAAGAAGTATCCAAAAAATTTTTTAAAAAGTAATGGACAAAAAGGTAAGGGAAAAAAATCTAGATAGGATAGGGGATTGGATGAAGGTGGGAATGAAGAAGGAAATAATGATGGAAGAGTTTAAAGAAATAAAACTGACATGGTTCCATTGTATACAATTAGAACAGTGGCTTAATAATTGGGGAAAAAATAATAGAAATGGAAGCCAACTTAACCAATTTGAACAAATAATACAGAAGGGAAGGTCTGTAGAAGAACATGAAAACTTGAGAGGTATAATTAGTAAAATTTATAAGATATTAATTGAAATGAAGGAGGGAAAAATAAAAAATAATACCCTTAAAGAGATTTGAGAAGAAGATTTAGGGATAAAAATAAGCGAAACAGAGTGGCAACAATTATGGGGACAAAGACATTTAAAAAATCTATCAATATGGGTTAAAGAAAATTATTACAAGTTAATATGGAAGTGGTATCTGACACCAGTAAGAATAGCATATATGAATAAAAATAATTTAAAAAATTGTTGGAGAGGGTGTCAAGAACCAGGAACATATATACATATGTGGTGGCAATGTAAATATGTAAATAACTTTTGGGAGAAAGTATTTAGAGAAATAGAAGATATAATGAATATGAAAATTGATAAAAGTCCTAGCATAGCTTTATTATCATTATATAATAATAAGCAATTGAAAAAGGATAAAGAAGCGATAACAAACTTATTAACAATAGCAAGATTGCTCATAGCAAGGAATTGGAAAAAAGAAATGAATATACAAATAGAGGAGTGGTATAAGGAAGAATGGAAATTAGCAATAAATGATAAGCTGACATGTATATTAAAGGTTAAAAAAGGTATATGGAAACAAAGCGACTTTGATGCTGTATGGGGAAAATTTGTTGTAAATGGTTTAAATAACAAGGAAGGAAAGTTACCGTCACAAGAAGAAATGAGATTTTGGACAGATGATATGTAAAAATTGTGGCTTGGGACGGGTGGAGGGGAGCACTGGGGTGAAAATAAAAAGGGGAAAAATGCTTAAGCAAAACAATAAAATAACATGTTAAAGAGTGTGTTGAACAAAATGTAAGAGTAATAACAAATGTATAACAAATGTAGCAATTGTGATAAATCAATAAAAATTATTATAAAAAAGAAAAGAAAAGGGGAAAGACTGAAGTCACCTTCAACAGAGGTGGGCTATTCGGCCAAAAGGCATGCCGTTTCGGGGTCGATTTTCAGCTAACCCCTCATTCTGTTTACCGGGAAGTTACTCGAATCGGGAGGGGTGTTGCCGTTTTCATTCGGCAAAAATTCAGCCCATTGGCTACAATGAGAAACTTTAAAAGCTCAATCCTGTCATTTTAAGACCTGACCTCAGTTTTAGACCCCATTTACAACTTTAGGCCTGCCAAGTTACAAAACAATTCACCAATTACCCTGGTCATTCCACAGATATATAAACCCATTTTTCCTACTTCCAACAGACCTCACTACCTCTGAGGATGCTTGCCATAGATGCAGGCGAAACGTCAGGAGAAAAATTGCCTCCAGAACATAGCCATATAGCCCAGAAAAACCTACAACAACCCAATTCACCAATCTACTGATTTTTTAAGAATTATTTTAAGTTTTTATCATAACATTTTAAAAAAATAAGACAAACTGCAAGAGAGGGTTCTGGGAATTGTAGTTGCTGGTTGTGTCCATTCTCAGCCAATCAGAGCAGACACAACCAGGCTTTTTATTGGCTGAGAAACAGAGAGAGAGAAAAACTTCAACTTTCATCATGCTCCGAGAGGAACTCAGAGACTTTTCCATGCCCACCCCGTGCAAGTGCTGCTAAGGCAGAGAGTTCCCAGGAAGGGACTCTCTGGGAGAGGAGCTTAGGAAACTTTCCAAAAAGAAATTTAGGGACACTGCTGCTGCCACGAAGGACGCTGCAACAATCCCATCTTCTCCAGGAGTCCCCGCAGCAGACCCCTGTCTCAGATATATGGCAGACTTAACTCCATCCTTTCTAGTCTATATAAATAATAATGTAATGTTCATTTGTGGGGTTAACATAACTTAAAAACCACCAGACGAATTGACACCAAATTTGGACACAAGACACCTATCAGGCCAACGTGACCATCACTCATAAAAACACCGAAAAAATATACTGTAAGGGACATTATAAGACATAAAAAGCAAAAAGACGCTGCAGCGCATGCGCAAAAACGACTCACTCGGCAAACAAAACACACAATAGCACATCCACACTCTCTTCTAGACTACAGCTCCCAGCATCCCCTTTAGAAGAGGAGGATGATCCAAATGCACTGCTTCCAAGATGCAAGCTTTATTCTCCTTGGATTTCTTTAAGAGTATCCCAATCCCTGCATATTTCCAGTTTTCTATGCCTGGACTGCCACTCCCAGCAATACTCCAGATAGATAAGACAGATAGATAGAGACAGGCAGGTAGATAGATTGATCAGGAGGACTGCTGGGAGTTGCAGTCCAAGAATACGTAGAGAAGGAAGAAAGGGGAGAAAAAGGAAGAGAAAGAAAAGGGAAATGATAAAGGGTCTGGAGAACAAGCCCTATGAGGAGCGGCTTAAGGAGCTGGGCATGTTTAGCCTGAAGAAGAGAAGGCTGAGAGGAGATATGATAGCCATGTATAAATATGTGAGAGGAAGCCACAGGGAGGAGGGAGCAAGCTTGTTTTCTGCTGCCCTGGAGACTAGGACGTGGAACAACGGCTTCAAACTACAAGAGAGGAGATTCCATCTGAACATGAGGAAGAACTTCCTGACTGTGAGAGCCGTTCAGCAGTGGAACTCTCTGCCCCGGAGTGTGGTGGAGGCTCCTTCTTTGGAAGCTTTTAAACAGAGGCTGGATGGCCATCTGTCAGGGGTGATTTGGATGCAATATTCCTGCTTCTTGGCAGGGGGTTGGATTGGATGGCCCATGAGGTCTCTTCCAACTCTTTGATTCTATGATTCTATGGAAGGAATGGAAGAGGAAGAGAAGGAAGGAAGTAGAGAAGGAAAGAAAAAAAGGGAGGGAAGGAAGGAAAGAGAGGGAAGGAAGGAATGAAGGAAGGAGAGAGAGAGAGAGAAAGAAAGAAAGAAAGAAAGAAAGAAAGAAAGAAAGAGGGAGGAAAGGTTGGGCACAGCAACGCGTGGCAGGTACTGTTAGTAGCTGATAAAATCCGTCTCTCTTAATCCATTTTAGTCAGCTTTTCAGTTCCCTCCTCCCCGTTCTATTTTTGGAGATTACATATAATGAACCACCGAATATTACAAACCATTTTCATTCAAACCAATTCGGGCCCAAGCCTAACCATCAACCCTTTGCTTGCCTATGAGAGAAAAGGATTCTCACCACTAGATGAGATGTTGACTGTATATGTACTGGTACTGAAACCTTTAATTCACCATGAGATTCCTTGGAGAAGTGACTTTGAGTCCCTTTGCCATCTGAAATATGGTTGGTAGGAGAAGAGGATTTATTCAAGAGAGGAGCAATTCAAAAAGGGCACAGGAAGTTGTCCTCACCCTCTCATTTAGTTTTCTGGTTCTACTGCTTCAGATGGCCTTTGGGGTTTCCCAACTCCCGGAATCTTTCCTGAATGAACCCCATCTTTTGTCATTTTGCTTTCTGTTCAATGTTGCTTAATTGGTTCATTTATATATGACTAATTGGCACATGCATTACATTTCAGTAGGTACGTGTCACGAAAAATATAATGTGCAGATTTGATATGTGTGGGTATAAATGGAACTAAATGAAAGATGAATGGATAGAGTTAAGAATTTTGGGACACCATTCTGAATATTGAGGCCTGCAATGACTAACTGCCTGCTTGCTGGACTGTAATTAAAAGTTGCTAATGAGAACTGAAATGGTAAACTGATAAGAACTGTGACAAGAGAAATGTTTACATCTGTTTACATCTGTCAACATTTGCTGACCAGAAATTGGATTAACTCTAAAGGCTGTTTACATTAGTCAAAGACTAGTCTATGAACCGGCACGAGCTCTAAGATCTTCCGGGGAGGCCCTCCTCTCAGTCCCACTACCGTCTCAAGCGCGGCTGAAGGGAACAAGAGAGAGGGCCTTCTCAGTGGTGCCCCCCCCCCCCCCCCCGCCTCTGGAACGCCCTTCCAAGGGAAATAAGAGAGGCCACATCCCCCCCTCCTTTCGTAAGAGCTTGAAGACCTGGTGGTTTCAACAAGCCTTTGAAAATGACCAGTTCTAACTCAGCTCTACACGTTGTCGAATACGGCCTTATTCTTCCTACTAGTTACCCAGATTCTTTCCTCTAATCGGTCCCGGAATGAACAGCCACAGACCCGTACCTAATATTATTGTTGCCTGCCATAGCATTGCACTTAATTCCCGGCCCCCCTAGAATTTTTGGGCTTGCACAAATCTTGGCCCGGCCTTTTTACATTTTGAAATTGCCTTGAACAGACAGGATTATTTTTAATATATGTGTGTTATGGCGACAATTTTTATGCTTATATTTTGTTTTGTTAATCTTATGGTTATGTTGCTTTTTACCATGTATGTTTTGTGATGTTACCTGGGATTCTATTGATGAGACGTGATGGATTGTTATAGTGCTGTACTGTTGTATTGATATTTTGGTGTTAATTAATTGATACTACTGTTTTAATTGATTAATGATTTTGTATTGTGTTGTTGAAACTGGTTGTTAACCGCTCTGAGTCGCCTGAGGGCTGAGAAGAGCGGTATACAAATGAAGCAAATAAATAAATAAATAAATAAACTGCTCTGAGTACCCTCGGGGAGATGAAGCGGTATATAAATAAAGAAATAATAATAATAATAATAATTATTATTATTATTATTATTATTATTATTATGTTCTTTCAAGTCAAACCCAGGACACAATGGTTCATTACCTGAAGACAAACATCTGTCAGGAGGTGAAGGCTCAAGATAATTTCAAACAGGACAATTATTTACTACATCAGAAGAAATATTCCTACAAAAGGCTCACTCTAATAATTCTCAAATGGTGACAGAGACACTGTTTATTCACTATGCTCTCCTCCATGGGAAGGAGAGTGTCAGGCCTGCTATGGGAAAGCAGGATTCTGTACACTTAGAATCATAGAATCAAAGAGTTGGAAGAGACCTCATGGGCCATCCAGTCCAACCCCCTGCCAAGAAGCAGGAATATTGTATTCAAATCACCCCTGACAAATGGCCATCCAGCCTCTGCTTAAAAGCTTCCAAAGAAGGAGCCTCCACCACACTCCGGGGCAGAGAGTTCCACTGCTGAACGGCTCTCACAGTCAGGAAGTTCTCACAGTCAGGAAGTTCACGGAGCCACTCGCCCACTTTGGGCTTATTTCTCAAGGGAAGAGGAGGGAGTGTGTTTTGGAGTCATTATAAGTTTGAAGGGAGTTGTTGTGGCTCAGTTGGAGCCTCTGGAAGAAGATGATGGGTTTCAGATTCCTAAACATGTTCCTGTTGTTGATACAGACAATGTTGATACTGAAGATGAGGAGTTTCAGTTTCCCGTGGCAAGGGATGTTTTGGAAGATATTTCTGCCATCAGAAGGAGATGAGGGACGGGCAGATGGCTTCGCGCACAGCCTAGCCACCCACGGAGCCACTCGCCCATCCCTTGCCTCCTTCTGCCATCAGAAGGAGATGAGGGATGGGCGGATGGCATCGCGCGTGGGAGTGCCAGTGGCTCAGGGGGATTGGCCGCCATTTTGGAGGGGGCGTGGCCAGCCAATGCAGCTTCGCGGCCACCAGAAAATGGCCGAACGACCCCCCGAGGGGTGGCAACCCCCAGGTTGAGAACTGCTGCTGTAGAGGAAGATCATATCAAATGGCTGCACACATTGCACAAAAAAGAGCGCAGCCTCTACAGTTGAACTTACTTGAGTTTTGGCTTTGGTGTGCTGAGAATGCTCTCTGTATCTTCCATCTCGGGGCCGCTGTCACTGGGGTTATACATCTCTAAGCTGTCATACAGCTCATCCAGATCCTCCTCTACCTCCCGGATCTGCTCCCTAGAAACATGCTCCAGTCCAAAGCCAACCTGTTTAAGAAAGATGTTGCATCAGGATACACAATAGTTTGCCAATATTCTACTTCTTATTCTTCAAGATGGAACTAGATGTATCTACTTCTTAAGTTAAAAACTTTATATTCAGCTATTTTGAATTGCAAGTATTTTTCAAACAAGCATTTCCCTGTTCTCTTTAACAATTTCACCTTGAAACATCTTCCAAACTGTGTCCTTTCCTCCAAAGCAAAGAAGTATAGTGCTACAAATAGTGTAAATCATCACCTTCTCCTGAGAAAAACTCATAATATCACAAAGGATCGCCACCTCACCCACTTCATAGAAAATCTGCTACAGGAGCTTTTTTGTTGAGTTCCAGGCTTAGACAAGTAGATGGAGAAAACAGAAAAATGGCCTGGCTCAGAGGAGCATGTTTGCTCCATCAGTGTTTAACGTTTACACAAATAATCAGCCACTGCCAGAAAAGACAGAAAGTTTCATCTACGCTGACGATTGTGCCATCACCACCCAAGCAGGAAGCTTTAGAATGGTTGAACAGAAGCTCTCTGAAGATTTAGGTGCTCTTACTGCCTATTATGGGGAAACCAACTGATTTCTAATCCATCTAAAACACAGACATGTGTTTTTCACCTTAAGAACAGACAAGCATCTTGAGCTCTGAGGATGACCTGGGAAGGAATCCCACTGGAGCATTGCAGCACACCCAAATACCTGGGAATTACCCTAGACTGTGGTCTGACTTACAAGAAGCACTGCTTGAATATCAAGCAAAAAGTGGGTACTAGATATATTGTCATACAAAAGCTGGCATAACCTGGGGATCACAACCAGACACAGTGAAGACGTCTGCCCTTTGTACTTTGCTACTCTGCTGCTGAGTACGCATGCCCAGTGTGGTATACATCTCACCATATTAAAACTGTGGACGTTGCTCTTAATGAGACATGCCACATTGTCACAGGATGACTACGCTCCACACCGCTGGAGAAATTATACTGTTTAGCCAGTATTTCACCACCTGACATCTGCCGCAAAGTAGCAGCCAATAATGAAAGGACCAAGGCAGTGACATCCCCTATTCGGGTATCAGTCAGCACGCCAACGCCTAAAATCAAGAAATAGCTTTCTAAGTTCTACAGAGATACTCGCAGGCACACCTCAGCAAGCGAGAGTCCAAAAGTGGCATGCTAAAACCTGGAACCTCAATCCATGGCTGATACCAAATGAGAGACTCCCTCCTGGGCTCACAGAAGACTGGGCAACTTGGAAGGTGCTGAACAGGCTGGCACCATCAGAAATGGGGCTACAAAGTGGAGTCCATGATATGTGAGTGCAGAGAACAGCAAACCACAGACTATCTACTACAATGCAGTCTGAGCCCTGCCATATGCTCAATGGAGAACCTTCTTATAGTGACACCAGAGGCACTCCAAGTTGCCAGCTACTGGTCAAAGGAAATTTGGTATAATACCAAGTTTTTAACTTTGTTTGTGCTTTTAAATACATTACAACTGTACCCTCATTTTGCTTCTGACATGACAAATAAATAAGTATAGTGCCTGAAAGGCAAATATTATTTTAAAGAGAAACACAGCAAACAAAATCTCAAAACCACAGAGCAAAAGACAAAACAGGAAGTTATGCTGTCATCACTCTCTCTGCAAAATATTCTGATTTTTAGGATTTTGTTAGATCATATACTGATACAATACATTTTGAGTACACTTTTTCTCATGTAGAATCAATTTTTTTATAAAGAAATTGCAAAGTAAAAAGAAAATGGTACCTTACCTCATCTGAGACCTTGAATCTCTTCAGCAAAGCCACAAATTTCTGCTTAATATTTGGCTGCTGTGAAAAAGAGGGACCATTTACTTGTTAGAAAAGCATCTTTCAAGAAAGTAGAGTGCCTTATGCTGTCTATGGCTTATGCAAAAACTGAGAGAACAAGGCCTTTTGAAAAATATAACTTAAATCAGGGGTCCTCAAACTTTGTAAACAGAGCGCCAGGTCACAGTCCCTCAAATTGCTGGATGGCTGGATTATAATTTGAAAAAAACATGTATGAATTCCTATGCATGTTACACATATCTTATTTGTAGTGCAAAAAACAAAAACAATACAATAATTAAAATGAAGAACAATTTTAACAAACGTTGTTGTTGTTGTGTGCTTTCAAGTCTGGGTTGTTGTAGGTCTTTTTGGGCTATATGGCCATTTTCTAGAGGCATTCTCTCCTGACCTCACTACCTCTGAGGATGCTTGCCACAGATGCAGGCGAAACGTCAGGAGAGAATGCCTCTAAAACATGGCCATATAGCCCGAAAAAAACTACAACAACCCAGTTATTCCAGCCATGAAAGCCTTCGACAATACATTGCTTTCAAGTCATTTCAGACTTAGGTTGACCCTGAGCGAGGGCCGGGTAAATGACCTTGGAGGGCTGTATTCGGCCCCCGGGCCTTAGTTTGAGGATCCTTGACTTAAATGATCCAGGAGACATGGGATAGAAAACCTCACTAGCAATTTAGCATCCCAGCCACAGTATATAATGCACCCAGTGGGAGCATGTTTGTGTATTTATTTGTTTACTAGCCGACCCTGCCACGCGTTGCTGTGGCCCAGTCTGTGTATATGTGTTTTGTGTGTGTATCTATGTGTTTGTGTGTGTGTATATGTGTGTTTTTGTGTATGTGTGTGTGTACTAGCTGTCCCCTGCCACGCGTTGCTGTGGTCCAGTCTGTTGATCTGGGAAATAAAGTAATGAGAAAGTGTTGGTTTCTAATATATGTAATTTCTTTATGCTTGTGGGTAAACAGTATTTCTTGCTGTTTGTCAGTGTTGATGTGGAGAGTGTAACATATCATTGTCCCTCTTTAAGAGTCCCTTTCAAATCTATGATACTATATCTCTCTGTGTATGAATCATATCTATCTATCTATATCTATGGCTGGATGGCTTTGTCAGGAGGACTTTGATTACGTTTTCTTGCCCTGATGAAGAGAGTTGGACTGGATGGCCTTAAGTATTTTTCTGTTGGTCATGGGGGTTCTGTGTAGGAAGTTTGCCCCGATTCTGTCGTTTGTGGGTTCAGAATGCTCTTTGATTGTAGGTGAACTGTGAATCCCAAATGTCAAGATCTATTTCCCCAAACTCCATCTGTGTTCATATTTGGGCGTATTGAGTGCTTGTGCCAAGTTTGGTCCAGATCCATCATTCTTTACAGTGCTCTCTGGATGTAGGTGAACTACAACTCTCAAACTCAAGGTCAATGCCCACCAAACCCTTCCAGTATTTTCTGTTGGTCATGGGAGTTCTGTGTGCCAAATTTGGTTCAATTCCATCGTTGATGGAGTCCAGAATGCTCTTTGATTGTAGGTGAACTATAAATCCCGGGAACTACAACTCCCAAATGACAAAATCATAATTTTTGAGTGATGGTCACTCCTTGTGTTGTGAGACGTTTTGTTGCCCAATTTGGTGTGATTTCGTTCATTGGTTCTTTTGTTTTTAAGGTACTCATGATGCACAGAGCATTTATATATATATAGATTTGTGTGTTTATATGTATACATGCATATTGTGTATATGAGTGTGCTTGTCTATATGCATATTTGTGTGTATGTATATATGTATATGTGTGTGCATATATATATATATATATATATATATATATATATATATAAGTATGAATGTGTGCATGTGTATAAGTATATGACTGTATGTGTATATGTATATATTGTGTATTTGGGGGGGGGGGTTTAAGTTTGTTCCGCTGGGGTTTTGTGTGTGCGTGCGTGTTTAGAGGTGATGGACACTCGTTGGATTGTTAGGTGTATTGTGTCCAAATTTGGTGTCAATTCGTCCAGTGGTTTTTGAGTTATGTTAACCCCACAAACAAACATTGCATTTTTATTTATATAGAAGTTATATCCCACCTTTCTCTGGGCAGAGGTTTCAATTGACCAGCAAAAAGTTGACCAAAAAAATTGGAAAAAAACACCAAATTCTGTTTAAAATGCTCAAACACCTATCTCTTCAGAATCTCCGCATTACTCAAAACCTTTACACTTTCCAGTAAGTTGTTACAGCGATCTTGCTTAGCTTGCAAACTTGACAAAAGTGTGCCTTTCATCAGTTCAGCTTCAGAGTATGCATATTTCATGAACGCAGCTCAGAAAGTGCTTAAAAGTCTTGTCCTCAAAGCTAAGCATTAAGGAGCAATGAGTACAAATTTACTAGACACAAAGAGGAAGGAGAGGCATTATAAGTACTTAATTTGCTAGAGCGCAGTGCCAAGGATCACGGATACCTGGAAGCTTTGCTTTAATTGGCAGAGATATCGGACTTAATGTTTGCCCGCATGTTTTTATAGGTACTTTTGATTAAGTCTTGTCTCTCTCCTACTGCAGCATATAGCCCAATAGTTAAAGTGAAGCTGTGTCCAGAGAAGAACAACCAAAATAATCAAAGGTTTGGAAATCAAGCCCTGTGAGGAATTGCTGGGGGAGCTGGGTATGTTTAGCTTGGAGAAAAGAAGGTCAATGTCCTACTTGTCGCACCACAGGGTAAAATCACCTTGCTTAAAACACCAAAGAACACATCAGCAGTCGTCTTTATGGTTTATTAAAATAAAGGATAAAAAGTTCAAAAGGCAAAAGTGTATTTCAAAAGATCAGTCCAAGGTAACACAGGCAAACAAGATCCATGAAGACACAAGCAAGGCAAAGTCCCTTAAGTGCATGACAAAGTCCTGAAACATGAACATGAAAGCTGCAAGATAAATCCAAAGTCTCTTGGTTGAAGCAGGAAGTTGCTCTGACACTGAGGCATATTCAAACAGCCTATTTAATACACTTTGGACAACATGAAGGGGTCTGTATGGTCTCGGGCCTCTCTCTCTCTCGCCTGCTAGCGATCCTGACACTCCTTCGAACCTTAAATTCCAACCGAACAGCTCCATCTAAGTCTCCGGCTCCATCAAGGTCAATTCCCTCGTTAGTGCTTTACCCTTCATTATCAGGCTGAGAACTATCTGGATGAGAACCGTCCTCTCTTCCTGAATCCACCTGGCTCTCAGTAGTTTCACTTTCCCCAGCTTCATCCCTTGCTGTGGGAAACAACTGAACTTCTGCCCTCTGTTCCTGGTCTTCTTCGTCTAACCCAGGGACATCATAACTTTGCACCTGACTGAATCTGAAACCCATAATCCCCATCAGAATCATCGGCACTATCACTGAGTTTCCAGCTGAGTCACAACACTACAGAGGAGGGGGCAAGCTTCTTTTCTGCTGCTCTAGAGGATGTTCCTGTGTTAGACGAGGAAGACCAGGACCGGGGCAGCTCAGTTGTTTCCCACAGCAAGGGTTTGTTGGGGTTCAGCCTGATCCTGATCTGTGTGAACCGGATTCTCTGATAGTTTTTCCAACTGAGCAAGCTCTCCCTGGCCCTGACAGTGTGGAATCTGTTGTTGATGCTGAGGTCAGCGGCGATGAAAATGAAACTCAACAGCTGGAGGAAAATATTTTGGAAGCTAGCCGTGATATCGCTAGCCGTGATATCTCTCCAACTGGGGTTTTTAATGAGGACCGAAGAGAACAGATAGTTAGAGACAGAAATGTTTCACAGTTTCTACGAAGGTCACATCGTTTACAGGAGAGACAGGCCCAGGCTTCAAAGTCAAGGGGTGTTTCATAGAATAGTTTCTTTGGTTTAAGAGGCCTCCTGCCGGGTGCCTCTTTAGATCAAGCAACGTTTGGGACTGTGGCTGTGCCTTGGCAGAATTCCTGTGTTCCATGGCCAGTAATCCCAGAGGCTTCTAGTTTTCAAGTTCATGGTTACTAAAAGGCTAACAGGTTCCTGGTTCTTATATTGTGGCTTTTGAAATTTTGCTCAAGTTCAGAGATTCTACTGACTGCTATGTTTTTTCTGTGGCTTTTTGACTTTGCATTTACCTTTCTTTTGTAACCAATTTTTCATCAATAAACAAGGATTGCTTTTCCTACAGTCCAGTGTGGTGGATTTAATCTTATGGTTTCGTTTCTTGAACTGGGATGCAACAGGGTTGACACTGGGGAAAGTGAAACTACTGAGAGTGAGAGCCAGGTGCCTGATGAAGGAAGGGAGGATGTAGAAAGGGAGGAAAGTTCTCAGCCAGCTAACGAGGGATTTGACCTCGATGGAGCCGGTGATTTAGATAGGGTTGATCGCTTGGAATTGAAAGTGCGAAGGAGATAGAGCAGGGTATAACTATAGTAATAGTAAATAAATAAATAAAAACCTGCAAATGGAAGGGAAAATAGAAGAGAAGGATGGAACTCCTTGCCTGTCAAACTCGCTTGCAACACTACTCACCCGAGTAACTGCAGAAGCTGAAGTCAGTTTCCTCCTAGTCTTTTTCACCTTTCTAAGATCTTCTTCTTCATAAAACAAATCCTGGGGAGAAAAGATGACATGGTCGACTTCAAAATGCAAGCAGCGTTCATCCTCCGCACCCTCATTAAGGTATTTATATTCACACATTTGTTGTGTTTGTCACATTCTATCAAACTTGCAAACAGACCAAAGCACTGGCAAGAGAAGACTGGATTGTTAAGTTGGTACATTAGTTTTGAAGGACAAACCAACTGAAAATATCTTGAAAGACTGAGAAACTTTTATGGATTTTTTTAGCAACACAGTAGAGTCTTGCTTATCTATATAAATAAAAATGTACTGTTAGTTTGTGGGATTAACAGAACTCAAAACCACCGGGGGAACTGACACCAAATGTGGACACAAAACACTTAACAACCCAATATATGTCCTTCACTCATAAAAACACTGAAAAACACAGCAGAAGGGACTTAAAATGCCCTCAAAAGCTAAATGATGAAAAGCTAAATGATAATACAGAAAAAGGGAAGAAAGAGGGAGGGAAGAGAAAAAAGAGAGAGAGAGAGAGAGAGAGAAAGAAAGAAAGAAAGAAAAGAAAAGAAAAGAAGAGAAAAGAAAAGAAAGGGAGAGAAAGAAAGAAGGAAAGGGAGAAGGAAGCATGGAAGCAAAGAGAGAAGGAAAGAAGGAAAGAGGAAGAGAAGGAAGAAAGGAGAGAAAGAGGGAGGGAAAGAAAAAGGGGGAAGGAAGGAAAGTTAGAGAAGGAAGGAAGGAGAGAAGGAAAGAAAAAAGGGAAAGAAGGAAGGAAAGAGGGAGTGAAGGAAGGGGGGAAATGTAGAGAAAGAGGGAAGGAAGGGAAAAAGGAAAGACAGAAGGAAAAAAGAGAGACAGGAGAAGAGAAAGAAAAAGGGGTAAGGAAGGAAAGAGATAGAAAAGGAAGGAAGAAGAGAAGGAAAGAGGGAGTGAAGGAAGGAGGGAAAGAAGGAGAGAAAGAGGGAAGGTCGGCCACAGCAAAACATGGCGGGTACAGCTAGTCCAACATAAAGGGCCGGCAGAACATTGGATAAGTGAAAATGTTGGATAACAAGGAGAGATTAATGAAGAGCCTATTAAACATCACATTACGTTATGATTTTACAAATTAAGCACCAAAACATCATGTTCTACAACAAATAGACAGAAAAAGCAGTTCAATACATGGTAACATTATGTAGTAATTATTGTATTTATGAATTTAGCACCAAAACATCACAATGTATTGAAACAACTGTGGATCCAGGCGGGAGGCAGACTGCGTTGGATAATACAGAATGTTGGATGAGTGGAAGTTGGATAAGCGAGACTCTAATGAATCTAACAATGTAATTTGTGGTTGTTAATCATTTTAATGAGATTATTTAGCAGCACTTGTAATGGTAGAATAATATTTTTTTCTCTTTTTCAATGTATATTATGTTGATTCTGTGTTACAAATCAATCCTTCAATAAAAAGAAAGCACTGACCATGTAAACAGAGAAGCTTACCTGCCCATGCAGGGGATCATCGCTTCCTTCCTGTTCAGAGGAGAAACTCTCTTCTTCTTCTTCCGAATAGTTATCAATATCCGGAGAACGATCTGAAAGATTATCAGAAGTCGGTATGCTAAATTTGACTAGTCAAGAAAGTCCTGAGGTGTATCACTATGGCATTTATTTGTGGGGCACGGATCAAATCTGTGAATCTACTACTCACACCACTTCCTCAAGGAAAGATTAAACATAGATGTAATCTTTTAAAAGCTGTCCCTAATTAGCTCCCACCAATATTTTATTTATTTATTGACAGTATTTATATTCCGCCCTTCTCACCCCGAAGGGGACTCAGGGCGGATTACAATGTACACATATATACACATATATGGCAAACATTCAATGCCAAAGACACACAACAGATATAGACACACAGTCAGAGGCTGTTTAACTTTTCTGGTCGCCAGGGGAACTGTTGCTTTCATCGTCCATCTGCGACATTGATGAAGTACTTCCGCATTCCCCGTATGCTTTGCTGGAGTCTTTTTCATGGCCTCGTAAATTAGTTAAATTGGCCTCCCCACACATAGTTGGTCCCTAATTTTCCTACTTGACAGATGCAACTGTCTTTCGGGTTGCAAAGGTCGACAACAAGCTACACAATTGGTTGGAAGCTCACTCCGACCTGGGCTGGCTTCGAACTCATGACCTCTTGGTCAGAAGTGATCTTGATGCAGCTGACACTCAGACAGCTGCGACACAGTCCCTGTTATGGGTTGATGTGAGTTTTCCATGCTATATGGCCATGTTCTAGAAGCATCCTCTCCTCATGACCTTTTGGTCAGAAGTAATCTTAATGCAATTCTTAACGAGTGAGCTTCCGACCAATTGTGTAGCTTGTTGTTGGTTGCATCTGTCAAGTAGGAAAATGATCTTAATACTTGGTTAGACCACACCTGGAATATTGTGTCCAATTATGGGCACCACAATTCAAGAGAGATATTGACAAGCTGGAATGTGTCCAGAGGAGGGCGACTCAAATGATCAAGGGTCTGGAGAACAAGCCCTATGAGGAGCGGCTTAAGGAGCTGGGCATGTTTAGCGTGAGGAAGAGAGGGCTGAGAGGAGATATGATAGCCATGTATAAATATGTGAGAGGAAGTCATAGGGAGGAGGGAGCAAGCTTGTTTTCTGCTTCCCTGGAGACAAGGACGCAATGGAGCAATGGCTTCAAACTACAAGAAAGGAGATTCCATCTGAACATGAGGAAGAACTCCTGACTGTGAGAGCCGTTCAGCAGTGGAACTCTCTGCCCCGGAGTGTGGTGGAGCCTCCTTCTTTGGAAGAAATTAAACAGAGGCTGGATGGCCATCTGTCAGGGGTGCTTTGAATGCAATATTCCTGCTTCTTGGCAGGGGGTTGGAAAGGTTTGCCCATGAGGTCTCTTCCAACTCTAGGAGGCAATGATTCTATGACTCTATGATTCCTGACATTTCGCCCACATCTATGGCACAATCTCTGAGGGTGCCTGCCATAGATGTGGGTGAAACGTCAGGAGAGAATGCTTCTGGAACATGGCCATACAGCCCAAAAAACTCACAGCAACCCAGTGATTCCGCCCATGAAAACCTTCAACAACACATTATTCCTGTTCTTCTCTATCAAATAAGCACTACAAATTATGTTCACATTACATCTAACACTGTCAGGATGTGGCCTTCATGCTATGAAAACACGGCCGGAACCATGAAGACTCCCTCCTGACAATAGAATGGTTTATGGCTTGCTAGGGAGCCATCTGGCTGCAGAGACTGCTTTGTAGATGTGGGAATGGAATGTAGTCACAACTTGAGATAAGGAGGGGAGAAGGGAGGAGGTGCCCAGGGGGAATGTGTTACTGGCTGTTGGCGGGAAAAGTTTAGATCTCTCTTTATGTATGACTCCTGTATGGACTGAATAAACCGATATCCAAAGGATTTGCTTTGTGAGTGTGCGTTTCATTCTGAGATTCCTCAGGATCTGACAGACACTTTTCTGCTTAAATGGAGCAGTTTCCATTCTATGGAAACTGCAAGTGCACAAACAGGACTGGAGTCCGGAATGATGACTTCATCTCATTTCCCAGACTCCTCTTTCCCATCTGGTCACTCAAAATATTGCTGGTAATAAATCAGAATAAATCTAGCAAAGAGTCTAAATTACAATCAGTTTCCTTAGCAACCAGAGGAGGGGGGGTTTGCGGGGGGGGGGGATTGTTGTTTTTGTTTTTTGGCCTAGGCTGCAATTCAGGAGAGAGTATCATAAAATTCCAAAACATACAGCTAAATATAGCACTGTTTGAAGGAATTTGCTTTGATTGTCAAAACAAAGTGAAGTGAAAGGGTATAACTGAACTTCCAAAGAGTACTGGGGTTATTCTCTACCACATGGGTCCTCAAACTAAGGCCCGGGGGCCGGATATGGCCCTCCAAGGTCATTTACCTGGCCCTCGCTCAGGGTCAACCTGAAGCACACAACAACAACAAACCTATCTCAACAGCCAAAAGCAGGCCCACATTTCCCATTGAAATAATAAGACGTTTATATTTGTTAAAATTGTTCTTTATTTTAATTATTCTATTGTTTTAAAGCAGCGTTTCTCAACCTGGGGGTCGGGACCCCTGGGGGGGGGGTCACAAGAGGGTGTCACCAAAGACCATTAGAAAACAGTATTTTCTGTTGGTCATAGAGGTTCTGTGTGGGAAATTTGGCCCAATTCTATTGTCGGTGGGATTCAGAATGCTCTTTAATGGTAGGTGAACTATAAATCCCAGCAACTACAACTCCCAAATGTCAAGGACTATTTCCCCCAAACTCCACTAGTGTTCACATTTGGGCATCTTGAGTATCCATATTAAGTTTGGTCCAGATCCATCACTGAGTCCACAGTGCTCTCTAGATGTTGGTGAACTCCAAAATTCAATGTCAGTGCCCAGTATTTTCTGAAGGTCATGGGAGTCCTGTGTGCCAAGTTTGGTTCAATTCCATCATTGGTGGAGTTCAGAATGCTCTTTGTTTGTAGGTGAACTATAAATCCCAGCAACTACAACTCCCAAACGACAAAATCCACACCACCCCCAGCCCCACCAGTGTACAAATTTGGGCGTATTGGATATTTGTGCCAAATTTGGTCCAGTGAGTGAAAATACATCCTGCATATTAGATATTCACATTACAATTCACAACAGAAGCAAAATTACAGTTATGAAGTAGCAACAAAAATAATTTTATGGTTGGTGATCACCACAAAATGAGGAACTGTATTAAGGGGTCATGGCATGGCATTAGGAAGGTTGAGAACCACTGTTTTAAAGTGTTTTTTGCACTACAAATAAGATATGTGCAGTGTGCATAGCAATTCACTGTTTTTCAAATTATAATCCAGCCCTCCAACAGTTTGAGGGACTGTGACCTGGCCCTCTGTTTAAAAGGTTTGAGGACCCCTGCTCTATCAAATGACAAACATTAAGAACACCACCTGGGCCACCAAGTACTGTAACAACTCTAAAATTGTATTCCTTTAGACAGGTACAAGCAAACACATCATGCCCAGATGCCAATGTTCTGTATGCATGAGCCCTCAGAATGCCTTACCAGATAATTTAGATTTGAGTCCCTCGTGATCTATTGGTTGACTGGACAGGGAATAGATTTTGATTTCCGCAACAGGGACAGAGACATCTTTCACGTTGCTGTGGAGTCCCAACACCAGGGCTCCCTCACTTGGATGTTGCATAACCTGGAAAAGAAAAGCATGGTGACATTTCAGAACAGATTCAGAAACTTAACTCAAGGGGAATCCAGAGTTAACTCAGTTTTGATATCTGTGTATATCACACATACAAAAACAAATAATAATAATAATAATAATAATAATAATAATAGATCACATCCTCAACTGCTGCAAGAAGATCGCGCAGACAGACTACAAGTAGAGGCACAACACCGTTGCTCAGATGATTCATTGGAGAGCTTGTGCCACAAATGCCATCTGCCTGCGACAAAGAACTTGTGGGATCACAAGCCGGAAAATGTTACAGAGAATGAACACGCCAAACTCTTCTGGGACTTCCAAATTCAGACAGATAGAGTTCTGGAGCACAACACTCCTGACTTCACAACCGTGTCAAAAAAACAAAGTATGGATCGTGGATGTCGCAATCCCAGGTGACAGCAGGTTTGCAGAGAAACAACAGTAAAAGCTGACACGATATGAGGATTTAAAGATCAAACTGCAAAGACTCTGGCACAAGCCGGTCAAGGGGGCTCCCAGTGGTGATCGGCACACTGGATGCAGTGCCTAAAGACCTGGGCCTGCACTTAAACACAATCGGCGTTGACAAGATTACCATCTGCTAGCTGCAAAAGGCCACCTTATTGGGATCTGCACGCATCATTCGCTGATACATCACACAGTCCTAGACACTTGGGAAGTGTCCAACGTGTGAGCCAATACAACAGCCAGCCAAGTGCCTGTCGTGGACTCATCTTGTTGTGTTTCAAATAATAATAATAATAATAATAATAATAAATTAGCCACTTCTCCCTTCAGCTCGAGGCAAGGTGCAATATTGTTAAATATGAGATGAAACACTATTAAAACACATACAAAATGATATACAGAATTAAAATACAAGTTAAAATCCACTGATGAAATGCAGATTAAATTTTTAAGTGATTCCCTTCTCAACATAAAAAGTATATGGCTCCTACTCACTTATAAAATCATCAGAGAAGGAAAGTAAAAAAGAATTAAAGGAAATAGGACAACATACAATCTATGTACTTGGAATCATCCAATATTTTCATAGTGCAATAGGATCTCTTTAGTTCTCCCTGAGACATTGTTCATACTAGGAGGCTTAGTCAAGACAGCTATCTCTACTGTGTCCCCCTCCATTTGTATTACCTCAGCCATGTTGATAAGGCCAACGGCCAACGTTTTGTAGCCCAGGATGGTCCTGTTTTTATATCGCTTCCTTCGCTGCAACATGATCTGCAGCTTGTTTGCATCGCGTTTCAGGAAGTGAGGATACTGCAAAAGATAAGTCAAAGGAAATAGCTTTTTAAAAGGCAAACTTTTGTCATGAAAAACCAAGTCCTGCAGGAAAGAAAGCAGGCTGATCACGATACCACTAAGTAGACCAACTAATTTAAGCTTTGCAAGATTTCAGGCTCCTGACCAGGCAAAAATGGTGAAGAATAGACTACTGCAATGCATTCTACATGGGGCTGCCTTTGAAGACTGCCCAGAAGCTTCAACTAATCCAACGGTCAGCAGCCAGGTTGCTCACCGAAGCGGCCTACAGGGAACATACAACTCCTTTTGTTAAGCCAACTCCACTGGCTACCAATCAGCTTCCGAGCACAATTCAAAGTGCTAGTTTTATTTATTTGTACCTCGCTACCATCTCCCCAAGGGACTCGGTGCGGCTTACATGAGGCCGAGTCCAAACACAACAACAAAAGCAATAAAACACCAATACAAGCAATTAAAAAACATAGACAATAAAATACACAACATTATCAAAAAAGCAACACATAATTAAAACAGCGGGAAGGTCAAATGTAGAGTTAAAATTGGAAATAATGCTGGGCCATGAATGAAAGGTGATACTAGTGTTTGTGGAGGGCATACAAGCAGACTCAGGGAAATGTAAAGTGCTTTGGAGGACAAAGTGCTATGGGATTCATTATTCCGGGAAGGCACACTGGAACAGCCACGTCTTCAAGCTCCTCCTGAAGACTGCCAGAGTTGGGGCCTGTCTGATGTCTTTAGAGAGTGAGTTCCAGAGTCAAGGGGCCACCACCGAAAAGGCCCTCTCCCTCGTCCCCACCAAACGCACCTGCGATGCTGGTGGGATCGAGAGCAGGGCCTCTCCGGAAGATCGAAGGGATCGTGTGGGTTCGTATACAGAGATGCGATCACGTAAAGGTTTTAATCTTTAAAGCCCTAAACGGTTCTGGCCCAGACTACCTGTCCAAACGTATCTCCTGCCACGAACCATCACAAAGTTTAAGATCTTCAGGAGGGGCCCTGCTCTCGATCCCACCACTATCACAAACACGGTTGATGGGGACGAGAGACAGGGCCTTCTCAGAAGTGACCCCCCGCCTATGGAATGCCCTCCGGAGAGATATCAGATTGGCCACCTCCCTCTTGTCTTTTAGAAGGAAAATCAAGACCTGGTTATGGGACCAAGTGTTTGATCAGTGAGCAGCAAGTGGAAGAAGATCACACAACTTATGGCAATGAATTGACCCAAACTGGTTTTTGGATTTCGATTTTAATGGATGTGTCTTAATTAATTGTTTTAATTGTTGTTTTAATTTTTAATTTTTGATTGTATTGTGGTTGATTTTTATGATGCTAGCATCATATGATGCTTTTGTTAGGCTGCCCTGAGTCCCCCTTTGGGGGGAGAAGGGCGGGATATAAATATAGGAAATCTATATAAATAAAAATGTAATGTTAGTTTGTGGGATTAACAGAACTCAAAAACCACTGGACAAATTGACACCAAATTTGGACACAGGACATCTAACAACCCAATGTATGTCCTTTAGTCAAAAAAATTGATTTTGTCATTTGGGAGTTGTAGTTGCTGGGATTTATAGTTCACCTACAATCAAAGAGCATTCTGAACCCCACCAACGATGGAATTGAACCAAACTTGGCACACAAAACTCCCATGACCAACAGAAAATACTAAAAGGGTTTGGTGGGCAGTGTCCTTTGATTTTGGAGTTGTAGTTCACCTACATCCAGAGATCACTCTAGACTCAAACAATGATGGATCTGGACCAAACTCTACATGAATACTCAACATGCCTAAATGTGAACACTGGTGGAGATTGAGGAAAATAGAATCTTGACATTTAGGAGTTGTAGTTTATTTATTTATTTTTATTTATTTATTATTCGAACTTATATGCTGCCACTCCCCTGGGGCTCGGAGCGGCTTACAAGAATGGCGAAAATCTAACACAATTTAAAAACAATTTAAAACAATTTAAAAACAGCAATATCAAAAGTCAAAGGCCTGTCGAAACAGGTATGTCTTACATGCCCTGCGGAAAGCTGATAAGTCCCGCAAGGCATGGACTTCAGGTGGCAGAATATTCCAGAGTGATGGTGCCACTGCTGTGAAGGCTCTGCATCTGGTTGCTGTTAGATGCAAGGTCTTGACGCTGGGAATTTCCAATAGATCTTGGTCCTCAGAACGGAGGGATCTCTGGGGTTGGTAGGGGGTGAGGCGGTCCCTCAGGTACATCGGCCCCAGACCATGCAAGGCCTTGAAGGTGAGTACCATCCCTTTGAAAGTGATCCGGTGCTCAATTGGTAACCAATGCAGCTGTAGTAAGATTGGGGTGATGTGGCATCTCATCGGAATTCCCGCAAGAAGCCGAGCAGCTGCATTTTGTACCAACTTGAGCTTCCGGATCACCAACAGAGGAAGGCCAATGTAGAGGGCGTTACAGTAGTCCAGTCTTGAGATGACCGTAGCCTGGATCAACGTAGCAAGGTCGTCCCTGGACAGGGAGGGGGCCAGCCGTCTAGCCTGCCGCAGATGAAAGAAGGCGGTTCTGCTCACGGCGGAGACCTGGGCCTCCATTGTCAGCAGAGGGTCCAAAAGGACTCCCAGACTCTTTACCAATGATGACGGGCGTAGCGCCTTGCCATCCAGGGTAGGCAGCTGGATATCCCCACTGCCCGGTCGACCCAGCCATAGGATCTCCGTCTTTGCTGGATTCGCCCTCAACCTGCCGGCACGCAGCCATCCAGTAACGGCCTCGAGCCACTGGGATTTATAGTTCACCTACAATCACAGAGCATTCTGAACCCCACCAACGATAGAACCTCCCACACAGAACCCCCATGACCACCAGAGTGGGCCACAGCAACGCGTGGCAGGGGGCGGCTAGTAAATAAATAAGAACTAATCTGCTTCCATTGACAGCATCATAACATCAGCTTCAAATAACAGTGCTAGCAAATCATCAAAGACATATTAGACATAAAAATATAATTTCACTCTCACACGTTTATAAAATAATTGACATTCCATCCTGCAGAACACATACATCGGAAAGGACTGATATTTAGTTCCTCCGTACTAACCTGCAATGAGAAGGTAAGCTGCAGCTCTGTTTCCACAAGTCCACTGACCGGCAAGACAATCTCATTGGACCTCAGGATTCTCTTTGACCCCTGAGGAAATATGCACAACAGTTTTTGTCTTCAAAGATGGAAGGTATATGAAAACCCCCAAAACATATTAAAGGAACAGGTATGATAATGCTAAGATGTGCCTGTTGGACTGATCAAGGGATTTGACCCATTTCCAGAACTATCTGAGAATTGGAAAGCGAAATGACTACCAACAGCTAACACCGGTAAAGGACCCTGCAGGTTTGACAAAAGGAGACCACCCACAGGAATTACCACATGTTCAAAGTACGAAATTTGATTTCAGATTCTTGGCAAAGGGGACAGTAACCTTCCTTCTCAGCACGTTATGTCACTAACCTTGTTTCAGGTCATCCTGTAAGACTATTAGTTAAGATTCACAGGCACCTTGGCAAGTGTAACCCTTTCTTCTTACATTTATGGGAGAAAGGTTTGATTATCTTATCATATTCTCTTATTTATTTTGTGTGTGTCAGGAGCGAATTGAGAAACTGCAAGTCGCTTCTGGTGTGAGAGAAATGGCCGTCTGCAAGGAAGTTGCCCAAGGAACACCCGGTGAGCTTGGCAACTGCTCTGGTCAGTAAACAGTTTTTAACCTCCTCACTCCCTCAAGGCATGTTACCTGTAGTTTCACAGCAATCACCACCGAATTTAAATCTTTGTCCAGCTCCTTCAGCATGATGAGCTTTTTCAAAGTCAAACTGAACAATCTGTCCAAAGGAAACATAAAAAATACAGATTATAAATCAATTGCTTTTGAAGCCAAAAGAAAAACAAAACATTTCCCCCTAACTACATTTGTACATTGCTTTTTCTGAGAGGAGGTAGGTTTGCCTTTCCTGAACAACAAATTAGACTCATACAATCTCTTCCACACATATCCCTACCCAAGGCTATTTAAATTACTTGTTCACTGCATTACTATGCATTTCTATTATCAACTAGCTGGACCCGCCACGCATTGCTGTGGCCAACCTTCCCTCTTTCTCTCCTTTTCTTTCTTTCTTTCTTTCTCTCCTTCCTTCCCTCCCTCTTTCCTTCCTTCCCCCCTGTCTTTCCCTTCTTCTCCTTCCTTCCTTCCTTCCTTCCTTCCTTCCTTCCTTCCTTCCTTCCTTCACTCTTTGGTTCCATCCTTCCTTCTCTCTTTCCTTCCTTCCCTTTCTCCCTCTTTCTCTCCATCTTTCCTTCTGTCTCTATCTCTTTTCTTCCTTCCTTCTCTTTTTTAGTTTCCTTCCTTCCCGCTTTCCTTCCTTCCCCCCTTTTCTTTCCCTTCTTCTCCTTCCTTCTCTACCTCCTTCCTTCCTTCCTTTGCTCTTTGGTTCCATCCTTCCTTCTCTCTTTCCTTCCCTTCCTCTCTCTTTCTCTCCATCTTTCCTTCCGCCCCTCTCTCTTTTCTTCCTTCCTTCTCTTTTTTAGTTTCCTTCCCTCCTTCCTTCCATCTTTCCTTCCTTCCCCCCTTTTCTTTCCCTTCTTCTCCTTTTTTCCTTCTCTACCTCCTTCCTTCCTTTGCTCTTTGGTTCCATCCTTCCTTCTCTCTTTCCTTCCTTCCCTTCCTCCCTCTTTCTCTCCATCTTTCCTTCTGCCCCCCTCTCTTTTCTTCCTTCCTTCTCTTTTTTAGTTTCCTTCCCGCCTTCCTTCCATCTTTCCTTCCTTCCCCCCTTTTCTTTCCCTTCTTCTCCTTTTTTCCTTCTCTACATCCTTCCTTCCTTTGCTCTTTGGTCCCATCCTTCCTTCTCTCTTTCCTTCCCTCCCTCCCTCCCTCCCTCCCTCCCTCCCTCTTTCTCTCCATCTTTCCTTCCGTCCCTCTCTCTTTTCTTCCTTCTCTTTTTTAGTTTCCTTCCGTCCGTCCCTTTCCTTCCTTCCCTTTTCTTTCCCTTATTCTCCTTTCTTCCTTTTCTGCTGCCTTCCTTCCTTCCTTTGCTCTTTGGTTCTATTCTTCCTTCTCTCTTTCCTTCCTTCCCTCCCTCCCTCCCTCTTTCTCTCCATCTTTCCTTCCGTCCCTCTCTCTTTTCTTCCTTCCTTCTCTTTTTTCTTTCCTTCCCCCCTTCCTTCCTTCTCTACCTCTTTTCTGCGTACCCCCTTTTTCCTTTCCTCTCTTATTCTCTCCTTCCTTACTTCTCTATCTCTTTCCTTCCTTGCTTGCTTCTCTGCTTTTTTCCTTCATTCCCTCTTTCCTTTCCTCCTTCCTTCCCCTTTTTCCTCCTTCATTCCTTCCCTCTAGACATAGGCTGGAAAAGAGTTGGGCTCAAAGGCAGTGCTTGAGAGAGGTACATCTCTGCTCTCTGCAAAGCAAAGGCTCCACGCTTAGTAAGCCGGCCATCTGCATCTGTATTGCCATTTAGCTTTTTTGGGTTAAGTCCTTTCTGCTGCTTTTTTTTGGGGGGGGGGGTGTTAATGGGTGATGATCACTCGTTGGCCTGATAGGTTTATTGTGTCCAAATTTGGTGTTAATTCGTCCAGTGGTTTTTGAGTTACGTTAATCCCACAGACTAACATTACATTTTTATTTATATAGACTAGCCGTCCCCTGCCACGCATTGCTGTGGCCCAGTCTGGTGATCTTGAAAATAAAGTAATGAGAAAGTGTTGGTTTCTAATATATGTAATTTCTTTATGCTTGAGGGTAAACAGTACTTCTTTCTTTGTTAGTGTTGACGTAGAGATTGTCTGGTTTTCTTAACCTGGGGGTCGGGACCCCTGGGGGGAGGTCATGAGGGGGTGTCAGAGGGGTTGCCAAAGACCACCAGAAAATACAGTATTTTTTGTTGGTTGTGGGGGTTCTGTGTGGGAGGTTTGGCTCAGTTCTATCATTGGTGGGGTTCAGAATGCTCTTTGATTGTAGGTAAACTACAAATCCCAGCAACGACAATTCCCAAATGTCAAGGTTTATTTCCCCCAAACTCCACCAGTGTTCACATTTGGGCATATGGAGTATTCGTGGCAAGTTTGGTCTAGATGGCCTGATTCAGTTTGAGTCCACAGTGCTCTCTGGTGAACTACAACTTCCAAACTCAAGGTTAATGCCCACCAAATCCTTCCAGTATTGTCATGGGAGTTCTGTGTGCCACATTTGGTTCAATTCCATCATTGGTGGAGTTCTGAATGCTCTTTGATTGTATGTGAACAGTAAATCCCAGCAACTACAAATCTCAAATGACAAAATCCATGCTTTTTGAGTGATGGCCACTCCTTGGGGTAGTAGGTGTATTGTGTCCAAATTTGGTGTCAATTTGTCCATTGGTTTTTGAGTTACGTTAATTCCACAAACGAATGTTTATATAGATTTAGGCATTGTAACATCAGGGGCAGAACAATGCTGACATCTTTTGTGTTTCATCTGCCATGAACCTTCCATGTAAAAGGTTGCCCAACACAGAACACTTTCCAACCAATGTCATTTCAAGAACCCTTCTTGCCCTTGCTCATCAGAAACTGCATTCCAAGCTATGACAAAGCTATTAGTTACAGTAAAACCAAGACAATACATGCCCAAGAGTTTCCAACCAGGAAATTCACAAATTAGAATATGTAGAGAAGATCTGTTCAAACTTGAATGTTCTGACATCATAAGAGAATGCTATGTCTCAGTATTTTTTGATAGGTGGCACCAACAGAAAACCGAGGAGACAGATGAGTGGTGAGAGCTCTGCTTTCCTTAAAGGGCTAAGAAGCTTCCCATTCAAGGAGAAATAGTGGAGCAATTACATTAAGGACACCAGCTTCATGACTTTCAGAAGCAATCTATATACATATAACTGCTATGTGCGTAATGAGTACTTTAAAAACAAAAGAACCAATGAACGAAATCACACCAAATTTGGCAACAAAACGTCTCACTACACAAGGAGTGACCATCACTCAAAAAATTATGATTTTGTCATTTGGAAGTTGTAGTTACTGGGATTTACAGTTTACCTACAATCAAAGAGCATTCTGAACTCCACCAATGATGGAATTGAACCAAACTTGTCACACAGGACTCCCCTGACCAACAGAAAACACTAGAAGGGTTTGGTGGGCATTGACCTTGGGTTTTGGAGTTGTAGTTTACCTACATCTAGAGAGCACTGTGGACTCAAACAATGATAGATCTGGACCAAATTTGGCACGAATACTCAATATGCCCAAATATAAACACAGATGGAATTTGGGGGAAATAGACCTTGACATTTGGGAGTTGTAGTTACTGGGATTTATAGTTTATAATCAAGGAGCATTCTGAACCCCACCAACGACAGAATTGGGGCAAACGTCCCACACAGAACCCTCATGACCAACAGAAAATACTGTGTTTTTGGTAGTCTTTGGTGACCCTTCTGACATCCCCTCGCAAACCCCCTGCCCCAGGAGTCCCAAACCCCAGGTTGAGAAATGCTGCCCTAAGGCCACCCAGTCCAACTCCCTTCACCATAGCAAGCCCTTCTGACAAAGAGCCATCCAGCCATAGATATAGATAAAAATATATAATTCACACACATATGTTTATGACAGATATAGTACCACCTCCCTGGTGACCCCCCCCCCCCCAGGGTCTTGACTCCCCAGGTTGAGAAACGCTGCCTTAAGGCCATCCAGTCCAACTCCTTTCACCAGGGCAAGAAAACATAAACATAAACAAAGCCCTCCTGGCCATCCAGCCATTCACACACACACACATATGTATATGACAGATGCAGTATCAAAGATTTGAAAGGGACCCCTAAAATAGGACAATGATATGTTGCGTGTTCCTGAGTAGGCAAACCATACAATCTCTCCATCAACACTGGTAAAGAATCAGCAAGAAATACTGTTTACCCACAAGCATAAGGACATTACATATATTAGAAACCAACACTTTCTCATTACTTTATTTTCCAGATCACCAGACTGGGCCACAGCAACGTGTGGCAGGGGACAGCTAGTCTTTTTATATATGGGAGCAAGGAGACTTTAAAAGAGGTTAAAACATTCTGTGTTATAGACAAAATCCTATGACACAATGAATAACAGCGGTTCCGAAAGTGTGCTCCTCCCACTCCCAACCTCCCCTCCCTTGGACCAAACTCTACATGAATACTCAATATGCCCAAATGTGAACACTGGTGGAGTTTGGGGAAAATAGAATCTTGACATTTGGGAGTGGTAGTTGCTGGGATTTATAGTTCACCTACAATCACAGAGCATTCTGAATGTCACCAACAATAGAATTGGGCCAAACCTCCCACGCGGAACCCCCCTGTGGGCCACAGTAACGCGTGGCAGGGGATGGCTAGTATAATATATAAACATTTATTAAGGCTCCAAGAGAAACTTTTGCTTCAAAAAGGGCTCCAAAGCTGAAAAGGTTTGAGAACCCCTGCATTAAAGCAAAAGAAAAGGGAAAATCCACAATGCAGGCAATGCATTTATCAATACCAACTACAATTCCCCAACAGCGTGACTTCCAAGTTCTCTGGAACTAATCCTTAGGCTGAGTAGTTATAAGAAGAAGAAATACATGGAAGTCCAAAATTTTTGATTTCGTGGCTGAGCAAGGATTTGAACCCTGGTCTGCAGAGTTGTAGCACAATGGTTAAACAAATACACAATGCTGTTAATTATAAATTATTTGTGATCAGCATAGAGAGAGTATTATATGCGCCTCAGCCCTGAAAGCAAAGCAATGTAAGGAAATGGATGAAACATTGATCAAGATGCTGCTTGTACAGATTCTTGCCTCAGAAACATAATATTTCCTCATAGTTTAATCATTCAGAACGCAAATAGCATAAACCAAGGAAGTCATCAGGCGTTTAATTTGGTACAGCTCTCAACAAGCCACAGGTCAACATTAAATATAAATAAAGTGAGCCATTTTGATGAAAGCCTGGGTTTTCATGCCGAAATTCTCAGGAGCATATTTTTGCAGAATAATTTCCCCCATCTAGTAATGAAATTCATAAAATGTTTTAGTAATTGCAGTTTCATAAGTAGCACATTAAGGTTGGCTGAAGATTCGATGCATCATTTATTAATTGCTGAATAGTTTTTCAACAATGCACAGCCTCATCAGTATATGAACATGAGAATCTAAAAGGAGCAGCCATGGGATATGAGAGGCAAAGAAAATGAAGCAGGAAAATGCTATGAATTATAGCACTTAGGAGTTTCTCCTTAGCCAAAAGTGGATGAGCTCAAGACTGGTGTCTATTCTGGTCATCATGTGAAGTGGAAGAATCTGTGTTGGCATGGGTATGCTGCCTATGAATCCAGCCATCATTTTCCTACAAGAAAAGAGATTTCACCTATATATTAGAACAGTTTATCTCAACCTGGGGGTTGGGACCCCTGGAAGGGTCATGAGGGGGCTTCAGAGGGGTTGCCAGACCATCAGAAAACATATATTTCTGATGGTCTTAGGAACCCCTTTGGCAGAGAAAGCTGAAAATCTCTCTGCCTGTCCTTCTCTTCCTATTTGGAAACAGATGGTGAATCCTCCCACCAAAAGCCCTCCTACACAATGATTGCCCAGCTTCTCAGCCAAGGGGAGGGCTGTTTCTGAGACACCAAGTGGGGAAGGGAGAGCAGGCGTGCTTTGTGCATGGCAGCATGTTGCACATGTGCAGGTGAGGGAGAGCGTGCGAGGCTGGAGGGAGGCTTGCACCAGCAAGTCCCTTCAAGGCATGGGGTTTCTGTGTGGGAAGTTTTGCCCAATTCTATCATTGGTGAGGTTCAGAATGCGCTTTGATTGCAGGTGAATTATAAATCCCAACTAATTTTATTATTTATTTATTTATAGCTTTTATATTCCGCCCATCTCACCCCGCAGGGGACTCAGGGCAGATCACAGTGTACACATATATGGCAAACATTCAATGCCAATTTTTGACATACAAACATATACAGACATACACAGAGGCTATTTAACTTTTTCTGGCCGCCAGGGGAGCTGTCGCTTTCATCGTCCATCTATGATGCTGATGAAGCACTTCCGCATTCCCCACATGCTTCCCCACTGGAATGCTTTGCTGGAGTCTTCTTTATGGCCTCATAAATCAGTTAATTTAGCCTCCCCACACTTTTAAGGTGGTACCTAATTTTCCTACTTGACAGATGCAACTGTCTTTCGGGTTGCAAAGGTCGACAACAGGCTACACACAATTGGTTGGAAACCCACTCCAACCCGGGTTGGCTTCAAACTCATGATCTTTTGGTCAGAGTGATCTTAATGCAGCTGACACTCAGCCAGGTGCGCCACAATCCTGGTGCTAAAAAAAAGGTAAAGGTTGTCCCCTGACATTAAGTCCAGTCATGTCTGACTCCATTTCTAAGCCAAAGAGCCGGTGTTGTCCGTAGACACCTCCAAGGTCATGTGGCCGGCATGACTGCATGGAGCGCCGTTACCTTCCCGCCGGAGCAGTACCTATCAATCTACTCACATTTGCATGTTTTTGAACTGCTACATTGGCAGAAGCTAGGGCTGACAGCGGAATCTCACACAGCTCCCTGGAATCGAACCTGCGACCTTTTGGTCAACAAGCTCAGCAGCTCAGCGCTTTAATCCACTGCGCCACTGTGGCTCAATCCCAACTACAACTCTCAAATGTCAAGGTCTGTTCTCCTCACCTCCATCAGTGTTCACATTTGGGCAAATGAAGTATCCGTGCCAAGTTTGGTCCAGATCTGTCATAGTTTGAGTCCACAGTGCTCTCTTGATATAGGTGAACTACAACTCCAAAATTCAAGGTCAATGGTCACCAAATCCTTCCAGTATTTTCTGTTGGTCATGGGAGTTCTGTGTGCCAAGTTTGGTTCAATTCCATCGTTGGTGGAGTTTGGAATGCTCTTTGTAGATGGACTATAAATCCCATCAACTACAACTCCCAAATGACAAAATCAACCCCCCACAACCCCACCAGTATTCAAATTTGGGCAAAATTTCATCCAGTGAATGAAAATACATCCTGCATATTAGATACTAGCTGTACCCGTCACACGTTGCTGTGGCCAGCCATCCCTCTTTCTCTCCTTCTTTCCCTCCTTCCTTCCCGTCTTTCCTTCTCTTCTTCCTTCCTTCTCTATCTCTTTCCTTCCTTCCCTTTTTTCTTTCTCTTCTGCTGTCTCCCTTTTCTTCCTTCTCTCTTTCTTTCCTTAACTCCCTCTTTCTCTATTATTTATTATTATTTTATTACAGGTTCTTATACCCCGCCCTTCTCACCCCGGGGGGGACTCAGGGCGGCTTACAAAAGCGAGGCACCATTTGATGCCCGCGTCACAAAACAATCAATACAAAATTATTACAAATTCATAGTTAACAATTCATACATAATACTAATAAAATCAATAAAATCAATAAAAAACCCCATACAAACCCAATTCATCCCCCCACATGGTCAGCGTTCACTAATTCATAGATCTCATTCTCAATTCCACTTCTTACATCCTGCTGGTCGTATTCATCTGATTTAATTGCCAGATTGCCCGAAGGCCTGGTCCCAAAGCCACGTCTTCACCCTCCTCCTGAAGGAGAGGAGGGATGATGATGTCCTGATTTCCCCCGGGAGTGAGTTCCACAGGTGAGGGGCCACCACTGAGAAAGCCCTGCTCCTCGTCCCCACCAGCCTCACTTGTGACAGTGGTGGGGTCGAGAGCAGTGCCTCCCCAGCTGATCTCAAACTCCGGGGTGGGACGTAAAGGGAGATACGTTCGGACTCTACATCTTCCCCCTTCCTTCGCTCCCTCTTTCCTTCCTTCTTTCCCTTTTTTCCTTCTCTCCTTCCTTCCTTCTCTAACTTTCCTTCCTTTTTCTCTACTTTCTTCCTTCTCTACCTCTTTCCTTCCTTCTTTCTCCATTTCCTTCTTTCCCGCCCTCCCTTTCTTTTCTTTCTTTCTTTTTTTCTTCTCTTCCCTCTCTTTTTTCCCTTTTTCCTGTATTGTCATTTAGCTTTTCATCATTTAGCTTTTGAGGGCATTTTAAGTCCCTTCTGCTGTGTTTTTCAGTGTTTTAATGAGTGAAGGACATACATTGGGTTGTTAGGTGTATTGTGTCCAAATTTGGTGTCAATTTCCCCAGTGGATTTTGAGTTCTGTTAATCCCACAAACGAACATTACATTTTTATTTATATAGATTTACATTACAATTCATAACAGCAGCAAAATTACAATTATGAAGTAGCAACGAAAATAATTTTATGATTGGGAGTCACCACAACCCGTGTGACGGGTACAGCTAGTATCTAATATGCAGGATGTATTTTCATTCATTGGACCAAACTGTATGTCATTGTATGAGAATCTGCATTGCGAGAACTTCCTAGTGATAACAAAACTGTTCAATGGTGACACGTGCTGCCTCAAAGTGTGGTGCAGTCTCCTTCATTTGGGATTTTAAAACAGAGACTGGATATGTTCATTTCACCGGCCAGTCTTATTTAGATGAATTGCTCTGAACTTTTGCCTTCTAACCCATCTTTTTATTGACCTAATTACAAGATTATCCTGCAGCAATCCAGGCCTGGAGAACACTAAATCAAAATTAAGTCAGTATAGCTGTCCAGTTTGATAAGAAGCCAGTGATCCACTGCTCTAAATCAAGGAAAGCACATGATTTGCTGAGTTATAAAGTCCCCTAGTTCTCCTCCATTGGAAAGAGTACAATAATAAACACATATCCAACGTGACAAAAATACTCAGGGTCAAGCAATAGGACAAACTGCCAAGGGCACTCACAGATAACAGCCTAGTGGAGCAGAACTCTAACTTGACATTCATCAATCTGAGATATTTAAGGATAATTAAATCAATTCTGCTCTGATGAATCGTCTGAACGACTCACGGTCGATCCCTATCAAACAAGGGATTCCGCTGTTACTGCAAACTGCAGTCAACATACCAGCATACAAGCAAAACAGCAACAACTACAAAAATGCAACGGCTTGACCAAATTCTTGAATTATGAGGCCTTTGAATGTTAAACTGTATTTATTTTCTAGCAAATTTAAAGTACAATACCATCATAGAATCAAAGAGTTGGAAGAGACCTCATGGGCCATCGAGTCCAACCCCCTGCCGAGAAGCAGGAATCAGTATGTAGTATCCACAGATTCTGCATTCACAAATTGTAAACATTTTATTGTTTACATCCAAAAGGAAAATTTGATTTCATCATGTTATACAAGTGACACCTTTTCCAGTATGCCACTGTATATAACAGGACTTGAGTATCCATAGATTTTGGTATCCATGTGCAATCTTGGAATCAAACCCCGGCAGATGCCGGGGGATGACTATAGATCATAAATACCTAATATGTTATTTTGTTAGTGTCCGAAACCAAACTTCTGAACATGATTGCCTAATCCTTTGAAAATAATTTTCATTGTCTAGCTAAAACCTATATTTTTTGGTCTAACACAGAATTCATGACTTCCCTGAGACAAGTAAATGATAGAATATTGTGTCCAATTCTGGGCACCACAATTCAAGAGGGATATTGACAAGCTGGAATGTGTCCAGAGGAGGGCGACTACAATGATCAAGGGTCTGGAGAACAAGCCCTACGAGGAGCGGCTTAGGGAACTGGGCATGTTTAGCCTGAAGAAGAGAAGGCTGAGAGGAGATATGATAGCCATGTATCAATATGTGAGAGGAAGCCACAGGGAGGAGGGAGCAAGCTTGTTTTCTGCTTCCTTGGAGACTTGGACGCAATGGAACAATGGCTTCAAACTACAAGAGAGGAGATTCCATCTGAACATGAGGAAGAACTTCCTGACTGTGAGAGCCGTTCAGCAGTGGAACTCTCTGCCTCGGAGTGTGGTGGAGGCTCCTTCTTTGGAAGCTTTTAAACAGAGGCTGGATGGCCATCTGTCAGGGGTGATTTGAATGCACTATTCCTGCTTCTTGGCAGGGGGTTGGACTGGATGGCCCATGAGGTCTCTTCCAACTCTTTGATTCTATGATTCTAGACCATATTTACATTTTAGTCAGCTATGAAACTACAAAATGACCTGACACTCTTAAGAAAAAGCATTTTGCTATTACAAAAAAAATTACATCTTCAAGGAAAAAAAGGACACATAGTGTCTCTTGGCATTCATATGGCTTTCTACATTTCAGAACAGGAAGAACCCACCAGATGCAAGAGGAAGGGTTCAAGAATTCAGCACTTTGGAGAGCTCCTCTCAATAGGCTGACTGAAGCTCATGCAGGATTTAGAACCCTGGAGAGCACCCTTGTGACTTGCTTATCTGAGATTGAACCCTGGTTGCAAAATTGAATTAAACCTCTTTGGATTTTGGTCTGTCCGAACCCCTGCTCCTTAGGAAGCATGCGGCATGTGGAGCCCTACTGCCCCTGGAACAGCCTATGGGGCCTTCACACTGCCACTGCTGTGCGGGCTGGCCTGCCTGTGGCCCACTGTGGCCTGCCTCCTTCTCCTTTATGAGGCTGGTGGATTCTTCTCCTCAGTTGGGGTCTGTGGTGCCGGTCTCTACCTTCCATCCTCGCCCACATTTCTCTTCGTCATGACGTGGTGTTGACAGCGACCTGGCCTGGGAGCTCCCCACTTCCCTGCACTCCATGCTTGGCCATTGCCGCCGCTACATCCCTGGCAAGAGCGTTGGACTGGCTGGCCCCTGGGGTTGCTCCTATTGAAGCCGACCATGACCACCCCCCCAAACAAGGGATGGTGACTTATAGTTCTGCAAAGGACAAAAGTACCAGACTGCACAATAGGGGTTAAGTCTTGGTCAATTTGCCAAGGCCTTAACAACAAGGAGGACCCCATGAAACTTTGGGAATAGCTAGACCTTGGGGTCTCTGCCTCTCTCGGGAGCTGTAGTTCTCCAAGGACGGGGAGCAAAGCTTGCTTCCAGAGACACCAGGTCCATTTGGGTCACTCAAGAACTCCTGCCAGGACCTTTGTGCAACACCCTTGCGTTTTAGCCATCCGCTATGGACGCTCTTTCCCCCCACATCGACAAACCTTATGAAATCTTGCCTTTTATAAACTTTAGATATATGAAATGTGTTTTCTGATTTCTTTGTGTGGCAGAAGCCTTTCCCCTTTTCCTCTGCCCTTTGTTTCCCCTATATAACCCAGTTCAAAGCAGATATTGTGGGTTATTCTGCCTTGATATTCTGGGTTATATGGCTGTGTGGAAAGACCCACAGTGATGAGATTAGCTAAAGCAAATCCCAGTGGCTCTCTCGTCTTTTTTATTTCTCTGTTCCATCTTCTTCTCCACAATTTCACCTTTCTTTTTTTCCTTAAATGTTTTGTGTTGTCCAAGATTAAATGATGAAAAAAAGCATAATAAAAATGCAAAGGGGAGCATTAAATTGTTTTTAAATTGTGTTAGATTTTAGTCATTCTTGTAAGCCGCTCCGAGCTTATATATCTTGTATATCTTTAAAAATCACCGCTAGATGGTTTCAACTTGATTAAAGAATTTGATCTTGCTTCTGGGAATAACATGTGTATGGTAGCAAACATTTATGAGCCCTGGGCCTCTGTCTCAATGGCTTTCCTGAAAACTTTTGCAATTAATAACATGATTAGTTGGACCCAACAGTGCTTCATTTGAAGTGGCACGAGGCCTCCTTTCTGTTCCTGTGATGAAAACAATTAGAGCTCCCATTTACACTGCCAGGCCTATTCACGCCTGTGTTTAACTTCAAACACTAATGTTCCCTGAACAGAGGTCAGATCAAAACTGAGTCACCAGAAAGCACTGCTGGGATTTAATTGTATGTTTTGAAGATTAGATACAATATCAGAAAAGGCAACTGCCTCAGCTAAATTAAAGGGCACCCAAAAAAAAGTCTGCTCACAACAAAGGAGAGATCCAAGGCAAAGGGTACACAAAACCATCTGACAAAACAATGGTTCATAGGCCCCTTTTTGGACAGTGTTTCAAGACCCCCAATTTCCTGGAAGCAGTGGCAGGTCTTATGACCTTTTCGGCTGCCTCGGCTTCCTTTTCCCCTGAGCTGGGCGGGCCAACCTCAGCTCCTAGCATAACAGTATTGTAAAGGTAAAGGGGTTGGCGCCCATCTCTATTTCTAAGCTGAATAGCCAGCATTGTCCATAGACACCTCCAAGGTCATGTAGAAGGCATGACTGCAGGGAGCGCTGTTACCTTCCCACCGAAGCTGTACCTATTGATCTACTCACATTTGCATGTTTTCAAACTGCTAGGTTGGCAGAAGCTGGGGCTAACAGTGGCAGCTCACCCCGCTCCCCAGATTCAAACCTGCGACCTTTTGGTCAGCAAGTTCAGCAGAGAGGGCCTTCTCTGTGGTGGCCCCTTGACTCTGGAACTCACTTCCCAAGGACATCAGGCATGCCCCATCTCTGGCAGTCTTTAGGAGCTAGAAAACGTGATTATTCCAGTGTGCCTTCCCAGAATAATGAACCCATGGCATTATGTCTTCTACAGCACCTTTTATTGATTTAGGATTGTTTGTATGTTCCCACCAACGCCCCACCTCCCTAGAATCATAGAATCATAGAGTTGGAAGAGACCTCATGGGCCATCCAGTCCAACCCCATTCTGCCAAGAAGCAGGAATACTGCATTCAAATCACCCCTGACAGATGGCCATCCAGCCTCTGTTTAAAAGCTTCCAAAGAAGGAGCCTCCACAACACTCTGGGGCAGAGAGTTCCACTGCTGAACGGCTCTCACAGTCAGGAAGTTCTTCCTCATGTTCAGATGGAATCTCCTCTCTTGTAGTTTGAAGCCATTGTTCCGCGTCCTAGTCTCCAAGGAAGCAGAAAACAAGCTTACTCCCTCCTCCCTGTGGCTTCCTCTCACATATTTATACATGGCTATCATATCCCCTCTCAGCCTTCTCTTCTTCAGGCTAAACATGCCCAGCTTCTTAAGCCGCTCCTCATAGGGCTTGTTCTCCAGACCTTTTATCATTTTAGTCGCTCTCCTCTGGACACATTCCAGCTTGTCAATGTTGTTCATGCTCAACATTATTTTAAATTTTAATTACATTTGGCCCAGCCATAGATTTTAAATGTGTGTTGTGCTATTGTCAATGTTTATGCTATTTGTGTTGAGATTTATTTTAATTGCTTTGTATTGTTGTTGTTATTGCTTGTATTGATGTATACTGGGCTCGGCCTTATGTAAGCCACACCGAGTCCCCTGGGGAGATGGTAGCGAGGTACAAATAAAGTTATTATTATTATTATTATTATTATTACTCCACTGCGCCACCCGATATGCTGTGTTCATGTGGTCCATCCATTACAATATTCTGAATCAGCACCCCAAATAACCAAACCAAATCGAAAGTTGACCAAAAACTGATCTGTAACCCTTTTGGTACTAATGTTGGAGAGTGGTCCCTGTTGAAGTGGTCTCTGTTCAAGTGGTCCCTGGTCAAAAAAAGGTTGGGAACCACTGCTTTACTTCAATCTATCTCAGGGGTCCTCAAACTTTTTAAACAGAGGGCCAGGTCACAATCCCTCGAGGGGCGGATTATTATTTGAAAAAAACATGAATGAGTTCCTATGCGCACTGCACATATCTTATTTGTAGTGCAAAAACCCCACTTAAAAACAATACAATAATTAAAATGAAGAACAATTTTAACAAATTTAAACTAATTAGTATTTCAATGGGAAGTGTGGGTCTGCTTTTGGCTGATGAGATAGGATTGTTGTTGTGTGCTTTTAAGTCGTTTCAGACTTAGATTGAGTGAGGGCTGGGTAAATGACCTTGGAGGGCCGTATTCGGCTCCCAGGCTTTAGTTCGAGGACCCCTGACCTATCTAGTCATCTTACAAGCATTTTTAACTACACATGCCAGGGATTGAAGCTTGGTCCTTCTTTATACAGAGTAGCAAAGCAATAAATCTTACATATTTCCAAAAGGACCCTAGTAGAGCTTTGAAAAAAGCTTGCTTCTAAATAAATCCAAGAACTCTTATTTGTACTACAGCCTTCTCTTCATTACTTCTACTACACATTTTTTTACCAATTCATTTTACTGTATTTTGACTATTTCCATAGTCAAAAAGGTCATCGATTTTTAAATTTAGTTTTAAGTGTTGAACTCATACACGGATATACTCCAACAGAAACATGTCTCTGCCAACAAAGAGAAAAAATAGGACAAGTGCAAAGAAGCCAGAATGGATGTCCAAAGAACTCCTAACTGGGCTAAAACACAAAAGAGACATGCACAAGAAGTGGAAAAAGGGAGAAATCACCAAAGAAGAATTCAAACAAATAGCCAACACCTGTAGGGAAAAGGTCTGCAAGGCTAAAGCACAAAACGAGCTCATGCTTGCCAGGGACATTAAAAACAATAAAAAGAGCTTCTTTTCTTATGTCAATAGAAAAAGGAAACAAGGAGGCAATAAGGCCTCTTCGAAGAGAAGATGAGGCAATGCTGACAGGGGGTAGGGAAAAGGCAGAACTACTTAATGCCTTCTTTGCCTCGGTCTTCTCACAAAAAGAAAGTAATCTTCAACCTCAGCAAGATGGAGTGGATGAGGGATTAGAGGACATCCAACCCCAAATTGGGAAACAAGTCATCCAGGAATACCTGGCCGCTGGAATATTGTGTCCAATTCTGGGCACCACAATTCAAGAGAGATATTGACAGGCTGGAATGTGTCCAGAGGAGGGCGACTAAAATGACCAAGGGTCTGGAGAACAAGCCCTATGAGGAGCGGCTTAAGGAGCTGGGCATGTTTAGCCTGAAGAAGAGGAGGCTGAGAAGAGATATGATAGCCATGTATAAATATGTGAGAGGAGGCCACAGGGAAGAGGAAGCAAGCTTGTTTTCTGCTTCCCTGGAGACTAGGACACGAAACAATGGCTTCAAACTACAAGAGAGAGGATTCCATCTGAACATGAGGAAGAACTTCCTGACTGTGAGAGCCGTTCAGCAGTGGAACTCTCTGTCCCGGAGTGTGGTGGAGGCTCCTTCTTTGGAAGCTTTTAAACAGAGGCTGGATGGCCACCTCTCAGGGGTGATTTGGATGCAATATTCCTGCTTCTTGGCAGGGGGTTGGACTGGATGGCCCATGAGGTCCCTTCCAATTCTTTGATTCTATGTCACATTACTAGTGCAGGACTAAATGCATGAATTGCTGTCCTGTCCTTTGAATAAAGTTGCAGTTTCTGAAACTGTGGAAGTCTCCCAATGAAACAAAATATTTAAAAGTTATAATTAAGAGCCTAGAGGCGATAGGGTGGAGGCTTCATAAATAAAAGATAGCCAGTCTCTCTCAATCCCTAGGTTGACAGACTAATGATAGGACTAAGCATTTAAAATCATATATTTCATCAACCTGAGCTATTAATTATGGAAAGTTTTTCCCCCAGAAATGGTATTACTAATGCTCAAATGTGATCTCTCCTCAGCAATATATTTCACTGACTGTACCAGAGGAATTGCAGCATAAAGTATTTATTTATGTATAGTCTATTCCAAGGGCTCAAAGCATGAAACAGCAGTATATAATGAAAATGTGGAGTTTTTTTCTAAGAGGACATATCTTGTACTTAACTGTTACAAGATTTTATCTCATTAAACAACATAGCCAAGTAAAGGAGCCAATCAACATCCACGCTTCTGCAACGAGAAAACATTCTGCTCTGCAATTTCCTGTGTGACAGGAACAAAATTCCTGTGTTAATACAACGTGCAACATACTTTCCGGTGACATTAAAAAGAGCTCAAAAGCCATTCAACAGATCAACTAGTTATTACAAAGACACATAAACTACACCGGTAACAGAAGCAGGGAGCAGCAACTCTTTGCAAATAGAGGATACTAACAAAATGACAAAGAAAATAAGAAAAGCATGTACAGTAGAGTCTCACTTATCCAACAGAAATGGGCCAGTAGAATGTTAGATAAGCGAAAACATTGGACAATAAATTAAGGAAAAACCTATCTATATAAATAAAAATGTAATGTTCGTTTCTGGGATTAACAGAACTCAAAAACCAATGGACAAATTGACACCAAATTTGGACACAAGACACCTAACAACCCAATGTATGTCCTTCACTCAAAACAATGATTCTGTCATTTGGGAGTTGTAGTCCCTGGGATTTATAGTTCACCTACAATTAAAGAGCATTCTGAACTCCACCAATGATGGAATTGAACCAATCCTGGAACACAGGACTTGCATGACCAACAGAAAATACTAGAAGGCTTTGGTGGGCATTGACCTTGAGTTTGGGAGATGTAGTTTACCTAAATCCAGAGAGCACTGTGGATTCAAACGATGGATCTGGACCAAACTTGGCACAAATATTCCATATGCCCAAATATGAACATAGATGGAGTTTGGGGAAAATAGACCTTGACATTTGGGAGTTGTAGTTACTGGGATTTATAGTTCACCTACAATCAAAGCATTCGAACCCCACCAAGGACAGAATTGGGGCAAAATTCCCACACAGAATCCCCATGACCAACAGAAAATACTTAAGGACATCCAGTCCAGCCCCCTTCACCAGGGGAAGAAAATGTAATCAAAGCCCTCCCAACAAAGAGCCATCGAGCCATAGATATAGATATGTATGATTCACACACACAGAGAGATATAGTATCATAGATTTGAAAGAGACCCCTCAAGAAGGACAATTTTATATTGCATGTTCCAGAGTAGGCAAACCAGACAATCTCCACATCAGCACTGACAAAGAAACAGCAAGAAATACTGTTTACCCACAAGCAGAAAGACATTACATATATTAGAAACAAACACTTTTTCATTACTTTATTTTCCAGATCACCAGACTGGGCCGAAGCAATGCGTGGCAGGGGACAGCTAGTTAAACATAAAATTATGTTATGATTTTACAAATTAAACACCAAAACATCATGTTTTACAACAAATCAAAAGAAAAAGCAGTTCAATACACAGTGATGTTGTGTAGTAATTACTGTATTTATGAATTTAGCATCAAAACATTACAATGTATTGAAACAGCTGTGGATCTGGGCGGGAGGCAGACTGTGTTGGATAATACAGAAAGTTGGATGAGTGAAGGTTGGATAAGTGAGACGCTACTGCAAGGGTCCTCAAACTTTTTAAACAGAGGGCCAGGTCACAGTCCCTCAAACTGTTTGAGGGCCGGATTATAATGTGAAAAAAATATGAATGAATTCCTATGCACACGGCACATATCTTATTTGTAATGCAAAACCACTTAAAAACAATACAATGATTAAAATGAAGAACAATTTTAACAAATATAAACTTATTAGTATTTAAATGGGAAGTGTGGGCCTGCTTTTGGCTGATGAGATGGGATTGTTGTTATTGTTGTTGTTGTGTGCTTTCAAGTCATTTCAGACTAAGGTTGACTCTGAGCGAGGGCCGGGTAAATGACCTTGGCGGGGTGCATCCGGCCCCCGGGCCTTAGCTTGAATGGCTTACATGGGGCCAAGCCCGAACAACATGTTACATCAAGATAAAACCAAAACATAAACAAGAAGCAGCAGCATCAAAATTACATTAAAAAGAAAAAAATCAATAACAAAATAGCATTACAATTTAAAAAAACACAGACATAGCAAACAGTGGGCAGGCCACATGTACAGGATAAAATGTTAAAAACTATAATGAGATAAAAATAGGAGCAAGTTATTTGCTGGGAGCTCATAAAGATATACAGAGCTGTGAAACTAAACTTCCCATTTGGGGGGGCATGTATTCCAGTGCATGCTCCCCCCCAAAAGCATTGAGGGGAGCAATAGTGTCGTGTTGTGCACCTACTCACCAAAGGCGCAGCGGAAGAGACAGGTTTTAAGGTTCTTTTTTAAAGTTTCTAGTGTAGGGGCTTTCCTGATCTCTCCAGGTAATGAATTCCAGAGTCGGGGAGCCACAGAGAAAAAGGCTCTTTCCCTTGTGCCCACAAGACGAGCCTGTGAGATTGGCAGGGGCGAAAGGAGGGTCTCCCCAGAGGATCGTAGGGCCTGGGTTGGTTCATACAGTCACAAATCACTCATATAGAGTATATTATCCAATGACTAACAATGGACTACAAAAAGCAACATCAATGTAATGCCTTTTGGGGGGAAATAACCAGAAGATGAGCAAATTAAGTAAATCTGCTGTATTAATCATCCTGAAACTGGAATCCAACATACCGTATATACTCGAGTATAAGCCCACCCAAATATAAGCCAAGGCCCCTAATTTTACCACAAAAAACTGGGAAAACATTGACTCGAGTATAAGTCAAGGGTGGGAAATGCAGCCGCTACGGGTAAATTTCAAAATAAAAATAAATACCAATAACTACATTAATTGTGGCACCAGGAGGTGAAATGTTTTTGAATATTTACATAAAATTGTAATTTGATATAAGACTGCCCAACTCTGATTAAACCATTATTCTAACCTTCTTCAATGTAAATGTATTTATGTATCCTTCCAACAATAATAGAATAAAATAATGAATGTAATAATAATAATAATAATAAAAATAAAAGTAAAATAATGGAAATGCAATAATAACAGTAATAATAGAGCAAAATAATAAATGTAATAACTACTACATTTGGCCCTGCCACAAGTTTTTAATGCGTCATGGTGTTATTGTTAACGTTTACTGATTTGTTTATGATTTTATTTATTGTCTGTATTGTTGTTGTTGTTTTTACTGATGTGTTTGGGCTCGGCCTCTTGTAAGCCGCACTGAGTCCTTCGGGAGATGGTAGCGGGGTATAAATAAAGGTTTATTATTATTATTGTTGTTATAGAGTAAAATAATAAATGCAATAATAATAAAGTATAATAAATGTAATAATAATAGGGTAAAATACTGTAAATGTAATAATAATAAAGTAAAATAATACATGAAATAAAAATAATACTAATAACAGAATAAAATAATAAATAACCTTGACTCGAGTATAAGCCGAGAGAAGCTTTTTCAGCCTAAAAAGGGGGCTGAAAAACTAGGCTTATACTCGAGTATATACAGTACCTTTTAATCTATAACTTCCATCATCCCAATCCATAATGACTAATTTTAGTTGGAGATGACAGAAAACATAGATTAACACATCTGTACAGCAAGATATCGATTAAGAGAGTTATTACTGCTGAAAACTCATTATTGTAAGAAGGGGGAATTAAGACCAATATCAAAGTTTCCACTTGTCCTTTCAGGAAGAAAGAGGATTGTTCCTGAATGGATTTCAGTCCACATCTGTCTTGGATTGCTCTCTAAAGCTTTCCAAGAGCTATGTGAAGTATGTACTCTATTTAGAACGTCGTCCCTCAATTGCAGATTGAGCAAACAAAAAAGGCTTTGAATTCAAAATGAGAAGACAGTAAAAATTCTACAGGAAATCAACATTCAGCTACCAAGACAAATTCTACCATCAAGGTTGTCTGAAGATCAGCAATATATCTATTAGTGTATGGTTCTTAAGAGATTGGAAGGAAATATTTTACCCTTGGGATGTAAACAGGCCTGTAACCCGGCATCAACAGTGTTAGAAACATGGTTGCATTATGCTTGTTTGTTGGGAAATATTGACCATTTTTCATGGACATTCTCAACAAATGATTAGCATGATAATTTTCTTAGTGTCTGTTTGAGAGGAGAAAAACCATCAGCCGCCTAGGCTCTTCACAATCAAACATGTTTAGGCAAACTAAAAATAAACAGCAATCAATCATTTCAAAGACAGCTGCTTATCTCCCACTAGGCACAAATGGCTGTTTCTTTCTTTATGACAATTTCTCACCACCCAGGCAAAGCAGAAAGTCCTGCCTGCCATCTCAACTGTCCTCAGAACTGCAGCAGAGAGATGCAAAAAATAACTCATATCAAGACACATGACAGGAAGTTCATGTGTTTCTCCCTTACACAGAAAGAGAAGGTTAGATACACCATCTTCACACAGCAGGGGCTCAAAGATGCGAGGGCAAACTCATCAATTGAGAACAGTGCAAGGTCACTAGAACATAATAGATTTGATGGGGGCAACCCGACATTAACAAAGGTGAGGGAGGCATGTTAAAGTATTCATACACCACAATCTGTAGAGCAGTGGTTCTCAACCTTCCAAACACCGTGACCCCTTAATACAGTTCCGTATATTGTGGTGACCCCCAACCATAACATTATTTTCATTGCTATTTCACAACTGTAATTTTTCTCCTGTTACGAATCATCTTGTAAATATCCGATATGCAGGATGTGTTTTCATTCGACACAAATACTTGATACACCCAAATTTGAATACTGGTAGGGTTGGGGGAAGGATTGGTTTTGTCATTTGGGAGTTATGGTTGCTGGGATGTATAGTTCACCTATAATATCAAAGAGCATTCTGAACTCCACCAACAATGGAATTGAACCAAACTTGGCACACAGAGCTCCCATGACCAACAGAAAATACTAGAAGGGTATTTTTTTTCTAATTTTCATTTTTGGTAAATTCCTACTGTACATTTTTTTTATTTTAATTTTTCTCCTCTTCTTCTTGCCCTTTTTATAGTTTTTTTTTCTTTAGTTTACTGATTTTAAAAAATATGTTGTGAAAAACTCAATAAAGATATATATTTTTTAAAAAAGAAAATACTAGAAGGGTTTGGGGGCATTGACCTTGTGTTTTGGAGTTATAGTTCACCTCCATCCAGACAGCACTATGGACTCAAAACAATGATGCATCTGGACCAAACTCGGCACAAATACTCAATATCCCCAAATGTGGACATGTCGTTTGGGGAGCATAGCCCTTGAATGGGGGGCTGGGGGGAGGTGCTATTCTGCTCCTCTGTGGTTTTGGAAGCCCAAAGAAGTGGGATGGCTGTGGGAACTGATCCCTGGTACTGGAAAAGCAATCCGCACATGGCCCTCACCTGTAAAGATCCGCAAGCGCGATTGGTGGGGGCGAGGGATAGGGCCTTCTCGGTGGTGGCCCCTCGACTCTGGAACTCGCTCCCCAAGGACATTAGACATACCCCAACTCTGGCAGTCTTTAAGAGGAGCCTGAAAATGTGGTTGTTTCAGTGTGCCTTCCCAGAATAAGGAGCCCTAAGCAACATGTCCCTAATCGCACTTTATTAATGATCTAGGATCGTCTGCTCGCTCCATTTCTCTCCAAATACCCATCCTAGTTATATGTCACCTTGTCATGCCCAGTATTTTAAAATTTTAATTATTACATTTGGCCCTGCCATAGCTTTTTAATGCATCGTGGTGTTATTGTTATTGTTTATTGCTTTGATTATGAGTTATTTATTGTCTGTATTGCTGTGTTGCTTTATTGATGTATTTGGGCTCGGCCTCTTGTAAGCCACACCGAGTCCTCCGGGAGATGGTAGCGGGGTATAAATAAAGGTTTGTTATTATTATTATTATTATTATTGACATTTGGGAGTTGAAGTTGCTGGGATTTATAGTTCACCTACAATCAAAGAGCATTCTGAACCCCACTAACAATAGAACTGGGATAAACTTCCCACACACGGAAGCCCCACAACCAACAGAAAATACTGTGTTTTCTAATTGTCTTTGGCGATCCCTCTAACACCCCCTCGCGACCCCCCCCCCAGGGGTCCCGACCCCCAGATTGAGAAACACAGCTGTAGAGGAACTACACTCACATCCATCATCAACATCATCATCATGAAGTGGAACTCTCTAATATATGTGTTTTCATATCTCAAGAGGTTCTTCACATATTTGGCTTACGGGACTGCATTTTAAGGGATGCTGTGAGTTTTCTGGGCTGTCTGGCTATGTCCCAGAAGCATTCTATTCTGATGCTTCGCCTGCGTCTATGGCAGGCATCCTCAGAGGTTGTGAGTTCAGTTAAAAACTAGGCAAGTGAGGTTTATATTTCTGTGGAATGTCCAGGGTGAGAGAAAGAACTCTTGCCTGCTAAGAAAACCCAACAATGCTATGTTCAGCAAAGGACAAGAGAGATGTGTAGGTTGCTTACCTGTAAACATGGTTTCCCGAGTGACCACCTGTGGATTTGCACCTATGGTAATTCCTGCGCGCGTGAATTTAGTTCTTTAAATCTGATGCTGCCTGCGCGCAGGAATTACCATAGGTGCAAATCACAGGTGGTCACGAGGGGAAACCTCTCACCTCTGCAGGCGTCTACTGTATACCATGCAGTGTGCACAGGTCTACATAGGGAACACCAAACGCAGTTCCCCAACACAAATCAGGAAACATGAAAGGCACTGCAGACTAATTCAGCCTGAGAAGTCAGCCGTAGCAGAACACTTGATGAACGAAACTGGACACAGCATATTGTTTGGGAACACAGAAATCTAGACCACTATCAACCACCATGTCAGATTACACAGAGAAGCCATTGCAATCTATAAGTAGGTGGCCTCGTTATAAGGAAATTGTTGAAAAAAAGGGGGAAGATTTGTATCTAAAAACTCAACAAGAAATAAAACAACTATATCCAAACATATCGTGGCTCCAATACGGACAGCTAAAGGAACATTTCATATCAGACAAAAAAAATCGGTTTTATGCTAGAAGAAAATATCTGGGATAAAATAATGAAAATTGGGAAGAAACGATATCACTAATATACAAAAAGATATTAAAATGGAACACTGAAGAAGAGAGAATCAAGGATTGTATGGCAAAATGGGCAAGCAATATAGGAAGATCGAGAATGCTAGTGGAATGGGAGACTATCTGGACAAGGAACTTAAAGTATATCAGGGCTTATGATATGAAAGAAAATTGGATCAAGATGTTTTATAGATGGCATCTGACTCCACAAAAAATAGGGAAATTTTACAAAAACATCAATACAAAATGTTGGAAGTGTGGGAAAGTAGAAGGAACTTTCTACCACATGTGGTGGCAATGCAAGAAGGCCACAACATACTGGAAAGAGGTTCAAGGGAAATTACAAAAGATGCTGAAGAGCAACATACCACTCCTACCTGAAACTTTTCTATTAGGGATTACAGATGAAAAAATTGAACATAATAAGGATAAACTATTTCTAGCTACGATGGTGGCAAGAATCTGTTACGCCAGGAATTGGAGAAAAGAAGATATACCCAAAATAGAAGACTGGGAAGTGAAACTCATGGAAGTAAAAACTATGGATAGATTAAGCTACCTAATGCAGAAAAACAAAGGAATAGCAGAGAAAGAGACAGATTGGACATTGATAAATGAATATTTTAAATAGAATTAAACAAATCAGAAAAGAGAAATGAGAAATTTACTTCATTAATCAAAGAGAATAAAGAAAGAAGAAGGAAAAGGGAAAAAAATAAGAGAAGAAAGAAAAGGGAAAATCTCACCGAAGACACTGGGAAGTCAGACCGAAAGAAGAACTAAACTTTCGATTTCTGTTTCATACTGTTTTTAATGCACTCGCTTTCTTTCTTTTTTCCTTTCTGTTGCACATACTATCTTTCTTTACTCTATCTCCTCTTCCCCCCTACACTTCTCCCCTTCCCCTTTATTCTCCTCCTTTTTCAACTATCTGATTCTTAAAATCCTTTTAACAATTTGTATTAATAGAAAATCTAACAAAGACCATTTTTTTAAAAAGAAATCTATAAGCAGGTGGACAATTTCAACAGAAAGGAGGAAATCATGAAAATAAAAAAAATCTGCTATTTAAAAAATCTAAAATCAGGATAGTAAATAAAGAGCAACTCTCAGAAAACAGGGGAAATCCAGACAGGAAACAAGCAGGGCCAGCTAATACCTCCCAAAAAAAGGACTCCTCCAGGCAGGAAGCAGCCAGACTTTGAAGATGCAAGACCATTCAATACTAATCAAGGTGGTCAATTGCAGCATTCACACTTGCCTCAAGCAGACAAGAGATCTTTCTCACACCCTGGACATTCCACAGATATATAAACCCCACTTGTTTAGTTTCCAACAGACCTCACAACCCCTGAGGATGCCTTCCATAGATGTGGGTGAAACGCCAGGAGAGAATGCTTCTGAAACATGGCCATACAGCCTGGAAAACTCACTGCAACCCAGTGATGAAAGCCTTCGACAACACATTTTAAGGAAGTCAATGAGACGTTTTTCATCCTTGGAATGTAGAAACCTCCTGCTCTTTGGAAAGTAGCTGTCTCTGCAAGATATCTGACTCAAAGTGCTATAAAGAAACCACTTCCACTGAGAGGGAAGGAGGACTCCCAGACTTTAAGACAAAGGGTTTTTCAGTAATACCTAATCTGTATGTACTACACAAAGAGCCATTCTATTCCAGCTAAAAAGACTTAGGTCACTAATTTGGACTAACAAATATTTCTCAAAAGAGATTATGTAATGGCACTACCTAAAAGAATCCCACACCTTGTGTGACTGTGGAGCAGAACAGACAACTCCGCATCTTGAATGCTTGTCCACTATGCCCTGCCTCATGTACAGAGAAAGAATTGTTGGAGGCTACAGACAACGCCATCGCTGTTGCCCGTTTTTGGTCAAAAGATATTTAGCCGCCTGCGCTCCTTCTATTTTTAGTGGTTTTATACTAATTTATGCAATGTTTTTGATACGAAATAAAAATAAATGTAGTAGAAAAGAGAGACAGACCAAGGACATGTCATACATTCCAACATCAGTCTTCTCCATAGCTGCTTGATTTGGCTTAAGGTTAAGCTTGTAAGAAACCTCAACGACTAAGGTAAATGAAGACAGACAATATGAGTACTGTCGAAGGCTTTCATGGCCGGGATCACTGGGTTGTTGTAGGTTTTTCCGGGCTATATGGCCATGTTCTGGAGGCAATTTTTCTCCTGACGTTTCGCCTGCATCTATGGCATCATCTTAAAAGATGATGCTGTCAAGGTGATGCATGCCATTTGCCAGCAAATATGGAAAACACAAGAATGGCCATCAGACTGGAAAAAAACAACTTATATCCCCATACCAAAAAAGGGAAATGCGAAAGACTGCTCCAACTTCCGTACAGTGGCCCTTATTTCTCATGCCAGTAAGGTAATGCTCAAGATCCTGCAAGGAAGACTCCAGCAATACATGGAGCGAGAGTTGCCAGATGTTCAAGCTGGGTTTAGAAAAGTTAGAGGAACGAGAGACCAAATTGCCAATATCCGCTGGATAATGGAGAAAGGCAGGGAGTTTCAGAAAAGCATCTACTTCTGCTTCATTGACTATTCTAAAGCCTTTGACTGTGTGGATCATAATAAATTGTGGCAAGTTCTTAGTGGGATGGGCATCCCAAGCCACCTTGTCTCTCTCCTGAGGAATCTGTACAAGGACCAAGTAGCAACAGTCAGAACTGACCACGGAACAACAGACTGGTTCAAGATTGGGAAAGGCGTCCGGCAAGGCTGCATCCTCTCACCCAACCTTTTTAACTTGTATGCAGAACACATCATGCGATGTGCGGGGCTGGATAAATGCAAAGCTGGGGTGAAAATTGCTGGAAGAAACATTAACAACCTCAGATATGCAGATGACACCACTCTGATGGCCGAAAGCGAGGAGGAGCTGAGGAGCCTTTTAATCAAGGTGAAAGAAGAAAGCGCAAAAGCCGGGTTGCAGCTAAACGTCAAAAAAAGCAAGATTATGGCAACAAGAATGATTGACAACTGGAAAATAGAGGGAGAAACCGTGGAGGCCGTGACAGACTTTGTATTTCTAGGTGCAAAGATGACTGCAGATGCAGACTGTGGCCAGGAAATCAGAAGACGCTTACTTCTTGGGAGGAGAGCAATGTCCAATCTCGATAAAATAGTAAAGAGTAGAGACATCAGACTGGCAACAAAGATCCGCCTAGTCAAAGCCATGGTCTTCCCTGTAGTAACCTACGGATGTGAGAGCTGGACCTTAGGGAAGGCTGAGCGAAGGAAGATCGATGCTTTTGAGCTGTGGTGTTGGAGGAAAGTTCTGAGAGTGCCTTGGACTGCAAGAAGATCCAACCAGTCCATCCTCCAGGAAATAAAGCCCAACTGCTCACTGGAGGGAAAGATACTAGAGACAAAGTTGAAGTCCTTTGGCCACATCATGAGGAGACAGGAAAGCCTAGAGAAGACAATGATGCTGGGGAAAGTGGAAGGGAAAAGGAAGAGGGGCCGACCAAGGGCAAGATGGATGGATGGCATCCTTGAAGTGACTGGACTGACCTTGAGGGAGCTGGGGGTGGTAACGGCTGACAGGGAGCTCTGGCGTGGGCTGGTCCATGAGGTCACAAAGAGTCGGAGACGACTGAACGAATGAACAACAATGGCAAGCATCCTCAGAGGTAGTGAGGTCTGTTGGAAGTAGGAAAAATGGGTTTATATATCTGTGAAATGACCAGGGTAATATTTCAGCTGATCACCTTGATTTGCATTCAATGGTCTGGAAGCACCTGGGGGGAATCTCTTGTTGAGAGTGAATTGATGTGCCTGATTGTTTACTCTCTGTTGTTCCAGGTCATTGAATGCAAATCAAGGTGATCAGCTGAAACATTACCCTGGTCATTCCACAGATATATAAACCCATTTTTCCTACTTCCAACAGACCTCACTACCTCTGAGGATGCTTGCCATAGATGCAGGCGAAACGTCAGGAGAAAAATTGCCTCCAGAACATGGCCATATAGCCTGGAAAAACCTACAACAACCCAATATGAGTACTATCATTCTAGGGTAACACTGCCCATTTCTGTGACAAAGGTCACGAAACAGTCACAACAGAACAATCGCAATCAACACAATCAGAGAGAACTGCAAATACAGGCATGAATTCTTCTGACTAACAATGTGCTCTGTGGAAAGCAGAAAGTCCTCTTTCTTGATACATGCGTAAGAGAGAAGTGCTGGTCTCCTTTGGATTGGTCTGTCTGTATATGTTGTATGTCAAAATTGGCATTGAATGTTTGCCATATATGTGTACACTGTAATCCGCCCTGAGTCCCCTGCGGGGTGAGAAGGGCGGAATATAAAAGCTGTAAATAAATAAAGGCTGTTGTCCCCCTCCCCCGGTGGACCTAGTTTAAAGTTTAAAGAGAAGGAAGGAAGGAAGGAAGGAAGGAGAGAGAGGAAGGAAGGAAGGAAGAAAGAAAGCAAGCAAGCAAGCAAGCAAGAAAGAGAGAGAAGGTTGGCCACAGCAACACATGGCGGGTACAGCTAATTATTACATAAAGGGGGAAAAGCCTTCTTTTAAACACCCTTTCATGTAAAGATCTACACTCCAACTCTGAAACTTCTACACCCCACAACACACAAACCTTTACAATGGCATTCATCAATATAAGAGATACGCCATACCTTCAGCGACTATGAGAAGTGATGTGATTACCCTTTGGACTACTCGGGCATATGTGTTCCCAAATTGATCATCATGTTCTGTGTGCACACATGGAGAGTGCTAATTTATTTTGAAACGTTCTCCCTCGACTTCTCGACATAACCCACTTGAGGCAGATGTGAAATAACACCGATATCCGTACACACATTCAGACAGCAAACCTTTTAAAAATTCTATATCTACCCTGGAAAAAAGAGACATCTTACGATGTACAATTTACATAGGTGGAAAAGAAGTAGTTCAAGGGGATTTGTTATCTATATATATATAAATGCTCTGTGCAGAACAAGTACCTTAAAAACAAAAGAACCAAATCACACCAAATTTGACAACAAAAGTCTCACAACACAAGGAGTGAACATCACTTAAAATTATGATTTTGTCATTTGGGAGTTGTAGTTGCTGGGATTTATAGTTCACCTATAATCAAAGAGCATTCTGAACTCCATCAACGATGGAATTGAACCAAACTTGGCACACAGAACTCCCATGACCAACAGAAAATATTGGAAAGATTTGGTGGACATTGACCTTGAGTTTGGAAGTCGTAGTTCATCTACATCCAGAGAGCACTGTGGACTCAAACAATGATGGATCTGGACCAAACTTGGCACAAGCACTCAATAAGCTCAAATATGAACATAGATGGAGTTTGGGGGAAATTGACCTTGACATTTGGGAGTTGTAGTCACTGGGATTCACAGTTCACCTACAATCAAAGAGCATTCTAAACCCCATGAATGACAGAAACGGGGCAAAACTTCCCACACAGAACCTCCATGACCATCAGAAAATACTTAAGGCCATTCAATCCAACTCCCTTCATCAGGGCAAAAAACGTAAGCAAAGCCTTCCTGACAAAGAGCCATCCAGCCATAGACAGATATAGATAGATAGATAGATAGATAGATAGATAGATAGATAGATAGATAGATAGATATGATTCACACACAGATATAGTATCATAGATTTGAAAGGGACCCTTAAAGAAGGACAATGATATGTTACATGTTCCAGAGTAGGCAAACCAGACAATCTCCACATCAACACTGACAAAGAAACAGTAAGAAATACTGTTGACCCACAAGCATAAAGAAATTACATATATTAGAAACCAACACTTTCTCATTACTTTGTTTTCCAGATCAACAGACTGATCAATAGACTGGGCCACAGCAATGCCTGGCAGGGGACAGGTAGTACTTTGCATAGGGGGGGGGGGAGTGGGTGTTTTGAGTGTGAGAACCAGTTCTCTTTCACAGGGGATGATATTAAAGGGAAAAGGCTCAGAAAGAGCAGAAAGTTCCTACTACGAACCATCACGAAGTTTAAGATCTTCAGGAGAGGCCCTGCTCTTGATCCCACCACTATCGCAAACACGGTTGATGGGGACGAGAGACAGTGCCTTCTCAGCAGTGGCCTCCCGCCTATAGAACGCCCTCCCTAGAGATATCAGATTGGCCACCTCCCTCTTGTCTTTTAGAAGGAAAATCAAGTCCTGTTTATGGAACCAAGCGTTGGATCAGTGAGCAGCAAGTGGAAGAAGATCACACAACTTATGGCAATGAATTGACCCGGACAGGTTTTTGGATTTCGATTTTAATGGATGTATCTTAATTAATTGCTTTAATTTTAAATATTTTGATAGTACTGTGGTTGTTTTTATGATGCTAGCATCATAAAAGGCTGCCCTGAGTCCCCCTTTGGGGGGAGAAGGGTGGGGTATAAATATAGGAAATAAAATAAATAAATAAATAAATGAAAAGGCCATCCTAGATATTGCTGTGTGTCTTCATTTCTGTCAAGCTCATGTCTTCAAGTTAGCTGTTGGCTGATGCCAAAACCAAGAATTCCATAGGAATTCTAAAGCAAAGAATAGTCTGGTAAATTTTACAGTTTCTTCCTCTGAAATATTGCACAACTAGCACCAAGCTATCCTTGGCAGTATCCCATTCAAGGACTTAGAATCGAAGCCTTGGAAGGGAACCCAAGGGCCATCCAGTCTAACCCCCTTCTACCAGCTCTCTCCCTCCTCAAGGTCCTTGAGGGCTCTTCCAAAACTATCAGTCCTCTGATTCTAGCTCCAAAAACCACAGGGATCCAAGAATCTGAGAGTTGGAAGAGACCCCCTGGGCCATCCAGTCCAGCCCCCTTTTGTCAGGCAGGAAGACACCATCCAAGCGCTCCCAACAGACGGCCATCCAGTTGCACACAATACTAGTTGGAAGAGAGCTCAAGCTCCATCCAGCCCACCCCCCTGCTCCATCCAGTTCAGCCCCATCAGAGCCCTCCCAGCAGATGACCATCCACCAACTACTTCAAAACCTCCAGAGAAGACTTCATCATCATTTTTATTATCAGATTATTATTATTATTATTATCATCATCATACACCCCAAGGGCTATGCAGTGCAACCCTCTTCTGTCAGATGGGAAAACACCATCAGAGCTCTTCCAACAGATGGCCATCTAGCCACTGCTTCCAAACCTCCAGAGAAGACGACTCCATTGTCAATGTTATTATTATTATTAAATCTTAAGAGTTGGAAGAGACTCCACGGGCCATTCAGTGCAACCCCCTTCTGCCAGGCAGGAAGGCCACATCAGAGCTCTCCTGACAGATGACCATCCAGCCACTGCTTCAAAATCTCCAGAGAAAACTCCATCATCATCATTTTTATCAAAGATTATTATTATTATAGAGTCCTACTTGGAAGAGACCCCAAAGGTCATTCAGTGCAATTCCCTTCTGCCAGGCAATAACACAATCAAAGCCCTCCTGACAGATGGCCATCCAGCCACTGCTTCAAAACCTCCAGAAAATAAGACTCTGTTGTCATCATTATTACCAAAGAATATTATTGTTATAGAAGCCTAGATTTGAAGGAGACCCGGAGGGCCATTCAGCCCAACCCCCTTCTGCCAGGCAGGAGGGCATGATGTGAGCCCTCCCGACAGATGGCCATCCAGCCACTGCTTCAAAACCTTCAGAGAATACGACTCTATTATCATCATTATTACCAAAGATTATTATTGTTATAGAAGCCTAGATTTGAAGGAGACTCCGAGGGCCGTTCAGCCCAACTCCTTCTGCCACCTGGGCCCTCCCGACAGATGGCCATCCAGCCACTGCTTCAAAACCTCCAGAGAGTAAGACTCTATTGTCATCATTATTACCAAAGATTATTATTGTTATAGAAGCCTAGATTTGGAAGAGACCCTGATGGCCATTCAGCCCAACCCCCTTCTGCCAGGCAGGAGGACACCGTCTAAGCCCTCCCGACAGATGGCCATCCAGCCACTGCTTCAAAACCTCCAGAGAAGACTCCATTGTCATCATTATTATTATTATTATCAAAGATTATTATTATTATTACTATTATTATTATTATATTATTATTATAGAAGCCTGGAGTTGGAAGAGACCACAAAGGCCATCTAGTGCAATCCCCTTCTTGTAGGCAGGATACTATGCGAGCCCTCCCGACAGATGGCCATCCAGCCACTGCTTCAAAACCTCCAGAGAAGACTCCATCGTCATCATTATTACTATCAAAGATTATTATTATTATAGAAGCCTAGATTTGGGAGAGACCCGGAGGGCCATTCAGCCCAACCCTTTTCTGCCAGGCAGGAGGACACCACCTGGGCCCTTCCGACAGATGGCCATCCAGCCACTGCTTCAAAACCTCCAGAGAGTAAGACTCTATTGTCATCATTATCATCAAAGATTATTATTATTACTATAGAAGCCTGGAGTTGGAAGAGACCACAAAGGTCATCTAGTGTAATCTCCTTCTTGAAGGCAGAAGGATCCTATGCGAGCCCTCCCGACAGATGGCCATCCAGCCACTGCTTCTAAACCTCCAGAGAAGACTCCATCATCATTATTATTATTATCAAAGATTATTATTATTATAGAAACCTGGAGTTGGAAGAGACCACAAGGGCCATCTAGTGTAATCCCTTCTTGTATGCAGAAAGGTACTATGCGAGCCCTCCCGACAGACATCCAGCCACTGCTTCAAAACCTTCAGAGAATAAGACTCTATTGTCATCATTATTACCAAAGATCATTATTGTTATAGAAGCCTAGATTTGGAAGAGACCTCGAGAGCCATTCAGCCCAACCCCCTTCTGCCAGGCAGGACACCACCTGAGCCCTCCCGACAGATGGCCATCCAGCTACTGCTTCAAAACCTTCAGAGAATAAGACTCTATTGTGATCATTATCACAATAGAGGATACCACCTGAGCCCTCCCGACAGATGGCCATCCAGCCAATGCTTCAAAACCTTCATAGAATAAGACTCTGTTGTCATCATTATTACCAAAGATTATTATTGTTATAGAAGCCTAGATTTGAAGGAGACCCCGAGGGCCGTTCAGCCCAACCCCCTTCTGCCTTGCAGGAGGACACCGTCTGAGCCCTCCCGACAGATGGCCACTCCCCACGGCGGCACGCCCCTCGCGGAGGGCTTTCTCTCACCTGGGCACACAGCTGGGCGAGCTGCGGTCCACCTCCCAAGTGGCGTAGAGGTTCATTTGGACGGGGCGCCCCCCCGCTGCCGCCGCGGGTCCCAGGAGCGCGGGCTGAGAGGCCGACGAGGCGGCGGCGGCGGAGGAGGAGGAAGGCGGTGGAGGAGGCTGCCCAGCCACCGCTGCGGGAGACGCCACCTGAGGGGACGGCGACGGCGAGGAGGAAGAGGCCGACGAGCTTGGCTGAGGCGGCTGCGGCGGGAGGAGAGAAGGCGCCGACGAGGAGGACGACGACGAGGCCCGTTGGCAGCCGCCGCCGCCGGACGCCCCCCGTTCCGCCATGTTGGCGCCCCTCAGAGGAAACGAGCGCCTCTCTCGCACTGAGGGCACGCGCACAGTCGCAGCGGGGAGGCGCATGCGCGGAGCGGAGGAGGCGGCCAGCAACGGTTGCTCCCCGGAGAAGGAAAGGGGGCGGGGACTCGCGCGCGCACTCCCTCCCTCCTCCTCCCTCCCTTCTCCTCCCCCCTTCTCCTCCCTCCCTTCTCGTGTCCCTCGCGCGCTTATTGGTTGGAAAGAGGCTTCGTTATTGGCAGTCCTCCTCGTCCCGCCCCCGTTTCCAAGCAACGGCTCCTGCCACTCTTTTCTCTCCCCCCTCCCATCGAGCTCCCCTCTGAGGGAATGTTTTTGGAGGGAAGCGACAATCTTGCGCCCTCCCCCCCCGGCCTTCTCCTGCCTCTCGCGCGCTCATTGGCTGGCAGGAGGCTTCTTGACACTCCGCCCGCCCCCGTTTCCAGGCAACGGCTCCTCCCTCTCTCTTCTTTCCCCCCTCCCATCGAGCTCCCCTCTGAGGGAATGTTTTTGGAGGGAAGTGATAATCTTGCGCGCTCCCCCGCCCTTCTCCTGCCTCTCGCGCGCTCATTGGTTGGAAAGAGGCTTCGTTATTGGCAGTCCTCCTCGCCCCGCCCCCGTTTCCAAGCAACGGCTCCTCCCTCTCTTTTCTTTCCCCCCTCCCATAGAGCTCCCCTCTGAGGGAATGTTTTTGGAGGGAAGCGATAAGAAAACGTTCGCGCGTGCGCACCTCTTGCGCGCTTCCCCCCCGCCCTTCTCTTGCCCCTCGCGCGCTCATTGGCTAACAGGATGTGTCTTGGTATTCTGCCCCGCCCCCGTTTCCAGGCAACGGCTCCTCCCTCTCTTTCCTTTCCCCCCTCCCATCGAGCTCCTCTCTGAGGAAATAGGGATAAAACGCCCCCCTTCGACACTGCCTTATAATGCAGTCTGAAACCGCATTATATGTTCAGTGTAGACGCATAGAATGCGAAATATGAGCCTATATATAATATTGGAATGTGTCCAGAGGGGGGCAACTCAAATGATCAAGGGTCTGGAGAACAAGCCCTATGAGGAGCGGCTTAAGGAGCTGTGCCAACAATGTGATGTGGCGGCAAAAAAAGCCAATGGGATTTTGGCCTGCATCAATAGGAGCCTAGTGTCTAGATCTAGGGAAGTCATGCTCCCCATGCTCTATTCTGCTCTGGTTAGACCACACCTGGAAAATTTTGTCCAGTTCTGGGCACAACAATTCAACAGAGATATTGACAAGCTGGAATGTGTCCAGAGGAGGGCGACTAAAATGATCAAGGGTCTGGAGAACAAGCCCTATGAGGAGCGGCTTAAAGAGCTGGGCATGTTTAGCCTGAAGAAGAGAAGGCTGAGAGGAGACATGATAGCCCTGTATAAATATGTGAGAGTTGACAAGCTGGAATGTGTCCAGAGGAGGGCGACTAAAATGATCAAGGGTCTGGAGAACAAGCCCTATGAGGAGCGGCTTAAAGAGCTGGGCATGTTTAGCCTGAAGAAGAGAAGGCTGAGAGGAGACATGATAGCCCTGTATAAATATGTGAGAGTTGACAAGCTGGAATGTGTCCAGAGGAGGGCGACTAAAATGATCAAGGGTCTGGAGAACAAGCCCTATGAGGAGCAGCTTAAGGAGCTGGGCATGTTTAGCCTGAAGAAGAAATGCTGAGGGCCATGTATAAATATGTGAGAGGAAGTCATAAGGAGGAGGGAGCAAGCTTGTTTTCTGCTTCCTTGGAGACTAGGACGCGGAACAATGGCTTCAAACTACAAGAAAGGAGATTCCATCTGAACACGAAGAACTTCCTGACTGTGAGAGCCGTTCAGCAGGGGAACTCTCTGCCCCGGAGTGTGGCGGAGGCTCCTTCTTTGGAAGCTTTTAAGCAGAGGCTGGATGGCCATCTATCAGGGGTGCTTTGAATGCAATATTCCTGCTTCTTGGCAGAATGGGGTTGGACTGGATGGCCCACGAGGTCTCTCCCAACTCAAGGATTCTATGATTCTATATATGCAGTTTCAAAATAGATAGATACTCCATTGGCTGCCATTCATTTTCCGGTCCCAATTCAAGGTGCACATTATCAATATTGACACTGAAATGCAACACCGCCTGAGCTCTGCGAGTGCAGCATTTTCCCGAATGAAGCAGAGAGTGTCTGAGGACCAGGACATCCGTAGGGAGACCAAGGGGCTTGTTTATAAAGCTAGTGTCCTCCCAACCCTGCTCTATGCCTGCGAAACGTGGACTGTCTACAGATGTCAACATTTGACACCAAAATACAACACTGCCTGAGCTCTGCGAGTGCAGCATTCTTCTGAAGGAAGCAGAGAGTGTTTGAGGACCGGGACATCCGTAGGGAGACCAAGGGGCTTGTTTATAAAGCTAGTGTCCTCCCAACCCTGCTATATGCCTGCGAAACGTGGACTGTCTACAGATGTCACATGTAACTCCTGGAACGATTCCATCAGCGCTGCCTCCGGAAAATCCTGCAAATCTCTTAGGAAGACAAGCGGATAAATGTCAGCGTGCTCGAAGAAGCAAAGACCACCAGCATTGAAGCGATGGTCCTCTGCCATCCCCTCTGCTGACGGGCCATGTTGTCTGGCTACCTGACCACCGTCTCCCAAAGCAGTTGCTCTATTCCGAATGAAAAACGGTCCCGATCAGGGTTGGCTTGACACACCTTCCTCTTGTCACGTTTCTCTCTTACAACTTCCATTCGTGACTCTTCAAATTCTACAGCACTGCTGGTCACAGCTGACCTCCAGCTGGAGCACTCAAGGGCCGGGGCTTCCCAGTTCTCACTGTCTATGCCAGAGTTTTGAAGGTTGGCTTTGAGCCCATCTTTCAATCTCTTTTCCTGCCCACCAAGATCCCGTTTTCCGTTTTTGAGTTCGGAGTAGAGCAACTGCTTTGGGAGACGGTGGTCGGGCATCCGGACAACGTGGCCGGTCCAGCGGAGTTGATGGTGGAGGACCATCACTTCAATGCCAGTGGTCTTTGCTTCTTCCAGCACGCTGACGTCCACCTGTCTTCCCAAGAGATTTTTCGGAGGTAGCACTGATGGAAGCATTCGAGGAGTTGCACGTGACATCTACAGATAGTCCACGTCTCGCAGGCGTATAGCAGGGTTGGGAGGACAATATTTATTTATTTATTTATTTGATGCATTTGTTAACCGCCATTCTCAGCCCTTTAGGGCGACTCATGGCGGTGTACAACACATATAAAAGGCAATTTATAAAAAGGCAATTTCAACAACATATTAACAATACAACAATTACAAAGTTACGCTAAATAATCCGCTTCGTCTCATAGTAGAATCATAACCAATCTCATATTCCTTGTTCCATTCCAGTCGTCTTTACCACATTGTTATAGCACTTAATTAAATGCCTTCTCGAACAGCCATGTCTTAAGGCTTTTTCGGAAGGACATAAGGGAGGGCGCCTGTCTGATGTCTGCAGGGAGAGTGTTCCACAGCCGGGGGGCCACCACCGAGAAGGCCCTCTCTCTCGTCCCTGCCAGACGTGCCTGTGAGGCAGGCGGGATCGAGAGAAGGGCCTCCCCAGACGATCTCAAGGTCCTCGTGGGCTTGTAGGCCAAGATGCGGTCCGAAAGGTATTTTGGGCCGGAGCCGTTTAGGGCTTTGTAGGCCAAAACCAGCACCTTAAATTGGGTCCGGTAGCAGATCAGCAGCCAGTGGAGCTGGGACAACAATGGCGTTGTGTGCTCCCTGCATCCCGCTCCAGTTAGTAACATGGCTGCCGCGCGCTGAACCAGCTGAAGCTTCCGGGCCGTCTTCAAGGGCAGCCCCACGTAGAGAGCATTGCAGTAGTCAAGGCGGGATGTGACCAGAGCGTGTACCACCGTGGCCAAGTCAGACTTCCCGAGATACGGGCGCAGTTGGCGCACGAGCCTGAGCTGTGCAAATGCTCCCCTGGTCACCGCTGAAACCTGGGGATCCAGGCTCAACGATGAGTCCAGGGTCACACCCAAGCTGCGAACAATAGCTTTATAAGCAAGCATCCCTATGGATGTCCTGGTGTTCACATTCTGTGCTTCATTCGGAAAAATGCTGCACTCGCAGAGCTCACATGGTGTTGTATTTCAGTGTCGATGTTGACTTTGGTGGAGAGGTGGCTGCCAAGGTAGCAGAAATGGTCAACATTTTCTAATGTTATGCCGTTAAGCTGTATTTCTGGCCTTGGAGAGGGACTGGATCTATATAATACTGCCTGAATAATTCACTATTAATATATTGAATATAATTCAATATTATATATTGATTCTATAGAATACTGTACATAGGTTCATGTGCTACATTATATGGTCGTGTAGGCCAGGCATGGGCCAACTTTTTTCCCCCTCAGCCGCTTAAAAGAAGGGGCCTGAGGCTGTGAGGAATTGTGGGGGTTCAAGTCCAAAACACCTGGAGGACCCAAGTTGGCCCATGATTGGTGTAGGCTCATAGAATGTAATTGCTGCAGATGCCATAGTTGTGGATGTGGTCAAAGCTTGCAACGCCAGCCGTAAATCGCACCGAGGCAGCGTTCTCCTTCCTTTGTTATCAGCCAACATTCAGCTCCATATATTGCGGCAGGTCTTATGGCAGTTTGATAGATTTTTGACTTTTGGTGAGCAGACATCTTCTTGTCGCAAAGTACACCTGCTACCAAGCATCATTTCATCTAACCCGCATTAGTCCGTTTGGTGACTGTGTTATAAAGTTTGCCATCTGAAGTTGTCGTTGATCTGAGATACTTGTAAGGTGTTGACTTTTGGGAGATCCGCCCACCTGGATCTTACCAGTCTCCTCCTCGTTGGTCATCAGTGATTCCGTCTGAGGTGATGACCGAATTGCTCCTGCCAGTCACACCATGCTAGGACTTGACTTTCAAGTTCTTCCTTGACCTGAGAAGCAAGCATTATGTTGCCAGCATACAGCAAAGTCCAAGGTGCTTGTTTCAGCAGATCTCTAGTAACTGCATCCATTACAACAACAACAAGGAGGGGAGAGAGGGCTGCTGGGCCCAGATGCACATTGACGTTGATGGGGAACTCCAATGATGTGCTGGCAGTGGCCTGCACCCTGCTTTTTGGATCACTGTACAGCAGTGTTTCTCAACCTTCCTAATGCTGCGACCCCTTAATACATTTCCTCATGTTGTGGTGACCCCCAACCATAACATTATTTTGCTACTTCATAACTGCAATTTTGCTCCTGTTATTAATTGTAATGCAATTATCTGATAAGCAGGATGTATTTCCATTCACTGGACCAAATTTGGCACAATTACCCAATAAAAAGCCATTAAATGCAAATCAAGGGGGTCAGTCGAAACATTCACACCTAGCTCCAGCAGACAAGAGTCCTTTGTCCCACCCTGGTCATTCAACAGATATATAAACCCATTTTCCTAGTTCCAACAGACCTCACTACCTCTGAGGATGCTTGCCATAGATGCAAGCGAAACATCAGGAGAAAATGCCTCTAGAACGTGGCCATATAGCCCAGAAAAACCTACAACAACCCAATACCCAATATACCCAAAATTGGATTGGGGGGGGGGGGGGGTTGGTTGGTTGATTTAGTCATCTGGGATTTATAGTGCACCTACAATCAAATTGCATTCTGAACTCCAGCAACGACGGAATTGAACCAATTTGACACATAAAACTACCATGGCCAACAGGAAACACGGGAAGGGTTTGGTGGGCATTGACCTTGAGTTTGGAGTTGTAGTTCACCTACATCCAGAAAGCACTGTGGACTGAAACAATGATGGATCTGGACGAAACTTGACATGAATACTCAATGTGCCCAAATATGAACACTGGTGGACTTTGGGGAAAATAGACCTTGACATTTGGGAGTTGTAGTTGCTGGGATGTATAGTTCACCTACACTCAAAGAGCATTCTGAACCCCACTAACAATTAAATTGGACCAAACTTCCCACATAGAACCCCCAATGACCAACAGAAAATACTGTGTTTTCTTATGGTCTTTGGCGACCCCTCTCACACTCACTGGCGACCCCCGCAGGGGTCCCGACCCCCAGGTTGAGAACCACTGCTGTACAGAATCTGGACCCATCTGACCAGTTCTTTGGGAACAGCATGTTGTTGTAATGCGTACCAAATAACTTCACGAGGGACACGATGTAGGGGTTCTTTACTCCAACTGTGTTGCTATGGATTTGCAATGTCATTCCATCTGAACACGAGGAAGAACTTCCTGACTGTGAGAGCCGTTCAGCAGTGGAACTCTCTGCCCCGGAGTGTGGTGGAGGCTCCTTCTTTGGAAGCTTTGAAACAGAGGCTGGATGGCCATCTGTCAGGGGTGATTTGAATGCAATATTCCTGCTTCTTGGCAGGGGATTGGAAAGGATGGCCCATGAGGTCTCTTCCAACTCTTTGATTCTATGATTCTGTGATTTAGTCTTCACAGCAGCTAAACATACCATGCATCTCTATTGTTCGGAATACAACAGTGGTTCTCAACCTAGGGTCCCCAGATGTTTTTGGCCTACAAGTCCCAGAAATCCTAACAGCTGGTAAACTGGCTGGGATTTCTGGGAGTTGTAGGCCAAAACACCTGGGGACCCACAGGTTGAGAACCACTGGAATACAAGAACCTAGCACTACTGCCCATTAGGCTTGGGCAATCCATGGTTCTAAATGGTTCTAAAGTACTTCCAAAACTAAAGTTCTGGTGGTGAAAATTTCAGAACTCTAACAAAACTTTCAAAATGTAATTATTATTTCATTATTGGTGATTTTAATGACAGAACCAATTAGGAACTGCCATTTATTATGAAATTTTGAGAGTTTTGTTAGAGTTCTGAAATTTTCACCACCAGAACTTTAGTTTTGTAAGTACTTTAGAACCATGGATTGCCCAAGCCTAGAAATGTTTACTGAATGTTTAAACTCTCATCAGCCAAATCAGGCCCACACTTCCCACTGAATTACTTATAATTGTTAAAATTGTTCTTCATTTTAATTATTCCATTGTTTTAAGTGGTTTTTTTGCACTACAAATGAGATATGTGTAGTGTGCATTGGAATTTATTAATATTTTTTTCAAATTGTTATCCAGCCCTCCAACAGTTTGAGGGACTGTGACCTGGCTCTCTGTTTAAAAAGTCTGAGGACCCCTGTAGTACAATATAGTACAATATAGCAATATTTGAAACTGATATTGTACTTTTTGTTTTTTATCGTGTTAGGAGCAACAGCTCCTGTTGTGAGAGAATTGGCCGTCTGCAAGGATGTTGCCCAGGGGATGCCTGGATGATTTTTGATGTTTTATCATCCTTGTGGGAGGCTTCCCTCATGTCCCCGCATGAGGAGCTGGAACTAATAGAGGGAGCTCATCCGCCTCTCCCCGGATTCGAACCTGCGACCTGCCGGCACAGTGCTTTAACCCACTGCGCCACCAGAGGCTCCAATATTGTACTATGCTAATAATATAATATATTGTATGTATATATACCTTGTAAACCACTTTGAGTCCCCTTCGGGGTGAGAAGGGCAGCATATAAATGTCGTAAACAAACAAACAAATAAATAAATGTCCCAGCATCACTTCCAATTTTAATTCTACATTTGGCCTTCCCAATGCTTTTAATTGTGTGCTGTCTTATTGATAATGTTGTATATTTTATTGTCTATGTTTTTTAATTATTTGTATTGTTGTTTTTTTGCTTGTATTGTTGTATTTGGGCTCGGCCTCATGTAAGCCGCACCGAGTCCCTTGGGGAGATGGTAGCGGGGTACAAATAAAGTGTTGTTATTATTATTATTATTATTATTATTATTCATATGTCCTTGCAGAATCTTGTCCTTCCTTAGAATCATAGAATCAAAGAGTTGGAAGAGACCTCATGGGCCATCCAGTCCAACCCCATTCTGCCAAGAAGCAGGAATATTGCATTCAAATCACCTCTGACAGATGGCCATCCAGCCTCTGCTTAAAAGCTTCCAAGGAAGGAGCCTCCACCACACTCCGGGGCAGAGAGTTCCACTGCCGAATGGCTCTCACAGTCAGGAAGTTCTTCCTCGTGTTCAGATGGAATCTCCTCTCTTGTAGTTTGAAGCCATTGTTCCGTGTCCTAGTCTGCAAGGAAGCAGAAAACAAGCTTGCTCCCTCCTCCCTGTGGCTTCCTCTCACATATTTATACATGGCTATCATATCTCCTCTCAGCCTTCTCTTCTTCAGGCTAAACATGCCCAGTTCCCTAAGCCGCTCCTCGTAGGGCTTGTGGCTAAAGGCCATGTGTTCTATGTCAAGGCTTGTTGTCGACCATTGCAACCCGAAAGACAGTTGCATCTGTCAAATAGGAAAATTTAGGTACCACTTATGTGGGGAGGCTAATTTCACTAATTTACGAGGCCATAAAAATCTCCAACAAGCATGCAGGGAATGAGGAAGTACTTCATCAGTGTCGCAGATGTGACTCTATTTCCTGTGCTGGTCAATGACCGAAATAAATGATTTGATGTGTCGCGGATGGACGGTGAAGCGACAGCTCCCCTGGTGGCCAGAAAAAGTTGGAATGTTAAATAGCCTCTGACTGTCTGTCTATATATGTTGTGTGTCTATGGCATTGAATGTTTGCCATGTATACATTTAAATTTGTAATCTGCCCTGAGTCCCCTGCGGCATGAGCAGGGTGGAATATAAATACTGTAAATAAATAATAAAGGCTGATGCACACACACCCGGCCCTCGTATATATACATACTGTCTGATATCCTAACAATCATCACTAATATGAGAATAATTTTGTCATGAATGTTTCGTAAATGAGGGTACATTTAGCTACCATTTCCCTTTGCATGGCGACTTTGGGGATACCTTGTATTTGTTCCCTACTTTTTCTCTCTAAAAAAAAGGGACCCAAAGCAGCTACCTTTCCCTACTGTTGATATATATTACTCTCAAATTTTGAAGGGGAAAAGTCATATCTCAATAAAACTAAGTAGATATGCTCCTGAGAAATACTTTTGTCAGAAAATGGGATATCAAGAGGTAGAAACATGACATGGAAATAACAGGGAGGGGTTCCTATTCCACACAATAAAAGAAGAAAAGCGGTGCAAGGATATTTCAGCAAACAATCATTTTATCTGACATTTTACACTGTTATTTCCTTTGCTATTGGTCTGATTTACTTTCAGTTTCAGTCTATTGAATGAGCTTGGCTGCTTTTTAAAATCTGATTGCTATTGCTATTAACTTGCCTTCAGAACCAAAAAAAGGGAAGAATATGCATGTTTTAACAAAACAAATAAAAGAAATGTTCTGGGAAAGCAAAGGTTTTCCAAAGTATAATTATTCTGCATTGCTTTGACAAGGAGACTAGGCATCGTTTTTCAGGACTGGAAGAGAAAGACGTTTATTGAACAGTCTAAATATTATAGATTCTTGTAATAGAGAAGTCAACAAAGCAAGATTAAATGCCAAGAAGCACTGCCTTTGTTTGCACCAAATTACTCATCGTTTTCATAATCGGCAGGGTTCTTTCTTTTCAGACGCTCAAACTCTTGGGTTCCCCAGGAATAAACAACGTAGGCGATGACAAATGCTTTTGGGAGATAAAAACACAGAGTGAGAAGAATTAGCTCTACAGCGATATTAAAACCATTGTTTAACTACTTCCTTCCATCAAATAATAATAATCCCTCCTTAAAATCCCATTTTCCCCCTGCCAATGGTTGTCCCAAACTCTCACCAAGTATAAATAAAATATTAGCATATTCTTCCGTTGATGAGTAATATTGCAACAGATGACATCGAAATTGAACACTATCTCTACTATAATTATTATTATTAATTATTATTAAACTTTATTTGTACCCCGCTAGCATCTCCTGAAGGACTCGATGCGGCTTACAAAGGCCAAGGCCTCAATACACAACATAACAATACGCTTAAAGCAAATTAAAAACAATTAAAGCAGTATTAAAACAACAAAACCACAAGCAATAAACAAAACATCAACAAGATAAAACTGGGCCGGGCCAGAGTAGAGGGTACAGGATTAAAAAGTGCTGATGTGACAGGTGATATTGTAGGGCAAGTGCAGTGTGCAGTGTGTGGCAGTCTTAAATTCTAATAAAGTGCTTCTGGGACTTGGTATTGGAGATTTCCTAATCGGGAAAGGCACATCAGAACAGCCAGGTCTTCAAGTTCTTTCTGAAGACTGCCAATGTAGGGGCCTGTCTAAGATCTTTGGGGAGAGTGTTCCAGAGATGGGGGGCCACCACGGAAAAGGCCGTGTCTCGTGTCCCCACCAAACGTGCTTGCAACGCAGGCGGGATCACGAGCAGGGCCTCTCCAGATGAGTGTAGTGAACGCATGGGTTCGTAGATGGAGATGCGGTCACGCAGGTAGGCTGGTCCCAAACCGTTCAGGGCTTTGTAGGTAAGCACCTGCACCTTAAATTGGGCTCGGAAGATAAACGGCAGCCAGTGGAGCTGGCTTGACCTCTCTCTATATGGAGCACCAGTTAACATCCTGAGCGTAGTGAATGCGTGGGTTCGTAGATGGAGATGCGGTCACGCAGGTAGGCTGGTCCCAAACCGTTCAGGGCTTTGTAGGTAAGCACCTGCACCTTAAATTGGGCTCGGAAGATAAACGGCAGCCAGTGGAGCTGGCTTGACCTCTCTCTATAGGGAGCACCAGTTAACATCCTGGCCGCTGCTCGTTGGACAAGTTGGAATTTCCAAGCCGTTTTCAAGGGCAGTCCCACGTAGAGCGCATTACAGTAATCCAACCTAGAGATGACCAAGGCATGGACCACCCTGGCCAGATCAGCCTTCGCGAGGGACGGTCGCAGTTGGCGCACGAGTCTTAGTTGTGCAAAAGCCCTCCCAGACACCGCCGACGCCTGAGCCTCAAACGTGAGCGATGAATCCAGGAGGACTCCCAGACTGCGGACCTGTGGTTTCAGGGGGAGTGTAACCCCGTCCAACACAGGCAGCCACCCTATACCCCGGTGAGGTTTACGATCGACCAGGAGGACCTCTGTCTTGTCGGGATTGATCTTCAGCTTGTTCCTCCTCATCCAGATAGACACAGTGGCCAGGCACTTGTCCAGCACCCTAGAGACCTCCTTGGAATTGGGTGGAAATGAGTAGTAGAGCTGTGTGTCATCTGCGTAGAGGTGGCACCCAACTCCAAAACTCTGGATGACCTCTCCCAGCAGTTTCATGTAGATATTAAAAAGCATGGGAGACAGAATGGAGCCCTGCGGAACCCCACAGGTCAAGGGCCTGGGGTCCGAGCAGGCATCTCCCAGCTTCACCAACTGGGATTGACCCTCCAGGAAGGATCGGAGCCACAACAAAACCGTGCCCCCGAGACCCATCCCAGAGAGACGACCCAGAAGGATAATACTATCAACAATAATAATACTATCAACAAAACCTAAATTAAAAAATGTGTTCCTGGTTGGAAAGTGTTGTTTCCTGTGTAACTGTGTGATCCTTAATTGAAAGTAGTTGGTATCCTTCAGAAACTTCATTTTTGTGGCTGCCACGAACTACCGTATATACTTGAGTATAAACCAACACGAATATAACCCGAGGCACCTAATTTTACCACAAAAAAAAACGGAGACAACGGATTGACTCGAGTACAAGCCGAGGGAGGGAAATGCAGCCACTACGGGTAAATTGCAAAATAAAAATAGATACCAATTAAATTACATTCATTGAGGAATCAATAGGTTATATATTTTTAAGTATTTACAAAAATGGTAATTTAAGATAAGACTGTCCAACTTTGAATAAATGATTATTTACCTTCATCAATGTAAATGTGCTTACGCATCCTTCCAATAATAATAATAGAGTAATATAATAAATGTAATAACAACAATAATAAAAAGAGTAAAATAATGAATGTAGCAATAACAACAATTATACAGTAAACAACAATACAGTAAAATAATAAATGTATAATAATAGAGTAAAATGATAAATGTAATAATGATAAATAGAATAAAATAATAAATAAAATGAAAATAATGATAATAATAATAATAACAACAACAGCGTAAAATAATAAATAACCTTGACTTGAGTATAAGCCGAGGGGGACTTTTTCAGCCTAAAAAAGGGCTGAAAAATTAGGCTTATACACAAGTATATACAGTATGTTGAATTAGTTGATATTCCTTGAAAATCTAAAGCAAAACGTGCTGCAGGATTTCTATCGTGCCCCATGAAGACCCTCACTGTTTACCCCTAGTTAAGCCCTTCTTAGTTAGGGGGATTAATATTTTATGCAGTTTCTGGGGGTCAGTCTAGACCTCTGGAGTAGAGCCTCAGGCAAGGCACTTCAGGTTCTTGGAAGAGTCGGCCTTTTTGTGACTGAAAGGTGATGAGAGAAAGGCTGGAAGGCCAACAAATAGCACGTCCAGTCAGAACTGTATGAGTTGTATTCAAGTTCCGTCAGAGTTAAATATTGAGACCATCTTAGAGACAGCTGAACACCATACAAGAAAGAGACAATAATAATAAATAAAGATTCAAGAGCCTCAGTTCGTGAGCTGTGTCTGTCTCTCAAAGACTTTATTGTAATGTTATTTTGTTATTGTATTTTTTTCATGTAATTTTGATGATGTTGTTTATGTTTTGGTTTTATTTTGATATAATATGTTGTTTGGGCTTGTAAGTTTCCCCATGTTTCTCTGAGTCCCCATCGGGAAGATGGTGGCGGGGTATAAATAAAGTCTATTATTATTATTATTATTATTATTATTAGTATTATTATTATTATTATTTACCTCTCCTCACAAAGACTTTGTAGTGAGACTGAGGAGGACAGAAGGTATACAACTCTTATCAGTAAATAAATTCTTGTTTTGATTCTATATAGTCTCTCTGCCTCTTTCTCTCCTTCCTTCACTCTTTGCTTCCATGCTTCCTTCTCTCTTTCCTTCTTTCCCTCCCTCCTTCTCTCTGTCTTTCTTTCTCTCCTTCCTTCCTTCTCTATCTCTTTCCTTCTTTTCCCCCTTTTTCTTTTCCTATTTCTTTCTCTCCTTCCTTCCATTGCTCTTTGCTTCCATGCTTCCTTCTCTCTTTTCTTCTTTCTTGCCCTCCCATTTTCTTTTTCTTTCTACCTTTATTCCTCTCTACCTCTCTCCTTCCTTCTCTCTTTGCTTCCATGCTTCCTTCTCTCTTTCCTTCTTTCTTTCCCTCCCTCCCTCCTTCTCTCTCTCTTTCTTTCTCCCCTTCCTTCCTGCCCTCCCTCTTCCTTCCCTATTTTCATCATTTAGCTTTTTGTCATTTAGCTTTATGGGGTTTTAAAGTCCTTCCTGCTGTTTTTTGGGGGGATTTTAGTAGTGATGGTCACTTGTTGGTCTGTTAGGGGTATAGTGTCCAAATTTCATGTCAATTCATCCAGTGGTTTTTGAGTTATGTTAATCCCACAAACTAACATTACATTTTTATTTATATAGATATAGAACCAATGTGCTTTTCATTCTGAGGTATTTTGTTTGTTTGTTTTTTGCTGGGAGGAGGGGAAATTTCAACCACGCGTTGCTGTGGCCAACCTTTCCTCCATCTTTCTCCCCTTCTTTCCTTCCTTCCTTCCCTTTTCTTCTCTCCTTTCTTCCTTCTCTACCTCTTTTCTCCTTCCTTCACTTTTTGCTTCCATCCTTCCTTCTCTCTTTCCTTTCATCCCTCTTTCTCTCCTTCCTTCCTTCTCTACCTCTTTCCTTCCTTTTTCTTTTCCTACTTATTTCTCTCCTTCCTTCCTTTGCTTGTTGCTTCCATGCTTCCTTCTCTCTTTTCTTCTTTCTTGCCCTCCCACTTTCTCTTCTATTTTCTTTCTACCTTTCTTCCTCTCTCCCTCTTTCTCTCCTTCCTTCACTCTTTGCCTCCATGCTTCCTTCTCTCTTTCCTTCTTTCTTTCTTTCCCTCCCTCCCTCCTTCTCTCTCTCTTTCTTTCTCCTTCCTCCCTTCTCTACCTCTTTCCTTCCTTTCCCTCCTTTTTCTTTTCCTACTTCTTTCTCTCCTTCCTTCCTTTGCTCTTTGCTTCCATGCTTCCTTCTCTCTTTTCTTCTTTCTTGCCCTCCCACTTTCTCATCTTCTTTCTTTTTTCTTTCTACCTCTCTTCCTCTCTACCTCTTTCTCTCCTTCCTTCACTCTTTGCTTCCATGCTTCCTTCTCTTTTTCCTTCTTTCTTTCCCTCCCTCCTTCTCTCTCTCTCTTTCTTTCTCCTTCCTTCCTTCTCTCTTTCCTTCCTTTCCCTCCTTTTTCTTTTCCTACTTCTTTCTCTCCTTCCTTCCTTTGCTCTTTGCTTCCATGCTTCCTTCTCTCTTTTCTTCTTTCTTGCCCTCCCACTTTCTCATCTTCTTTCTTTTTTCTTTCTTCCTCTCTACTTGTCTCTCCTTCCTTCACTCTTTGCTTCCATGCTTCCTTCTCTCTTTCCTTCTTTCATTCTTTCCCTCCCTCCTTCTCTCTCTTTCTTTCTCTCCTTCCTTCTCTACCTCTTTCCTTCCTTTCCCTCCTTTTTCTTTTCCTACTTCTTTCTCTCCTTCCTTCCTTTGCTCTTTGCTTCCATTCTTCCTTCTCTCTTTTCTTCTTTCTTGCCCTCCCACTTTCTCCTCTTCTTTCTTTTTTCTACCTTCCCCTCTACTTCTTTCTCTCCTTCCTTCACTCTTTGCTTCCATGTTTCCTTCTCTCTTTCCTTCTCTCTTTCCCCCTCCTTCTCTCTCTTTTTTCTCTTCTTCCTTCTCTATCTCTTTCCTTCCTTTCCCTCCTTTTTCTTTTCCTACTTTTCTTTCCTTCCTTCCTTTGCTCTTTGTTTCCATGCTTCCTTCTCTCTTTTCCTTTTTCTTGCCCTCCCACTTTCTCCTCTTCTTTCTTCTTTCTTTCTACCTTTCTTCCTCTCTACCTCTTTCTCTCCTTCCTTTACTCTTTGCTTCTATGCTTCCTTCTCTTTTTCCTTCTTTTTTTCCCTCCCTCCTTCTCTCTCTCTCTTTCTTTCTCCCCTCCTTCCTTCCCTCCCTCTTCCTTCCCTTTTTTCATCATTTAGCTTTTTGTCATTTAGCATTATAGGGTTTTAAAGTCCTTTCTGCTGTTTTTTGGGGGGATTTTAGGAGTGATGGTCACTCGTTGGTCTGTTAGGGGTTTAGTGTCCAAATTTCATGTCAATTTGTCCAGTGGTTTTTGAGTTCTGTTAATACCACAAACGAATATTACATTTTTATTTATATAGATATAGAACCAATGTGCTTTTTGTTCTGAGGTATTTTGTTTGTTTGTTTTTTGCTGGGAGGAGGAGAAATTTCAATGGAAATTAACATTTGCACAAAGAGCTGTGCAACAAATGGAAGAAGCGAGCCAATGTTTTTCACTTACGAGGAGCCACACGCAAGACCTGGGAGCTGAATCGCCTCCAGACGTTGAGAATCCCTTTTGAGAAGTAGTTGGGGAAAGCCCTCTGCTCAAAGGGAGACAAGCTGTAAGTGATCACGTGCCGCATCCGTTCCAGGTTCCCAAAATGGCCACCCATCTTGGCAGGTTGCTCTGAAAAAGTACAAAAAGGAATGAGCAAAACAGTTGAACTGGCAAACCCTTGAGAATGAGTGACAGGCAAGATAAGCCTGGCACGGATATCCCTGTAGAACGGGCACTGAAGGAGCACATGTTCTATTGTTTCTACATGACCCAAGTCACAAGGGCAGAGTCACTCATTAACAGAACTCAAAAACCACTGGACGAATTGACACCAAATTTGGACACAAGACACCTAACAACCCAATGTATGTCCTTCACTCAAAAAATGATTTTGTCTTTTGGGAGTTGTAGTTGCTGGGATTTATAGTTCATTTACAATCAAAGAGCATTCTCAAGGCTGAGAGGAGACATAATAGCCATGTATAAATACGTGAGAGGAAGTCACAGGGAGGAGAGAGCAAGCTTGTTTTCTGATGCCATGGAGACTAGGATGCAATGGAACAATGGCTTCAAACTACAAGAAAGGAGATTCCATCTGAACATTAGGAATAACTTCCTGAGTGTGAGAACCGTTCAGCAGTGGAACTCTCTGTCTCAGAGTGTGGTGGAGGCTCCTTCTTTGGAAGTTTTTAAACAGAGGCTAGATGGCCATCTGTCAGGGGTGCTTTGAATGCAATATTCCTGCTTCTTGGCAGGGGGTTGGCCTGGATGGCCCATGAGGTCTCTTCCAACTCTAGGATTCTATGACTAACAGATAGATAGAACCTGTGGCCTGGTTCCTGCCCAACACAGACCCGGGGGGAACAGATTATCCCCAAATCCCCTTCTATTAGAATAATAGAATCCTAGAGTTGGAAGAGACCTCCTGGGTCATCCATTCCAACCTCATTCTGGCAAGAAGCAGGAAAATCGCATTCAAAGCACCCCCAACAGATGGCCACCCAGCCTCTGCTTAAAAGTCTCCAGGGCAGCAGAAAACAAGCTTTCTCCCTCCTCCCTGTGACTTCCTCTCACATATTTATACATGGCCATCATGTCTCCTCTCAGCCTTCTCTTCTTCAGGCTAAACATGCCCAGCTCCTTAAGTCCAACCCCATTCTGCCAAGAAACAGGAAAATTGCATTCAATAACCCTCAACAGATGACCATCCAGCCTCTGTTTAAAAGCTTCCAAAGAAGGAGCCTCCACCACACTCCGAGGCAGAGAGTTCCACTGCTGAACGGCTCTCACAGTCATAAAGTTCTTCCTAATGTTCAGTTGGAATCTCCTTTCTTGTAGTTTGAAGCCATTGTTCCGCGTCCTAGTCTCCAAGGAAGCAGAAGACAGACAGGAGAGGCCAGGGGACAGCACCATCTTCTCTCCTGCATATGCCATCAGCTGGAGACCCCTCCCCCCAGCACCAACTGTCGCTCTGGGCCGGAGTGAAGAGAGCGGGGGCCACGGGACAGTTCCACCTTGTCTCCTGTGCTATTCTAATAATTTAATATAATATAATATATATTGTATAAACATATAATATTTATAATATTATAATGTAATGCAATATAATACTAATAATAACATATTGTAATTATATATTTATATTACATGTAATATTACTAATATTATTACAATATAATTGGTATAGTACAATACAGTAATATTTAAAACTTATATTGTACTATGCTAATAATATAATATATTGTATGTATATATACCGTGTAAGCCGCTCTGAGTCCCCTTCGGGGTGAGAAGGGTGGCATATAAATGTCGTAAATAAATAAATAAATAAAATAAGCTTGCTCCCTCCTCCCTATGACTTCCCCTCACATATTTATACATGGCTATCATGTCTCCTCTCAGCCTTCTCTTCTTCAGGCTAAACATGCCCAGCTCTTTAAGCCGCTCCTCATAGGGCTTGTTCTCCAGACCCTTGATCATTTTAGTCATAGAATCAAAGAATCAAAGAGTTGGAAGAGACCTCATGGGCCATCCAGTCCAACCCCTGCCAAGAAGCAGGAATATTGCATTCAAATCACCCCTGACAGATGGCCATCCAGCCTCTGCTTAAAAGCTTCCAAAGAAGGAGCCTCCACCTCACTCTGGGGCAGAGAGTTCCACTGCTGAACTGCTCTCACAGTCAGGAAGTTCTTCCTAGTCGCCCTCCTCTTACCAGCCTTACCAACAGCAGCATGTAAAAGATCTATAGGAACCTATGACTATACAGATATTAAGGAACTACAGCTCTCATGATGGATGGGAGTTGTAGTCCAACACCATCGCAGTTTACCCACCCGCCCAGCGTCCTCCAAAAAAAGGTCAGGACTTCTCGCTCCAGACAACAGGAAGAAAACGGAAATGGTTTCCTTTTTCCTAGGCAGTAACGTCACTTCCGACAGAACGAATGGCCATAGAGTCTCAACCGCTGTAGTGGAGCCCTTATGGTTTGGCCTTGCCCACACTAGCAATGGCGGCTTCTGTGCGCGGAAGGGCAAAAGGGAGCATGCGCAGAATCGACGTCCAGCCGTAAAAGCAAGATGGCGGCGCTGAGGTGCCTAGGAAGGCTGCGGACACCTTCAGGGTCATGGCTGCAAGGGATGGCGCTGGGGGCGGCGCCCAGCAGGTATGCTCAGGCTCCCAGTCTTACTGCAACCTCTTCTCTATGGAGGTGCTGTGTCTGCTCGCGAATCCTCTCCCAATAGGGCTTAATCTAGAGTTGGAAGGGACCTCCAAAGGCCATCCAGTCTAACCCCCATCTGCCAGGCAGGAAGGCACAATCCAAGCACTCCCGACAGATGGCCATCCAGCCTCTGCTTAGAAACCTTTAGAGAAGGAGACTCCATTACCACCACCACCGTCATCAAATATGACTAGATATTTATTTATCGTGTCATCAGCAACCATTGTATCACAATTCTAACAGAGCAAAACAAACACACAGATTAAAAAGGAAAAGGAAAAAAAACCCACACAGATTTTGCAAACTTGGTAGCTGATTAAATGTCCTTTGACCAGTATCTGGCCACTTGGAGTGCCTCTGGTGTTGCCGCAAGAAGGTCCTCCATCGTGCATGTGGCAGGTCTCAGGGTGCATTGCAGCAGGTGGTCAGTGGTTTGCTCTTCTCCGCACTCGCATGCCGAGGATTCCACCCTGTAGCCCCATTTCTTAAGACTGGCTCTGCATCTCGTGGTGCCAGAGCACAGTCTGTTCAGCGCCTTCCAAGTCGCCCAGTCTTCTGAGTGCCCAGGGGGGAGTCTCTCATTTGGTATCAGCCATTGGTTTGGGCCTGCCACTTTTGGACTCTCGCTTGCTGGGGTGTTCCAGCGAGTGTCTCTGTAGATCTAAGAAAACTATGTCTAGATTTAAGTCGTTGGCGTGCTGGCTGATACCCAAATAGGGGATGAGCTGGAGATGTCTCTGCCTTGGTCCTTTCACTATTGGCTGCTACTTCCCGGCGGATGTCAGGTGGTGCAATACCGGCTAAGCAGTGTAATTTCTCCAGTGGTGTGGGGCGCAGACACCCCGTGATAATGCGGCACGTCTCATTAAGAGCCACATCTACTGTTTTAGTGTGGTGAGATGTGTTCCACACTGGGCATGCGTACTCAGCAGCAGAGTAGCATAGCGCAAGGGCAGATGTCTTCACTGTGTCTGGTTGTGATCCCCAGGTTGTGCCAGTCAGCTTTCGTATGATGTTGTTTCTAGCGCCCACTTTTTGCTTGATGTTCAGGCAGTGCTTCTTGTAGGTAAGAGCACGGTCCAGAGTGACTCCCAGGTATTTGGGTGCGCTGCAATGCTCCAGTGGGATTCCTTCCCAGGTAATCCTCAGAGCTCGGGATGCTTGTCTGTTCTTAAGGTGAAAGGCGCATATCTGTGTTTTAGATGGATTAGGGTTCAGTTGGTTTTCCCTGTAATAGGCAGTAAGAGCACCTAGAGCTTTGGAAAGCTTCTGTTCTACCATCTCAAAGCTCCCTGCTTGAGCAGTAATGGCACGATCATCAGCATAGATGAAACTCTCTGTCCCTTCTGGGACATGAGAGAAGCCTCCTCGCAGGATTGCAAGACATCCGGGCGTCCCCTGGGCAACGTCTTTTAGACGGCCGATTCTCTCGATCCAGAAGCAACCAGAGACGACTTGCAGCATGACTATGTATAATGATACTGTATAGATGTGTGTACGCACACGCACACACTAGCTGTCCCCTGCCACGCGTTGCTATGGCCCAGTCTGCTGATCTGAAAAATAAAGTAATGAGAAAGTGAAGCCATTGAAATCCACAAGCATGTGGACAGTTTCAACAGAAAGGAGTAAACCATGAAAATGAACAAAATCTAGCTACCAGTATTAAAAAAAAAACTCTAAAATTACAACAGCACAACAACAGAGAGGAAACAAACAAGGACATCTAATCACCTCTCAACAAAGGTTTGCTCCAGGCACAGTCAGGCCATCAAATGCTAATCAAGGTGGTCAGTTGAAACATTCACACCTAGCTCCAGCAGACAAGAGTCCTTTGTCCCACCCTGGTCATTCCACAGATATATAAACCCATTGTTCCTACTTCCAACAGACCTCACTACCTCTAAGGATGCTTGCCATAGATGCAGGCAAAACGTCAGGAGACAATGCCCCTAGACCATGGCCATATAGCCCGAAAAAACCTACAACAACCGAGAAAGTGTTGGTTTCTAATATCTGTAATGTTTTTATGCTTGTGGGTAAACAGTATTTCTTGTTGTTTCTTAGTCAGTGTTGATGTGGAGAGTGTCTGGTTTGCCTGCTCTGGATATACATTGTCCTCCTTTAAGGGTCCCTTTCATACCTATAATACTATATATATCTAGGTTCTTGTAGGTTTTTTTGGGCTATATGGCCATGTTCTGGAGGCAATTTTTCTCCTGACGTTTCGCCCGCATCTATGGCAAGCTTCCTCAGAGGTAGTGAGGTCTGTTGGAAATAGGAAAATGGGTTTATATATCTGTGGAATGGCTGGGGTGGGGCAAAGAGCTCTCTGCTGAAGCTAGGTGTGAATGTTTCAGCTGACCACCTTCATTAGCATTTGAAGGCTTGGCTGAGCCTGGGAAAATGTTCTGTTGAGAGGTGATATATATATCTGTGTTTATCTATCTATCTATATCTATAGCTGGATGGCTCTTTGTCAGGAGGGCTTTGATTACCTTTTCTTGCCCTGGTGAAGAGAGTTGAACTGGATGGGCTTAAGTATTTTCTGTTGGTCATGGGGGTTCTGTGTGGGAAGTTTGCCCCAATTCTGTCGTTGGTGGGGTTCAGAATGCTCTTTGACTGTAGGTGAACTATAAATCCCAGTAACAACAACTCCCAAATGTCAAGATCTATTTCCTCCAAATTCCATCTGTGTTCATATTTAGGCATATGGAATATTCGTGCCAAGTTTGGTCCAGATCCATCATTGTTTGAGTCCACAGTGAGCTTTGGATATCAGGTAACAGGTTGGCAGAAACTGCCATATAATCAATAGTACTATTGGTAACATAAGTATAGGCACCTTGTGTTATGTCGCACTGTGTCCCATTAAGGCAGTGCAATTGATGCAAGGAGAGCATCTCTAAGAAACTCAGATCGGCCTTGTTTCTGATTGTGTCTTGAGAGACTCTGTCAGCAGATGTAACCTGGTCATCTTGTCCGAAGTTAGTGCCTTCCACCTGTTTAACACCCATCCCAATTCTAGCATTAAAATCTCCACACAAGAGGAGCTTTGTGGAGGGGTATTGGCATTCCAAACAGGTGAGGGTTTCAGATAGTCTAAACCAGACATTATTAGGGTCTCCATTTTTTGATAATCTAGGTGGAAAATGGACATTTATACAGATTACATAACCAAAATACGTGCTCTGTATATATTGTGGGATGGAGCTATCCAAAGGTTGAATGTCCACGTGCAGATCTACTGAAATAACGGCCCAACGGTCCATCTATCATTGTTTGAGTCCACAGTGCTCTCTGGATGTAGGTGAACTACAACTCCCAAACTCAAGGTCAATGCCTACCAAACCCTTCTAGTGTTTTCTGTTGGTCATGGGAGTCCTGTGTGCCAATTTTGGTCCAATTCCATCATTGGTGTAGTTCAGAATGCTCTTTGATTGTAGGTGAACTATAAATCCCAGCAACTACAACTCCCAAATGACAAAATCAATTTTTTTTGAGTAGTGGGCACTCCTTGGGTTAGTAGGTGACTTGTGGCCAAATTTGGCAGCAATTTGTTCAGTGGTTTTTGATTTATGTTAATCTCACAAACGGACGTTACATTTTTATTTATATAGATAGCTATATATAAATAACTAGAAAGGAGATTCCATCTGAACATTAGGAAGAACTAGGTTCTTGTGGGTTTTTTCGGGCTATAGAGCCATGTTCTAGAGGCATTTCTCCTGACGTTTCGCCTGCATCTATGGCAAGCATCCTCAGAGGTAGTGAGGTCTGTTGGGATTAGGACAATGGGTTTATATATCTGTGGAATGGCTGGGGTGGGGCAAGGAGCTCTTCCCTGCTGCAGTTAGGTGTGAATGTTTAGCATTTGAAGGCCTGTCTGAGCCTGGGAAAATCTCCTGCTGGGAGGTGTTAATCTGTGCCTGGTTGTTTCCTCTCTGTTGTTTCCTCTCTGTTCTCTTAGGAAGAACTTTCTGACTTTGAGAGCTGTTCAGCAGTGGAACTCTCTGCCCCAGAGTGTGGAAGCTTTTAAAGGCTCTTTCGTTGGAAGCTTTTTAACAGAGCCTGGATGGCCATCTGTCAGGGGTGCTTTGAATGCAATTTTCCTGCTTCTTGGTAGAATGGGGTTGGACTGGATGACCCATGAGGTCTCTTCCAACTCTAGGATTCTAATGGTTAGGTGGAATCTCTTTTCCTCCCATTTGAATCCATTACTTCGTGTCCTTGTCTCTGGAGCAGCAGAAAACTTTTCCCCTACTCTTTATAACATCATTTCAAACTAGTTGCTGTGAGTTTCCCAGGCTCTAAGGCCATGTTCCAGAAGCATTCTCTCCTGACGTTTCTCCCACATCTATAGCAGGCATCCTCAGAGGTTGAGGTGTCTGTTGGAAACTAGGCAAGTGGGGTTTATATATCTGTGGAATAATGTCGAGGGTGGGAGAAAGGACTTTTGTCTGCTTGAGACAAGTGTGAATGTTGCTCCTGTGAGAATGTTGCTTGGTCATTCGCTCCTCACTGGCCTTTACTTTCTTTTCTTCAGAGGAAAGCAGTGGCAACCGGACGTGGAGTATGCCAAACAATATGGAGGAGCGGTCATGTACCCCAGCAAAGACACAGAGAAGTGGGTTCCTCCTCCCTGGAATGGTGAGTTAGTTTTGGAATCAGTCCTGAAATTGTCACTATATAAACGCTGGATATGGAGATAGGGATATGGATACGGCGCTCCATGCAGTCATGCTGGCCACATGACCTTGGCAGTGTCTATGGACAACGCCGGCTCTTCGGCTTAGAAATGGAGATGAGCATCACACCCTAGAGTCAGACATGACTGGACTTAGTGTCAGGGGACTACCTTTACCTTTTTATGGAGATTGTATTGGTTAGCTGAGCCAAGGCTGTTCTCTTCCATTTTGGAAAATACTGTAGTACAGTGTTTCTCAAACTGGGGGTTGGGACCCCTGGGGGGCGGTCACGATATGGTGTCAGAGGGGTCGCCAAGGACCATCAGAAAACACAATTTTTTATTTTGGTCATGTGGATTCTGTGTAGGAAGTTTGGGGTTCGGAATGCTCTTTGATTGTAGATGAACTATACATCCCAGCAACTACAGCTCCCAAATTTAAAGGTCTATTCTTCCCAAACTACACCAGTATTCATATTTGGCCATATTGGGGATTCATGCCTAGTTTGGTCCAGATCCATCATTGTTTGACTCCACAGTATTCTCTGGATGTAGGTGAACTACAACTCCAAAACTCAAGGTCAATGCCCACCAAACCCTTCCAGTATTTTCTGTTGGTCGTGGGAGTTCTGTGTGCCAAGCTTGGTTCAATTCCATTTGTGGTGGAGTTCAGAATGCTCTTTGAGTGTAGGTGAACTATAAATCCCAGCAACTACAGCTCCCAAATATAAAGGTCTATTTTCCCCAAATAAGCAAGTTCAGCATCTCAGTGGTTTAGCCCACTGTGCCACTAGGGGGTATCTATACTGTAAATTTTCAGTTCTACATGCTTTACCCATCCACTTTTCTCTGTTCAGCTGTTAAAATGCTGATCCATATTTTAGGGGGTATCTGCACTGTGGAAACAATGCAGTTTGTTACCACTTTAACTGCCATAGTTCAGTGCTATGGAAATATGAAGTTGTAGCTTTCTCAAGGTCCTCAGCTTTCTCTGCCAAAGAGAGATGGTGGCTCATCAAACTACAACTCCCTTAGCATTGAGTCTCTTCAATTGTGGAGCCCAGAATTGGAGCACAAGTGGGAGTTGTAATCTGCTTAAATAAAAATGTAATGTTCGTTTGTGGGATTAACAGAACTCAAAAACCACTGGACGAATTGACACGAAATTTGGACACAACACACCTAACAGTCCAACAAATGTCCATCACCCATAAACACACACACACACATACAAAACCCCAGCAGAACAGACTTAAAAACCCAAAAAATACACCATATATACATACATACATACATACATACACACACACATACACACATAGACATATATATATACATGCAGACACATATACATATCCACATACATACATATATACACACAAAAATGCATACAGACAAGCATACATATACACAATATGCATGTATACATATAAACACACAAATACACAAATATATTCACACAGACATATATATACATGCAGACACATATACATATCCACATACATACATATATACACACAAAAATGCATATAGACAAGCACATACATATACACTATATGCATGTATATATATAAACACACTAATATATACACACATATATATACACACACAGATATACGCAATATGTCTGTACACATATAAACACAAATACATACACATATATATATATACCTACACACACACATATATATAAAAGCAAACACATATATACACAAATATATACACACATATACACAATATGCATGTACATATAAACACAAAAATACACAAATATATACACCATATATGCATACACTCATAAACATATGCACATATTCATACATACACATGTATATATATAAGGACAAACACACACATATACACACATACATACACATATATACACATATATATACATGCATCCACATAGACATATCCACATACATACATATATACACACAAAAATGCATATAGACAAGCACATACATATACACAATATGCATGTATACATATAAACACACAAATACGCAAATATATACACACATATATACACACATATATATACACACATATACACAATATGCCTGTACACATATAAACACAAATATGTACAGACACTGTCGTGACCCAGACCCCAAAGATTGTCCAACACAGCTAGTAAGGGGTTAACAAAGTCTTTAATAGGTCTTTAACAAGGCTAACAGCACTTAAACTGCAGTACTGATTAGCAACACAAAAGCCTTCAAGCAGGTAAACAAACGGGGAGGAAAAGCCGGGATATCCCAGAACTCAGTTTCTCAAAAAGGAAAACAGGAGCAAAACTGGCGATGGCAATAGCGTAGTCAAACAGTCCTAGGTCAAACACGGAGAGAGGCAGCAAACCAAGTCCAGAAGGCAAATGGCGTGGTCCAGAAACGTTCCGTAGTGAGGGGCAAGACGAAGTCACTCACGTAGTCCAATCCAGAGTCGAGGCACACAAAGACACGATAGCTGTATTCCCAGGACCCAAACGGAGGTAAGGCAGCACAAAACATCCGATACAACACTTTGTCCTCTGCAAAAGTACCCATCCCAAAGCCCTCATTTTATCAGCAGTCGCTATTGCTGGATTGGCTCTCATTACTTACACCTGGATCATTATCCTCAGCTGTGGCCTCATTACCTCGCCAGCACTGCCAACGTTGATCTTGTCCAGAATCCTCCCAAGAAGTACCTGCCTGCCATGTATCATGAAACCCCTCAAATTCATCACTAGACGTGGGCTGTGTGCATATGTCCTGAATTTCCCTAACCCAAGTCCAGTCCAGCCCCTCTTCCATATCCCCATTATTGGATCCCTGTTCATCCGAACTGCAATTGTCAGCTACGTCTTTAAGGTGTTTGCTCATTACTTCTTCATCACTGTCAGTCTCACTGGCAAAACGTTTAACTCCCCTGTAATCCACTTCCTCTAAGTCTTTGGGTCCAAACCCTGCAAAGTCCTCAGAATCACTGGGCGCCATGATAACATCCCAAATGCGTTTCAGCTGACGCTGTTCCTCCTCCAACTCTGCATCGCTCCTTCTCCTCCTACACCCACTAGTAGGTTCACTGCCAGGACGCTGAGTTACAACACACACACACATATATATACACACACACATATACACAATATGCCTGTACACATATAAACACAAATACACACACACACACATATATAAGCAAACACACACATATACACAAATATATACACATATATACACAGTATGCATCTACACATATAAACACACAAATGCACAAATATATACACTCACATATATATACAAATACACATATATACACAGATATATACACACATACACACATATATACACACACAAAACACATATACACAGACTAGGCCACACCAACGCGTGGCTAGTCTAAATTACAGAGAAAACTGCCCTGACAAATTGGACTAGGACGACCTGAACTTTGGGTCGTCTAGTTTTGTTATCTGGGATTTGCTTAATTGGTTAATATTTACATGCAAGGTTTTGTACCCCTAAGGCCAGTAGGTGATCCTTAGTGTTTAAATCCAGAATTATAACTTTCCCAGATTCTCTTTTCCCTGCGTTCCTTTCAAGCAGCTTGACTCGCCTTTTCTCTTCTGCCCCAAACAGACAAAGACCCTCCCTTGGAGAAGCCAGTGTCCAACCTGACCATCAATTTTGGGCCGCAGCATCCTGCTGCGCATGGCGTCTTGCGCTTGGTGATGGAGCTCAGCGGGGAGAGTGTGAAGAAGTGCGACCCTCACATTGGCTTGCTTCATCGGGGCACAGAGAAACTGATAGAGTATAAGACCTATCTCCAGGTAACATTGCTGGGTGGTTTTGTGAAGTTAATAATAATAATAATAATAATAATAATAATAATTTATTTATTTATTTATTTATCGTGTCAGGAGCAAGCCAAACAGTTGTATTGCATTTTTTAACAAACAAAACACAAAGTTTGCAAGCTTGGTTATTGATGAAATGTCCTTTGACCAGTAGCTGACCACTTGGAGTGCCTCTGGTGTTACTATAAGAAGGCCCTCCATTGTGCATGTGGCAGGGCTCAGGTTGCATTCCAGCAGGTGGTCAGTGGTTCGCTCTTCTCCACACTCGCATGTCGTGGACTCCACTTTGTGGCCCCTTTCTCAAGGTTGGCTCTGCATCTCATGGTGCCAGAGCGCAGTCTGTTCAGCACCTTCTAAGTCACCCAGTTTTCTGTGCGCCCAGAGGGGAGTCTCTCATTTGGTATCAGCCATTGGTACTCAATTACTCATTTGGTATCAGCCATTGGTACTCCCAAGTACTCAATTATACTCCGAACTCAATTATAGAGTACTCATATGTTGTATGTATTTTGCTGTGTTGTTATTGTGTTTATACATTTATACATGGCTATCATGTCTCCTCTCATCCTTCTCTTCTTCAGGCTAAACATGCCCAGCTCCTTAAGCCGCTCCTCCTAGGGCTTGTTCCCCAGACCCTTGATCATTTTACTCACCCTCCTCTGTCCTGTCTGTTTAATGGCATTGAATGATTGCCGTATATGTGTTCTGTGATCCGCCCTGAGTCCCCTTCGGGATGAGAAGGGCGGAATATACTGGTTGATGGTCCAGATCCATCAAGCCGTGTAGAAGCATTTGAGGGACTAACCAACCTGCCAACATACACACATAGATATATACTTTGACTTTTATAAAGTTACTAGCCATCCCCTACCACGCATTGCTGTGGCCCAGTCTGGTGATCTGGAAAATAAAGTAATCAGAAAGTGTTGGTTTCTAATCTATGTAATGTCTTTATGCTTTATATGTATTTCTTGTTGTTTCTTTGTCAATGTTGATGTGGAGAGTGTCTGGTTTGCCTACTCTGCAAGATACAACATATAATTGTCCTTCTTTCAGGGTCCCTTTCAAATCAAGGATACTATATTTCTATGTGTGTCAATCATATCTATCTATATCTATGGCTAAATGGCTCTTTGTCAGGAGGGCTTTGATTACTTTTTCTTGCCCTGGTGAAGGGAGTTGGACTGGATGGCCTTAAGTATTTTCTGTTGGTCATGGGGGTTCTGTGTGGGAAGTTTGCTCTAATTCTGTTGTTGGGGTTCAGAATGCTCTTTGATTGTAGGTGAACTATAAATCCCAATAACTACAACTCCCAAATCTCAAGATCTATTTCCCCCAAACTCTATCTATATTCATATTTGGGCATATGGAGTATTTGTGCCAAGTTTGGTTCAGATCCACCATTGTTTGAGTCCACAGTGCTCTCTGGATGTGGGTGAACTACAACTCCCAAACTCAAGGTCAATGCCCACCAAACCATTCCAGTATTTTCTGTTGGTCATTGGAGTTCTGTGTGCCAAGTTCGGTTCAATTCCATTGTCGGTGGAGTTCAGGATGCTCTTTGATTGTAGGTGAACTATAAATCCCAGTAACTACAACTCCCAAGTGACAAAATCATTTTTTTGAGTGATGGTCACTTCTTGGGTTAGTAGGTGTCTTGTGGCCAAATTTGGCAGCAATTCGTCCAGTGGTTTTTGAGTTCTGTTAATCCAACAAACGAAAATTACATTTTTATTTATATAGTGTTTTGTTATTTTATTAAATCATAAAACGTCGTACCACTTGCAGATGATTTTTGGTCATGTTTTCCTCTCTATTAAACTAACCTTTTCTGCTTTAGGCTCTGCCGTATTTTGACCGGCTGGATTATGTCTCCATGATGTGTAATGAACAGGCCTATTCCTTAGCAGTGGAGAAGCTGCTCAATATCCGTCCGCCCCTGAGAGCTCAATGGATCCGAGGTGGGTGAACAAGTTGTCATCACTGAAGAAGCTGAGCCTCACTAATACATATATCTCAATATCTCAGTCTGACTTGGCCATGGTAGTCCATGCTCCAGTTACATCCCGTATAGACTACTGCAACGCTCTCTACGTGGGGTTGCCTTTGAAGACTGTTCGGAAGCTTCAATTGGTCCAACGGACAGCAGCCAGGTTGTTAACAGGAGCTGCACTCAGGAAGCGCACAACTCCTCTGTTGGGCCAGCTCCACTGGCTGCCAGTTTGCTACCGGGCACAATTCAAAGTGCTGGCTTTAGCCTTTAAAGTCCTAAATCAGTGTTTCTCAACCTTGGGGTCGGGACCCCTGAGGGGGTCATGAGGAGGTGTCAGCGGGGTCGCCAAAAACCATCAGAAATTTGTTGGCAATTTGTTTGAATTCTTCTTTGGTGATTTCTCCCTTTTTCCACTTCTTGTGCATGTCTCTTTTGTGTCTTAGCACAGTTAGAAGTTCTTTGGACATCCATTCTGGCTTCTTTGCACTTGTCCTATTTTTTCTCTTTGCAATTGCGCCTTGAGTATTTCACTCTTGAGAAATTCCCATGTTATGGTGACCCCCAACCATATATGGCATCGAATTGTGCCGACTTGTTCGCCGCCCTGAGTCGCCTTCGGGCTGATATGGGCGGAATATAAATGGAGTAAACAAGTAATAAATGTATCTCTTAAGCATATATTGCAGGTGTAAAAAGTCAGTGTGAGAGCTCACTGTATTCCTTGCCAATTTTCTTGCCAGTTCTCTTTGGTGAAATCACACGTATTTTGAACCACATCATGGCCATCACCACGCACGCCCTGGATATCGGGGCCATGACGCCCTTCTTCTGGATGTTTGAGGAAAGAGAAAAGGTACGGAGACGTGGTGTGCACAGGTAGCGATGCATGGAAATAGGATATTGTATACTGTGTTGTGTTTTGCCTGTCTAGATCTGCAAAAATGGTAGACCCTATCCACATAGAATAATCGCAGTCTTGTGAAATTACTCCCTAACCAAGAAGAAGCAGTGTGCTAAAATATTTCCTTTCTCTTTGATCTTTTTCTTCCCGTAGATGTTTGAATTCTACGAGCGTGTTTCTGGCGCTCGGATGCATGCTGCTTATGTCCGTCCAGGAGGGGTCCATCAGGTAAGAAGGCTCCTGAGGCGAGGGAGAGAGACGATTTCCTCTTTAAAAACCTCTTTGCTGCCTTATACTGATTCAGTTTCTTCTTTTATATTGGCACGGACTTTCTGTGTGCTGTTAAACCTTTGTACTTTATGTCACAGGCAATTAAGCACTCTTGTGTATAACAAAGTAACACCGTTTATTTATAACTTCTGGCTCCAACGCTTGTGGTTACATTTGTGTTTTGTTGCAATCTTGAGGCTTACAGTCAGTTTCATTTACTTGGTTAACTTTTCTGAATAAACTATCAGTGAATAAACATTCACAAACATGTTACTTGCTTTACACACTCTTGGCTGAATTATATTCTGAACTAAGGCAACACTAGCCTTCTTTATGTTCCTTAAAACTCGAGCTCTATTTAACTAACTGCTTCTCTATATCAGAAGTCTTTAACACATCTTCATAACTGCTTATTTCTATCAGGCACTCAAAAAACAACTCTCCTCTTCACACACAGATTCCTAACTGTCATTTTCAAACTCCCTCACTCTAACTGCCTCTTTCAGAACCTTGGCTCCGACCCTTTGGAATGTTCAGCTCTGCTCTCCCCAACTGTCATTTTGGCCTAGCAGCCTTTTCAAATCCTGGGCCTAAACTAATCTGCATATGACCAATCGGCTTCACATATGCAAATGAATCCTATCTCTGCTGTTGCTACACTGTCTGTACTTATTCTTCCCTATCTGCCATATGTAAACATAGAGCTATACACCAAAACTTTAACATAGATTCAAAACATGAACACGAATCCAAAACCGAGGCTATAAGAACTTCTTAAAACATGAATCAAAACTTCCAGGAACTTAGACTAAAAATATGAACTGGAAGCAGGACTTGATATCTTTGTTATTACACAGCGTTGCCTGATCTGAATTCTCAATGCGATGCTTTCTAATTTAAGGCCTGCAAAACATGAAGGCATTTCTTTGACCTTGACTTTCTGGCTTGTGAAACTTTCTCTGCGCTTCTTTCTCACAGGGTCTTTTAGATTTCTTGAGCTTGATGTTTTTCTCCCTAAGATCAAGCCCAATATCCTTGTCTAGCCCAGCTGTTCCCTCAGACAAGCTATCTTGGTCTGCCAAACCTATATCAGAGGTTGCTAAGCTCCTTGTCTGCTGGACTCCAAAACAGTTCCACTTTCAGTCCCCGTCTGACAGATAGAATCTTTCTCTGAAATCTCCTCATTTCCCTCATTGAAAGAACCATCCACCAATTCGGTTGGACTTTGAAACCCCAATATCCTCATCTTCCTCTGTCTGAGCCACAACATGACGTGCTGAATGAGCAATCACCAATGGGATGGGGGACACAGCTCAGCACCAGTACATGTGAAACTTACTTAAGCGATCCCTCGTTGGCCGAGTAGGATAGTCTTCCAGGATCAGTGTCCTGGGGGTGGGTCCGTAGGTGACTGTGGAGCCCTATTCTTGATCTGCATCTTCTCCCACAGTGAGGGCATTGGTTTCCAGGTGGAAGGCGGTCTCGGTCAGGGTTGGCTTGACCGTTGGGGTTCAGCCTGGGTGTGAACCTGAACCTGAACCTGATTCTCTGATTGTATTTCCTGATGCTACTGAAAATGTATTTTCTGATGCTAATGAAAATGTTGATTCTGAGGTCAGTGTAGAAGAAACTCCTGCAGGCTTGGAGGGCTTGGAAAGTGAAAGTACACATTCTCATGAGAATGTTTCAGAGCCAAGTGGTGATAGCTCTCCAGAGAAGCTAACACCTCACAGGATAGAAGAGGACAGATTTGGAAAAACAGGAGTGAATCGCAGAGTCTGCGAAGGTCAACCAGATTAAAAGAAAAAGAAACAAGGGCTTCAAAGCCTGGAGGCGTGTCACGAAACAGTTTCCTCGGCTTTAAGTGCCTCCCGCCGGGTTGACTCTTTAGATCAGGCATCGTTTTAGACTGAGGCATTACCGTAGCAGATCTCCTGTTTCCCGTGGCCTTCATCCCAAGAGGCTTCTAGTGCTCCAAGTACAGTTAGTGGATTGCTAACAGGTTCCAGGATTTCACAGTGTTGCTTTTGGTTTTTGATCTAGTTCATGGATTTCTGATTGCTGATTTTTACTGTGGCTTCTCGACTTTGCATTATCCTCTATTTTGTAACCATTTTTCATCAATAAAAAGGGATTGTTTTTTCTCACAGTCAAGTGTGGTGGATTGGGGTCTTAGGGTCTTGTTTCCTGCTCTGGGTTGCAACATTGACGCGCCTTCCTCTTGGCACATTTATCTGTTTCACTCTCCATTCATGCCTCTTCAAATTCTACAGAACTGCTGGTCACAGCTGACCTCCAGCTGGAGCGCTCAAGGGCCAGGGCTTCCCAGTTCTCAGTGTCTATGCCAGAGATTTTAAGGTTGGCTTTGAGCCCATCTTTCAGTCTCTTTTCTTGCCCACCAACATTCCATTTTCCGTTCATGAGTTCGGAGTAGAGCAACTGCTTTGGGAGACGGTGGTCGGGCATCCGGACAACGTGGCTGGTCCAGCGGAGTTGATGGCGGAGGACCATCGCTTCAATGCTGGTGGTCTTTGCTTCTTCCAGCACGCTGACATTTGTCCACCTGTCTTCCCAAGAGATTTGCAGTATTTTCCGGAGGCAGCGCTAATGGAATTGTTCCAGGAGTTGCATGTGACGTCTGTAGACAGTCCACGTTTCGCAGGCATGTAGAAGGGTTGGGAGGACAATAGCTTTATAGACAAGCACCTTGGTATCCCTACGGATGTCCCGGTCCTCAAACACTCTCTGCTTCATTCGGGAAAATGCTGCACTCGCAGAGCTCAGGCGGTGTTGTATTTCGGTATTGATGTTGACTTTGGTGGAGAGGTGGCTGCCAAGGTAGCGAAAATGGTCAACCCTTTCTAATGTTACACCATTAAGTTGTATCTCTGACATTGGAAATGGGTTGGCTGGTGACTGCTGGAACAGCACTTTAGTTTTCTCAATGTTAAATGACAGGCCGAGCTTCTTGTATTCTTCTGCGAAGGTGTTTAAAGTGGCTTGTAGATCTTCTTCTGAATGCACACAGACAACGTTGTCATCAGCATACTGGAGTTCTGTAACAGATGTTGTTGTAACTTTGGTTTTGGCTTTCAGTCTGCTGAGGTTAAACATGTGAAAAGGGATTAAGGTTCATACATTGATCTTGTCCCAATAGTGTGATGCTGCAGCAACGAAGGCAGATGCATTTTAGGCTGCATGAAGACAATCATAGTTTTTAAGTGAAGTATTCATCTTGCCAGTTTTGTGCCAGACAGGCCTCAAATGGAGGAAATAACCAAGTTGGAACAGCTTCAGAAAAGGGCAACAAGGAGGATAAGAAATATGGAGACCAAAATGTATATGAAAAGGTTGAGAGAAGAATTGCACTCTTGGGATGCCATGTTTTCAACTTGTGATCATCTTGCCTTTCTTTTTCCGTCAAAACTCAGGACATGCCTTTGGGTTTGATGGACGATATCTATGAGTTTGTGAAAAATTTCTCCATCCGGATAGACGAGGTGGAAGAGGTAAGACTCTCTCACATTTTGAAATCAAAGGAGAGGCGGATAATAAATTAAAATGTTGTTGTTGTTGTTGTTGTTGTTGTTGGCTGAGTGGGTAACGGTGGTGGTTAATGCCTCCCTTCGGGAAGGCAAAATTCCAGCGAGCCTAAAACAGGCTATTATAAAACCGCTGTTGAAGAAACCATCATTGGACCCCACTAAATTTGACAACTTTCGGCCTGTTTCCAATCTCCCCTTTTTGGGCAAAGTCATGGAAAGCGTGGTGGCCTCACAACTCCAGGTATTGTTGAGAGACACGGATTATCTGGATCCAGCACAGTCTGGTTTCAGACCGGGACATGGTACCGAGACGGTCTTGGTCGCCTTAGTGGATGATCTGCGCCGGGAGCTAGACAGGGGGAGTGTGTCCCTGTTGGTGCTCCTGGACCTCTCAGCGGCCTTCGATACCGTCGACCACGGTATTCTTCTGGGGCGCCTTGCGGAAATGGGTCTTGCGGGCACTGCTTTGCAGTGGCTCCAGTCATTTCTGGAGGGTCGTACCCAGAAGGTGTTATTGGGGGACTCCTGTTCAACACCACAGCCTTTGACCTGTGGGGTTCCTCAGGGCTCTATACTGTCCCCCATGCTGTTTAACATCTACATGAAGCCGCTGGGTGAGATCATCCGGAGTTTCGGGGTGCGGTGTCATCTGTACGCAGATGATGTCCAACTCTGTCACTCCTTCCCACCTGCTACTAAGGAGGCTGTCGAGGTCCTGAACCGGTGCCTGGCCGCTGTAACGGTCTGGATGAGGGCGAACAAATTGAAATTGAATCCACACAAGACAGAGGTACTCCTGGTCAGTCGCAAGGCCGAACAGGGTATAGGGTTACAGCCTGTGCTGGATGGGGTCGCACTCCCCTTGAAGGCGCAGGTTCGCAGCTTGGGTGTGATCCTGGATTCATCGTTGAGCCTGGATCCCCAGGTTTCAGCGGTGACCAGGGGAGCATTTGCACAGCTTAGGCTCGTGCGCCAGCTGCGCCCGTACCTTGGGAAGTCTGACTTGGCCACGGTGGTACACGCTCTGGTCACATCCCGCCTTGACTACTGCAACGCTCTCTACGTGGGGCTGCCCTTGAAGACGGCCCGGAAGCTTCAGCTAGTCCAGCGCGCGGCAGCCATGTTACTAACAGGAGCAGGACGCAGGGAGCATACAACGCCCTTGTTGTTCCAGCTCCACTGGCTGCCGATCTGCTACCGGGCCCAATTTAAGGTGCTGGTGTTGGCCTACAAAGCCCTAAACGGTTCCGGCCCAAAATACCTTTCGGACCGCATCTCGGCCTATGAGCCCACGAGGACCTTGAGATCGTCTGGGGAGGCCCTTCTCTCGATCCCGCCTGCCTCACAGGCACGTCTGGCGGGGACGAGGGAGAGGGCCTTCTCAGTGGTGGCCCCCCAGCTGTGGAACACCCTCCCTGTTGACATCAGACAGGCGCCCTCCCTTATGTCCTTCCGGAAGAGCCTGAAGACATGGCTATTCGAGAAGGCATTTAACTAAATACTACAGTAACTGGAAATGACAACTGGAACGGAATATAGACTATGAGATTGGTTATGATTCTATGATAAGACGAAGCGGATTATCTTAGTGTAATTAGATGATAGTGTATTAGTGATATGTTGTTTTTGTCATTGTAGTTAATTGTAAAATATGTTTTTTATATGTTGTACACCGCCGCGAGTCGCCCTAGGGCTGAGAGCGGCGGTTAACAAATGCAGCAAATAAATAAATAAATAAATAACATCAGGAAATTTAAAAATAACTAGCTGTGCCCTGCCACGCGTTGCTGTGGCCTATAGTAAAACTTATCAAAGTTGAGGTAGATATCTGGACTATTATGAAAGACAGGTCCCTACCTATTCCTTCCCCCTTTTCCTCCCCCTTTCTCTCCTTTCTTCCTCCTCTACCTCTTTCTTTCTTTCCTTCTTTCACTACTTGGTTTCATCCTTCTCTCTTTCCTTCATTCCCTCCCCCTTTCTTCCTTTGCCTTTCTTCCCTCCGTTTGCTTCCTTCTTTCACTTTTTATTTCCTTTTATTTCACCACCATCATAACAATAACAATAATGCAATGCATTGCCTCTGGGACCTGACACCTCTCCCATTCCCCCTAAAAGGGTCTCAGAGGAACAATAGCATCATCATAATAATCATAGAAATAACAACCTTTACCCGCCACGTGTTGCTGTGGCCAACCTTCCCTCTTTCTCTCCTTCTTTCCCTCCCTCCCTCCCTCCCTCCCTCCCTCCCTCCCTCCTTCCTTCCTTCCTTCCTTCCTTCCCATCTTTCCTTCTCCTCTTCTTTCTCTATCTCTTTCCTTCCTTCCCCCTTTTTCTTTCTCTTCTGCTGTCTCTCTTTTCTTTCCTTCCATCTTTCCTTTTCTTTCCTTTTCTTCTTCCTCTAACTTTCCTTCCTTCCCCTTTTTCTTTATCTCCCTTTCTCTTTCTTCCTTCTTTCCTTCCTTCCTGTCTTACCTAGATTTTGACAGGGCGGGAAGGGGCGGGGTGGGGTTTGGAGGTGGCGTGAAGTAAAAGGAGGTAAGATTGGGGCAGGGGAGTGATGGAGCGTGGGGTTGCGTGTGTGTGTGCGGCGGCGGGGGGAGTGATGGAGCCTGGGGTTGCGTGTGTGTGTGCGGCGGCGGGGGGAGTGGGGTTGCGTGTATGTGCGGCGGTGGGGGGTGTGATGGAGCGTGGGGTTGCATGTGTGTGTGCGGCAGGGTGTGTGTGTGTGTGGGAAGCGGCGCGGCGGGGCTTGGAGTGGGCATGGTTTCCGCAGAGGGAACGTTGGCCGAAAGGCCATGTGCACGCGCGATGGAACTTGCGGCTGGGCGCCAATGCGCATGCTCAGTTGTTTTGCCGTTTTGTGAGTGTGTTGTGTTGTTTTTCATTTTGAGTAGATATGTTTGTACCTTGTGGGTTGTGTTATGGGCACTTTGTATGCTCAGTTGTTTTGCCGTTTTGTGAGTGTGTTGTGTTGTTTTTCATTTTGAGTAGATATGTTTGTACCTTGTGGGTTGTGTTATGGGCACGGGGATTTTAGTTAAGTTTCGTTGGGGGATTTTTAAGTTTTGTTGTTTTGCCATTTTGTGAGTGTGTTGTTGTGTTGTTTTTCATTTTGAGTAGGTATGTTTGTACCTTGTGGGTTGTGTTATGGGCACGGGGATTTTAGTTAAGTTTCGTTGGGGGATTTTTGAGTTTTGTTGTTTTGCCGTTTTGTGAGTGTGTTGTTGTGTTGTTTTTAATTTTGAGTAGATATGTTTGTACCTTGTGGGTTGTGTTATGGGCACGGGGATTTTAGTTAAGTTTCGTTGGGGGATTTTTGAGTTTTGTTGTTTTGCCGTTTTGTGAGTGTGTTGCTGTGTTGTTTTTCATTTTGAGTAGATATGTTTGTACCTTGTGGGTTGTGTTATGGGCACGGGGATTTTAGTTAAGTTTCGTTGGGGGATTTTTGAGTTTTGTTGTTTTGCCGTTTTGTGAGTGTGTTGTTGTGTTGTTTTTCATTTTGAGTAGGTATGTTTGTACCTTGTGGGTTGTGTTATGGGCACAGGGATTTTGGTTAAGTTTCATTGGGGGATTTTTGAGTTTTGTTATTTTGCCGTTTTGTGAGTGTGTTGTTGTGTTGTTTTTCATTTTGAGTAGATATGTTTGTACCTTGTGGGTTGTGTTATGGGCATGGGAATTTTGGTTAAGTTTCGTTGGGGGGTTTTTGAGTTTTGTTTCCTCGTTGGATGCCCCTAACAAATTTATATATATAGATCACCTAGATCAGTGTTTCTTAACTTTCCTAATACACTTCTTCATGTTCTGGTAAACCCCCAACCATAAAATTATTTTTGATGCTACTTCATAACTGTAATTTTGCGACTGTTATGAATTGAAATGTAAATATTTATTTACTTATTTCTTTACGACATTTATATGCTGCCCTTCTCACCCCGAAGGGGACTCAGAGCGGCTTACAAGTAAAAAGTAAATACAATATATAATATTATTGTCATAGCACAATATTAATATTATATATTACATTGTACTATATCATTATCTATATAAATAAAAATGTAATGTTCGTTTGCGGTATTCACAGAACTCAAAAACCACTGGGGGAATTGACACCAAATTTGGACACAAGACACCTAACAACCCAATGTATGTCCTTCACTCAAAAAAACTGATTTTGTCATTTGGAAGTTGTAGTTGCTGGGATTTATAGTTCACCTACAATCAAAGAACATTCTGAACCCCACCAACGATGGAATTGAACCAAACTTAGCACACAGTTCTCCCATGACCAGCAGAAAATACTGGAAGGGCTGGGTGGGCAGAGTCCTTTGGTTTTGGAGTTGTAGTTCACCTACATCCAGAGATCATTGTGGACTCAAACAAGGATGTATCTGGACCAAACATGGCACGAATACTCAATATGCTCAAATGTGAACACTGGTGGAGTTTGGGGAAAATAGAATCTTGACCTTTGGGAGTTTTGGTTGCTGGGATTTATAGTTCACCTACAATCACAGAGCATTCTGAACCCCACCAATGATAAAATTGGGCCAAACCTCCCAAACAGAACCTCCATGTGGGCCACAGCAAAGCGTGGCAGGGGACATCTAGTACTGTAATATTATTAGTAATATAACATCTATATAAATAAAAATGTAATGTTCATTTGTGGGATTAACATAACTCAAAAACCACTGGACGAATTGACACCAAATTTGGACACAAGACACCTATCAAGCCAATGAGTGTCCATCATCCCTAAGCACGCACACACACACACACAAAACCCCAGCAGAACTGAATTAAAAAAAACCAAAAATACACCATATATACAGAAACACATACATTCATATACATATACACATGCACACATTCATGCACACATGTATTATATATATGCACAAACACACACAAATATACACATATACACACATACGTATAGATACACACATATATACATATACACATGCACACATATACATATATATATACATATATCCATATACATACATATATACACACAAATATGCATATACACAAGCACACATGTATACACAATATGCATGTACACATATAAACACACAAATCCAGAAATATATACCCACACACATATATATATACACAAATATATACACACACAAAGCACATATACACAGACTGGGCCACACAACGCGTGGCGGGGGATGGCTAGTTTAATATAAACTATCTGATATGCAGGATGTATTTTCATTCACTGGACCAAATTTGGCACATATTTGATACACCCAAATTTGAGTACTGGTGTGGTTGGGGTGGGGGTTGATTTTGTCATTTGGGAGTTGTAGTTGCTGGGATTTATAGTTCACCTACAATCAAAGCATATTCTAAACTCTAGCAACGATGGAATTGAACCAAACCTGGCACACAGAACTCCCATGACTAACAGAAAATACTGGAAGTGTTTGGTGGGCACTGACCTTGAATTTGGGAGTTGTAGCTCACCTACATCCAGAGAGCACTGTGGACTCAAATAATGATAGATATGGACCAAACTTGGCACGAATTCTTAATATGCCCAAATGTAAACACTGGTAGTGTTTGGGGGAAATTCACCTTGACACTTGGGAGTTGTAGTTGTTGGGATTTATAGTTCACCTACAATCAAAGCGCATTCTGAACTCCAGCAACAATGGAATTGAACCAAACTTGGCACACAGAACTCCCATGACTAACAGAAAATACTGGAAGTGTTTGGTGGGCATTGACCTTGAATTTGGGATTTGTAGCTCACCTACATCCCAGAGAGCACTGTGGATTCAAACAATGATGGATATGGACCAAACTTGGCACGAATTCTTAATATGCCCAAATGTAAACACTGGTAGAGTTTGGGGGAAATTGACCTTGAGACTTGGGAGTTGTAGTTGTTGGGATTTATAGTTCACCTACAATCAAAGAGCATTCTGAACTCCACCAACAATAGAATTGGGACAAACTTAATAATAAATAATAAAACTTTATTTATATGCCGCTCTATCTCCCCAAGGGGACTCAGAGCGGTTCCCAGGTAACATCACAAAACATACAAAGTAAAAACGACATAACCATAAGATTAAGAAAATGACATAACCATAAGATTAATTTCCCTTGGAATGGTGTTCCAGAGGCGGGGGGCCACCACCGAGAAGGCCCTCTCTCTCGTCCCCACAGAGAACCCCATGGCCAACAGAAACAGTGTTTTTTGTGATGGTCTTTGGTGACCCCTCTGACACTCCCCTCCAGGAGTCCCGACCCTCAGGTTGAGAAACACTGACCTAGACCTTTTATCAAACCTATTGCCTTTTCTTAACTGTTGCAGGAATGTTTAATATTCTCCAACTATGAATTGCAGGTCTCTGGAAGGATCTGTGGCTGGTTTATATTTTGTGTTTTTTTAATGTCATATTAAAACTTGTGTTAAGATATCTTGTTTTTGACATGAGAGGAGATATGGTAGCCATGTATAAATATGTGAGAGGAAGCCACAGGGAGGAGGGAGCAAGCTTGTTTTCTGCTTCCTTGGAGACTAGGACGCAATGGAACAATGGCTTCAAACTACAAGAGAGGAGATTCCATCTGAACATTAGGAAGAACTTCCTGACTGTGAGAGCCGTTCAGCAGTGGAACTCTCTGCCCCAGAGTGTGGTGGAGGCTCCTTCTTTGGAAGCTTTTAAGCGGAGGCTGGATGGCCATTTGTCAGGGGTGATTTGAATGCAATATTCCTGCTTCTTGGCAGAATGGGGTTGGACTGGATGGCCCATGAGGTCTCTTCCAACTCTTTGATTCTATGATTCTATTCTATGACATTGAATGGCTCACAGAATTGTTCCTGATTTGTGTCTCTTACACTCTGGTGTGCCTCTCTTTTTCTTTGTATTTTGTTAAATTAAGTAAAATAATATTTTTGCAATTTTTCAATCTGTGTTGCTTCCTTCCAGAAGCTTGAGCATCAGTTGATCTGATGGTGGAATAAGCACTCATTTAAGCCTTTTTTTAAACCCTCAATCTGTTGGAAGAATAATCAGCTTATTTATGTTTCCTTTTCCCACTGCAGATGCTCACTAACAATCGGATCTGGAAGAACCGGACTGTTGATATCGGAGTGGTGACCTCAGAGGAAGCCCTCAATTACGGCTTTAGGTAGAAAATTCTGGAAATTGACATTGAACATGGGGCTTTTGAGGTGGAGTTGTGGGAATGATGCATTGCAGGGACGAGTGGCTCAAAGGACAAAGGGTGAAGCCCAAGATGGCCGTATGTTTGAGCTTAGGAGCTCTTCCTTCTATCACTTAAGCCTATCACTTAAGCCCTTTAGGTGTTTTGGACTTCAACACCCACAATTCCTAACAGCTAATTAATTAATTAAGACACATCCATTAAAATCGAAATCCAAAAACCAGTCCGGGTCAATTCATTGCCATCAGTTGTGTGATCTTCTTCCACTTGCTGCTTACTGATCCAACACTTGGTCCCATAACCAGGTCTTGATTTTCCTTCTAAAAGACAAGAGGGAGGTGGCCAATCTGATATTTCTAGGGAGGGCATTCCATAGGCAGGGGGGCCACTGCTGAGAAGGCTCTGTCTCTCGTCCCCACCAACCGCGTTTGTGATAGTGATGGGATCGAGAGCAGGGCCTCTCCTGAAGATCTTAAACTTCGTGATGGTTCGTGGCAGGAGATACGTTCGGACAGGTAGTCTGGGCCAGAACATTTTAGGGCTTTAAAGGTTAAAACCAGCACTTTGAATTGTGCTCGGAAGCTGATCGGTAGCCAGTGGAGTTGGTGTAACAAAGGAGTTGTATGTTCCCTGTATGTCGCTCTGATGAGCAACCTGGCTGCCGACCGTTGGACTAGTTGAAGCTTCCGGCCAGTCTTCAAAGGCAGCCCCACGTAGAGTGCGTTGCAGTAGTCTATTCGGAATATATGTAACTAACCAGAAGAAAGTAAATTGAATCTGGCTTTCGTGCATTCTGTGTGACATGCCTTTTTTTCCTTGGCAGCGGAGTGATGCTCCGTGGCTCAGGGATACAGTGGGATCTTCGCAAAAGCCAGCCTTATGACGTCTACGATCAAGTGGAGTTTGACGTACCAATTGGATCGCGAGGTGACTGCTATGACAGGTATGACTCTTTTGTTTTTAATTAATCTATTAACGTGACATAGTAGCTCAATGTAACTATTCTTTTAACTCAGTGTTTCTCAACCTGGGGTTTGGGACACCTGGGGTCACCTGGGGTCAGAGGGGTCACCAAACACCATCAGAAAACATATTTCTGATGGGCTTAGGAACCCTTTTGGCAGAGAAGGCTGAAGATCTCTCTGCCTGTCCTTCTCTTCCTGTTTGGAAATAGACTGTGAATCCTCCCACCAAAAGCCCTCCTCCGCTGTGATTGGTCAGCCTCTCAGTCAGGGGCGGTGGGGGTGCTATTTCTGAAACTCCAAGTGGGGAGGGGAGAGCAAGCGTAGTGCACATGTGCAGGCAAGGGAGAGCATGCAAGGCCAACGAGTCTCTTCAAGGCATGGGGGTTCTGTTTGGGAAGTTTGGCCCAATTCTATCATTGGTGGGGTTCAGAATGCTCTTTGAAAATAATAATATTTACACTAGAAGCTAAGCAGAACAAAGGCTTGCTTCCATCTCTCACGACAGCTACATGGTTCTTCTTCAACACATTATCTACATTTAGCACCTCCTTACATTCCACAGTGACGTGATGACATATGACATACTCGATGCTGCACGGCGCACATAGCTCTCCACACTAAGATTTACAACTCTATAGGAATGCCTATCCTCTTCATGATACTCTTTCCACACAGGAATTACAACTCGGCACATTGCATTACATAGCATCGCATTTCTAACACACAAACATTAACTTGGAAAATTACAATACACTTAAATCAAAACATTCATCAACATAGGATTCTATGATTCTAGGGTTGAGAGCAGGGCCTTGCGAGGAGGTGATCAGAGTGGAGAGAAAGCACACGCTGCTGTCGTGTGACAGGAGAGTAGAGGGAGATTTATTGTTTATTTCTCTGAATTCTGCCACCAACTGGTATAGTGGAGGACAATTGTTATATGTAATCTATGGTAACTGCCACCAACGTGAGATATGAGGTATTACTGTGAGATATGGCAATACAGACGCAGAATGGATGGAGATGAGACTGTCTCCAACAAAAGCTAACTGGTTTATTGAGTACAAAGCGTGTGGTTACAAGTTGTAACTTAATTTATAGAACTTTGAATAATACTTGGTTAGTTAAACATTTCACTCTTCCAGGTTACACAGTATCTCACTGAGGTGAAGCTCTTATTACTAAACAATGTTTCAGTACAGGACTATCTTCCCTATTTGATCTTTCCTTGATCAAATAAATTAACAAGCTTATCCTTTAGCCTTTCCCTTGACTAAAGAAAACTGGCTATGTTTCTCCTTTCAGCCTCCTAAGACTGAGAAACCTCCAGTAGCTATTCAGGCTTCCCAAAGCCACAATTCTTTGCTTCACACTTCACTCTCCCACTCTACTCTTCACTTCCACTCTTTCACTCCTCTCAGATACAAAATCAACTCCCAACTGACTCTCCAACTGTCTGTTTTCAAAACTCTCTCCACCTGGCTCCTCCCACTCCTCCTTCTGCCAGCTTTCCTTGGTCTCCATGATAACGCTGACTGAGGTTCTCTGAAATAGGCTGCTCCAGTGTTACTGTAGCTAACCCAAACACATATATATACAGTTTAAAACATGCAAAGTATTAATAACTTCTGCACAGGCCTCTCCAGATGATCTTAAGTTTCGTGATGGTTCGTACCAGGAGAATATGTTTGGACAGGTAGTCTGGGCCAGAACCGTTTAGGTTGAAAATAATGTTATGGTTGAGGGTCACCACAACATGAGGAACTGTATTAAGGGGTCACCAGCATTAGGAAGGTTGAGACCAAACAAGCAATACTATTTGCATACTATTTCTCCTAAATAAGGTTTTCACCATGTTATACTTTACTCTGTTCCTGCCTGCTTCCCAAAACCAACCACACCCTTGATTTTCTCTCAACAGGTATCTCTGTCGGGTCGAAGAGATGCGCCAGTCCCTCCGCATTATCCTGCAGGCTCTGAACAAGATGCCGGAAGGTGAGATCAAGGTGGACGATGCCAAGATCTCTCCTCCCAAAAGGGCAGAGATGAAGGTAAAATTCACCTACTTCTGGCCAAATGTGGGTCTTTGCCTCCACCCAAGTGAAAAACACAACTCCTTTTCTGTCTGAATTTTACACCGCCATTTTTCCTCTTCTTTCCAGACCTCCATGGAAGCGCTTATCCACCACTTCAAGCTGTACACAGAGGGCTACCAGGTGCCCCCCGGAGCGACCTACACTGCCATTGAGGCTCCAAAGGTATTTCAGTTATTATATTGGGCTACAGAGCCAAATTCAAAGTGCCGGCTTTAGCCTATAAAGCCCTAACGGTTCCACAGTGTGATGAATTGCCTACCTTTTAGACCAGATAAGCTCAGGAATTAGGCCCAGTTTTGTTTTGGCAGCCATTTTGTATGGTACCTGGAGGCAGCAACCATCTTAGGTTAGTCATTTCATAGCACGGGAGGAGCTTTGAAGCAGCCTGGAGGGAAATGTGGAAAACCCTTGTGATTGGCTGGCCGGAACTTGGGTGAAGTGCAGGAAAAAAATAGCGCCTTGAAGTGTGCTTTTTTAAAAATCTGATAGTTAGTCAGGTTCTGGTGTTTGAAGAAGTTAGTCAGGGTCTGGTGTTTGAAGGAGAGAGTTAGGAGAAGAAGATGGGAAGTCAGTGAAGCCAAAGAGTTCGATTAGAGAGTTCAGGGAGCTATTAGGGGAGGAGGGCGACTAAAATGATCAAGGATCTGGAGAACAAGCCCTATGAGGAGCGGCTTAAGGAGCTGGGCATGTTTAGCCTGAAGAAGAGAAGGCTGAGAGGAGATATGGTAGCCATGTATAAATATGTGAGAGGAAGCCACAGGGAGGAGGGAGCAAGCTTGTTTTCTGCTTCCTTGGAGACTAGGACGCAATGGAACAATGGCTTCAAACTACAAGAGAGGAGATTCCATCTGAACATTAGGAAGAACTTCCTGACTGTGAGAGCCGTTCAGCAGTGGAACTCTCTGCCCCGAAGTGTGGTGGAGGCTCCTTCTTTGGAAGCTTTTAAGCAGAGGCTGGATGGCTATCTGTCAGGGGTGATTTGAATGCAATATTCCTGCTTCTTGGCAGAATGGGGTTGGACTGGATGGCCCATGAGGTCTCTTCCAACTCTTTGATTCTATGATTCTATAATTCTCCTCTCTTCTCTGCATTGTTGTCCTTCAGGGAGAGTTTGGCGTATACTTGGTCTCTGATGGCAGCAGCAGGCCTTACCGCTGCAAGATCAAGGCTCCTGGCTTCGCCCATCTGGTAAGACGAAATATAGATAAGGGAATAGATAAGGGAATGTGGAGTTGACCTTGTAGTGGGTCTTGAACTGGTGGCTTGAATAATGTGAGAAGAGAACTGCTTTATACATGCTCCACCCAGGCAAAAGGAGGAAACTATAAGCCATTGGAGCACTACCGTTAAGGGCCGGGCTTTAACACAGCTGGTAAATCACCAGCAATGATAAGATCTATTTATTTATTTATTTATTTGCGACATTTATATTACACTAGCCGTCCCCTGCCACGCGTTGCTGTGGCCCACATTGGGGTTCTGTGTGGGAGGTTTGGCCCAATTCTATCGTTGGTGGGGTTCAGAATGCTCTGTGATTGAAGGTGAACTATAAATCTCAGCAACTACAACTCCCAAATGTCAAGATTCTATTTTCCCAAAACTCCACTAGTGTTCACATTTGGGCATATTGAGTATTCATGTAGAGTTTGGTCCAGATCCATCATTGCTTGAGTCCACAGTGCTCTCTGGATGTAGGTGAACTACAACTCCAAAACCAAAGGACACTGCCCACCAAACCCTTGCAGTATTTTCTGCTGGTCATGGGAGAACTGTGTGCCAAGTTTGGTTCAATTTCATCGTTGCTGGAGTTCAGAATTTGGCCACATCATGAGGAGACAGGAAAGCCTGGAGAAGACAATTATGCTGGGGAAAGTGGAAGGCAAAAGGAAGAGGGGCCGACCAAGGGCAAGATGGATGGATGGCATCCTTGAAGTGACTGGACTGACCTTGAAGGAGCTGGGGGTGGTGACGGCCGACAGGGAGCTCTGGCGTGGGCTGGTCCATGAGGTCACGAAGAGTCGGAGACGACTGAACGAATGAACAACAAAGGCTTTCCTGTCTCCTCATGATGTGGCCAAAGGACTTCAACTTTGTCTCTAGTCTCCTTCCCTCCATTGAGCAGCCGGGCTTTATTTCCTGGAGGATGGACTGGTTGGATCTTCTCGCAGTCCAAGGCACTCTCAGCACTTTCCTCCAACACCACAGCTCAAAAGCATCGATCTTCCTTCGCTCAGCCTTCCCTAAGGTCCAGCTCTCACATCCGTAGGTGACTACAGGGAATACCATGGCTTTGACTAGGCAATGGATCTTCCTTGTCAGTGTGATGTCTCTACTCTTGACTATTTTATCGAGACTGGACATTGCTCTCCTCCCAAGAAGGAAGCATCTCCTGATTTCCTGGCCACAGTCTGCATCTGCACTCATCTTTGCGCCTAGAAATACAAAGTCTGTCACGGCCTCCACGGTTTCTCCCTCTATTTTCCAGTTGTCAATCATTCTTGTTGCCATAATCTTGGTTTTTTTGACGTTTAGCTGCAACCCGGCTTTTGCGCTTTCTCCTTTCACCTTGATTAGAAGGCTCCTCAGCTCCTCCTCGCTTTCGGCCATCAGAGTGGTGTCATCTGCATATCTGAGGTTGTTAATGTTTCTTCCAGCAATTTTCACCCCAGCTTTGCATTCATCCAGCCCCGCACATCGCATTTATATAGATTGTACCATAACATTATACTGTAATATTATTCGAAATATTACATTTAACATAAATAATATAATTATTATTAGTATTATATTGTATTACATTATAATATTATCAAAATTATATGTATATACAATATATTTATATTATATTATATTATATTATATTATAAGCACAGAGACAAGATGGAACTGCCTTCCTGGCCCCTCTCTTCACTCTGCTCTCAAAGCAGTGTTTGGTGCTGGGGAGGGGGGGGGGGGGGGAACTGATGATACTGGAGGCAAGATGGAACTGCCTTCCTGGCCCCTCTCTTCACTCTTGATCCCAGACCAGTGGTTGGTGCTGGGGATGGGGGGCTGATGATACTGGAGGCAAGACGGAACTGCCTTCCTGGCCCCTCTCTTCACTCTGATTACAGACCAGCGGTTGGTGCTGGTGGGGGGCGGGGGACGACTGATGCTACTGGAGGCAAGATGGAACTGCCTTCCTGGCCCCTCTCTTCACTCTGATTACAGACCAGCGGTTGGTGCTGGTGGGGGGCGGGGGACGACTGATGCTACTGGAGGCAAGATGGAACTGCCTTCCTGGCCCCTCTCTTCACTCTGATCCCAGAGCAGCGGGGGGGGGGGGGGCTCCCAAATGATGATACTGGAGGCAAGATGGAACTGCCTTCCTGGCCCCTCTCTTCACTCTTGATCCCAGACCAGCGGTTGGTGCTGGGGGTGGGGGGCTGATGATACTGGAGGCAAGACGGAACTGCCTTCCTGGCCCCTCTCTTCACTCTGATCACAGACCAGCGGTTGGTGCTGGTGGGGGGCGGGGGACGACTGATGCTACTGGAGGCAAGATGGAACTGCCTTCCTGGCCCCTCTCTTCACTCTGATCCCAGAGCAGCTGGGGGGGGGGCTCCCAAATGATGATACTGGAGGCAAGACAGAACTGCCTTCCTGGGCCCTCTCTTCACTCTGATCTCAGGGCAGCGGTTGGTGCTGGTGGGGGGCGGGGGGCGACTGATGATACTGGAGGCAAGATGGAACTGCCTTCCTGGCCCCTCTCTTCAATCTGATCGCAGAGCAGTGGTTGGTGCTGGGGGTGGTGGGAGGCTTCCAACTGATGATATTGGAGGCAAGATGGAACTGCCTTCCTGGCCCCTCTCTTCACTCTGATCTCAGAACAGATCTCTACCAACCGAAAGGTTGCCAGTTCGAAACCCTGGGTCAGTGTGAGCTCCCAACTGTCAGCCCAGCTTACTGTTTACCTAGGCAGTTTGAAAACAGCTTAGAGCTGTAAGTAGAGAAATTAGGTACCGCTAAACAGGCAGGGAGATATTTTACGACACCATAGGAAATGCCCTGCGTCCTAAAGGAAGGAGGAAGTCCTGATGGTTCTTCATCATAGAGGATGGAGTGACAACCCCCTCCCCCTGGTGGCTGGATTCGAGCACAACCTCCAAGGCGTCAAAAAGCTGGACACTGACACAACATACCTCCTTTCTGTTCTGTCTGTTTTTGTTTTGTCTGTTCAAAATGGTATTGAATGTTTTCTGTGTATGTGTACTGTGATCCGCCTTGAGTCCTCTTAGGGAAATAGGGCAGAATATAAATAAAGTGTTACCGTATATACTCGAGTATAAGCCGACCCGAATATAAGCCGAGGCACCTAATTTTACGACAAGAAACTTGGAAAATGTATTGACTCGAGTATAAGCTGAGGGTGAAAAATGCAGCTGCTACTGAAAATCATCAGTAGGTTAAACATTTTTGTGTATTTACATAAAATTGTAATTTAAGATAAGACTATCCAACTCTGATTAAACCATTATTCTAATCATCTTCAATGTCAATGTGCTTACGTATCCTTCCAATAATAATGAGAGTAAAATAATAAATATAATAATAATAATATTAATAAAAATATAAATAATGGAAATTTAATAACAGTAATAGAGTAAAAATAATAAATGTAATGATAATACATAGAGTAAAATAGTAAATGTAATAATACATAGAGGAAAATAATAAACGTAATAAAATAATAGTACAGGAAAATAATGTAAAGGTAATAATAATAATAAATAGAGTAAAATAATCTATATAAATAAAAATGTAATGTTTGTTTGTGGTATTCAAAGAACTCAAAAACCGTTGGACGAATTGACACCAAATTTGGACACAAGGCACCTAACAACCCAATGTCCTTCACCGTTGGACAAATTGACACCAGATTTGGACACAAGGCACCTAACAACCAATGTCCTTCACTAAAAAAAAATTGAGTTTGTCGTTTGGGAGTTGTAGTTGCTGGGGTTTATATTTCCCCTATAATCAAAGAGCATTCTGAACTCCACCAGTGATGGAATTGAACCAATCTTGGGACACAGGGCTCCCATGACCAACAGAAAATACTAGAAGGGTTTGCTGGGCACTGACCTTGAGTTTGGGAGTTGTAGTTCACCTACATCCAGAGAGCACTGTGGATTCAAACAATGATAGATCTGGACCAAACTTGGCACAAATATTCCATATGCCCAAATATGAACACAGATGGAATTTAGGGGAAATAGATCTTGACAATTGGGATTTGTAGTTACTGGGATTTATAGTTCACCTACAATCAAAGAGCATTCTGAATCCCACCAATGACAGAATTGGGGTAAATTCCCCACACAGAACCCCCATGACCAACAGAAAATATTTAAGGCCATCCAGTCCAACTCTCTTCCAGACCAGGGCAAGGAAACGTAAGCAAAGTTCTCCTGACAAAGAGCCATCCAGTCATAAATATAGATAGATAGATATGATTCTCACACACAAACACAGATATGGCATCATAGATTTGAAAGGGACCCCTTAAGAAGGACTATGATATGTTGCATATTCCAGAGTAGGCAAACCAGACACTCTCCACATCAACACTGACAAAGAAACAACAATAAATACTGTTTACCCACACACATAAAGAAATTACATATATTAGAAACCAACACTTTCTCATTACTTTATTTTCCAGATCAACAGACTGGGCCACAGCAACGCGTGGCAGGGGACAGCTAGTAAATGTAATAAAAATAATACTAATAACAGAGTAAAATAATGAATAACCTTGACTCGAATATCAGCCTAGGACAGTGATGGGCAACCTTTTGAGTGTGGTGTGTCAAAATTCGCCAAAAAAAAAAACCTGAGCATAATTCAGGTGGTGTGTCACTTCAAGAAAAAACCATAATTTCGCAATATTTAGTTTAAATGACAAAATATATATAATTGTAATTCCCACTTTCTCTCTTATCATGTTGTTCTACCTCTCTTTATGTAAGTAATATCCTTTTTGGAGTGTTTAATAAAGATATAATTTTACAAACCCAACAAAATATTATTTATTTTTAATTTAATTTAAATGTATTTCTAGCATTTAATATGCTATTTAATGTATTTCTAATAATAATAATAATAATAATAATAATAATGCAATAACAATAAAGTAACATTGCAAAATAATATTTTGATATTTAATTTACCATTTCATTTAAGGCATATATATATATATATATATATATATATAAAGGCATATATTAAAAATATTTAAAATGCATTAAATTAAAATGCATTAAATTAAATGTCAAATTAAAATTCAATTTACCATTTCATTTAAGGCATTCTGAAATATTTGAGAAACATAGCAAAGTATTATTTATCATTTAATTTAATTTAAATATGTAACTCCTTAATATTTAGGAAACAATGCAAAATAATATTCGTTTACTTAATAATTAAATAAACCAATATTATTTTGCAATGTTACCAAAATGTTAATAATAATTAAATATTTTTAAATTTGACATTTAATTTAATGCATTTTAATATTTGAATAATATAGCAAAGTAATAGTATTTATCATTCAGTTTAAATATGAAACTCCTTAATATTTAGGTGACATTGCAAAATAATAATTTCTTTCCTATTTATTTTTTAAAATGGCATAAAATAAATAAACAAATAATATTCAGCGGGCACGTGTCAGTAGAAATGGCTACGCGTGTCAGTACTGACACGCGTGTCATAGGTTCGCCATCACGGGCCTAGGAGAACTTTTTTAGCCTAAAAAGGAGGCTTATACTCGAGTATATACAGTTGTTATTATTATTATTATTGGGGTAAAAAAATGTTCCATTTCAATAGTGTTGGGCTGTAGTTCCCATGCTCTATCTGGCCATGGGCTATGTGTAGTATCTCTTTCCCAGAACCTGATGACAACAGCATTCATTATTTCGGAGCAGCAACATTGGAAATGTCAGTTTATGGGGGGAATTTCCCAGCTTGCTTCAGACCTATTTCTCATTAGTCACCCTTCCTTCTGGGCTACAAGAGAACAGTATAGCGAGGAAGTGTCCTTACTTCCTTTGTCACGTTCTTCTTGAGTTTCATTTTTGTTTAACGGAGATTTCTAGAGGTTTCTAAGTTAAGCTGACATTAAGTCCAGTCATGTCAAACTCTGGGGATTGGTGCTCATCTCCACTTCTAAACCAAAGAGCCAGCGTTGTCCATAGACACCTCCTAGGTCATGTGGCTGGCATAACTGCATGGAGCGCTGTTACGTTCCCGCCTGAGCAATACCTATTGATCTACTCACATTTGCATGTTTTCGAACTGCTAGGTTGGCAGAAGCTGGGGCTAACATCGGGAGCTCACTCCGCTTCCCGGATTCAAACCTGCAACCTTCAAACCTTTCAATCAACAAGTTCAGCAGCTCAGCGGTTTAACCCACTGCATCACCGGGAGCTCCTTAAGCTGAGATTGTATAATAATAATGATGACAACATCAGTCTTAATGGTGATTTCAAAATATTTCTTGTCTTCTCCGTCCCACTTCCTCATTCCCCGTTTGCAGGCTGGCTTGGATAAGATGTCGCAAGGCCATATGCTGGCAGATGTTGTGGCCATCATAGGTAGGTTTCGTTTCATTTTTCATTTGCATCCTGCTTTTGGACTCTCTGAAAAAAGAGACTCGAAGCAGCTCACAATCAAACCAATACAACACTATTAAAATCTCAAAATATACAATATGATGTGTTTACTGATGTATTGTTGGGCTTGGCCTCATGTAAGCCGCCCCAAGTCCCCTTGGGAAGATGGTGGCGGGGTATAAATAAAGTATTATTATTATTATTGACACAAAATCACAGTATTGTCACAGCAAACGAGATCTATATGCTGGATTTCGTGTCACAAAATCACAAGTCGAATATTATTATTATTATTGACGCAAAAGCACAGTATTGTCACAGCAAACGAGATCTATATGCTGGATTTCGTATCACAAAATCACAAGTCGAATATTATTATTATTATTATTATTATTATTACTATTGACACAAAAGCACAGTATGTCACAGCAAACAAGATCTATATGCTGGATTTCGTATCACAAAATCACAAGTCGAATATTATTATTATTATTATTATTATTATTATTGACACAAAAGCACAGTATGTCACAGCAAACGAGATCTATATGCTGGATTTCGTATCACAAAATCACAAGTCTATTATTATTATTATTTGAAGATTGAAGAGAAACAACTGGAAAAGCTAACACGATATGAGGATTTAAAGATTGAACTGCAAAGACTGTGGCATTAGCCACTAAAGGTGGTCCCAGTGGTGATCGGCACACTGGGTGCAGTGCCTAAAGACCTTGGCCTGCACTTAAACACAATTGGCGCTGACAAAATTACCATCTGTCAGCTGCAAAAGGACACCCTACTGGGATCTGCACACATTATTCGCCAATACATCACATACTTACAATATAATATAATATATTATTATAAGAATAAATTCAGGGACTTCCAGGTTGCCCATTCTTGGTTTGTCCCTGGAGGAAGACCCTCTCTCGTGGGGGACCATCCAGTTGGGAAGTTGCCAAGAGGTAGTTCTCTTAAAGCTTTTCCTTGATTTATGTGTACTAAATTTATGTGGACACAGAAAGAGCCTCCTTGAAGACTGAGTAAATACAGTCGGGCGTCCCCCGGGCAACGTTTCTCGTAAACGGCTAATCTTTCCAAATCCAAAAGCATTGCTTTTAAACATTTTAAATGTTTCCCCTTGAGGAGTTGTAGGTTTTTTCGGGCTGTATGGCCATAGTCTAGAGGCATTTTCTTCTGACGTTTCGCCTGCATCTATGGCAAGCATCCTCAGAAGTAGTGAGGTCAGTTCCAACAGACCTCACTACCTCTGAGGATGCTTGCCATAGTTGCAGACAAAACGTCAGGAGAGAATGCCTCCAGACCATGGCCATACAGCCCAAAAAAACCTACAACAACCCAGTGATTCCGGCCATGAAAGCCTTCGACAATACATTGTCTTCCCTTGACATTAAGTCTAATCGTGTCTGACTCGGGGGTGTGGTGCTCCTCTCCATTTCTAAGTCAAAGAGCCAGTGTTGTCCATAGACGCCTCCAAGATCATGTGGCCGGCATGACTACATGGAGCGCCGTTACCTTCCCACCGAAGCATTACCTATTGATCTACTCACATTTGCATGTTTTCAAACTGCTAGGTTGGTAGAAGCTGGGGCTAACAACAGGAGCTCACACTGCTCCCCGGATTTGAACCGCCAACCTTTCGGTCAGCAATTTCAGCACCTCAGCAGTTTATCGTGCTGCGCCACCAGTGGCACCAAATACATATACTAATAAATATAATAATAAAATCACCAATCACCAAATATGTATACTAATAAACCTCTCATTATTTACGGGTTTATTAGTAATCTGTATAAATAAAAATGTAATGTTCGTTTGTGGGATTAACATACCGTATATACTCGAGTATAAGCTGGCTCGAATATAAGCCGAGGCACCTAATTTTACCACAAAAAACTGGGAAAACATATTGACTCGAGTATAAGCCGAGGGTGGGAAATGCAGCCGCTACAGGTAAATTTAAAAATAAAAATAGATACCAATAAAATTACATTAATTGAGGTATCAGGAGGTGAAATGTTTTTTTAATTTTACATAAAACTGTAATTTGAGATAAGACTGCCCAACTGATTAAATCATTACATATCTTCATTGTAAATATACTTATGTATCCTTCCAACAATAATAAAGAGAGTAAAATAATAAATATAATAATAATAAAGTAAAATAATGAAAATGCAATAATAACAGTAATAATAGAGTAGAATAATAAATGTAATAAAAGAGTGAAAAAATAAATGCAATAGTAATAAAAGTAAAATAATAAATGTAATAATAATCATAAATAGAGTAAAATAATAAATGTAATAATAATAAGGTAAAATACTGTAAATGTAATAATAATAAAGAGAGTAAAATAATACATGAAATAAAAATAATACTAATAACAGAGTAAAATAATAAATAACCTTGACTCAAGTATAAGCCGAGGGGAGCTTTTTCAGGCTAAAAAAGGGGCTGAAAAACTAGGCTTATACTCGAGTATATACAGTAACTCAAAAACCATTGGGTGAATTGACACCAAATTTGGACACAAGACACTGTCAGGCCAATGAGTGACCATCATTCATAAAAACACCGAAAAACACAGCAGAAGAGACTTAAAAAGCCAAAAAAACAAAAATTACAACACATGCGCAAAACCACACCCAACCACACACACACACACACACACACATATATATACATACATACACACACACAAATATACACACAGAAAACACATATACACAGACTGGGCCACAGCAATGTGTGGCAGGGGACAGCTAGTTTACTAATAAACCGCTAATTATTTGCCAAGAATTGGCAACCAAGAATGGGCAACCTGGAAGTCCATGAATAGACTCAGAAGCGGAGTGGGCAGATCAAAAGACAACCTGGCAAAATGGCATGACCTAAAAGAATCCCACACCTTGTGTGACCGTGGAGCAGAAGAGAAAACTCTGAATCTGTATGCTTGTCCACTATGCCCTGCCTCATGTACAGAGGAGGAATTGTTGGAGGCTACAGACAATGCCGTTGCTGTTGCCCTTTTTTGGTCAAAAGATATTTAGCCGCCTGCACACCTTCTATTTTATCAGTTTTATACTAATTTAAAATAACTTTCCAAACTCTGTTTTTCTTAATTTGAGGGAGATCTTTAGCTACCAGGGTGTCTTATCATTTTTTCTTTGAACCTGGCTAAGCTAACTTTCCAGAGGGTGCTGGTTGAGGTCAGTAGACCCAATACATCTCAAGAGGACTGGGTTGGAGACTCCGATATTGTTTTAAAAATGCTAATTTCTGTCTCTCCTTCACCTCCGCAGGCACCCAGGATATTGTTTTTGGTGAAGTGGACAGATAAATGTTCATCTGAACGGAAGTCATACCTCAGGCCTAGAGACTTTATTCCCTTCTTCTCTGGACACTGGTTTTAGCCAGTGAAGAATGTCAATCTGTCAGTAAAGTCCTGTGTAACCCTCCTTGTGACAAAGGCAGTGTTTGCTAACCTATACACATAATAAAAATGAAAATATGTATGTTTGTATGTGGCTGGGGTGCCCACTTTCACATCCACAAACAACTATGATCCCCACCTATGAGGAGCCACCAAAGAACCTCCTTCCAATGACATTGCAGGTTATAGCGAGCATTGTGAACATGTACAACCCCTGACAGTGTCCTACACAAACATAAGACTGCCCACCACCCAAGTTAAAGTTTTCATACGGGGACCATTTCATCCTAGTTTACATGTGTTTCCTCCACCACAAACACCTCAGTCTTTCTGACTCTTTCCATTTGTGTGGAATTTACATGATCCCACCTCAGAGCACGGTCCAGAGTGACTCCCAGGTATTTGGGTGCCCCACTGGAGCATTGCAGCGTACCCAAATACCTGGGAGTCACTCTGGACCGTGCTCTTACCTACAAGAAGCACTGCCTGAACATCAAGCAAAAAGTGGGTGCCAGAAACAATATCATACGAAAGCTGACTGGCACAACCTGGGGATCACAACCAGATACAGTGAAGACATCTGCCCTTGCGCTGTGCTACTCTGCTGCTGAGTATGCATGCCCAGTGTGGAACTCATCTCACCACACTAAAACAGTGGATGTGGCTCTTAATGAGACATGCCGCATTATCACGGGGTGTCTGCGCCCTACACCACTGGAGAAATTACACTGCTTAGCCGGTATTGCACCACCTGACATCCGCCGGGAAGTGGCAGCCAATAGTGAAAGGACCAAGGCAGAGTTATCTCCAGCTCATCCCCTGTTTGGGTATCAGCCAGCACGTCAACGACTTAAATCTAGACATAGTTTTCTAAGATCTACAGAGACACTCGCTGGAACACCTCAGCAAGCGAGAGTCCAAAAGTGGCAGGCTCAAACCCAGCACCTCAACTAATGGCTGATACCAAATGAGAAACTCCCTCCTGGGCACACAGAAGACTGGGCGACTTGGAAGGCGCTGAACAGACTGTGCTCTGGCACCACGAGATGCAGAGCCAACCTTCAGAAATGGGGCTACAAAGTGGAATCCTCGACATGCGAGTGCAGAGAAGAGCAAACCACTGACCACCTGCTGCAATGCACCCTGAGCCCAGCCACATGCACAATGGAGGACCTTCTTGTAGCAACACCGGAGGCACTCCAAGTGGCCAGATACAGGTCAAAGGACATTTAACCAACTACCAAACTCACAAGTTTTGTATTTTTCTGTCTGTTTGCTTTGTTCTGTTAGAAATGTAATATAATGGACTGGTTGCTCTGACACCCACTGCCTCTTCCATAACCTTTTCTTACTCTTTCCTATGGTGCTGTCACGTTGCCAGGGCTCTGCCTTATTTAGGTAGAGATGAACCAAACTCCCAGTATTATCAAACAGTTTAATTTATTTATCGTGTCAGGAGCAACCAGACATTTGTATTACGTTTTTAACAAAACAAACAAACAGAAAAAAACACAAAGTTTGCAAGCTTGGTAGTTGATTAGATGTCATTTGACCAGTATCTGGCCATTTGGAGTGCCTCTGGTGTTGCCACAAGGAGGTCCTCCATTGTGCATGTAGCAGGACTCAGGTTGTTCAATTAAAACAGCACTTACTTGCTGGCTGTTTTAATACACCAAAATATAAAACACAAATTGTCGAAGGCTTTCATGGCTGGAATCACTAGGTTCTTGTAGGTTTTTTTCAGGCTATAGGGCCATGTTTTAGAGGCATTTCTCCTGACGTTTCGCCTGCATCTATGGCAAGCATCCTCAGAGGTAGTGAGGTCTGTTGGAAACAGGACAATGGGTTTATATATCTGTGGAATGACCAGGGTGGGACAAAGAACCCTTGTCTGCTGGAGCTAGGTGTGAATGTTTCAACTGACCACCTTCATTAGCATTTGAAGGCCTGCCTGAGCCTGGAAAAATCTCCTGTTGAGAGGTGTTTAGCTGTGCCTGCTGTATATTATTTGAGAACACAGAAATGCTGGACCACACCAACAACCACCATGTCAGACTACACAGAGAAGCCATTGAAATCCACAAGCATGTGGACAATTTCAACAGAAAGGAAGAGACCATGAAAATGAACAAAATCTGGCTACCAGTATTAAAAAAAACTCTAAAATTACAACAGCAAAAACAGCAGAGAGGAAACAACCAGGCACAGCTTAACACCTCTCAACAAAACATTTTCCCAGGCTCAGGCAGGCCTTCAAATGCTAATGAAGGTGGTCAGTTGAAACATTCACACCTAGCTCCAGCAGAGAAGAGCTCTTTGCCCCACCCCAGCCATTCCACAGATATATAAACCCATTGTCCTACTTCCAACAGACCTCACTACCTCTGAGGATGCTTGCCATAGATGCAGGCGAAACGTCAGGAGAAATGCCTCTAGAACATGGCCCTATAGCCCGAAAAAACCCACAAGAACCTAATAAAACATAAAGATAGCACTCAGCCACAGAATAAACAAACACTGATAGCAAAAGCTACACCGTAGTCAGAAGGTCCAGTCCAGTGGTCAAACGCTGAGAGTTCAATAAACAAAATCCAGGGATCGAGAGTCTATACCGTAGTCAAAAGCCAATCCAAAGGTTCCAGGGTTCCAAGATTACAGGAGACAGGTCACGATACCGAAAATCCAACAGACCTGGGGGGAAAACCAGCAGCATCCACCATCAAAATACAACAAATACTTTTCTCCCGAAGATCAGTCCCAAGGCTAGCTCCTTATATCCACAAACACCCAGCTGCAACCTATGTCTTGCGTACCTCCACCCTTAATTGCTTTCACCCATGAACTCTTACTTACAGATTACTAAACCCTTTAGAACTAATACTTACATTAACCTTTCCATCACCAAGCACCATCAACTGCAGAACATATGACAGGTGCATGAAAAGGTTATGGGGATTCTTTAATTAACAAATCCCAAAAGCTCTACCACCACTTGTAATGGAATATGGCTTACAATATGTTCACTTACATTCATAGACACTGTGACCACCACCAATGACGGATCTGGACCAAAATTGGCACACAGAACCCCCATGACCAACTGCCTATTTGTACCAAATTTGGTCCAGCGTGTGAAAATACATCCTGCATCTCAGATATTTACATTTGAATTCATAACAGTAATGAAGTATTAATGAAAATAATTTTATGGTTGGGGATCACCACCACATGAGGGTTGCGGCATTAGGAAGGTTGAGAAACACAAGTACCGGTAAACTGAGTTCAAGCACTACTTCTGTCTTTTGAACGCGTTTTGCAGAAATGGAAGTAAGCTCAGGAAACGAGGAGAGCAGGAGGCAGAGAGAAGTTGGGATGTTTTAACATCAACTAAAATTGTGAGTTACCGGAAACTGGTACAATTGTATAGACCAGGCATGGGAAAACTTGGGCCCTCCAGGTGTTTTGGACTTCAACTCCCACAATTCCTAACAGCCTCAGACCCTTTCCGTCTCCCCCTCAGCCGCTTCAGTTGGAAATACCACCCGGGGTCTTCTCTGACCAAAGTCTGATGCCGGGGCCATTTAGGGCTTTATAGGCCAAAGCCAGCACTTTGAATTGTGCCCGGTAGCAAACTGGAAGCCAGTGGAGCTGGCGTAACATGGGAATTGTGTGCTCCCTGTATGCCGCCCCAGTTATTAATCTGGCTGCCTCTTGTTGGACTATTTGAAACTTCTGAGCAGTCTTCAAAGGCAACCCCACGTAGAGTACGTTGCAGTAGTCTATCCTAGATGTAATGAGAGCATGGACCACTGTGGCCAAGTCTGACTTCCTAAGGTACGAGCGTAGCTGGCGCACAAGTTTTCATTGTGCGAATGCTCCCCTGGCCACCGCTGCAATCTGGGATTCCGGCTCAGTGATGAGTCCAGGAGGACCCCCAAGCTGTGACCCTGTGTAACCCCATCCAGCACAGGTTGCGACCCTATATCCTGTTCGGCCTTTCAACTGACCAGGAGGACCTCTGTCTCGTCTGGATTCAACTTCAATTTGCTTGCCCTCATCCAGACCGTCACAGCGGCCAGGCACCGTGTGCTGTCACATAAGACTGTAGACAGGACATAAATTATGTGTGTCCAACGGGACGCCGGGGCTGCCTCAGATTAAAGGCCTTTGGATTTCCTTAAACAGAGTCTTTAGATTGCTCAAAGGTTTAACAAAGTTCTTTATTATTGAAAACAAACAGGTACTTCAAGGCTTTCTTAATGGTCTATTGGCTCTCTCTCAATCTTGTCCACTGGGAACAGGCACTATCTTCATAACTGTATTTTAACTAATGGGGAAATCCTTAACTTCTAATCTGGGCAGACTGTCTTTGCCTCTGTAGGCATGGAGCCCCTGCACCCGGTACCAACTGCTGCTGGCTTCCGCGAGTGACTCTTACCAAGCAGAGCTTTGGAGACTTCCAGGGGGAAAGGAATTCAGGTTTCCGTGATGGCTGACTGAAGTCCTTCAGCAAAGGAGCTGTAGGGCTGTATAACCCCAGCCAAGCTGTGGGCTGTATATCTCACCGGCCAAGCCGTAGAAAATGAAGCTTTCTACAGGAGCTCTTGGTATTATGTCCTGCATGAAAGGCTTCTCTGTGTGGACTGAACCCAAACTGGCTCCTATTCCCTCCAAAACCCAAAAAGGGGGCAGGACCAGAGAACCTAACTATAATTGACAGGTGGCTTGCCCTATGGTTGCAGCCAAAAGAAGCCACCTATCTGCAGAGCCCTGAAACTTAGGACTACAACAAACATTCAATGCAAAGCAAACAAAATTGGAGCTCCTGGTACAGCTGTACCTGCACACACCGGTTCAGGACTTGGACAGCCTCCTTAGCATCTGGTGGAAATGAGTGATAGAGTTGGATGTTATCTGCATACAGATGGCATCAAACTCCAAAACTCCGGATGATCTCACCCAGCGGGTTCATGTAGATGTTAAACAACATGGGGGACAATACTGAGCCCTGCGGGACCCCACAGGACAATGGCTGTGGGGCCGAGCAGGAGTCCCCCAGCAACAACTTCTGGGTACGAGCCTCCAGGAAGGACTGGAGCCACTGCAGAACAGTACCCCCAAGACCCATCCCCACGAGGCGCCCCAGAAGGATACAGTGGTCTATGGTTTTGAAGGCCGCTGAGTCCTTCTCATACTGAGGGCTTTCAGACTGAGGCCTTTCTCCCACTGAGGAGAACTAACACTGAGGTCTACTTCATACTGAGGCTTACTAACACACTGAGGCCCTTCCTCCACAGAGACCTCTCATGGACAGAGGCCTACTAAGCTACAGGTACACCTGTTTATATTGAACTGCAGCTTTTGCTGAGTGATTGCATCCATTTAACCCTTTCAGTGCTTGACACGTTTGTAATTAAAAACAACTATTTAATATTTAATTTTTCTGACAAACACGCTTGATAACAAATTAAAATAACACACACACACACACACACACACACACTAGAGGCCTTTAACCAGAGCTTCTCACACCAGGCCCTCTTCATACTGAGGCATACTAATACTGAGACCTACCTCACGCTGAGGCCTTTCTCCCACTGAGGGCTCTCTCAGACTAACACCTCTCTCACACACTGAGGTGAACTAACACTGAGGCCTTCTTATACTGAGCGGCTGAGGGGAAAAAGGAAAGGGCCTGAGGCTGTTAGGAATGATAGGAGTTGAAGTCCAAAACACCTCGAGAGCCCAAGTTGGCCCATGCCCGTGCTAAAAGATAAATTTAAGTCAACAGTACTATGCAGCAACTAAAAAGTCCAATGCCGTTGCGTCTTCCCGCATTGGCAGGAGCAGGCTGGACTGGATGACCTTTGGGGGTCCCTTCTATGCCTGGATTTAAATGGGACATTTTGGGGCATCAGTGATGGCACGGACCCCTTTCTTTCCTTACCTGAAGGCGGCTGATGTGGACCCCACGGCGCCCCCTTATGACTCCCTGCTAGTCTTTGACTACGAGAGCAGCGGCTCTGAGGCCAGATCGGAGACCTCAGTGTTAGTTCACCTCAGTGTGTGAGAGAGGTGTTAGTCTGAGAGAGCCCTCAGTGGGAGAAAGGCCTCAGTGTGAGGTAGGTCTCAGTGTTAGTATGCCTCAGTATGAAAAAGGCCTGATGTGAGAAGTTCTGGTTGAAGGCCTCTAGTGTGTGTGTGTGTGTGTGTGTGTTATTTTAATTTTTTTATCAGACGTGTTTGTTAGAAAAATTAAATATTAACTAGTTATTTTTAATTACAAAAATGTGTCAAGCACTGAAATGGTTAAATGGATGCAATAACTCAGTGAAAGCTGCAGTTCAATATAAACAGGTGTACCTGTAGTTTAGTAGGCCTCTGTCTGTGAGAGGTCTCTGTGGAGAAAGGGCCTCAGTGTGTTAGTAAGCCTTAGTATGAGGTAGACCTCAGTGTTAGTTGTCCTCAGTGGGAGAAAGACCTGTCCGAAAGCCCTCAGCATGACAAGGACTCAGTGTGAGCTAGGCCTCAGTGTGAGGCCTGGTGTCAGAAGCTTCGGTGAGAGGAAACTCATGTGTGAAGACTGCTTAAGAGGCTGAGGGGGAAAAGGAAGGGGCCTGAGTCTGAAAGCCCTCAGCATGAGAAGGACTCAGTGTGAGCTAGGCCTCAGTGTGAGGTAGGCCTGGTGTCGGAAGCTTCACTGAGAGGAATGTCATGTGTGAAGGCTGCTTAAGCAGCTGAGGGGGAAAAGGAAGGGGCCTGAGTCTGAAAGCCCTCAGCATGAGAAGGACTCAGTATGAGCTAGGCCTCAGTGTGAGGTAGGCCTGGTGTCAGAAGCTTCGGTGAGAGGAAACTCATGTGTGAAGGCTGCTTAAGCGGCTGAGGGGGGAAAGGAAGGGGCCTTCATCTGAAAGCCCTCAGCATGAGAAGGACTCAATATGAGGTAGGCCTCAGTGTGAGGTAAGCCTGGTGTCAGATGCTTCGGTGAGAGGAAACTCGTGTTTGAAGGCTGCTTAAGCGGCTGAGGGGGAAAAGGAAGAGCCTGTGTCTGAAAGCCCTCAGCATGAGAAGGACTCAGTGTGAGCTAGGCCTCAGTGTGAGGTAGGCCTGGTGTCAGAAGCTTCGGTGAGTGGAAACTCATGTGTGAAGGCTGCTTAAGCGGCTGAGGGGGAAAAGGAAGAGCCTGTGTCTGAAAGCCTCCAGCATGAGAAGGACTCAGTGTGAGGTAGGACTCAGTGTGAGGTAGGCCTCAGTGTGAGGTAGGCCTGGTGTCAGAAGCTTTGGTGAGAGGGAACTCACGTGTGAAGGCTGCTTAAGTGGCTGAGGGGAAAAAGGAAGGGGCCTGAGTCTGAAAGCCCTCAGCATGGGAAGGACTCAGTGTGAGGTAGGCCTCAGAATGAGAAGGACTCAGTGTGAGGTAGGCCTCAGTGTGAGGTAGGCCTGGTGTCAGAAGCTTTGGTGAGAGGAATCTCACGTGTGAAGGCTGAGGGGGGAAACGAAGGGGCCTGAGGCTGTTAGGAATTGTGGGAGTTGAAGTCCAAAACACTTGGAGGAAGGTCCAAATTTGCCCATGCCTGGTCTAGACTATCAAAAGCCAGTCCTTTCCACATTGGTGTGTTGGAGGAGGCGGTGCAGGAATTGCAAGATCGTAAGAGAAAGATGATTTCCTAGTTCCAGTTCTTTGTGCGATTCAGTCCCTTGACTCAAATGGAAGAAAGGAGAACTTGACGCAGTGCTGATGGGCTATCTTTGAGCGAAGAGTGTAAGGCCTCAAGGGCAGGAAAGCATGTGTTTTGTGGTTGTGGGCAGTCCTTCTGCCGGATCGAGCACAAGCAGAGCAGAAGCCAAGCTCAAAGGGTGGACACTGCGAAAGCAGAACGGATTATACCCGCTCTTTACTTCATATCCCAGGCGTTCCAGGGAACGATTCGGAGCTGAACAGGTTGGCACCCGACCTCCGGGATGAAGCGCTATCTTTGGATAACTCTGGTTCTCCTGTTGGCTGAAGAAGCAGGTAAAATACATGGGCGGGAGAACGGTTCTAGAAGTGTTGTCGAAGGCTTTCATGGCCGGAATTACTGAGTTGCTGTTAGTTTTCAGGGCTGTATGGCCAGAGAGAGATTGGCAACCTGGAATGTGCCCAGAGGAGGGCAACTAAATGATCAAGGGTATGGAGAACAAACCCTAGGAGGAGTGGCTTAAAGAGCTGTGCATGTTTAGCCTGAAGAAGAGAAGCCCTGGTGACTAGGACGCAATGGCTTCAAACTACAAGAAAGGAGATTCCATCTGAACATTAGGAAGAACTTCCTGACTGTGAGAGCTGTTCAGCAGTGGAACTCTCTGCCCCTGAGTGTGGTGGAGGCTCCTTCTTTGGAAGCTTTTAAGCAGAGGCTGGATGGCCATCTGTCGGGGGTGCTTTGAATGCAATTTTCCTGCTTCTTGGCAGAATGGGTTTGGACTGGATGGCCCATGAGGTCTCTTCCAACTCTATGATTCTATGATTTTCCAGAAGCATTCTCTCCTGGCATTTCACCCACATCTATGGCAGGCAACTTCAGAAGTTGATCTGCATCTTCTCCCGCAATGGCATTTCCAGGTGGAAGGCAGTCTCAGTCGGGGTTGGCTTGACGCGCTTCCCTCTTGGCATGTTTCTCTCTTTCACCCTCCATTCGTGTCTCTTCAAATTCTGCAACACTGCTGGTCACAGCTGACTTCCAACTGGAGCACTCAAAGGCCAGGGTTTCCCAGTTCTCAGTGTCTATGCTAATTTTTAAGGTTGGCTTTGAGCCCATCTTTCAATCTCTTTTCCTATCCACCAATATTCCGTTTTCTGTTTTTGAGTTCAGAGTAGAGCAACTGCTTTGGGAAACGGTGGTCAGGCATCCAGACAACATGGCCGGTCCAGCGGAGTTGATGGCGGAGAACCATCGCTTCAATGCTGGTGGTCTTTGCTTCTTCCAGCGAGCTGACATTTGTCTGCTTGTCTTCCCAAGAGATTTGCGGGATTTTTCGAAGGCAGCACTGATGGAATTGTTTTAGAAGTTGCATGTGACGTCTGTAGACTGCCCACGTCTTGCAGGTGTATAGCAGGGTTGGGAGGACAAAATATTTATAAACAAGCACCTTGGTATCCCTACGGATGTCCTGATCCTCAAACTCTCTCTGCTTCATTCGGAGAAATGCTGCACTTGCAGAGCTCAGGCAGTGTTGAATTTCAGTGTCAATGTTGACTTTGGTGGAGAGGTGGCTGCCAAGGGAGTGTATTTATACTTGACTATCATGTCTCCTCTCAGCCTTCTCTTCTTCAGGCTAAACATGCCCAGCTCTTTAAGCCGCTCTTCATAGGGCTTGTTCTCCAGACCCTTGGTCATTTTAGTTGCCCTCCTCTGGACACATTCCAGCTTGTCAACATCTCCCTTCAATTGTGGTGCCCAGAATTGGACACAATATTCCAGGTGTGGTCTAACCAAGGCAGAAGAGAGCATGAGGAGCATGACTTCCCTAGATCTAGACCAGTGTTTCTCAACCTGGGGGTCGGGACCCCTGGGGGGGTCGCCAGGGGGTGTCAGAGGGGTCACCAAAGACAACACAGTATTTTCTGTCGGTCGTGGAGGTATCGTGTGGGAAGTTTGGCCCAATTCTATCATTGTTGGAGTTCAGAATGCTCTTTGATTATAGGTGAACTATAAATCCTAGCAACTAGAACTCCCATATGTCAAGGTCTATCATCTCCAAACCCCACTAGTGTCCACATTTGGGCATATTGAGTATTCGTACCAAGTTTGGTCCAGATGCATCTGTGCTCTCTGGATGTAGGTGAACTACAACTCCAAAACCCAAGTTCAAAGCCCACCAAACCCTTCTGGTATTTTCTGTTGGTCATGGGAGCTCTGTGTCCCAAGTTTGGTTCAATTCCATCATTGGTGGAGTTCAGAATCCCCTTTGATACTGTAGGTGAACTATAAATCCCAGCAACTACAACTCCCAAATGACAAAATCAATCCTCCCCTCAATCCCACCAGTATTCAAATTTGGGTGTATCGGGTATTTGTGCCAAATGAATGAAAATACATCCTGCATATCAGGTATTTACAAGATGATTCATCATAGGAGCAAAATTACAGTTGTGAAGTAGCAATGAAAATAATGTGATGGTTGGGGGTCACCACAACATAAGGAACATGAGGAAGAACTTCCTGACTGTGAGAGCCGTTCAGCAGTGGAACTCTCTGCCCCGGAGTGTGGTGGAGGCTCCTTCTTTGGAAGCTTTTAAGCAGAGGCTGGATGGCCATCTGTCAGGGGTGATTTGAATGCAATATTCCTGCTTCTTGGCAGAATGGGGTTGGACTGGATGGCCCAGGAGGTCTCTTCCAACTCTTTGATTCTATGAACTGTATTAAGGGGTCGCAGCATTAGGAAGGTTGAGAACCACTGATCTAGACGCTAGACTCCTATTGATGCAGGCCAAAATCCCATTGGCTTTATTTGCCGCCGCATCACATTACTGGCTCATGTTTAACTTGTTGTCCACTAGGACTCCAAGATATTTTTTCACACGTACTATGACTTACTCTGCATTGCAAAGCATTCTTCACTCTTTGGTGCGGAGCATTGTTGCATTTCTAAGATGGAGAGTGGGGTTGACATCTCTTCCATTGCATCTGCTTTCCCTTTTGCCATCTTGTTGCTTCTTGCATCGAATTCTTGCATTTGTACCCAGGGGCGGCACATCCATTACGTAAAGTAAGCGGTCGCAGTACACTTTTTTTTGCCAGGGGTGCAGAGGCGCCTCTGTAAATGCCCCTTGACCACCACTTGAGGAGCGCCCCCTCGGCTCACAACAGCCCTAGCAGTCCGGGGGGAGCCTCAGCAACCTATTACTCAAAGTAAGCATTTGCAGTATAGTTGATTGTGTCCAGGGTGCTCTTGAGGCGCTCTTGGGGGGAAACAGACCTTGACATATGCGAGTTGTAGTTACTGGGATGTATAGTTCACCTACAAAAAAAGCCAATGGGATTTTGTCCTGCATCAATAGGAGCATAGTGTCTAGATCTAGGGAAGTCATGCCACCCCTCTATTCTGCTTTGGTTAGACCACATCTGGAATATTGTGTCCAATTCTGGGCACCACAATTCAAGAGAGATATTGACAAGCTGGAATGTGTTCAGAGGAGGGTGACTAAAATGATCAAGGGGCTGGAGAACAAGCCCTATGAGGAGTGGCTTAAGGAGCTGGGCATGTTTAGCCTGAAGAAGAGAAGGCTGAGAGGGGATATGATAGCCATGTATAGCCATAGAACAAGCCCTATGAGGAGCGGCTTAAGGAGCTGGGCATGTTTAGCCTGAAGAAGAGAAGGCTGAGAGGGGATATGATAGCCATGTATAGCCATAGAACAAGCCCTATGAGGAGCGGCTTAAGGAGCTGGGCATGTTTAGCCTGAAGAAGAGAAGGCTGAGAGGGGATATGATAGCCATGTATAAATATGCGAGAGGAAGCCACAGGGAGGAGGGAGCAAGCTTGTTTTCTGCTTCCTTGCAGACTAGGACGCAATGGAACAATGGCTTCAAACTACAAGAGAGGAGATTCCATCTGAACACGAGGAAGAACTTTCTGACTGTGAGAGCCGTTCAGCAGTGGAACTCTCTGCCCCGGAATGTGGTGGAGGCTCCTTCTTTGGAAGCTTTTAAACAGAGGCTGGATGGCCATCTGTCAGGGGTGATTTGAATGCAATATTCCTGCTTCTTGGCAGAATGGGGTTGGACTGGATGGCCCATGAGGTCTCTTCCAACTCTTTGATTCTATGATTCTATAATCAAAGAGCATTCTGAACTCCACCAATGATGGAATTGAACTAAATATGGCACACAGCACACCCACGACGAACAGAAAATACAGGCTCAATTGAATGGCTTATTGGCCTATGTATTTTGACTAACCCTGTATATATCAATACAATTATTGATATATATTTTCTGTTCGTCGTGGGAGTGCTGTGTGCCATATTTGGTTCAATTCCATCATTGGTGGAGTTCAGAATGCTCTTTGATTGTTGGGGGGGGGGGGGGCAAATACTGTTTACTTACCATTGAAAATTACCTAGGGCCGCCTCTGATTGTACCCCACATCGAATTGCAGAGTACAAATATTTGAAATATTTGAAAAAAATAAAAATAAAACCAAAACCTGGCCTGAGAATGTAGCTAGTGGACAGATCACAGCAGCTTCTGCTTTTCCGGTCTGAATCCTTACTGTGTGTTTTGCACGCAAGCCTTATCGATGGCATCACTGCAGCTTCTTGTGGTTTAGCTGTGCCTGTGCTCATCTGATGCTTTTGCAGCACTGACCAAGGTGATAAGAGCTATTTGCTGGTCCAAACTCTCTAGATCTCTCTCTTTAACCCTGGAGACAATCATTTTAAAAATAGAGCTGGAGCTGAAAGACGGAACTCATCCGCACTCTCATAGAATCATAGAAACATAGAATCAAAGAGTTGGAAGAGACCTCATGGGCCATCCAGTCCAACCCCCTGCCAAGAAGCAGGAATATTGCATTCAAATCACCCCTGACAGATGGCCATCCAGCCCCTGTTTAAAAGCTTCCAAAGAAGGAGCCTCCACCACACTCCGGGGCAGTGAGTTCCACTGCTGAACGGCTCTCACCGTCAGGAAGTTCTTCCTCATGTACAGATGGAATCTCCTTTCTTGTAGTTTGAAGCCATTGTTCCGCGTCCTAGTCTCCAAGGAAGCAGAAAACAAGCTTGCTCCCTCCTCTCTGTGGCTTCCTCTCACATATTTATACATGGCGATCATATCTCAGCCTTCTCTTCTTCAGGCTAAACATGCCCAGCTCCTTAAGCCGCTCCTCATAGGGCTTGTTCTCCAGACCCTTGATCATTTTAGTCGCCCTCCTCTGGACACATTCCAGCTTGTCAATATCACTCTTGAATTGTGGTGCCCAGATTGAATTGTGGTGCCCGAATCCTCTCCCCAGATTCGAACCTGCAACTTGTCGGTCTTCAGTCCTGCCAGCACAGGGATTTAACCTATATCTATACACAAAGGAAGCCCTTCTTAATTCATTAGTAGCACCCAGACCTTAAGATATTTGGGTTGTTTAAGTTTTTCGGCTGCATGACCATGTTCCAGAAGCATTCTCTCCTGATGTTTCTCCCACATCTATGGCCGGTATCCTCAGAGGTTGTGAGGTCTGTTAGAAACTTGGCAAGTGGGGTCTATATATTTGTGGAATGATGTCCAGAGTGGGAGAAAGAACTCTTGTCTGTTGGAGGTAGGTGTGAACAGACAAGAGTTCTTTCTCCCACTTAGGACATTCCGCAGATATATAAACCTCATTTTCCTATTTATTTGTCGAAGGCTTTCATGGCTGGAATCACTAGGTTCTTGTGGGTTTTTTCGGGCTATATGGTCATGTTCTAGAGGCATTTCTCCTGACATTTCGCCTGCATCTATGGCAAGCATCCTCAGAGGTAGTGAGGTCTGTTGGAACTAGGAAAAAGGGTTTATATATCTGTGGAATGGCTGGGGTGGGGCAAAGAGCTCTTCTCTGCTGGAGCTAGGTGTGAATGTTTCAGCTGACCACCTTCATTAGCATTTGAAGGCCTGGCTGAGCCTGGGAAAATGTTTTGTTGAGAGGTGTTAAGATGTGCCTGGTTGTTTCCTCTCTGAGGTTTTTGCTGTTGTAATTTTAGAGTTTTTTAATACTGGCAGCCAGATTTTGTTCATTTTGTTCATTTTTGTTCACAAAACATTTTCCCAGGCTCAGCCAGGCCTTCAAATGCTAATGAAGGTGGTCAGCTGAAACCACCTAGCTCCAGCAGAGAAGAGCTCTTTGCCCCACCCCAGCCATTCCACAGATATATAAACCCTTTTTCCTAGTACCAACAGACCTCACTACCTCTGAGGATGCTTGCCATAGATGCAGGCGAAACGTCAGGAAAAATGCCTCTAGAACATGGCCATATAGCCCGAAAAAACCCACAAGAACCTACTCATTTTCCAACAGAGCTCACATCCTCTGAGGATGCCTGCCATAGATGCAGGCAAAACGTCAGGACACAATGCTTCTGGAATATGGCCATACAGCCTGAAAAACTTACGACAACCCATTGATTCCGGCCATGAAATAGTTAAGATGTTTCTTTTTAATTTTTTTGTTGGACAAAAGTCCCATCTACGTTGCCACATAATGTCGTTTGAAACTGCAATTAAATGGCATTATATGGCTCTACACATCGCTGATCATATAATGCAGTTTCAAACTACATTATAAGTAAAATGATGTATAGATAGATGTTCCTCGTGGACAAGTTAAACATGAGCCAACAATGTGATGCGGCAGCAAAGAAAAGCCAATGGGATTTTAGTCTGCATCAATAGGAGTCTAGTGTCTAGAACAAGCCCTATGAGGAGCGGCTTAAGGAGCTGGGCATGTTTAGCCTGAAGAAGAGAAGGCTGAGAGGAGATATGATAGCCATGTATAAATATGTGAGAGGAAGCCACAGGGAGGAGGGAGCAAGCTTGTTTTCTGCTTCCTTGGAGACTAGGACGCGGAACAATGGCTTCAAACTACAAGAGAGGAGATTCCACCTGAACATTAGGAAGAACTTCCTGACTGTGAGAGCCGTTCAGCAGTGGAACTCTCTGCCCCGGAGTGTGGTGGAGGCTCCTTCTTTGGAAGCTTTTAAGCAGAGGCTGGATGGCCATCTGTCAGGGGTGATTTGAATGCTATATTCCTGCTTCTTGGCAGAATGGGGTTGGACTGGATGGCCCATGAGGTCTCTTCCAACTCTTTGATTCTATGATTCTATGATTCTATGATCCAGGGACGTCATGCTCCCCATGCTCTATTCTGCCTTGGTCAGACCACAACTGGAATATTGTGTCTAATTCTGGGCACCACCACAATTGAAGGGAGATATTGACAAGCTGGAAAGTGTCCAGAGGAGGGTGGCTCAAACGATCAAGGGTCTGGAGAACAAGCCCTATGAGGAGCGGCTTAAAGAGCTGGGCATTTTTAGCCTGAAGAAGAGAAGGTTGAGAGGAGACATGATAGCCATGTATAAAAATCTTTGGAAGCTTTTAAGCAGAGGCTGGATGGCCATCTGTCAGGGGTGCTTTGAATGCAATATTCCTGCTTCTTGGCAGAATGGGGTTGGACAGGATGGCCCATGAGGTCTCTTCCAACTCTTTGATTCTATGACTAAAATGATCAGGGATTTTCTGCTGCCCTGGAGACTAGGACGCAAATAATAAACTACCATTTATTATTTATCTATTTACGGCATTTATATGCCACCCTTCTCAGCCCTAAGGGGACTCAGAGCGGCTTACAAGATATATTTTCATACAATATATTATATTATTAGGATAGTACAATATCAGTATTATATATTACTATATTGCACTATACCATTCTATTGTAATATTATTAGTAATATTACACATAATGTAAATATATAATAATTATTATAATATTATATTATCATTACTAGTATTATACTGTATTATATTATTATGTAATACATAATAATGTGCGCCAGCTGCGCCCGTACCTTGGGAAGTCTGACTTGGCCACGGTAGTCCACGCTCTAGTCACATCCCGTATAGACTACTGCAATGCTCTCTGCGTGGGGTTGCCTCTGAAGACTGCTCGGAAGCTTCAAATGGTCCAATGATTGGCAGCCAGGATGCTAACAGGAGCGGCACTCAGGGAGCACACAACTCCTCTGTTGCGCCAGCTCCACTGGCTGCCAATTTGCTACCGTGCACAATTCAAAGTGTTGGCATTGGCCTTTAAAGCCCTAAACGGTTCTGGCCCGATATACCTGTCCGAACGCATCTCCTCCTATGAACCAGTTAGGACGTTAAGATCGTCTGGGGAGGCCCTGCTCTCGGTCCCGCCGGCCTCACAAGTGCGCCTGGCGGGAACGAGAGATAGGGCCTTCTCAGCGGTGGCCCCCCGGCTGTGGAATGCTCTCCCTGCAGATATTAGATCTGGCCCGATCTACCTGTCCGAACGCATCTCCTCCTATGAACCAGTTAGGACGTTAAGATCGTCTGGGGAGGCTCTGCTCTCGGTCCCGCCGGCCTCACAAGTGCGCCTGGCGGGAACGAGAGACAGGGCCTTCTCAGCGGTGGCCCCCCGGCTGTGGAATGCTCTCCCTGCAGATATTAGATCTGGCCCGATCTACCTGTCCGAACGCATCTCTTCCTATGAACCAGTTAGGACGTTAAGATCGTCTGGGGAGGCCCTGCTCTCGGTCCTGCCGGCCTCACAAGTGCGCCTGGCGGGAACGAGAGATAGGGCCTTCTCAGCGGTGGCCCCCCGGCTGTGGAATGCTCTCCCTGCAGATATTAGATCTGGCCCGATCTACCTGTCCGAACGCATCTCTTTCCTATGAACCAGTTAGGACGTTAAGATCGTCTGGGGAGGCCCTGCTCTCGGTCCCGCCGGCCTCACAAGTGCGCCTGGCGGGAACGAGAGATAGGGCCTTCTCAGCGGTGGCCCCCCGGCTGTGGAATGCTCTCCCTGCAGATATTAGATCTGGCCCGATCTACCTGTCCGAACGCATCTCTTTCCTATGAACCAGTTAGGACGTTAAGATCGTCTGGGGAGGCCCTGCTCTCGGTCCCGCCGGCCTCACAAGTGCGCCTGGCGGGAACGAGAGATAGGGCCTTCTCAGCGGTGGCCCCCCGGCTGTGGAATGCTCTCCCTGCAGATATTAGATCTGGCCCGATCTACCTGTCCGAACGCATCTCTTTCCTATGAACCAGTTAGGACGTTAAGATCGTCTGGGGAGGCCCTGCTCTCGGTCCCGCCGGCCTCACAAGTGCGCCTGGCGGGAACGAGAGAGAGGGCCTTCTCAGCGGTGGCCCCCCGGCTGTGGAATGCTCTCCCTGCAGATATTAGATCTGGCCCGATCTACCTGTCCGAACGCATCTCTTTCCTATGAACCAGTTAGGACGTTAAGATCGTCTGGGGAGGCCCTGCTCTCGGTCCTGCCGGCCTCACAAGTGCGCCTGGCAGGAACGAGAGATAGGGCCTTCTCAGCGGTGGCCCCCCGGCTGTGGAATGCTCTCCCTGCAGATATTAGATCGGCCCCCTCCTTGCTGGTATTCCGGAGGAAATTGAAGACCTGGATGTTCGAACAGGCATTTGGCTAAGCAGTGTGACTGATTGATTATTGGAACACGGAATAATGGATAACGAGATTGGATACTGATTCTAGTGATGAGACCTGATGGATTTGCTATACTGATGTAAATTTGTATTGATGCTATGTTTATTGCTTGTGATGCTATTGTTTTAAAGGCCTACTGTTTGTACTATGTATACTGTTGAATTGTTGTGAACCGCTCCGAGTCGCCTAAGGGCTGAGAGGAACGGTATACAAATGAAGTAAATAAATAAATTATAAATATTATATGTATATACAATATACTATAAATATACAAGAAAGGAGATTCCATCTGAACATGAGGAAGAACTTCCTGACTGTGAGAGCTGTTCAGCAGTGGAACTCTCTGCCCCGGAGTGTGGTGGAGGCTCCTTCTTTGGAAGCTTTGAAACAGAGGCTGGATGGCCATCTGTCAGGGGTGATTTGAATGCAATATTCCTGCTTCTTGGCAGAATGGGGTTGGACTGGATGGCCCATGAGGTCTCTTCCAACTCTGATTCTATGACACTTCTGCCTGTTTTTCAGATGCTTTGCAGGCGCCTGAACTTTGTTATGTCTTGGATGGCATTCTCTTTGTCTACGGCATCGTCCTTACATGCTTGTACTGCAGACTGAAGGTGAGTCCTTTTCAATCTCTTCTTTCTCTTTTACACTACGTTTTGGTTGAATTGGCACTGCCATATAATGCAGTTTGAACTCCACTTATATGGGTCTACACATGGACCATACTTACTTTACTTACTTAGGCGATCCCTTGTTGGCCGAGTAGGATAGTCTTCCAGGATCAGAATTCTTGTGAGTCTGTAGGTGACTGTGGAGCCCTATTCTTGATCTGCATCTTCTCCTGCAGAGAGGGCATTGGTTTCCAGGTGGAAGGCGGTCTCGGTCGGGGTTGGCTTGACATGTCTTCCTCTCTCTTTCGCCCTCCATTCGTGCCTCTTCAAATTCTGCAGCACTGCTGGTCACAGCTGACTGCCAACTGGAGCACTCAAGAGCCAGGGCTTTCCAGGCCCTCAGTGTCTATGCCAGAGTTTGTTCTCAGTGTCTATGCCAGAGTTTTTAAGGTTGGCTTTGAACCCATCTTTCAATCGCTTTTCCTGTCCACCAACGTTCCGTTTTCCGCTCTTGAGTTCGGAGTAGAGCAACTGCTTTGGGAGACGGTGGTCAGACATCCGGACAACATGGATGGTCCAGCGGAGTTGATGGCGGAGGACCATCACTTCAATGCTGGTGGTCTTTGCTTCTTCCAGCACGCTGACGTTTGTTTGCCTGTCTTCCCAAGAAATTTGCAGGATTTTCCGGAGACAGTGCTGATGGAATCGTTCCATATAGTTGACCATATAACGCAGTTGAAACTGTGTCGCTATAAGAAGGTTCTCCATTGAGCATATGGCAGGGCTCAGACTGCATTGTAGTAAGTACTCTGTGGTTTGCTCTTCTCCACACTCACATGTCGTGGAGTCCACTTTGTGGCCCCATTTCTTAAGCCTGCCACTTTTGGACTCTCGCTTGCTGAGGTGTTCCAGCTAGTGTCTCTGTAGATCTTAGAAAACTATTTCTTGATTTAAGTCGTTGACGTGCTGGCTCATACCCAAACAAGGGATGAGCTGGAGATGTCACTGCCTTGGTCCTTTCACTATTGGCTGCTTCTCTCTGCCCAGTTTTCTGTGTGCCCAGGAGGAAGTCTCTCATTTGGTATCAGCCATGGCTTCAGGTTCTGGCTTTGAGCCTACTGATGGGGAGATATTGGAAATATAGATATGAGGAGTATTTTTAAAGTAAGGTCTGTTTGAACATAAGTACACAACGAAAGTTTATTTCCAAAAAGTAAATTTATTTTCAGAAAGTACATACTTCACTCTATTTTTTGACATAGTAAAACTTATCAAAGTTGAGGTAGATATCTGGACTATTATGAAAGAGAGGTACCTACCTATTCCTTCACCCTTTTCCTCCCCCTTTCTCTCGTTTCTTCCTTCTCTACCTCTTTCTTTCTTTCCTTCTTTCACTACTTGGTTTCATCCTTTTGTTGTTTTGCCGTTTTGTGAGTGTGTTGTTGTGTTGTTTTTCATTTTGAGTAGATATGTTTGTACCTTGTGGGTTGTGTTATGGGCATGGGAATTTTGGTTAAGTTTCGTTGGGGTTTTTTTGAGTTTTGTTGTTTTGCCGTTTTGTGAGTGTGTTGTTGTGTTGTTTTTCATTTTGAGTAGATATGTTTGTACCTTGTGGGTTGTGTTATGGGCATGGGAATTTTGGTTAAGTTTCGTTGGGGTTTTTTTGAGTTTTGTTGTTTTGCCGTTTTGTGAGTGTGTTGTTGTGTTGTTTTTCATTTTGAGTAGATATGTTTGTACCTTGTGGGTTGTGTTATGGGCATGGGAATTTTGGTTAAGTTTCGTTGGGGTTTTTTTGAGTTTTGTTGTTTTGCCGTTTTGTGAGTGTGTTGTTGTGTTGTTTTTCATTTTGAGTAGATATGTTTGTACCTTGTGGGTTGTGTTATGGGCATGGGAATTTTGGTTAAGTTTCGTTGGGGTTTTTTTGAGTTTTGTTGTTTTGCCGTTTTGTGAGTGTGTTGTTGTGTTGTTTTTCATTTTGAGTAGATATGTTTGTACCTTGTGGGTTGTGTTACGGGCATGGGAATTTTGGTTAAGTTTCGTTGGGGGTGTTTTGAGTTTTGTTGTTTTGCCGTTTTGTGAGTGTGTTGTTGTGTTGTTTTTCATTTTGAGTAGATATGTTTGTACCTTGTGGGTTGTGTTATGGGCATGGGAATTTTGGTTAAGTTTCGTTGGGGTTTTTTTGAGTTTTATTGTTTTGCCGTTTTGTGAGTGTGTTGTGTTGTTTTTCATTTTGAGTAGATATGTTTGTACCTTGTGGGTTGTGTTATGAGCATGGGAATTTTGGTTAAGTTTCGTTGGGGGTGTTTTGAGTTTTGTTGTTTTGCCGTTTTGTGAGTGTGTTGTGTTGTTTTTCATTTTGAGTAGATATGTTTGTACCTTGTGGATTGTGTTATGGGCATGGGAATTTTGGTTAAGTTTCGTTGGGGGGTTGTGGAGTTTTGCTGTCCTGTTGAACCAACCTAACAGATTTATATATATAGATGTCTTGAAAAAGTAGTATCTTTTGGGTAGTGCTGCGACTTGCAGCATGTGAATGGCAAGCTGTGCTTGAGTTCATCCCTAGCCTGGAATGGATCAATAATTTGTCTGTTTTATTACCTCTTCAGATCCAGTATCGAAAGAAAATGCAAATTCTTTCTACTTCTGAGGTATGTTATGAAGGAGTTCATGTCACCGCTGTAATATCGAGAGTCAAGAGTTCAGATGGGACTAAGGCAGGCATGGGCAAACGTTGACCCTCCGGCTGTTTTGGACTTCAACTTCCACAATTCCTAACAGCCAGTCGAAGTTTCTCCATGCCTGCACTAAGGCCACATCTACATCATCTTTGAGAGTTCTTGGAGAATGGGAGAAGTTCCACAGATTGGAGGAGGGCCAATGTGGTCCCAATCTTCAAGAAGGGAAAAAAGGATGACCCAAACAACTACCATCTGGTCAGCCTCACGTCGATACCGGGCAAGATTTTGGAAAAGATTGTTAAGAAAGCGGTCTGCAAACACTTAGAAACAAATGCAGTCATTGCTAATAGTCAACATGGATTTATCAAAAACAAGTCATGCCAGACTCATCTGATCTCTTTCTTCGATAGAGTTACAAGCTGGGTAGATGCGGGGAATGATGCCGTGGATGGAGCGTACCTGGATTTCAGGAAGGCCTTCGACAAGGTCCCCCATGACCTTCTGGCAAGGACACTAGTCCAATGTGGGCTAGGCAAAACTACGGTGAGGTGGATCTGTAATTGGTTAAGTGGACGAACACAGAGAGTGCTCACTAATGCTTCCTCTTCATCTTGGAAAGAAGTGACAAGTGGAGTGCCACAAGCAGGGTTCCGTCCTGGGCCCGGTCCTGTTCAACATCTTTATTAATGACTTAGATGAAGGGCTAGAAGGCAGGATCATCAAGTTTGCAGACGACACCAAATTGGGAGGGAGAGCCAATAGTCCAGAGGACAGGAGCAGAATTCAAAACGATCTTGACAGATTAGAGGGATGGGCCAAAACTAACAAAATGAAGTTCAACAGTGACAAATGCAAGATACTCCACTTTGGCAGAAAAAATGAAATGCAAAGATACAGAATGGGGGACGCCTGGCTCGAGAGCAGTACGTGTGAAAAAGATCTTGGAGTCCTCGTGGCGAACAAGTTAAACATGAGCCAACAATGTGATGTGGCGGCAAAAAAAGCCAATGGGATTTTGGCCTGCATCAATAGGAGCATAGTGTCTAGATCTAAGGAAGTAATGCTACCCCTCTATTCTGCTTTAGTTAGACCACATCTGGAATACTGTGTCCAATTCTGGGCACCACAATTCAAGAGAGATACTGACAAGCTGGAATGTGTCCAGAGGAGGGCGACTAAAATGATCAAGGGTCTGGAGAACAAGCCCTATGAGGAGCGGCTTAGGGAACTGGGCATGTTTAGCCTGAAGAAGAGAAGGCTGAGAGGAGATATGATAGCCATGTATAAATATGTGAGAGGAAGCCACAGGGAGGAGGGAGCAAGCTTGTTTTCTGCTTCCTTGGAGACTAGGACAAGGAACAATGGCTTCAAACTACAAGAGAGGAGATTCCATCTGAACATTAGGAAGAACTTCCTGACTGTGAGAGCCGTTCAGCAGTGGAACTCTCTGCCCCGGAGTGTGGTGGAGGCTCCTTCTTTGGAAGCTTTTAAGCAGAGGCTGGATGGCCATCTGTCAGGGGTGATTTGAATGCAATATTCCTGCTTCTTGGCAGGGGGTTGGACTGGATGGCCCATGAGGTCTCTTCCAACTCTTTGATTCTATGATTCTATGATTTGTATTATATCTTCCCCTGTATTTTAAAGGCTCAATAGTTTTTTTGTTTTTAAAATCACATCAGTGGTTTGGGACGTGAGAAAAACATACAAGGGATTCTTGTTTAGGAATTTTTGTTTAGGAAGGCCAATAACTCTCATTTTAGTTACAACTTAGTGGGCCGGATATTGTTAGACTACAGCTCCCAACATTGATTCTCTCTTTGGGAAAAAATAATGGTTCTCTTTGTATTGTTAAAGGCTTTCATGGCTGGAATCACTGGGTTGCTGTAGGTTTTTCTAGAAGCATTATCTCCTGACGTTTCGCCTGCATCTACGACAGCATTTCTCAACCTGGGGGTAAGGACCCCTGGAAGGGTCACGAGGAGGGTGTCAGGGGGGTCGCCAAAGACCATCAGAAAACACAGTATTTTCTGTTGGTTATGGGGTTTTTGTGTGGGAAGTTTGGCCCAATTCTGTCGTTGGGGGGGGGGGGGCTTAGAATACTCTTTGATTGTAGGTGAACTATAAATCCCAGCAACCACAACTCCCAAATGTCAAGGTATGTTTCCCCCCAAACTTCACCAGTGTTTACATTTGGGCATAATGAGTATTCGTGCCAAGTCTAGTCCAGATCCATCATTATTTGAATCCACGGTGTTCTGTGGATGTCAGTGAACTACAACTCCCAAACTCAAGGTCAGTGCCCACCAAACCCTTCCAGTATTTTTTGTTGGTCATAGGAGTTCTATGTGGCAAGTTTGGTTCAATTTCATCGTTGGTGGAGTTCAGGATGCTCTTTGATTGTAGGTGAACTATAAATCCCAGCAACCACAGCTCCCAAATGTCAAAGTCTCTTTTCCCCCAAACTCCACCAGTGTCCATATTTGGGCATACTGAGTATTTGTGCCAAGTCTGGCCCAGATCCATCATTATTTGGGTCCACAGTGCTCTCTTGGAAGTCGGTGAACTACAACTCCCAAACTCAAGGTCAACGCCCACCAAACCCTTCCAGTGTTTTCTGTCGGTCATGGAAGTTCTGCGTGCCATGTTTGTTTCCATTCCATCATTGGTGGAGTTCAGAATGCTCTTTGATTGCAGGTGAACTATAAATCCCAGCAACTACAACTCCCAAATGACAAAATCAACCCACCCACCAGTATTCAAATTTGGGCATATCGGGTATTTCTGCCAAATTTGGTCCAATGAATGAAAATACATCCTGCATATCTGATATTTACATTATGATTCATAACAGTAGCAAAATGACAGTTGTGAAGTAGCAACAAAAATAATGTTATGGTTGGGGGTCACCACAACAGGAGGAACTGTATTAAGGGGTCGCAGCATTAGGAAGGTTGAGAACCATTGATCTACGGCAAGACCTCACAACCTCTGAGGATGCTTGACATAGATGTAGGAGAAACGTCAGGAGAGAATGCTTCTAGAGCATAGCCATATAGCCTGAAAAACTTACAACAACCCAAAGGTGGTCATTCTTCTTGAGATAAATATTTCAGTTTGTGACTTCTTGTTTCTTTTGTTTTTCTTCCAAAACTCACTTCTTTTCTCTTTTCGTTTCCAGAAAACGGAAGGCATCTACACGGTGAGTGCCTCCCTTTCTCCCCTTATGAAGAAGGCTTGGCTGAAGCTTCAGGCAACCCTTGGCAATCAAAAGCTTGATTTGGTGCATTAATAATAATAATAATAATAATCTTTATTTATACCTCGACACCATGTCTCCAAAGGGGACCCGGGGCAGCTTATATGAGGCCACGCCCATCAATACAGAAACACAATATAACACAAAAACACAACTGAAAATCAGAAAATAAAATAACATAAAATACAAAAATACAAAATGTAAATATATAGAGTTACAAGCTGGATAGATGCGGGGAATGCCGAGGATGTAGCGTACCTGGATTTCAGGAAGGCCTTTGACAAGTTCCCCCATGACCTTCTGGCAAAGAAACCAGTCCAATGTGGGCGAGGCAAAACTACGGTGAGGTGGATCTGGAATTGGTTAAATGGACGAACACAGAGGGTGCTCACCAATGCTTCCTCTTCACCATGGAAAGAAGTGACAAGTGGAGTGCCGCAGGGTTCCGTCCTGGGCCCGGTCCTGTTCAACATCTTTATTAATGACTTAGATGAAGGGCTAGAAGGCAGGATCATCAAGTTTGCAGATGACACCAAATTGGGAGGGAGAGCCAATAGTCCAGAGGACAGGAGCAGAATTCAAAACGATCTTGACAGATTAGAGAGATGGGCCAAAACTAACAAAATGAAGTTCAACAGGGACAAATGCAAGATACTCCACTTTGGCAGAAAAAACGAAATGCAAAGATACAAAATGGGGGATGCCTGGCTTGAGAGCAGTACGTGTGAAAAACATCTTGGAGTCCTCGTGGACAACAGGTTAAACATGAGCCAACAATGTGATGTAGCGGCAAAGAAAGCCAATGGGATTTTGGCCTGCATCAATAGGAGCATAGTGTCTAGATCTAAGGAAGTAATGCTACCCCTCTATTCCACTTTGGTTAGACCACACCTGGAATATTGTGTCCAATTCTGGGCACCACAATTCAAGAGAGATATTGACAAGCTGGAATGTTTTCAGAGAAGAGCGAATAAAATGATCAAGGGTCTGGAGAACAAGCCCTATGAGGAGCGGCTTAAGGAGCTGGGCATGTTTAGCCTGAAGAAGAGAAGGCTGAGAGGAGATATGATAGCCATGTATAAATATGTGAGAGGAAGCCACAGGGAGGAGGGAGCAAGCTTGTTTTCTGCTTCCTTGGAGACTAGGACACGGAGCAATGGCTTCAAACTAAAAGAAAGGAGATTCCATCTGAACGTGAGGAAGAACTTCCTGACTGTGAGAGCCGTTCAGCAGTGGAACTCTCTGCCCCGGAGTGTGGTGGAGGCTCCTTCTTTGGAAGCTTGTAAACAGAGGCTGGATGGCCATCTGTCGGGGGTGATTTGAATGCAATATTCCTGCTTCTTGGCAGAATGGGGTTGGACTGGATGGCCCATGAGGTCTCTTCCAACTCTTTGATTCTATGATTCTATGATTCTATGACTCTTTCTGCGCATGTGTGGAAAGGTTGATATTATGCTATAAATACTGAAGCAATTCAGACCTCCAACGTGTCAGGCCCTTGTTCGCTGAACACCCTATACTCTGCAGAGATAGAAATTAACGCCTGGAAATCAGACATGCTGTCTCTCCATCTTCTTGCTTCTCCAAAAGCACTCTAATGAATCTCGGCTAACGTATATTCCGCAACAACAGCACAACAATATAAAATCAAAATATTAAACCACTAATAATGAACTCAATGGGCATTCTGAAATGTCAAAACCCCAACCATCTATTTGATTAATTTAAACATTCCCAAATCAGGGGATGACTAAAAAGCTAAATTTTTCTGGAAATTCACACAATATTTGTCGAGAAGTCCAGGCATTATCAGGGACTTTTTTGGACCCATTTACATTGCCATATGATGCAGTTTCAAACTGCATTCTGTGGCAGTGTAGATGGGATCTGGAACATTTTTAAAGCTACTGGTCAAATGGGATTCTTATGTTACTGGAATGTGGTTGCTAAATGCATTGTCAAGGGTATATAAGCCCAACGTTCGGTCCAATCGGTGCGGGCAGTTTGGTTCTGGCATACTGTGTGTTATGCTGCCTGTCCGCCTTCCTATTGCGCAATATGAATAAACTGTGTCTTGCCCTAACTTGTTTGGACTCTGTTTCGTGATCCAAAACGGCCCAGCACGGACCCGAATGGTAAGATTTGGGAACATCAGCAAGTGTCCCTTACAGGATAATTACACAAATGTCCAGCCACTTCCAGAATGGATAGAGAGTTTCATCTATGCTGATGATCGTGTCATCACCACCCAAGTAGGGAGCCTTGAAATGGTTGAAGCTCTCCAAAGCTTTAGGTGCTCTTACTGCCTATTACAAGGAAAACCAGCTGATTCATAATCCATTTAAAATACAGACATGTGATTTTCATCTTAAGAACAGACAAGCCAACAGACAATCTCCAAGAGAGGACATTCCATCTGAACATAAGGAAGAACTTCCTGACTGTGAGAGCCGTTCAGGAGTGGAACTCTCTGCCCCGGAGTGTGGTGGAGGCTCCTTCTTTGGAAGCTTTTAAACAGAGGCTGGATGGCCATCTGTCAGGGGTGATTTGAATGCAATATTCCTGCTTCTTGGCAGGGGGTTGGACTGGATGGCCCATGAGGTCTCTTCCAACTCTTTGATTCTATGATTCTATAAGCATCTCGAGCTCTGAGGATGACCTGGGAAGGAATCCCACTGGAGCATTGCGGCACACCCAAATACCTGGGCGTTACCCTGGACTGTGCTCTGATTTACAAGAAGCACTGCTTGACTATTAAGCAAAAGTGGGTGCTAAAAATAATATCATATGAAAGCTGACTGGAACAACCTGGGGGTCACAACCAGACACAGTGAAGGCATCTGCCCTCGTGCTTTGCTATCTGCTGCTGAATACGAATGCTCAATGTGGAATACATCTCACCACGTTCAAACAGTGGATGTGGCTCCTAATGAGACATGCTGCATTATCACAGGATGTCTATGTCCAACACCACTGGGGGATTATACTGAATTATACTGTTTAGCTGATATTGCACCATCTGATATCCATCATGAAGTAGCAGCCGGCAATAAAAGGACCAAGGTATGGACATCTCCAGCCCATTCCCTGTTCGGATATCAGCTTGCAAATGACTTTAATCAAGAAAGAGCTCCCTAAGATCTACAGAGACATTCTCAGGAACATCTCAGCAAGCGAGAGTCCAAAAGTGGCAGGTGAAAACTCGGAACCTCAATCAGTGGTTGAAAAAGGATGAAAAACTCCCTCCTGGGCTCACAGAAGAGTGGATTACTTGGAAGGTGCTTAAAAGACTGCGTTCTGACACCACGAGGTTCAGAGCTAACCTTAAGAAATGGAGTTACAAACTGGAGTCCATGACATGTGAATGCAAAGAAGAGCAAACCACAGACCACCTATACAGTGTTTCTCAACCTGGGGGTCAGGACCCTTGAGGGGGTCACGAGGGGGTATCAGAGGGGTCACCAAAGACCATCAGAAAACACAGTAGGAGTTTTGAGTAGGAAGTTTGGCCCAATTCTATCGTTGGTGGGGTTCAGAATGCTCTTTGATTGCAGGTGAACTATAAATCCCAGCAACTATAACTCCCAAATGTCAAGGTCTATTTTCCCCATATTCGACCAGTATTCAAATTTGGGCATATTGAGCATTCATTACAAGTTTGGTCCAGATCCATCATTGTTTGGGTCTACAATGCTCTCTGGATGTTGGTGAATTACAACTCCAAAACTCAAGGTCAATGCCCTCCAGACCCTGGAGTTGTATAGTTCACCTACAATCACAGAGCATTCTGAACACTACCAATCATAGAATTGGGCCAAACCTCCCACACAGAACTCCCATGACCACTAGAGTGGGCCACAGCAATGCATGGCAGGGGGCGGCTAGTTATTATTAATAATATTATCTTTTGTTTTCTTTTCCATAGGGCCTTGCTGCTCACGACCAGGAAACCTATACAACCCTTGAGCTCCCAGACCTGCAAAAGGAGCCCTCCAGAAAAGAGCCCTTGATGGCATAGATGGAGGTGTTTCAGAAACATCTTTGCCCCAGATCCTGAAATTTCATTATATGTTCATGCTATGTTTTAAACTCCATCCTTTCATGCTTCTGCATCGAAGACTCCACTTAACTGACCCCACATTCACTGAGCATATTTATGGTGGTGTGGATATTGTCCATAGTAGTAGCTCTCCTTGCCAGCTCTTAGTAAATGTGCTGGTACGGCTGTACCAGGAGCTCCCACTTTATTTGCTTTGTATTAAATGTTTGCTTGTAGTCAGGGATTCTGCAGGACGGTGGCTTCCTTTGGTTGCAGTCGTAGGGCAAGTCACCTGTCCATCATCGTTAAGTTTGGTTCCGCCCCTTGCTCAGGGCAATTGGGAAGGGAAGGGAGCCATTTTCAGTCAGTCTCAGCAAGGAAAGCTAATGTACAGGACGTGTGCAAGCTTCCCCTGTACAAAAGCTTCAACCCTTAAGACTTTCCGGGGGAAAACAGTATTAAGAGCATCAAGACCTTCCGGGGGAGAACAGTCTTAAGAGTCTCTAAAGATTTTCAGGGAAACAGCCCTAAAGACCAAAGAACTCCAGCTGGAGAACATCTAAGCCTTTACTGGTAGGTCCACTCGGTGCTTCGAGATGCAGTTCGACCCGGTAGCGGAGCCCAAAACAGTAAGAATTAGATTACAGTCAGCCTGGGAGAAGTTAAAAAGGGGATTTTCCTTTAAAGTAAAGAAGTTATTGAAGACAGTTACCTGTCCTTCGTGGGCAAGTTTAGAAAGCCACCAGTTGCATAAAGCCTGGAATCATTTGTTTAACTTTACTGAAGACAAGAGAAGTTTCTGTTTGATTGTTCATTAATAAAGGACTTTGTTATACTTCACAAGCTATCTAAAGATCATTTGTGGTGGAAAACCTCTGAGAACTTCTCCTTGGGCCCCCTGGCTTCCCGCTGGGTAAAGGTTGCATGTCCTGTTCTAAAGGAAATTCTTTACAGGCCCAGCGCACGACAGAACACTAAACCTGCCCAATAATGAACAAAGTGTACTTACCAAACTCAGCAGTGGTTTTGGATCATTTTCCTTGATATTTTGCTTCTTCTATACCTGAAAAGGAGCACACTCTTTTACTCCATTTGCACAATAATATTTGCTTTGTCAGATTTCAAATAAGATATAACGAACACAGCGAGTAGAGAGAAGATTTTAAATTAAATGTATATATTGGGAAATATATAAAAATAATCCCAAGGCTGCTCATAGAATCATAGAATCAAAGAGTTGGAAGAGACCTCATGGGCCATCCAGTCCAACCCCCTGCCAAGAAGCAGGTATATTGCATTCAAATCACCCCTGACAGATGGCCATCCAGCCTCTGCTCCTTCAAACTATAACGATGACACCTCCACAACAGACCAGCTCACCAAAATATAGAGGGAGTATGGTTGCTGAACCAACTGTCTATTTAAAAGTTAGGAACTGGGAACCACTGGAACTGAGAGACTTAGATTGATTCTTCGAAAGACTTCCACTGCCACCATATTAATAAATAAACAGGCTGAGTTTACTATTGAGATGTTGTTCAGTAACACACTCTGTGTCATGATAGTTTTCTTAGAGACTGCTGAAAGCTGACTTGAATAGCACTTTGACCACAAAGGTATTCACACTGAGGCTGGTATAAGTTGATAAAAAATAACAAGAACATTTATTGAACAGGCTTGAAATATTCAGGTACAAATGCTTAATGGTTTCAATAAAATACTGGCATAAAAGGTTGCAGCTAAACATAAAAAAACCAAGATTATGGCAACAGGAATTATTGATAACTGGGAAATAGAGGGAGATAACGTGGAGGCCATGGCAGTCTTTGTATATATGTTGTTGTTGTCAGCGGCCTTGGCCTTTGTAAGCCACATTGAGTCCTTCGGGAGATTTTGAGGGGTATAAATAAAGATAATAATAATAATAATAATAATAATAATAATAATAATAATTTCTAGGTGCAAAGATGACTGCAGACGCAGACTGCAGCCAGGAAATCAGGAGACACTTCTTGGGAGGAAAGCAATGACCAATCTCGATAAAATATTGAAGAGTAGAGACATCACACTGGCAACGAAGATCCTCATAATGAAAGCAATGGTATTCCCTGTAGTAACCTATGGATGTGAGAGCTGGACCATAAGGAAGACTGAGCGAAGGAAGAGAGATGCTTTTGAATTGTGGTGCTGGAGGAAAGTGCTGAAAGTGCCTTGGACCGTGAGAAGATCCAACCAGTCCATACTTCAGGAAAGAAAACCCAACTGCTCATTGGAGGGAAGAATAGTAGAGGCCAAGATGAAGTACTTTGGCCACATCATGAGAAGAAAGGAAAGCTTAGAGAAGACAATGTTGTTGGGGAAAATGGAAGGAAAAAGGAAGAGGGGCCGACCAAGGGCAAGGTGGATGGATGGCATCCTAGAAGTGAGTGGATTGACCTTGAAGGAGCTGGGGGTGGTGATGGCTGACAGGGAGCTCTGGCGTGGACTGCTCCATGCGGTCACGAAGAGTCAGAAACGACTGAACGAATTAACAACAACAAAAGGTGTTTGGGGTCCCATCTACACAGCCCTATAATGCAGTTTGAAACCCCAATATATGTTCAGTGTAGACTCATATAAGGTAGTTAAACACCATTCTTTGATAGAAAACCCAAGTGCTCTTCCAGCAGTCACCAGCCAACCCCTCTCCAATGCCAGAAGTACAGCTTAATGGAGTAACATTAGAAAATGTTGACCATTTCCACTCCCTTGGCAGCCCACCTCTCCACCAAAGTCAACATTGACACTGAAATACAACACTGCCTGAGCTCTGCGAGTGCAGCGTTTTTCAGAATGAAGCAGAGAGTGTTTGAGAACCGGGACATCCGTAGGGAGACCAAGGTGCTTGATTATAAAGCTATTGTCCCCCTGTTTTAGAGCAGGGGTTTAGGGGTCTTTGCCAGGAGGCAGAGACCAATCAGACTCCTTAAAGAGTTCGTTACCCTGGCTAGACAGAGAAAAGCACCCAATCCCTGATTTTTCCCAATAAAAGATCTCACCAAGTGGAAGGAAGTGCCAGCGGTTTATTAGCGATTCAGCTGAAAAGGATGCAGAGCAGCAATCATTCGCCAAGCAGAGCATGTGGTTATAGAAGTAAAGGCAATTTTTATAGAAAATACAGAGTTCTTTCAAAATTCCCGCTCACCCCTCCTACCCAGCTCGAAAGGGATTGGCTGACACGCCATCCCCCATGCATCGGGGCCAATCACAGGGCTTTTGTGGGGCGCCACAGCCTATCAGGAGGCTCCTGCTGCCTCGACGCTCCAGCGAATCAGAAGGGAGGGAGGCGGGATGAAGGGAGACAATGCATTCTGGAGTGGATTATGGAGTTTAAACGTCCTTAGGCTTATCGAGTCCGGGGATCGGCCTTCCAGAGAAGCCACTTTATTGTCCTGAGATGGGTCTGTGATAAGCATTGATGGCTTAATCCGAGTTTTGTCTTACAATCAGATAGGGCACAAAGGGGAAACTTTTGTGAATGTCCTTAGTGGAAAGATTTGAAAGAAAAATGGCTTGGAGGAAAAGAGGACTTTCCTAAGGTCATATTCCCCCCATTGTTATATGATTAAAATGTCTGGCAAACGGAAATCCTAATGGTGGCCCAACTCCGAAGTCAAAAGGATTTCCTTTACTCTTGTCCATGCAAAGAATGTCCAAAGATAAGGGTCTTTTCATGATTGCTGATTGCTTTTCCAGAGGCAGGGATTGTAGATTTCCCCAAAGGAGAGGGGAGGGGGGCAAAAGGCTCAGGGCAAGGTCAAATACATTTATTTAATTATTATTTACTTTATTTGTATACCGCTGTTCTCAGCCCTTAGGCGACTCACAGCGGTTAACAACAGAACAGCAAAACTTCAATGCTACAATAACACGGTATAAAAACAGTTAACATCATAACACATTATACAATAATATACAGTTAACAACAATAGCCATTCACTAGCGTCTCATCACTAAAAACATGATCCAGATCCGTCATTCATTGTTCCATTCCTATGTTCATTACACTCATTGCACTGACTATTCGAACGCCTGCTCAAACAACCAGGTCTTCACTTTTTTGCAGAATACCATTAATGATGGAGCTAGTCTAATATCCATAGGAAGGGCGTTCCACAGCCGAGGGGCCACCACCGAGAAGGCCCTATCTCTCGTCCCCGCCAGCCGTGCCTGTGAGGCAGGCGGGATCGAGAGCAGGGCCTCCCCGGAAGATCTCAAAGTCCTGGTGGGTTCATAGGCAGAGATGCGGTCGGATAGGTAGCTTGGGCCGGAACCGTTTAGGGCTTTAAAGGTCAACGCCAGCACTTTGAATTGGGCCCGGTAGCAAATCGGTAGCCAGTGGAATTGGCGCAACAGGGGGGTTGTATGCTCCCTGCGCTCCGCTCCTGTTAGAATCATGGCTGCCGAACGTTGGACTAGTTGAAGCTTCTGAGCAGTCTTCAAAGGCAACCCCACGTAGAGAGCGTTGCAGTAGTCTAAACGGGATGTAACCAGAGCGTGGACTACTGTGGCCAAGTCAGACTTCCCAAGGTACGGGCGCATACACGAAGGGAAATATAGAAATACAGGAGAAAATATGAAACAATAGAAATCATAACACAGAGAGTAAACCCAGCTACCTTCCCTCAGTGTCCATAGTTCATATTATCCATAGGAAGGTCCATAAAGGGAAATATATCCACGAGGGGGAAAGAGAGTCCCTTGTTTGTGAGATGGGGGACCATCATGTAGCATGATTTTCATGTAGCATGATTTTCAGTAATAAATTGGTTACTTTCTGCTGTAAACATATGAAAATAGAGCATAAAGCCTTGATTAAATGATACACACCAAACTAACCCTTATTATCCAGCCTGGTGTCCTTGCCCTTGGCAAAACTATAAGTTACTATCTCTTATGGGGGGGGGGTCATGTTCGACTACACTGCCATACAGCAATTCAATTCAGTTGGATGTACATCGCTGTAAACAAGCACAGGCATCAGCTCTACGTAGCGAGTATCTCTGCTTTCCATCATGAGTTCTAAGGACCTGGTGCTAAAATAAACCTGAGCTGTGAAACCAAGGGAAGTGAGTCACTCTGAGTCGTTCCTTTGACTTTGGTGGTGTCTCCTCCGCAATGCATTTCTGTCCGTGTTCCTTATCACAAATAATGTAAAGGAAGCATGTAAACAGACTCGATTGTGGGGAACTTTCCATCAGATAAATTCATGCTGCTCTTCCCTTCTGTCTTAATGTTCTTGCCTTCAAGAATGGTGTACGAACATGATTAAATAGTATTAATACTTTCCTACCCGGTTGCAGTTTATTTAGATGTCTGTCCAGGAAGCCTTTACGTTGACCACAAATCCAAACCCAAGCTCCGAGAATAATCTCATAAAATAATTGGTATTTATTTTATTTATCGTGTCAGGAGCAACCAGACATTTATATTACATTTTTAAACAAAACAAACAGAAAAACACAAACTTTGCACACTTGGTGGTTGATTAAATGTCTTTTGACCAGTATCTGGCCACTTGGAGTGCCTCTGGTGTTGCCGCAAGGAGGTCCTCCATTGTGCATGTGGCAGGGCTCAGGTTGCATCGCAGCAGGTGGTCTGTAGTTTGGTCTTCTCCACACTCGCATGTCGTGGATTCCACTTTGTGGCCCCATTTCTAAAGGTTGGCTCTGCATCTCGTGGTGCCAGAGCGCAGTCTGTTCAGCGCCTTCCAAGTCGCCCAGTCCTCTGTGTGCCCAGGAGGGAGTTTCTCATTTGGTATCAGCCATTGGTTGAGGTGCTGGGTTTGAGCCTGCCACTTTTGGACTCTTGCTTGCTGAGGTGTTCCAGCGAGTGTCTCTGTAGATCTTAGAAAACTATTTCTAGATTTAAGTCTTGACGTGCTGGCTGATACCCAAACAGGGGATGAGCTGGGGATGTCTCTGCCTTGGTCCTTTCACTATTGGCAGATGTCAGGTGGTGCAATACCGGCTAAGCAGTGTAATTTCTCCAGTGGTGTAGGGCGCAGACACCCCGTGATAATGCGGCATGTCTCATTAAGAGCCACATCCACTGTTTTAGTGTGGTGAGATGTGTTCCACACTGGGCATGCGTACTCAGCAGCAGAGTAGCAGAGCGCAAGGGCAGATGTCTTCACTGTATCTGGTTGTGATCCCCACGTTGTGCCCGTCAGCTCTCGTATGATATTGTTTCTAGCACCCACTTTTTGCTTGATGTTCAGGCAGTGCTTCTTGTAGGTAAGAGCACGGTCCAGAGTGACTCCCAGGTATTTGAGTGCTCTGCAGTGCTCCAGTGGGATTCCTTCCCGGGTAATCCTCAGAGCTCGGGATGCTTGTCTGTTCTTGAGATGAAAGGCACATGTCTGTGATTTGGATGGGTTGGAGACCAGCTGGTTTTCCCTGTAATAGGCAGTAAGAGCACCTAGAGCTTCGGAGAGCTTCTGTTCAACCATCTCAAAGCTGCCTGCTTGAGCGGTGATGGCACGATCATCAGCATAGATGAAACTCTCTGTCCCTTCTGGCAGTGGCTGGTCATTTGTGTAGATGTTGAACATGGATGGAGCAAGCACGCTCCCCTGAGGCAGGCCGTTCTTCCGTTTCCGCCCTCTGCTTCTCTGGCTCTGGAACTCAACAAAAAAGCTCCTGTTTTGTAGCGGCTTTCCTATGAGGCGGGTGAGGTGGTCGTCCTTTGTGATATTATACATTTTTCTCAGGAGGAGGCGGTGGTTTACAGTATCATAGGCTGCTGACAAGTCTATGAAGACAGCTCCTGTGATCTGCTGCCTTTCAAAGCCATCTTCTATGTGCTGAGTCAGGTTCAGCACTTGCGATGTGCAGCTTTTGCCTTTCCTGAAGCCAGCTTGCTGTGGGATCAGACAGGGGTCTATATTTTCCGTTATTTTCTGCAAAATAAGTATTTCCAGAACTTTGTAGAGGTGGCACAACAGGGAGATTGGTCTGTAGCTTTTTGGATCATTACGGTCTTTGCCTGGCTTCAAGATGGCGATGACTCTTGCTTTCCTCCAGATTTTGGGGATCTGACAGGATGCCGTGCAGTTGTTCATCAGCTCCAGCAGCCAGCGCCTTGCTTTTGGACCAGAGTTCTTGATTTGTTCCATTCGTAGATCATTCAAGCCCTGTATAAATATGTGAGAGTTGACAAGCTGGAATGTGTCCAGAGGAGGGCAACTAAAACGATAAAAGGTCTGGAGAACAAGCCCTATGAGGAGCAGCTTAAGGAGCTGGGCATGTTTAGCCTGAAGAACAGAAGGCTGAGAGGAGACATGATAGCCATGTATAAATATGTGAGAGTTGACAAGCTGGAATGTGTCCAGAGGAGGGCGACTAAAATGATCAAGGGTGTGGAGAACAAGCCCTATGAGGAGCGGCTTAAGGAGCTGGGCATGTTTAGCCTGAAGAAGAGAAGGCTGAGAGGAGACATGATAGCCATGTATAAATATGTGAGAGTTGACAAGCTGGAATGTGTCCAGAGGAGGGCGACTAAAATGATCAAGGGTGTGGAGAACAAGCCCTATGAGGAGCAGCTTAAGGAGCTGGGCATGTTTAGCCTGAAGAAGAGAAGGCTGAGAGGAGACATGATAGCCATGTATAAATATGTGAGAGTTGACAAGCTGGAATGTGTCCAGAGGAGGGCGACTAAAATGATAAAAGGTCTGGAGAACAAGCCCTATGAGGAGCGGCTTAAGGAGCTGGGCATGTTTAGCCTGAAGAAGAGAAGGCTGAGAGGAGACATGATAGCCCTGTATAAACATGTGAGAGTTGACAAGCTGGAATGTGTCCAGAGGAGGGCGACTAAAATGATCAAGGGTGTGGAGAACAAGCCCTATGTGGAGCGGCTTAAGGAGCTGGGCATGTTCAGCTTGAAAAAAAGAAGGCTGAGAGGAGACATGATAGTCATGTATAAATATGTGAGAGGGTGGATTCTATATGTTGCAATACATGATTCTATATGTTGCCTGTTCCAGAGTAGGCAAACCAGACAATCTCCACATCAACACTGACAAAGAAACAGAAAGAAATACTGTTTACCCACAGGCATAGATTAGAAACCAACACTTTCTCATTACTTCATTTTCAAGACCACCAGACTGGGCCACAGCAACGCCTGGCAGGGGACAGCTAGTATAGGGATACCTTTCTTCCTTTCCTTCAGTGATTTCCCTTTAAATCCCACAGAAACCGGAAGCTCCGCCCACAAGCGCGTCACTCTTCGTCGCCAGGGCAACTACCGGAAGTTACATCACGGAAGCTGCCTGCAAGGAGTCGGAAGTGACGTAGCAGGGGATTTTTCTTCCCCCCTCAGCGCTGGGGACGGCGACGGTGGCGGCGGCCTAAGCGGGGCTGCGTGAGCCATGTCAGCGGGCGGCGCGGGGCAGCGCGAACCCGGGGCTTCGGGAGGGTAAGGAAGCGGAGGTGGAGGAGGCGGGACCTCGGGCGGCAGCACGGGAGAGGCCTGCTGAGGGAGGGCCTAGGCCAGATGGCCTACTCTTCGCCCATGAGCCAGCCAAAAGGCCTTTGCTTTCTCTGGACTCCTGGGGGGTCATAAGGACGTGTCAGAGGGGTCGCCAAAGACTATCAAAAACACAGCATTGGCCATCTGGTTTCCATGTGGGAAGGTTGGCCCAATTCTATCCTTGGCAGGGTTCAGGATGCTCTTTGATTGTAGGTGAACTATAAATCCCAGCAACTACAGCTCCCAAATGTCAAGGTCTATTTTCCCCAACTCCACCAGTATTCACATTTGGGCATATTGTGTATTCGTGCCAAGTTTGGTCCAGATCTATCATTGTTTGCATCCACAGTGCTCTCTGGATGTAGGTGAACTATAACTCCCAAACTTCAAGGTCAATGCCCACCAAATCCTTCCGGTATATTTTGTTCGTCATGGGAGTTTTGTGTGCCAAGTTTGGTTCAATTCCATCATTGGTGAAGTTCAGGATGCTCTTTGGTTGTTGGTGAACTATAAATTCCAGCAACTAAAACTCCCAAATGGCATCACTCCCCCCCCCCCCACCCCAAAGAGCCAGCGTTGTCCATAGACACCTCCAAGGTTATGTGGCCAACTTCCCAATATTTAAACATGGTCCTCATCTCCCCTCTTAGCTTTCTTTTGTCCAGACTAAATATTCCCAGCTCCCTAAGCTGGCTACATCCCATATAGACTACTGCAACACACTCTACGCGGGGTTGCCCTTGAAGACTGCTCGGAAGCTTCAAATGATCCAACGAGCGGTAGCCAAATTGCTCTCTGGAGTGGCATTCAGGGAGTATACAACCCCTCTGTTACGCCAACTCCACTGGCTGCCCGTTTGCTACCAGGCATAACTCAAAGTGCTGATTTTATCCTATAAAGCTGTAAACCAGGGGTCCCCAAACTACGGCCCATGGGCCACTTCCGGCCCGCCAAGGGCACTTATCCGACCCGCGGAGGAGGAGCGCCCCCCTCCCCAGTGCCCCTACCTTGGCTGGCTCACGCTATCCGTCAGGCCCAATGGGCAGGGTGAGCCAGCCAAGGGCAGCTGCTCAGCGTGGCCTACTTGCGTGTAAAGCACATCGTGAGGTGTTTTACTCGCAAGTAGGCCGTGCGGGGCTGCTCCTCCCTTGGCAGGCTCACGCTATCCGTCAGGCCCGATGGGCAACGTGAGCCAGCCAAGGATGCTGCCCCAGCGCTCCATGCAGTCATGCCGGCCACATGGCCTTGGAGGTGTCTACGGACAACGCCGGCTCTTCGACTTAGAAATGCAGATGAGCACGCACCCCAGAGTCAGACACGACTGGACTTCATGTCAGAGGAAAACCTTTAACTAGGAAAATTGTGGAAGATCCAGGGTGGGAGAAAGAACTCTTGTCTGTTGGAGGTAGGTATCAATGTTTCAATTGGCCACCTTGATTACCATTTCATAACCTGACAGTTTTTAGGGAGAATCCTTTGTTGAGAGGTGATTAGCTGGCCCTGATTGTTTCTTGTCTGGAGTTCCCCTGTGTTTGAGTGTTGTTCTTTATTTACAGTTATAATTTTAGAGTTTTTTAAATACTGTTAGCCAGATTTTGTTCAGACTAGAAATAGGAAGATTTCCCATTTTCTGCTTCTGAAATTACTGCCTAAAGAGGGCTAATAAAATATGTGCAATGTGCATAGGAATTTTTTTATTGATGTTTTTTAAAAAAAACTATAGTCCGGCCCTCCAACGGTCTGAGGGACAGTGAACTGGCCCCCGGTTTAAAAAGTTTGAGGACCCCTGCTCTAAACAGTTCTGGCCCAGCTTACCTGTTCGAACATATCTCTCCGTATGAACCATCTAAGAGGTTAAGTTCGTTCGGGGAGGCCTTGCTCTCGATCCTGCCTTCTTCGTAGGCGTGACTGGAGGGGATGAGAGACAGGGCCTTCTCAGTGGTGGCCCCTCAGTTGTGGAACACCCTTGCCAGGGATATTAGATCAGCCCCCTCCCTCTTGACCTTCTAGAAAAAAAGTGAAAACGTGGCTATTTGAACAAGCCTTCGGAATTTAATGCAACAGTCAAACACGGTATTAGACGAAAGTGGACATTGGAACGTCTAAGATGACGATTTATGGACAGTGAAGACCTTGGTTTTGTATGTTTTATTGAATGTATTTTTAATTCTGTTAATTGTTAGGCATCGAATAGCTGCCTGGTTGTAAGCTGCCTTGAGTTACCTTCGGGTTTGAGAAAGGCAGGATAGAAATATTGTAAATAAATCAATAAGCCGTTCCTCATAGGGCTTGGCTTCTAGACCTTTGACTATTTGGGTCATCCTTCAATGGATTGCTTCCATCTTTTCAAAATCCTTCTTAAATTGTGGAGCTGGATATAGTCTTCCCAATGAGGTCTGAGCAAAGCAAAATAGAGGCAGACTATAATTTCCCTTGATCTAGGTATTGTATAGAGCCCCCATTGGTGCAGCGGGTTAAATTGCTGAGCTCTGAACTTGCTGACCGAAAGGTTGGCAGTCTGAATCCGGGGAGAAGGGTGAGCTCCTGCTATTAGCCCCAGCTTCCGCCAACCTAGCGGTTTGAAAACAAGCAAATGTGAATAGATCAATAGGTACTGCTTCAGCAGGAAGATAACTGCACTCCATGCAGTCATGCCAGCCACAGGACCTTGGAGGTGTCTATGGACAACGCTGGCTCTTTGGCTTAGAAATGGAGATTAACACCATCCTCCAGAGTTGGACCCGTCTAGACTTAATATCAAGGGAAAACCTTTACTTTAGGCACTGTATTCCCATTAATGTAGCCTAGAAGCTCATTGGCCTTTTGAGCTGCTGCATCACACTGTTCACTCATCTTCAGTGTGTGGTCTCCTCAGACTTCTCCCATCCTATAGTAGTGCCTTTCCTTTGTGTTGCCCTAAGATGGGTAAGCAACGGGAGAGGAATCCTAAAGACTTCCTTGAATCTTTCAGGCGACGCAGCAAATGGGACCAGCCTGGTCCGTCTCCAGCTCTCTTCCTGCTCCCTGCTACCACCCCTGTTGCTGGCCGTCCCGTCCAGGGCAGCGGAGACGGGATGTCGGGCTCTGAGGGTTCGGCCGCCCCGCTGGGCGCTCTCGATGCCGCTGCTGCAGTGGCAGCCAAAATCAATGCCATGTTAATGGCGAAAGGGAAGCTGAAGCCATCGGCAAGTTCAACCGACAAGGTCAGTGGCCAGTTGGGTATTTATTTATCGTGTCATCCGCAACCAGAACATTGTATTACATTTCTAACAGAACAAGACAAACAAACAGATAAAAAAAATCAAAACACAAATTTTGCAAACTTGGTAGCTGATTAAATGTCCTTTGACCAGAATCTGGCCACTTGGAGTGCCTCTGGTGTTGCCGCAAGAAGGTCCTCCATCGTGCATGTGGCAGGGCTCAGGTTGCATTGCAGCAGGTGGTCAGTGGTTTGCTCTTCTCCACACTCGCATGTTGTGGATTCCACTTTGTAACCCCATTTCTTAAGATTGGCTCTGCATCTCGTGGTGCCAGAGTGCAGTCTGTTCAGCGCCTTCCAAGTCTCCCAGTCTTCTGTGTGCCCAGGGGGGAGTCTCTCATCTGGTATCACCCACGGATTGAGGTGCTGGGTTTGAGCCTGCCACTTTTGAATTCTCGCTTGCTGAGGTGTTCCAGCGAGTGTCTCTGTAGATCTAAGAAAACTATTTCTTGATTTTAGTCGTTGACGTGCTGGCTGATACCCAAACAAGGGATGAGCTGGAGATGTCTCTGCCTTGGTCCTTTCACTATTGGCTGCTACTTCCCGGCAGATGTCAGGTGGTGCAATACCAGCTAAGCTGTGTAATTTCTCCAGTGGTGGAGAAATCACAGGGCGCAGACACCCTGTGATAATGCGACATGTCTCATTAAGAGCCACATACACTGTTTTAGCGTGGTGAGATGTTTTCCACACTGGGCATGCGTACTCAGCTGCAGAATAGCATAGTGCAAGGGCAGATGTCTTCACTGTGTCTGGTTGTGATCCCCAGGTTGTGCCAGTCAGCTTTCGTATGATGTTGTTTCTAGCACCCACTTTTTGTTTGATGTTCAGGCAGTGCTTCTTGTAGGTCAGAGAACGGTCCAGAGTGACTCCCAGGTATTTGGGTGCGCTGCAATGCTCCAGTGGGATTCCTTCCCAGGTGATCTTCAGAGCTCGGGATGCTTGTCTGTTCTTAAGGTGAAAGGCCAGTTGGGTGAAGGCAAGAGATGCAACCGAAGAGATTGAATTGGTGGTTGCAAGAGAAAGGGCCTCTTTCTGCAAAGGGACTTACCTAATGCACACATTAGCAGTTCGTTTATTTGTTTTGGTGCCAGGAAGAGGCATTATTATTATTATTACTAGCCGTCCCCTGCCACACGTTGCTGTGGCCCAGTCTGTTGATCTGGAAAATAAAGTAATGAGAAAGTGTTGTTTTCTAATATATGTAATTTCTTTATGCTTGTGGGTAAATGGTATTTCTTGCTGCTTCTTTGTCTGGTTTGCCTGCTATAGAACATGCAACATATAATTGTCCTTCTTTAGGGGTCCCCTTTAAATCTATGATAATATATCTCTGTGTGTGAATCATATATATCTATCTATATCTATGGCTGGATGGCTCTTTGCCCGGAGGGCTTTGATTACGTTTTCTTGCCCTGGTGAAGGGAATAGACTGGATGGCCTTAAGTATTTTGTGTTGGTGATGGGGGTTCTGTGTGGGAAGTTTGCCCCAAATTTGTTTTTGGTGGGGTTCAGAATGCTCTTTGATTGTAGGTGAATGTAGCAAAATTGCTACTCTACGCTAATTTTTTGGTGTATAGCTCTATGTTTACATATGGCAGATAGGGAAGAATAGGCACAGACAGGGTAGCAACAGCAGAGATAGGATTCATTTGCATATGGAAGCCGATTGGTAATATGCAGATTATCATAGGCCCAGGATTTAAAAAGGTTGCTAGGCCAAAATGACAGTTGGAGAGAGAGAAGAGCTAAACATTCCAAAGGGGCGGAGTCAAGGTTTTAAAAATAGGCAGTTAGAGAGACAAAAGAGTTAGGAATTGCTGTTTGTGACGAGAGTTAGGGATTCCTGTTTGTGAGAGACAGTTAGGAACTTCTGTGAGAGAAAAGAGTTAGGAACTCCTGTTAGAAATACGTTATGAAGATGTGTTAAAGACTTCTGATATATAGAAGCAGTTAGTTAAATAGAGTTAAAGTTTTAGGAATGTAAAGAAAGCTAGTGGTGCTTTAGTCAGAAAATAATTTCAGTCAAGAGTGTGTAAAGCAAGTAACATGTTTGTGAATGTGAAACATTGAAAGTCTATTTCAGAAAAGTAAACCAAGTATATTATACTGACTGTAAGCCTCAGGATTGCATCAAAACACAAATGTAACCACAAGCGTTGGAGCCAGAAGTTATAAATAAACTGTGTTACTTTGTTATACAGAAGTGTGTCTCAGTGCCTGTACAAAAGTTAAACAGCACACAGAAAGTCCCAGCTAATATAAAAGAAGAAACTGAATCAGTATAAGAGTAAAGAGGTTTTTCTCAAAATAAAGAAATATTCTCTCTCTCCCTCGCTACAGTGAACTATAAATCCCAGTAACTACAACTCCCAAATGTCAAGGTCTATTTTCCCCAAACTCCATCTGTGTTCATATTTGGGCATATGGAATATTTGTGTCAAGTTTGGTCCATCCATCATTGTTTGAGTCCACAGAGCTCACTGGATGGAGGTGAACTACAACTCCCAAACTCAAGGTCAATGCCCACCGAACTCTTCTAGTGTTTTCTGTCGGTCATGGGAGTTCTGTGTGCCACATTTGGTTCAATTCCATCCTTGGTGGAGTTCAGAATGCTCTTTGATTGTAGGTGAACTATAAATCCCAGCAACTACAACTCCCAAATGCCAAAATCAATTTTTTGAGTGACAGTCACTCCTTGGGTTAGTAGGTGTCTTGTGGCCAAATTTGGCGACAATACGTCCAGTGGTTTTTGAGTTCTGTTAATCCCACAAACGAACATTACATTTTTATTTATATAGATTACTATATACTTGACGGGGAGCCCCCGGTGGCGCAGTGGGTTAAAGCACTGAGCTGCTGAGCTTGTTGATGGAAAGGTCGCAGGTTCGATTCCGGAGAGTGGCGTGAGCTTCCGCTGTCAGCCCTAGCTCCTGCCAACCTAGCAGTTCGAAAACATGCAATTTGAGTAGATCAATAGGTACCGCTCCGGCGGGAAGGTAACGGCGCTCCATGCAGTCATGCCGGCCACATGACCTTGGAGGTGTCTATGGACAACGCTGGCTCTTCGGCTTAGAAATGGAGATGAGCACCACACCCCAGAGTCAGACATTACTGGACTTAATGTCAGGGGACTACCTTTACCTTTATATACTTGACACGCATTGCTGTGGCCAACCTTCCCTCCCTCTTTCTCTCTCGCCTTCCTTCCTTCTCTCCCTCTTTCCTTCGTTCCTTCCTTTTTTCCTTTCCTTCTCTCTTTCCTTCCTCCCTACCCCCTTTTCTTTTCTTTTCCTCCTTTCTCTCCTTTCCTGCTTTCTTTCCCGCCCTCTTTCTTTCTCTCCTTTCTTCTCTCCCTCTTTCCTTCCCTTTTCTACCTTTTGCCTGGGCACGGGCAAGTGTGGGGCAGGTGGGAGATGCTTTTTGAGGTAGGCCTCGCTCACCCAGCACCGCTTCTTTTTTCTGCCATGGCTGTGGGGCGCCTTCCCGCCTGTTTGCCGGTTGGGTACGCAGGCAGGGTCACATGAAAGGCGCAGAAAGAAGGGGCCAGTGCTGGGTGAGCAAGGCTTCAGCAAGACCGCATGAAAGTACAGCTCCCAGGACCCCATCGCATTGAGTTAAAAGTGGGCCCAAACTGCATCCGTTCTACTGTGTGTGCCCGAGCCACAGCCTGAACCTGAATTTGATTTAACATTCAGCTTCCGTCATATATATGTTTGTACTTTATATATTTAAATGTCAGTAAACCGCTCAGAAGGCTTTGTATTGTGAGTGATTTAGAAGTTCAGCAAATATTTATTTATTTATTTGCAGCATTTATATTCCGCCCTTCTCACCCCGCAGGGGACTCAGGGCGGATTACAGAGTACACATATATGACAAACATTCAATGCCAATTTTGACATACAACATATACAGACATACACAGAGGCTATTTAACTTTTTCTGGCTGCCAGGGGACCTGTCGCTTTTCATCGTCCATCTGCGACACTGATGAAGTACTTCCGCATTCCCCGCCTGCTTTTTTGCTGGGGTGCTTTGCTGGAGTCTTTTTTATCACCTCATAAATTAGTTAATTTAGCCTCACCACACTTTAAGGTGGTACCTAATTTTCCTACTTGACAGATGCAACTGTCTTTCAGGTTGCAAAGATCGACAACAGGCTACACAATTGGTTGGAAACCCACTCCAACCCGGGCTGGTGAGGCGAGGGAGAGAGACTATTTCCTCTTTAAAAACCTCTTTGCTGCCTTATACTGATTCAGTTTCTTCTTTTGTATTGGATGGGACTTTCTGTATGCTGCTAAACCTTTGTACTTTATATCACAGGCAATGAAACACTCTTATGTATAACAAAGTAACACAGTTTATTTATAACTTCTGGCTCCAACGCTTATGGTTACATGTGTGTTTTGTTGCAATCTTGAGGCTTACAGTCAGTATCATTTACTTGGTTAACTTTTATGAATAAACTATCAATGTTTTCAAATCCTGAGCCTACACTTCGAACTCATGACGTTTTGGTCAGAGTGATCTGAATGCAGCTGACACTCAGCCAGCTGCACCACAATCCTAAAGTACATTGAGGTATAATTGTGAAGTCAAAGTAAAGCTAGTTTGGCGCATACTTTCTGCTGTGGGAAAGAGTGTGGGAAGGGATTAAACCTTTTTCTGTAAATGCTTTCCTACCTCTTTTAATCCTTGAAGGTCTGAGTCAACAAGGGAAACTCTTATTTCCCACTCCTTGCCATGCAAACCTTTTCTTGTATTTAGAGTCCAGTTGCTAAGCCAACAATACACTTCTTCTCTCCAGCTTCAGGCTCCTGGGAAAGGCTCCGCAGGCAGCAAAAGCAAGGATGACCTGGTGGTAGCAGAAGTAGAAATCAATGATGTGCCCCTAACATGCCGAAACCTGTTGACCAGAGGACAAACACAGGATGAGGTTGGACATGTTTGTATTCATTCATTGTTTACACTTTGATATAACTTCTAAAAGGTCGCTTTAGATCACTCAAAGCAAGGTGTCTGCTGTCACCTCGAGCCTCTGTCCTTTTCCTTATCTTTCCTAACCAATTCACTTTCTGTCCACTTTGTGTTTGCAGATAAGCAAGTTGAGTGGTGCAGCTGTCTCAACTCGCGGGAGGTACATGACTGTGGAAGAGAAAGCCAAAGTTGGACCCGGGTTTGTATCTCTTGCTGTTTTTCCACATCCTCAGTCATTCTCCAGAACTGGGCAGTTTTCTGAATGTTCTTGTCCAATTCTGATGTTTCATTTTGGTAGATAACAGACTTTTTGTGTATACTCAAGTATAAGCCGAGTTTTTCAACCCTTTTTTAGGCTAAAAAAGCCCGCCTTGGCTTATACTCGAGTTAAGGTTATTTATTATTTTACCTTATTTTTATTATATTTTACTAGCCATCCCCTGCCACACGTTGCTGTGGCCCACATAGGGGTTCTGTCTGGGAGGTTTGGCCCAATTCTATCGTTGGTGGGGTTTAGAATGCTCTTTGACTGTAGGTGAACTATAAATCCCAGCAACTACAACTCCCAAATGTCAAGATTCTATTTTCCCCAAACTCCACCAGTGTTCGCATTTGGGCATATTGAGTATTCTTGTAGAGTTTGGTCCAGATCCATCACTGTTTGAGTCCACAGTCATATTTGGATGTAGGTGAACTACAACTCCAAAACCAAAGGACACTGCCCACCAAACCCTTCCAGTATTTTCTGTTGGTCATGGGAGAACTGTGTCCAAGTTTGGTTCAATTCCATCGTTGGTGGGGTTCAGAATGCTCTTTGATTGTAGGTGAACTATAAATCCCAGCAACTACAACTTCCAAATGACAAAATCAATTTTTTGAGTGAAGGACATACATTGGGTTGTTAGGTGTCTTGTGTCCAAATTTGGTGTCAATTCGTCCAGTGGTTTTTGATATGATATTATGATTATATATTTATTTTACATGTAATATTACTAATAATATTCCAATATAATTGGTATAGTACAATATAGCAATATTATAAAACTGATATATACTATGCTAATAATATAATATATTGTATGTATATCTACCTTGTAAGCCACTCTGAGTCCCCTTCGGAGTGAGAAAGGCGGCATATAAATGTAAATAAATAAATCAATCAAATTGGACAAGGTAATATAATAAAACCCTGGATGAGGTAGGAATAAAAAAGTGTAAATTGAAAAGAGCCCACAAAGGATTTTGAATTGCAGCATTTCAGCCTGAACATCAAACAAAAAGTGGGTGCTAGAAACAATATCATACGAAAGCTGACTGGCACAACCTGGGGATCACAACCAGACACAGTGAAGACATCTGCCCTTGTGCTATGCTACTCTGCTGCTGAGTATGCATGCCCAGTGTGGAACACATCTCACCACACTAAAACAGTGGATGTGGCTCTTAATGAGACATGCCGCATTATCACAAGGTGTCTGTGCCCTACACCACTGGGGAAATTGTACTGCTTACCCGGTCTTGCACCACCTGACATCCGCCGGGAAGTAGCAGCCAATAGTGAAAGGACCAAGGCAGAGACATTTCTAGCTCATCCCTTGTTTGGGTATCAGCCAGCACGTCAACGACTCAAATCAAGAAATAGTTTTCTTAGATCTACAGAGACACTCGCTGGAACACCTCAGCAAGCGAGAGTTCAAAAGTGGCAGGCTCAAACCCAGCACCTCAATCCATGGGTGATACCAGATGAGAGACTCCCCCCTGGGCACACAGAAGACTGGGCGACCTGGAAGGCGCTGAACAGACTGTGCTCTGGCACCACGAGATGCAGAGCCAATCTTAAGAAATGGGGCCACAAAGTGGAATCCACGACATGCGAGTGTGGAGAAGAACAAACCACTGACCACCAACTGCAATGCAACCTGAGCCCCGCCACATGCACAATGGAGGACCTTCTTGCGGCAACACCAGAGGCACTCCAAGTGGCCAGATACTGGTCCAAGGACATTTAATCAGCTACCAAGTTTGCAAAATTTTGTTTTTTGGTTTTTTTTATCTGTCTGTTTGTTTTGTTCTGTTAATACAATGTTCTGGTTGTGGATGACACGATAAATAAAGCCTGGTTTCAAGTTAAAATACAAATAATTTTTTTATATATTTTTTCTAACAGAGATCGGCCCTTGTACTTGCACGTCCAGGGACAGACTCGAGAACTGGTGGACAGTAAGTATCTTACTCTTTTATCATTGGTTGCAGAAGTGGGGTCCCTCCTGACGTGTGTCCACAAGTGCCTTTTGATTCCCCCCCCGCAGGAGCTGTAAACCGAATCAAAGAAATAATTACTAACGGCGTCGTGAAAGCTGCTACTGGGTCCAGTCCAACATTTAATGGAGCCACAGTGACCGTTTACCACCAGCCTGCTCCCGTCACTCAGCTGCCAAGTGTTGGCCACAAGCCTCCGTTCCAGTCCGGAGGAGTACGTATTGGGGAGGCAGGGAATATAGCCTTAATACCAACTTTTTTTGAGCTCTACATGGAATATTTAGCACTGTAGGACACACTTCCTGCTGATTATTATACTTGAATTGGTCTGTTCGGCCTATGTACATAGAGGATTAAGAAGGCAGTGCCATTTGAGCAGGGTTCTGCTGATACTATCCTCTTAGAGAAATGGGATGGAGAGAGAGGTCCCCCTTGCAGAGATGCAAAGACCTTACTGTACTATCCAACAAAATCTGTGTCAACCTTTCTCAATTTTGCATTGTGGATTGTAGTTCTCATTCGTCCAAGCTGATATGGACATTGGTGAGGAATAGATCTAGAATGGGAGCACGACGTTGGGAAAAACAAGCCTAAATACTGCTGGTTGTAAAATATTTTGCCTGTCTCGACTTTGGTGATCAAACTTTTAAGTGTGGGATGAACAGTCCATGTATTTGGTCAAATAAAAAAAATATTTGCAGTGTGTTGCTTGGGAAAATAGAAGTATTGGCGTTAGTCTGTGTGTGTTTTGGGGTGTGTACTGTCTGGAATTGGCCCCTGGCATTTATGCCATTGATCTTTTCTGGAGTATAGAACTAGAGAATTAACCTTTGTCCTACTAAAGAGGCAAGAAAGTTTTTTTGTTTTTGAGCAAAGGAGGGACTATATATACTCATGGGAAAAATGGAAGGAAAAAGGAAGAGGGGCTGACCAAGGGCAAGATGGATGGATGGTATCCTTGAAGTGACTGGATTGACCTTGAAGGAGCTGGGGGTGGTGATGGCTGACAGGGAGCTCTGGCGTGGACTGGTCCATGAAGTCATGAAGAGTCGAAAACGACTGAACGAATGAACAACAACATATATACTCAATTATAAGCTGAGTTTATCCGCCCTTTTTTAGGATAGAAAAGCTCCCCCTCGACTTATTCTTGACTCAAGGGTACTTATTGTTTTAATCTATTATTGTTGTTGTTGTTGTTGTTCATGTTCAGCTCCTTCAAGGACAATCCAGTCACTTCAAGGATGTCATACATCCATCTTGCCCTTGGTCGGCCCCTCTTCCTTTTTCCATTTTCCCCAGCATAATTGTCTTCTCAAAGCTTTCCTTAATTCTCATGATGTGGCCAAAGTAGTTCATATTATTATTAATATTATTATTATTATTATTAATTATATATCATTATTACATTTGTTGTTTTACTTTGTTGTTATTATTATTATTATTATTGCTTGTACATTATTTTACTTTATTTATTTACTGTATTTGTATACCGCCTTTCTCAGCCTTTCGGCAGCTCAAGGCAGTTTACTAGCAACAAATAATACGCATTATATCAAAATGCACATAAAACATTACATACAATATAAAACCACAACAGAAATAATAAGCAACAGCCAGGGGACAGGGGTTTTTAAAGTCTCTTCCTCAGTCCCCTTCCTACTCTTAGCTGGCTTGGGGCGGGGGGAGAGAAGCAGCAGGATTTCCTCCTCCTCCTCCTGAGGTGGCAGGCAGATATAGTAAGCAACAGCCAGGAGACAGGTGTTTTTAAAGTCTCTTCCTCAGTCTCCTTCCTCCTCTTAGCTGGCTTGGAGGGGGAGAGAAGCAGCAGGATTTCCTCCTCCTCCTCCTCCTAGGGTGGCAGGCAGATGTAGTAAGCAACAACCAGGAGACAGGTGTTTTTAAAGTCTCTTCCTCAGTCCCCTTCCTACTCTTAGCTGGCTTGGGACAGGGGGAGAGAAGCAGCAGGATTTCCTCCTTCTCCTCCTGAGGTGGCAGGCAGATGTAGTAAGCAACAGCCAGGAGACAGGTGTTTTAAAAGTCTCTTCCTCAGTCCCCTTCCTCCTCTTAGCTGGCTTGGAGGGGGAGAGAAGCAGCAGGATTTCCTCCTCCTCCTCCTGAGGTGGCAGGCAGATGTAGTAAGCAACAGCCAGGAGACAGGTGATTTTAAAGTCTCTTCCTCAGACCCCTTCCTTTTCCTAGCTGGCTTGGAGGGGGAGAAAAGCAGCAGGATTTCCTCCTTCTCCTCCTGAGGTGGCAGGCAGATGTAGTAAGCAACAGCCAGGTGTTTTGAAAGTCTCTTCCTCAGTCCCCTTCCTCCTTAGCTGGCTTGGAGGGGGAGAGAAGCAGCAGGATTTCCTCCTTCTCCTCCTGAGGTGGCAGGCAGATGTAGTATTGTCACTGTGGGGAGGGGCTCCCCGCTGATGACCCAGAAGACGTGGTGGAAATTTGTGTTCCTGGCTGCCCCTCTTCACTCTATGTATTATCAGTACATTTATTATTTTACTCTTTTATTATATTTATTTTATTCTATTACATTTATTATTTTACTCTATTATTACATTCATTATTTTACTCTATTATTTTACATTTATTATTTTGCTCTATTATTATTTTACATTTATTATTTTGCTCTATTATTATTTTACATTTATTACTTTGCTCTATTTATTATTGTTTTTATTACATTTATTATTTTACTCTATTATTGTTATAATTAGATTAGAATAATGATTTCATCAGAGTTGGGCAGCCTTATCTTAAATTGCAGTTTTATGTAAATATTCCAAAACATTTAACCTACAGATGCCTCAATTAATTCATGTTACTGGTATCTATTTTTATTTTGAAATTGACCAGTAGCTGCTGCATTTCCCACCCTCGGCTTGTACACGAGTTAATACGTTTCCCCATTTTTTGTGATAAAATTATATGCCTCGGCTTATATTTAGGTCAGCTTATACTCGAGTATATATGGTATGTAGTGGCAGAAGCATAGAAGCAACTGAGTGTGGAGATGGTGCAGACTTCTGCTCCCTTTTTTGTGCCCTTTTGGTGACATATGCAAAGTCTTCAACTGCCTGCCTTTATACACAGATGCATTATGTTCAAGACAAGTTGTTTGTTGGCTTGGAACATGCCGTACCGACTTTCAACGTGAAGGAGAAAGTGGAGGGCCCAGGCTGCTCTTACCTGCAGCACATTCAGATTGAGACGGGCGCCAAGGTGTTCCTCCGAGGGAAGGGCTCTGGCTGCATCGAACCTGCCTCTGGCCGAGAAGCCTTTGAGCCCATGTACATTTACATCAGGTAGGCGATCTTTTTGCTTGGGATCATACCTCTATGCTGTTCTAAATTTGGAGTTGTGATAAGGTGATTGATTAGTTTGTTTTTTTTAGTACAATCTAAAAACATGATATAGTAACGTATTAAAATACATATCGATTAAAATTACAAATAAGCCAAATTGCCAAGGTAAAATGATGTCCAACTCAGTCCGTATGTGTGGTCAATAACTTTGTTCTCTATTATTCTGGGAATGCTTCCTTCCAGAGCCAGGATTTCACCAGCCTCCTGAAGGACAGGAGGGAGGGGGCAGATCTGATCTCAATTGGGAGAGAGTTCCATAGCCGAGGGGCCACCACAGAAGAGGCCCTGTCTCCTTCCCGCCAGACGCGATTGCGAAAGTGGCAGGATTGAGAGCAGGGCCCCACCAGAAGGTCTTAATTGTCTTGTTGGTTCATAAGGGAGAATACATTCGGACTTGTAAGAGTAATCAGTTTTGAAATTAAGAAAAGCATTGCATGATAGAAGGGCCTCTCATTTATAGGTTGACACAGTGGCCTCTTTGTGCACCTTCCACAAACTGTATGCCTCGCCCTTGGGGAGAGAGGGTGGAATATCAATAAAGTTTTATTATTGTCATATTATTATTATTATTATTATTATTAGATACACAACAAGATGAGTACATGGCAAAAAAGATCACTATGCTGGCTTTTGTATTTGATCACACATCGGGCACTTCCCAAGTGTCTAGGACTGTGTGATGTAGCATTATTATTATTAATATTTGATACACAACAAGTTGAGTACACAGCAAACAAGATTACTTTTGTATGCTGGCTTTTGTATTTGATCACACGTCGGACACTTCCCAAGTGTCTAGGACTGTGTGATTTATTATTATTATTATTAGCCGTCCCCTGCCACACGTTGCTGTGGCCCAGTCTGTGTATATGTGTTTTTTGTGTGTATATATTTGTGTATATGTGTATATATTTGGTTTTCTGCATGCATTGTAATGCATTTTTTATTTTTTGGCTTTTTAAGTCTCTTGTGCTATGTTTTTCAGTGTTTTTATGAGTGATTGTCACTTGTTGGCCTGATATGTGTATTGTGTCCAAATTTGGTGTCAGTTTGTCCAGCGGTTTTTGAGTTAATGTAATCCCACAAACGAACATTACATTTTTATTTATATAGACTAGCCGTCCCCTGCCACGCGTTGCTGTGGCACACATAGGGGTTCTGTGTGGGAAGTTTGGCCCAATTCTATCGTTGGTGGGGTTCAGAATGCTCTGTGATTGTAGGTGAACTATAAATCCCAGCGACTACAACTCCCAAATGTCAAGATTCTATTTTCCCCAAACTCCACCAGTGTTCACATTTGGGCATACTGAGTATTTGTGTAGAGTTTGGTCCAGATCCATCATTGTTTGAGTCCACAGGGATCTTTGGATGTAGGTGAACATCCACAGGGATCATCCTGATAGGTGTATTGTGTCCAAATTTGGTGTCAATTCATCCAGTGATCTTTGAGTTATGTTAATCCCACAAAATAACATTACATTTTTATATGGATTATTATTATTATCATTATCATTATTATTATCATCATTATTTTGCTTTTTTACAGCCATCCCAAACCAGAAGGCCTCGCAGCTGCCAAAAAACTCTGTGAGAACTTACTGCAAACTGTAAGTAAAACATCTTTATTTTGGCCCAAATCACATGAGACTTACAGCCATTATTTCAATGACTAGAAAATATTCGGTTCTCCCTCCCTAGTTTTATATTGTGACTTGGAAATGAGGTACAAAAGCGGAGAGGTAGGAAACTGAAATATGTTGTCGAAGGCTTCCATGGCTGGAATCACTGGGTTGTTGTGAGTTTTTCAGGCTGTATGGTCATCTTCCAGAAGCATTCTCTCCTGACATTTTGCCCACATATACGGCAGGCATCCTCCGAAACAGACAAAAGTTCTTTATCTCACCCTGGACATTTCACAGATATATAAACCCCATTCGTTTCCAACAGAAGTCACAACCTCTGAGGATGCCTTCCATAGATGTGGGCAAAACGTCAGGAGAGAATGCTTCTGGAACATGGCCACACAGCCTGGAAAACTCACCGCAACTCAAAGCAAATAACTGCTGAGGCTGGGAATGGGATACAGACCTCTCCTTATCTGATGCCATCGGTTCAGGGGGAAGTTTTTCTTTGCCACCGAAATAACAGCCAGTATGGCACTGAGCAAGGGTTTGCTTTCAGAACTTATGCCAAATTTTAAATTCACACTCTGTGCTTACAGTATTTTAATCTTTGTTCTGTATGTATATTAGCATTTTGATATATGTATTTCATGGAAATACATTTTAATATATGTATTGTACATTATGTTTTATGATGATGATGTGTTTTTAACTCTGTTCTGCCCCACCTCGAGCCACAAGGAGAAGCAGATAAGAAATAAAATAATTGCTATTGTTATACCAGATTCACCCAAAAAATGCCTCGTTAGAGCAGTCATTTGGGTGAATGAAATGTACATATTTGACCCTGCTTGATTATAATGCAATAATTATCATGACAATAGTGATACTAATCCTGACAATAGCGAATATAGTAATCTTATATAAATAAAAATGTAATGTTCGTTTGTGGGATTAACAGAACTCAAAAACCACTGGACAAATTGACACCAAATTTGGACACAAGACACCTAACAACCCAATCTATGTCCTTCACTCAAATTTTTTTGATTTTGTCATTTGGAAGTTGTAGTTGCTGGGATTTATAGTTCACCTACAATCAAAGAGCATTCTGAATCCCAGCAACGATGGAATTGAACCAAACTTGGCACACAGTTCTCCCATGACCAAGAGAAAATCCTGGAAGGGTTTGGTGGGCAATGTCCTTTGGTTTTGGAGTTGTAGTTCACCTACATCCAGAGACCACTGTGGACTCAAACAATGATGGATCTGGACCAAACTCTACACAAATACTCAATATTCCCAAATGTGAACAGTGGTGGAGTTTGGGGAAAATAGAATCTTGACATTCGAGAGTTGTAGTTGCTGGGATTTATAGTTCACCTAGAATCACAGAGCATTCTGAATCCCACCAACAATAGAATTGCACCAAACCTCCCACACAGAACCCCCATGCCACAACAGCATGTGGCAGGGGATGGCTAATAATAATAACAATAATAATAATAATAATAATAATAATAATATATCACACAGCCCTAGATGCTTGAGAAGCATTCGACTTATGATTTTGTGATATGAAATCCAGCATATATATCTTGTTGCTGTGACATAATGTGTTTTTGTGTCAAAAATAATAATAATAATAATCGTATTACCTGCCTCTCCCTGTGACTCAAGGCTGAGTACACCATTGTTAAAACAAGAGATAAAACACTATTAAAACACATACAACAAGATACAGAGTTCGTTTCGTTCGAATGGGAGCAAATCTGGATGAAAAAGATCAGATACACGTATGCCACAGTGATCAAAGAAAATTGGTACAAAATGTTCCATCGCTGGTATACAACCCCCCAAAAGATAGGCCAGATGTATAAAACAGCTAACAATAGATGCTGGAAATGCGAAGACCAACTAGGCACCTTTTTCCACCAATGGTGGACCTGCCCTGTGGCCCAGAAATACTGGAAGAATATTAATAAAATTTGTGAGAAAATACTCAACATCAGGATCAATGAGGGAGCGGAGTGTTACTTATTAGGCATATTTAAAGAGGAGTGGAAACTAGATTCAAACGAAGACATCTTACTAACATATCTAGCAGCAGCAGCAAGAATCACATTTGCCAGGAAGTGGAAATCAAAGGAAGCACCGACAGAACAGGAATGGCTGGACAAAGTTTTAGAGATAAAGGATATGGATAGGCTAACATACGCCTTGAAAGATTCATATGGCCGTCCCCTAAAAAGGACAGACTGGAAGCCACTTAATAAATTTCTAGAAGAAGAAAAGAAGAAATCAGAGTGATGAGAGAACGTATCAACCAAGAGCACTCAATCAACAAAAGGGGAAGCTCGAAGACAGCACTATTCAAGCAGAGAAGCTAAATCTAAAAACGCGACGCAAATGGAGACGGAAGCCAATTTTATACACCCCCCCTTTCATGTTGACCCATCTTTAGCCCCTCCTCTTTCCCCACCCCCTTCTCTACCTTGTTCCCCCCCCTCTTCGCCCCTCCCCTTCCCCACTTCCACTTCTTCTGATATTTTTTGTAAAACTTTTTGAAATCTTTAATAAAAATTTATATTAAAAAAAAAAAGATACAGAGTTAAAATACTAGTTAAACCCACTGATGAAATATATTAATAATCATCATCATCAATTTCTTCAAAGGTTCATGCTGAATATTCGCGGTTTGTGAACCAGATTACCACGGCGGTGCCCTTAGCAGGTGCGTATTGTCAGAATGAGTATTCAGTATTAGAGTTTGGATTCTGTTGCAGGATGAATGTGTTGAAGCTGGGGAGGACAGAGAGAAAGGATCGTGGAAAATGCAAGGTTTCTTGCGTAAGAATTACAGCCAGAGAGTAAACACTGTTTTCACGTGCCCTTCCTTTCCTGTTTCTTCCATCTAGGGTTCGCTCAGCCTGCAACGGTGGCCACAGTCCCCCCTCAGCCACCTTATTACCCACCCAACGGCTTCCAGGCTGGCTATCCGGTGGTTCCTCCACCTCAGCAACCAGTGCAGCCTCCTTATGGTGTGCCGGGCATTGTGCCTCCTGCTGTCCCATTGGCGCCAGGAGTCTTGACCCTTCCCACGGGAGTCCCTCCTGTGCCCACCCAGTACCCAATCCCTCAAGTGCAACCACCTGCAAGCACTGGCCAGGTAAGGTTATTGGCCTGACAGTGGGTGAATTACCGTATTGGTCACTTTGGAGAGTGACCATTTATTCCATTTCTGTTTGCTCCATCTATAGTGTTACCCCTATGATGCACTTATTATTAGCTTGGGTACCTAGCGCTGCCCGGGTGATTTGAGAAAGGCATTGTGTACCAAGGTTGGTCTTTATCAGTTATTTATGTGGCTTGTAGTGGTCCCAGGAAGTTAGTGAAGGTGCTTCAAGTCCCATTATCCATGGTTCATCCTCCAAACTGCACCAGGTGTAGAGTGGGTCATGGGGGCTCTGTGTGCCAAGTTTGGTCTTGATCAGTCATTGGATGAGGTTCGCAGCAGTCTCGGGAAGTGAGTGGAGGTACTTCAAGTCCCATCATCTGTTGTCCATCCTCCTCCAAACTGCACCAGGATGTAGAGTGGGTCGTGAGGGCTCTGCGTGCAGTTTGGTCTTGATCAATATTGGATGAGGGTAGCAGTGGTCTCAGAAAGTGAGTGAAGGTACTGCAGGTCCCATCATCCGTAGTCCATCCTCCCCCAAACTGCACCAGAATGTTGAGTTGGCCATGGGAGCTCTCTGTGCCAAGTTTGGTTTTTATTGGTAATTGGATGAGGGTCGCAGTGGTCTCAGGAATTGAGTGGAGGTACTTCAAGTCCCATCATCCATGGTCTGCCTTCCTCCAAACTGCAGTAGGATGTAGAGTGGGTCATGGGGGTTCAGTGTGACAAGTTTGGTCTTGATCAGTCAGTGGAGGTACTTCAACTCCCATCATCCATGGTCTGCCCTTCTCCAAACGCAGTAGGATGTAGAGTGGGTCATGGGGGCTCAGTGTGCCAAGTTCGGTCTTTGTTGGGGGAGGACAGAGGTAGGTCTTTGTTGGGGACCACAGTGGTCCCTGGGAACCAAGCCATTTGAAAGTACTACAAATCCCATAATCCATTGTCCACCTCCCCCAAACCGAACCAGGACGTAAAGGGGCTCATGAGGGTTATGTGTGCCAAGTTTGGTCCAGGTGCGTCACCCGTTGGGAAGATGTGAACTCAACGATGGACAGGGTATAGGGATTTTATCTTTGAAGATCCCCACCGCAATCACCAATTGCGAGGAGGTGCTTGTGTGTTGCTGAGGTTGGCAACGGCAGGCCCTAATAATGGAGGTATTTTACCTCAGGCACTTTTTAATCTCACCGCTGCCACCAATTGTATAGATGTGGATGTTATGGAGGGAATTTACCTCAGGCCTCAATTGTGTAGAAGAGTATATTATGGAGGAGGCCAATTATTATTAGTAAATTAAGGTAACTGCCACCAACTTGAGGTATTTGAGGTACCACCGATGAGATCTGGCTCTACAGACGCAGATTAGTTGAGATGAGACGGTTTTCAACAAAAGATAACAAGTTTATTGTGTACAAAGCTTATAGTTGCAGGCTGTTAAATAACTTATGGAACTTTGAATATCACGTGGTTTATAATACAGTCCACTCTTCCAGACAACACAGCTTGTGGCTAACTTTCACTGAGGTGAAGCTCTCTGGTGAACAATGTTTCACTACTATAAATAACCTTTCAATTTGATCTTCCCTCGATCAAATCTCTGATCCTTCCTTAACTAGGGATCTTAACTAGGCTTCCTTTAGTCTTCTTTGACTAAAGAATCTGGCCAGGTTTCTTTCTTCAGCCCTCCTAGACTGATAAAACATCAGCCGGTCACACACAAGCCTCACTCTCAGGCCTTTTTTAAAAAAATGCACATAACTTTTCCTGCTTGGCTCCGCCCACTTCTCCCTCTCAGAAGCTAGCCAGCCTCGTCTCCTTGGCAACGCTCACTGTGGATTCAAACCAGATGACTCCAGTTTTAGCTACTGTTACAAACACAAATACATACTCTAACAGTTAAACACAAACATAATAACAATGACTTCTGCACACCCGTGTTGGTTACAGTGGCCTATGAAAGTGGCAGCCAATCAGAAAGCTGCCACATACACCTCACGCCGCATTCATACATAGATACATACAAACACTGACTTTTGTTCTATATATATAGATATAGATTATTATTATTTCTGTATGTATTATTTCTGTATGTATTTGTCCGTTGCCATGTGAACAGGTTTGCCTAAGTTATTTTTCCTGAAGAGTGAGTGAGTATTTATTTTAGTCTCCATTGTAAGTCACAGAATCTTGAAGGCGTTCCCCTTCCAGCTCTGCAGCAATGATCTTGTTTTAATCTTCCTTCGGACATTTTGAAACGCTTTCCTTATTATTTCCCTGTGCTTCCCAGGCGCCTCTGGGCCCTTCGCTTCTTCCCGCCGCCCCTGGAAAGACTGCTTTGCCGGCCAATACGCAGCTGCCAGGCCAGCCCCAACTGGGCCAGAAGAGGCGCTTCACGGAAGAGCTGCCGGATGAACATGAATCCGGGCTGCTGGGCTACCAGGTGATACACAGTCGTTTTGTTGCCTTTTTCCCAAACCTTTTTCTATTGCCAAGTGGCTGGTCCCACGCTTTGACTTCTGACTCAGAGCCATTTTATCTCAGTTTGGAGGTGTACGTCTGGGAGGGAATACCCTTTCTCAATGTCGGTATTAGGATTGTCAGTATTTTGGTATTGGAATATAATTATTTATTTACAACATTTATATTCCGCCCTTCTCACCCCGCAGGGGACTCAGGGTGGATTACAGTGTACACATATATGGCAAACATTCAATGCCAATTTTTGACATACAAACATACACAGAGGCTTTTTAACTTTTTCTGGCCGCCAGGGGAGCTGTCGCTTTCATCGTCCATCTGCGACGCTGATGAAGTACTTCCGCATTCCCCGCCTGCTTCCCCGCTGGAATGCTTTGCTGGAGTCTTCTTTATGGCCTCATAAATCAGTTAATTTAGCCTCCCCACACTTTAAGGTGGTACCTAATTTTCCTACTTGACAGATGCAACTGTCTTTTGGGTTGCAAAGGTCGACAACAGGCTACACAATTGGTTGGAAACCCACTCCAACCCGGGCTGGCTTCGAACTCATGACCTTTTGGTCAGAGTGATCTTAAGATGGGTTAATGACTCTGCAGAACATTATTTGTATCTTTGTAGAGCCTTGGAATGAGAAGTGACCCCTTTAAAGGGGTCCCAGGCTTTTGAAGGAGTTCTTCCTTTGCTTCTCGTGTTGGATTTTGATAGTTGAAAGGTGGAGGCACTTTATTTCCCTGGGGATTCATACAAAAAGCATCCTTCCCAAATATGGAGCCATTCCAGACATCATCATCATCGTCATTATTATTATTATTATTATTATTATTATTATATAAATAATAATGTAATGTTTGTTTGTTACAACATAATAAAATGGAGGTGTCTGTGGACAACGCCGGCTCTTTGGCTTAGAAATGGAGATGAGCACCACACCCCAGAGTCGGACACGACTGGACTTCATGTCAGGGGAAAACCTTTACCCTAAAAATGTAGACCCCTTCTCTTCTCCTCCCCCCACTCCCCAACTCTATCTTCATAACGTTTCAGCCCTTCTTTTTTATACCCCCCCCTGCTCCCCCCACATCCCAACAGACACAAAGTTTTCTAGGTACAGATTGAATACAAAATGGGGAGGGTAAAAAAAAAGTCCTGGGTCGCCTTGGGGGACATTGGATAAATATCACCCATACTAATAATGATGCTAGTTGCGAGAAAAACAACTTCCCAGCCTTCCTAATAGAGAGTTAGCATAGTGTAATAGTTTTGAATATTGTTGGACTATGGAGACCAGAATGGAGTCCCCATTGCAGCAGTGGGTTAAACTGCTGAGCTGCTGAAATTACTGATCAAAAGGTTGGCTGTTCGAATCCGTGGAGCAGGGTGTTAGCCCCAGCTTCTGCCAACCTAGCAGTTTGAAAACACGCAAGTATGAGTAGATCAATAGGTACCGCTTCTGCTGGAAGATAACGGCATTCCATGCAGTTATGCTAGCCACATGACCTTGGAGACTACTGACAACGTCAGTTCTTCGGCTTAGAAATAGAGATGAGCACCACCACCCAGAGTCGAATAGAACTAGACCTTTACCTTTTTCTGTAGACCAGGGTTCAAACCCCCACTCAGATTTGGAAACTTATTGGGGATGCTTTGGGAATGTTATATTCTCTTAGCGCAAATCCGTTCTGATCAGATCTTGCGAAGAATACCCTGTGATGGGTTTGCCATAAGTCAGTATTAACTTGAAGGCATGTAACAACAACAGACTTTCATAATTTTCTCTCTCGTATAACTCTCATTTTTCAAAAGAGGTACTAAATAATAGGTAGTTAGGCATGGGTGAAGGATGCCACTGCCAAGTTAGTGGGAAATGCAATGTAAGCTTCACTGTTGAAGTTGTCCACATGCTTGTGGATTGCAATGGCTTCTCTGTGTAGTCTGACATGGTGGAAAGGAGGAAACCATGAAAATGAACAAAATCTGGCTACCAGTATTAAAAAAACTCTAAAATTACAACAGCACAACAACAGAGAGGAAACAAACAAGGACATCTAATTACCTCTCAACAAAGGTTTGCTCCAGGCACTGCCAGGCCATCAAATGCTAATCAAGGTGATCAGTTGAAACATTCACACCTAGCTCCAGCAGACAAGGGTTCCTTGTCCCACCCTGGTCATCCTAAAGTTGGAAGAGACCTCATGGGCCATCCAGTCCAACCCTATTCTGCCAAGAAGCAGGAATATTGCATCCAAAGCACCCCCAGCAGATGGCCATCCAGCCTCTGTTTAAAAGCCTTCAAAGAAGGAGACTCTACCACACTCCGGGGCAGAGAGTTCCACTGCCAAAATGCTAATCAAGGTGGTCAGTTGAAACATTCACACCTAGCTCCAACAGACAAGAGTCCTTTGTCCCACCCTGTTCATTCCACAGATATATAAACCCAATTTTCCTAGTTCCAACAGACCTCACTACCTCTGAGGATGCTTGCCATAGATGCAGGCGAAATGTCAGGAGAGAATGCCTCTAGTCCATGGCCATATAGCCCGAAAAACCTACAACAGCACAGCAGAAGAGACTTAAAAAGCCAAAAATAAAAAAATTACATTACAACACCGGTGCAGAACCACATATATACACATATACACAAATACACACACAATACACATATACACAGACTGGGCCACAGCAAAGCGTGGCAGGGGATAGCTAGTTATCATACATATTTTGAGTTTCATATACTCACTGGTATGTAACAGGTCATTGCCAATGTTCCCACCCTGTTTGTGGATCAAGACAAAGGAAGCGTAGTGGTGTGTGGTATGAAAAAATAAAGGAAGAGAGGTTGGGCTCACCTGCAGAATTTTCATTAAGGAGCTAATAGCTTTTGTGATAGTTTTAGATTTGCTAATGCCACTGTGTTTTTCTGCTCATAGCATGGACCCATTCATATGACTAATTTAGGTGCAGGCTTCTCCAGTCAGAGCGAGATGGACGCAGCCGGCGCGAAACCAGCAAGTTCCTCAGGAAAGGAGAGAGAGAGGGACAGGTGGGTTGTGAAACAGAACAAAATAAAGCATGGTTGTGGGGGTGAACAAGATTCAGTGTTTCTCACCTTCTTGTCATCCTAGAATGGTTTTTCTTAACCTGGGGGTTGGGACCTCTTGGGGGTGGGTTGCGAGTGGGTGTCAGGGGGGGGGGGGTCGCCAAACATAATGTTTTCTGTTGGTCATGGGAGTTCTGTGTGGGAAGTTTGGCCCAATTCTATCTTTGGTGGGGTTCAGAAGGCTATTTGATTATTTATTTATCATGTCATCAGCAACCAGACAGTTGTATTACATTTTTAACAAAAACTAACAAACAGACAGACAGACAAAACACAGAGTTTGCGAGCTTAGTAGTTGATTAAATGACCTTTGACCAGTATCTGGCCACTTGGAGTGCCTCTGGTGTTGCCGCAAGGAGGTCCTCCATTGTGCATGTGGCAGGGCTCAGGTTGCATTGCAGCAGGTGGTCAGTGGTTGGCTCTTCTCCCCACTCGCATGTCGTGGATTCCACTTTGTGGCCCCATTTCCTAAGGTTGGCTCTGCATCTCATGGTTCCAGAGCGCAGTCTGTTCAGCGCCTTCCAAGTCATCCAGTTTTCTGTGTGCCCAGGGGGGAGTCTCTCATCTGGTATCAGCCATTGATTGAGGTTCTGGGTTTGAGCCTGCCACTTTTGGAGTCTCGCTTGCTTGGGTGTTCCAGCAAGTGTCTCTGTAGATCTTAGAAAACTATTTCTTGATTTAAGTAGGTGAACTATAAATCCCAGCTACTACAACTCCCAAATGTCAAGGTCTATTTCCTCCAAACTCCACATTTGGGCGTATTGAGTATTGGTGCCAAGTTTGGTCCAGATCCATCATTGTGTAAGTCATAGAATCATAGAGTTGGAAGAGACCTCATGGACCATCTAGTCCAACCCCCTGCCAAGAAGCAGGAATATTGCATTCAAAGCTCCCCTGACAGATGGCCATCCATCCTCTGTTTAAAAGCTTCCAAAGAAGGAGCCTCCACCACACTCCGGGGCAGAGAGTTCCACTGCTGAACGGCTCTCACAGTCAGGAAGTTCTTCCTCATGTTCAGATGGAATCTCCTTCCTTGTAGGACTCTGCAGGCTTTGAGTTACAAAAGAAACTAAGTTTACTAAGCACATTCAACAGACACGTCTTACTACAGCGAGCTACAATTCAGGAACTAGTCAAAACGAAAGCCTCTTCACATTTGCTTATCTCTTCTTGCTGAGACTGATTACTCCCTTCTGTTCCCAGCAAGAGCAAACCTATGAGCAACTCTATGATTCTGTAGTTTAAGAACCACTGCTCTGGAGCATGGCTTGGTGTGTTCATAACCTTTGGAGCCTTTGAAATGCCAGTTGGTAACGGTTGTTTTCCTTTGTCACCGAACAGGCAGCTGATGCCTCCGCCGTCTTTACCAGTAACCGGAATGAAAGCCGAGCCTGACGATCGAAATGGGTCCCTGGGCGGCAATGGTGAGCGTGTGCGTGTGAGAGGTGGCCTTGTTCCTCTATGTGCCGTCAGCGCTGCCCTGCAGGGTTATGCCGTGAGCAGCCGGCTTCTCCTCTCCGTTCTTCCCTATGTTGTCTCTGGCACCTCATTGAGTTCTCATGTCCCGTTCTTGTTCCTTTGTGATCCCAGGGAGATTAGATTTTGAACCAATTTGAAGACTTGGCTCTTCAAACAGGCCTTTGACCTTGTTGAGGAATCCTTAATGATTATACTTGAGGACTAGTATTGATCTCACCTCGCACTTTATGGACCGATACTGATTCCAATTTGTTGATATCTGCAACTTGATGCTTAGGCTTTTCACTGTCACTTGTCTCTTCTGTGGTTTCTTTTATCTGAAAACCTTTTTTTAAGGCCACTAATATTTAACACATAACACCTAGTCATATGTAATGGAAGACTCCTTGTGCAAGATGGGGCTCTAATAACACAACGTAACATATTTTGAATTTTCTTCTGTTTATTTATTTATTTATTTATTTACAGTATTTATATTCTGCCCCTCTCACCCTTCAGGGGACTCAGGGCAGATTACAGTGTACACATATATGGCAAACATTCAATGCCAATTTTTGACATACAAACATATACAGACATACACAGAGGCTATTTTTAACTTTTTCTGGCCACCAGGGGAGCTGTCGCTTTCATCGTCCATCTGCGATGCTGATGAAGTACTTCCGCATTCCCCGCATGCTTCCCTGCTGAAGTCTTCTTTATGGCCTCATAAATTAGTTAATTTAGCCTCCCCACACTTTAAGGTGGTACCTAATTTTCCTACTTGACAGATGCAACTGTCTTTCGGGTTGCAAAGGTCGACAACAGGCTACACACAATTGATTGGAAACCCACTCCAACCCGGGCTGGCTTCAAACTCATGACCTTTTGGTCAGAGTGATCTTGATGCAGCTGACACTCAGTCAGCTGCGCCACAATCCCGGTGTTCCTGGTTTGAAAGTGTTATTTGGGAACTGTCGCTTTCATCGTCCATCTGCGACGCTGATGAAGCACTTCCGCATTCCCCGCATGCTTCCCCGCTGGAATGCTCTGCTGAAGTCTTCTTTGTGGCCTCATAAATTAGTTAATTTAGCCTCCCCGCACTTTAAGGTGGTACCTAATTTTCCTACTTGACAGATGCAACTGTCTTTCGGGTTGCAAAGGTCGACAACAGGCTACACACAATTGGTTGGAAACCCACTCCAACCCGGGCTGGCTTCAAACTCATGACCTTTTGGTCAGAGTGATCTTAATGCAGCTGACACTCAGCCAGCTGCCCCACAATCCTGGTGTTCCTGGTTTGAAAGTGTTATTTCCTGTTTACATGTGCGGTCCTTGCTTTGAAAGCAGTTGTTTGTTTTTGTGGCTGCCACAAACTATGTTGAATTGATTAAGACTCTGTGAGATATTTATTGAAAAACTATAGCAAAACCTGCTGCAGGATGTCCCACAAAAACAAAGTTTTCGCAGTTTAATAAATTTGGAAAAAGTTTATAAAAATGTTTTTATGATAGAACCCATTAGCAAATAACATTTATAGCCCAGGAACAAAAACTGTGTTACACAGTGTAACAATGATGATAGTAATGGTAATAATAATGTGTTTTCAAAGGCTTTCATGGCCGGAATCACTGGGTTGTTGTAGGCTTTTTCGGGCTCTCCTGGCGTTTCGCCTGCATCTATGGCAAGTATCCTCAGAGGTAGCGAGGTCTGTTGGAACTAGGAAAATTGGGTTTATATATCTGTGGAGTGACCAGGGTGGGACAATGGACTCTTGTATGTTGGAGCTAGGTGTGAATGTTTCAACTGACCACATTGATTAGCATTTCAGCAGTGGAACTCTGCCCCAGAGTGTGATAGAGTCTCCTTCTTTGAAGGCTTTTAAACAGAGGCTGGATGGCCATCTGCTGGGGGTGCTTTGGATGCAGTTTTTCTGCTTCTTGGCAGAATGGGGTTGGACTGGATGGCCCATGAGGTCTCTTCCAACTCTATGATTCTATGACTCAATGATGGATCTGGACCAAACTTGGCACCAATACTCAATATGAAATGTGCAGACAAACCTAGATTACTGGTAAAGTGCGTTTAGGGACATATTGCTGGGAGTTTCCTTATTCTGGAAAGGCACATTGAAACAACCACGTTTTCAGGCTCCTCCTAAAGACTGCCAGAGTTGGGGTATGCCTAATGTCCTTGGGGAGTGAGTTCCAGAGTCGAGGGACCACCACCGAGAAGGCCCTCTCCTTCGTCCACACCAATTGCGCTTGCGATGGTGGTGGGAATGCGAGCAGGGCCTCTCCAGATGATCGAAGAGATTGTGTGGGTTCGTACACAGAGATGTGGTCACGCAGGTAGGCAGGTCCTAAACCGTTTAGGGCAGTGTTTCGCAACCTGGGGGCCGGGACTCCTGGGGGGGTCACAAGGGGGTGTCAAATGTTTCGGCAAAGGCCATCAGAAAACACAGTCTTTTCTGTTGGTTATGTGTGGGAAGTTTGGTTCAATTCCATCGTTGGTGGAGTCCAGAATGGTCTTGGATTGTAGGTGAACTATAAATCCCAGCAACTACAACTCCCAAATGTCAAGGTCTATTTTCCCCAAACTCCACCAGTGTTCACATTTGTACATATTGAGTATTTGTGCCAGGTTTGCTCCAGATCCATCATTGTTTGAGTCCACAGTGCTCTCTGGATATAGGTGAACTGAAACTCCAAAACTCAAGGGCAATGCCCACCAATCCCTTCCAGTATTTTCTGTTTGTCATGGGAGTTCTGTGTGCCAAGTTTGGTTCCATTCCATTGTTGGTGGAGTCCAGAATGCTCTTTGATTGTAGGTGAACTATAAATCCCAGCACCTACAACTCCCAAATGACCAACCCCACCAGCATTCAAATTTGGGCGTATTGGGTATTTGTGCCAAATTTGGTCCAGTGAATGAAAATACATCTTGCATATCAGATATTTACATTGCGATTCATGACAGTAGCAAAATTACAGTTGTGAAGTAGCAACAAAAATAATGTTATGGTTGGGGGTCAACACAACATGAGGAACTGTATTAAGGGGTCACGGCATTAGGAAGGTTGAGAACCACTGGTTTAGGGCTTTGTAGGTAAGCACCTCACCTTGAATTGGGACCAGTAAATGAACGGCAGCCAATGGAGCTCCTTAAACAGAAGAGTTGACCGCTCCCTGTAAGGAGCACCAGTTAACAACCTGGCCGCTGCTCGTTGAACCAATTGAAATTTCTGGGCCGTTTTCAAGGGTAGCCCTACGTAGAGTGCATTGCAGTAGTCCGAGTACAGTTTAGTAAAGATGGAATGTATGTGTGTTTAGTTGCATTCTTCTCCCTAATGCAGGGGTCCTCAAACTTTTTAAACAGAGGGCCAGGTCACAGTCTGTAGTGCAAAAAAAAATCCACTTAAAAACAATACAATAATTAAAATGAAGAACAACTGTAACAAATATAAACTAGCATTTCAATGGGAAGTGTGGGCCTGCTTTTGGTTGATGAGATAGGGTTGTTGTTGTTGCTGTTGTTGTGTGCTTTCAAGTCGTTTCAGACTTAGGTTGACCCTGAACGAGGGCCGGGTAAATGACCTTGGAGGGCCGTATCTTGGTTTGAGGACCCCTGCCCTAATGAGTTGTGAAGTGTGCCTTTTTGGTGAGCAAAGCTGAGCCTGCGTTTTTACACTTCTCAGGCTTCTGGAGAACCTGGTGCTTTCTTAATTATGAATCCTGTAACAGTCCAAAACAAACCTCCCAAGACCCATTACCTGTAGTTTATTTATTTATTTATTTATTTCGCGCACTTCTACCCCGCCCTTCTCAACCCCCGAGGGGGGACTCAGGGCGGCTTACCAAAGGCACAATTCGATGCCAACAACAGACAACAAGATAAAACATGTATCAACAGCAATGATAAAACAATTAAAACAATCAAGTTATACATCACAATCAATAAAAACCAATCTAATGTTCAACGTTCGCCAGCTCAGAATCCGTAAGTTCATTCCACATTGTCAAATCCTATCAATTCTAGTCGTCATTGTCCTTTGTCTATCTGCCAGATTACCCAAAGGTCTGGTCCCATATCCATGTTTTTAGTTTCCTTCTAAACTAGAGGAGGGATGTCGATGACCTAATTTCCACGGGAAGTGAATTCCACAGGTGAGGGGCCACCACCGTGAAGGCCCTGCTCCTTGTCCCCACCAATCTCACTTGTGATAGAGGTGGGGCCGAGAGCAGAGCCTCCCCAGAAGATCTTAAACTCCGAGGCGGGACATAGAAGGAGATGCGATTGGACAGATATGCTGGGCTGGAACCGTATAGGGTTTTGTAATGAGTTGTGAAGTGTGCCTTTTTGGTGAGCACAGCTGAGCCTGCGTTTTTACACTTCTCAGGCTTCTGGAGAACCCGGTGCTTTCTTAATTATGAATCCTTTAACAGTCCAAAACAAACCTCCCAAGACCCATTACCCGTAGTTGGACTCTCCCCGCCCTTTTTAAAATACTTGTATTCTGTAACGGACAACGTCTTGTAGTCTGATTTTGCTAACTTGCATTTTTCTTTCTTTTTTGTGTCTTTTCTTTTTTTCTCTCTCTCTCTCTGTTCTCTTACATGGTTCTGACGGATCACGCTTGTGTCGATGCCGATGCCACGTGGCGTGGGCCTCCTTCCCGGGGTGACTCTCGGTCGGCTCTTGACCTCCAAATGGTGTCCGACTAACGATATCTTTACAATGCCTCTTCATTTTGAATTAACGTGTTTGAGGGATATTTATTTTTATTTTACCTTTCTCTTTTTTGGGGTGGGATGTCTTGTTTTTTCTCTCTCTCTCTTTCCTCCTTGTCACTTTTAGATCACCCAGCGAAGAAGATGAAAGCGAACGAGAAGGGGTTTGGGTTGGTCGCTTACACCGGCGACTCCTCGGACGAAGAGGAAGACCACGGCGGGCATAAAAACGCAAGTAGCTACTCGCAGACGTGGAGTTTAGGATACCAGTACCCTTCCTCCCAGCAACGGGCGAAGCAACAGATGCCGTTCTGGATGGCCCCTTAGCCGCCTGCCGCAGACACTTCCATCTTCCGTCTCTCTCTCCAAGCAATAATGCATGTATATTATATTAAAAAAAACAATATCTGCAAAACGTACGTCATCCCTGACATCTTGACGCAAGCTTTTGAGATGCAGAATGCCCTTTCCGTGGATATGTTTATTTTTCTTTGGATTTTTTTTTTCCTCGCTGTTTCTGCAGTGGACTTGTTTGTCGAAATCAGCTTTCAAATCTCAGAACTCAGTTTCAGATAACTTGGGAATAACTTCCTCCTCTCTTCCATTTTACTGTGAACTTCTTCCCTCGCTTTGAAAGAGGAGACTGCCCACTGAACTTGTGACTTTCTTCCACTCGTATTTCTGTTTATGACAGGGTTTTAAACGCTTGTGTGTGATGCTAGGATGGAACGGGTGCCAGAAATCTTGTCCTGAGAACCATCACCTTTGAAAGGAAAAACGTATTTCCGTTATTAGCCGTTTTCCCCGCTTTAAAATTTCAGTTTTCATAGCTTCATGACTCTCTTTAGAGTTGTTTTCTATGGTGGGTTATTTTCTGCCCCTTCCCCCTCAATTTTGCCAAGTTCAGTTAGTCAGGGAACCCTGTATAGCTTCCTCGTGGGGCATTTAGGGCAGTAAGTACCCATCCTGAATCGTCCCCCTTCTTTGACCTCCATATTGGACATCGTGATGTACTTGGATCTCCGGCTCGTCGGCCCAAAATTGCTTTGGCAGCGACTGCATCGTTACAATCTGGCTCCGAACAGACTTTGAGCTCGTAACTTCAGACGTTTTGGAGGAGCGCCGTCACAGCAGAAGAGAGAGAGAAAAAAAATGAATTTTGGGGTTGTTTTATAGTGACTCGAAATTGTGACAGGCTCCCCTTTGAGGCTCTTTGGCAGCCATTTCAATCTTAAGCAGCTATTAAGGGACACCAAGGATCAAAGCTCCTTGTATGAAAACAGCAAGTAAAGGTTTGAAAAGTATTGGAATATATGTCAGTTTTTTTTCCTCCCGCAGGAATGATCCCTTCTCTAAAGAAAGCCCCCCTCTCCCCACTTGTTCTTCTGGTTTTCTACATGTAAATAAATGGATCCATAGTTTCATGATATGTCTACCAATACTCTGCTTCCTTCTCTCCTGTGTTTGCTTTCGTTCAGCCTTTTCAAGGGAACAAGGTCTTTCCAGAGCAACGTTTTAATTTTGTTTAAGCACTTTGTGTTTTGCCTTTTGCTGATGCACAAGGGTTGGGGAAACTCGGTTTTTTTAAAACTCCAACTCCCATCATCTTTACCCAGCCTGTCAGAGAATTACTGTATATACTTGAGTGTAAGCCGACCTGAATATAAGCCGATGCACCTAATTTTACCACAAAAAACTGGGAAAACATATTGACTTGAGTATAAGCCTGGATGTCTTAACCCAGGGGTCCTCAAACTTTTTAATCAAGCGGTTCTCAGCCTGGGGGTTGCGACCCCCAGGGGGGTTGTTTGGCCATTTTGGAGGGGTTGTGAGGCAGCCTCCTTAGGCCCCCGCCCTCAATGCCGTGCCTAGCCGAAGGCTCTCCTCGCGAGGAGGCTTCCTTGGCTGGGCCGCGGTCCCGCTTTCTGGCAAGGCCGCAACCCGGCCGAGGGCTCTCCTCGCGAGGAGTTAGTCATGGGAGTTCTGTGTGCCAAGGTTTGTTCCAATCCATCGTTGGTGGAGTTCAGAATGCTCTTTGATTTTAAGTGAATTATAAATCCCGGCAACTACAACTCTCAAATATCGAGGTCTATTTTCCCCAAACTCCACCACATTTGGGTATATTATTTGTGCTAATTCTGGTCCAGATCTATCATTGTTTGAGTCCACAGTGCTCTCTGCATGTAGGTGAACTACAACTCCGAAACTCAAGATCAGAGCTCACCAAACCCTTCCAGTATTTTCTGTTGGTCATGGGAATTCTGTGTGCCAATTTTGGTTGAATTCCATCGTTGGTGGAGTTCAGAATGCTCTTTGATTGTAGGTGAACTATAAATCCCAGCAACTACAACTCTCAAATGACAAAATAAATCCTCCCCAACCCCACCAGTATTTAAATGCGGGCATATTGAGTATTCATGCCAAGTTTGGTCCAGTGAATGAAAATACATCCTGCATATCAGATATTTACATTACAATTCAGAATAGTAGCAAAATGACAGTTATGAAGTAGCAACGAAAATAATTTTATGGTTGGGGGTCACCACAACATGAGGAACTGGATTAAGGGGTCACGGCATTAGGAAGGTTGAGAAACACTGGGCCAGGTCACAGTCCCGCAAACTGTTGAAGTGCCGGATTATAATTTGAAAAAAGCATGAATGAATTCCTATGCACATGGCACTTATTATTATTATTATTATTATCATTATTATTATTATTATTACATACATTTCTATCCCGCCCTTCTCCCAACAAGGGGACTCAGGGCGGCCTTACATAAGCATCCGATTATGCTATCAATATATACACCAATACAATTACAATTAAAACAATGAAATCCATTTAAAACATTATACAAATTCAACAAATAAATTCATTAACAAATTAACGTGCCAATACACCAAAGCCAAGCTGGGAGAATCCAGTGTCGCAATGTCCAATGTGTGGTGGAAGCTCCTTCTTTGGAAACTTTTAAACAGAGGCTGGATGGCCATCTGTAAGGAGTGATTTAAATGCAATATTCCTGCTTCTTGGCAGAATGCGGTTGGACTGGATGGCCCATGAGGTCTCTTCCAACTCTTTGATTCTATGATTCTATATTGCCACTCCTCTCTAGTTAAACGCCTGGTTCTAGAGCCAGATCTTCAGTTGTCTTCTAAAGGACAGGAGGGAGGTGGCCAAGGATGTCCACCTCCTTAGGACAGTGGTTCTCAACCTGGGGTCCCCAGATGTTTTTGGCCTACAACTCCCAGAAATCCCAGCCAGTTTATCAGCTGTTAGGATTTCTGGGAGTTGAAGGCCAAAAGCATCTGGGGACCCCAGGTTGAGAACCACTGCGACTGCCGAGAAGGCCCTGTCTTTCGTCCCCACGAACTGTGTTTGTGAAGGTGGTGGGATCGAGAGCAGGGCCTCTCCTGACGATCTTAAGCTTCGTGATGGTTCATAGCAGGATGGTTCATAGCATATCTTATTTGTAGTGCAAAAAAGCACTGAAAACAATACAATAATAAAAATGAAGAACAATTTTAACAAATATAAACTTATTAGTATTTCAGTGTGAAGTGTATGCCTGCTTTTGGCTGATGAGATAGGATTGTTGTTGTTATTGTTGTGTGCTTTCAAGTCCTTTCAGATCTAGGTTGACCCTGAGTAAGAGCCAGGTAAATGACCTTGGAGGGCCGTATCCGGCCCCCGAGCCTTAGTTTGAGGATCCCTGTCTTAACCAGTCAAATTAAAACTGTTAACTCACAAAGCTCTGCGGTATGTGACAAATCAAACTATGGCAAGAAAATAAAATCCTCTCTCAGCTGCCCATTTGAAACACAGAGTAAAGAAGCCATAATTTTAATGTAATTACGGTTATTATTACATTTATTACTCTATTATTATTTTATTACATTTATTATTTTACACTATTATTACACATTGTTTTATTCTATTTATTACATTTATTATTCTACTCTATTAATATTTGTTACATTTATTATTATTATTACATTATTTTACTATATTATTACATTTATTATTTACTCTATTATTACGGTTATTATTACATTTTATTATTATTATTATGGTTATTATTACATATTATTACATTACCCTGGTCATTCCACAGATATATAAACCAATTTTTCCTACTTCCAACAGACCTCACTACCTCTGAGGATGCTTGCCATAGATGCAGGCGAAACGTCAGGAGAAAAATTGCCTCCAGAACATGGCCATATAGCCCGGAAAAACCTACAACAACCTATTATTACATTTATTACTCTATTATTTTATTACATTTATTGTTTTACACTATTTCTTATTATTACGCATTATTTTATTCTATTATTCTATTTATTACGTTTATTATTTTACTTTATTAATATTATTATGTTAATATTAGAATCAAAGAGTGGAAGAGACCTCATGGACCATCCAGTCCAACCCCCTGCCAAGAAGCAGGAATATTACATTCAAAGCACCCCTGACAGATGGCCATCCAGCCTCTCTTTTACTCTTTTACATTGTTTTACTCTATTAATATTAATATTGTTTCTATTACATTTATTATTATTATTATTATTATTATTACATTATAATTTCATTTATTATTTACTCTATTATTACGGTTATTATTACATTTATTACTCTGTTATTATTTTATTACATTTATTACAAGAAAGGAGATTCCATCTGAACATGAGGAAGAACTTCCTGACTGTGAGAGCCGTTCAGCAGTGGAACTCTCTGCCCCGGAGTGTGGTGGAGGCTCCTTCTTTGGAAGCTTTGAAACAGAGGCTGGATGGCCATCTGACAGGAGTGCTTTGAATGCAATATTCCTGCTTCTTGGCAGAATGGGGTTGGACTGGATGGCCCATGAGGTCTCTTCCAACTCTTTGATTCTATGATTCTATGATTAGAGAGATTAGAGAGATGGGCCAAAACTAACAAAATGAAGTTCAACAGTGACAAATGCAAGATACTCCACTTTGGCAGGAAAAACGAAATGCAAAGATACAGAATGGGGGACAATGCCTGGCTCGAGAGCAGGATGTGTGAAAAAGATCTTGGAGTCCTTGTGGACAACAAGTTAAACATGAGCCAACAATGTGATGTGGCGGCAAAAAAAGCCAAAGGGATTTTGGCCTGCATCAATAGGAGCATAGTGTCTAGATCTAAGGAAGTCATGCTACCCCTCTATTCTACCTTGGTTAGACCACACCTGGAATACTGTGTCCAATTCTGGGCACCACAATTCAAGAGAGATATAGACAAGCTGGAATGCTTGGCAGAATGGAGTTGGACTGGATGGCCCATGAGGTCTCTTCCAACTCTTTGATTCTATGATTCTATTTATTACTGCACATACATTATATTATTCTATTTTTCTATGTATTACATTTATTATTTTACTCTATTATTATTGGAAGGATACATAAGCACATTTACATTGAAGGGGATCAGAATAGTGGTTTAAGAGATATTGACAAGCTGGAATGTGTCCAGAGGAGAGCGACTAAAATGATAAAAGGTCTGGAGAACAAGCCCTATGAGGAGCGGCTTAAGGAGCTGGGCATGTTTAGCCTGAAGAAGAGAAGGCTGAGAGGAGACATGATAGCCATGTATAAATATGTGAGAGGAAGCCACAGGGAGGAGGGAGCAAGCTTGTTTTCTGCTTCCCTGGAGACTAGGACGCAATGGAACAATGGCTTCAAACTACAAGAGAGGAGATTCCATCTGAACATGAGGAAGAACTTCCTGACTGTGAGAGCCGTTCAGCAGTGGAACTCTCTGCCCCGGAGTGTGGTGGAGGCACCTTCTTTGGAAGCTTTTAAACAGAGGCTGGATGGCCATCTGTCAGGGGTGATTTGAATGCAATATTCCTGCTTCTTGGCAGAATGGGGTTGGACTGGATGGCCCATAAGGTCTCTTCCAACTCTAGGATTCTATGATTCTATAATTTTACACTATTTATTATTGCACTTACATTATATTATTCTATTCTATGTATTGCATTTATTATTTTACTCTGTTATTATTGGAAGGACACATAAGCACATTTGCATTGAAGGAGATCAGAATAATGGTTTAATCAGAGTTGGATAGGTCTACTTTTTGCATTGTTTTTTTTATTTTTCCAAGCTGAAAGAATCAACCGCCTGGCAACCGGAAGTGTGGGTCGAATTCCCGCAGGCTGGTTCTGTGCCTCTTTGGGGAGGGGGCGTGGCCTCCTTGGCTGGCTCCTCCCCCTTCCCCTTTCGGGGCGGTTTCAGAACTTTGTCACGCCGCCGCCATTTTGTTTGCGGAGGGCGGGAAGATGAGGAAGCGGCGGCGGCGCTGGCCCTGAGAGCCCGTCGGGATGGAAGCGGCGGGGCCGAGGGGGGCTCCCGGCGCGGCCTGTGGCGGGGCCGCCCCCTTCCCGCCCCGCGAGTACAAGCTGGTGATGCTGGGCGCCGGAGGCGTCGGGAAGAGCGGTACGTTGGCCCTCTTCGCTCCCTCACAACTCGAGGCTGAGGAGGCGGAGGCTGCTGCCCAGGCCTTCCTTTTCCAGCCTCCAGGGGGCGCCGGCGGCTCAGAGGGAGAGTGTTTTGGACTCCATCTCCCAGAATTCCCAGCCGTTGTCTAAGCTCGCCGGGCCTTCTGGGAGTTGGAGTCCCGAAAGAAGCCTCAGCCACTGGGTTCCTTTTCCAGCCTCCAGGGGGCGCCCGCGGCTCAGAGGGAGTGTTTTGGACTCAATTTCCCAGAATTCCCAGCCGTTCTCTAAGCTCGCCGGGTCTTCTGGGAGTTGGAGTCTCGAAAGAAGCCTAACCCACTTGGTTCCTGTGAATTATCCAGGCCATGTCCCAGTGGCATGTTCTCCTGACGTTCCGCCTGCATCTATGGCAGGCATCCTCAGAGGTGGTGAGGTCTGTTGGAATTTCCCAGGCCATGTCCCAGTGGCATTTTCTCCTGACGTTCCGCCTGCATCTATGGCAGGCATCCCCAGAGGTTGTGAGGTCTGTTGGAATTTCCCAGGCCATGTCCCAGTGGCATTTTCTCCTGACGTTTCGCCTGCATCTATGGCAGGCATCCCCAGAGGTTGTGAGGTCTGTTGGAATTTTCCAGGCCATGTCCCTGTGGCATTTTCTCCTGACGTTTCGCCTGCATCTATGGCAGGCATCCTCAGAGGTTGTGAGGTCTGTTGGAATTTCCCAGACCATGTCCCAGTGGCATTTTCTCCTGACGTTTCGCCTGCATCTATGGCAGGCATCCTCAGAGGTTGTGAAATCTGTTGGAACTTAGGAAAATGGAGTTTATATATCTGAGGAAGGATGTCCAGGGTGGGGGAAAGAACTTTTGCCTGCTGGAGGCAAGTGTGAATGTTGCAAATGGACACCTTGGTTAGCATCGAATGGCTTGCAGCTTCAAAGCCTTCCTGCTTCCTGCCTGTGGGGAAAAACTCCAAAATCAGGACAGTAAATAAAGAACAACACTCAGAAAAAGGGAATTCCAGGCATGAAACAATCAGAGCCAGCTAGCACCTCCCAGCAAAAGATTCCCCCTGACAGCCTGGAAAGGAAAACATCCAAAATCAGGACAGTAAATAAGTACAACACTCAGAAAACATTGATTCCAGGCATAAAACAATCAGGGCCAGCTAGCACCTCCCAGCAAAAGATTCCCCCTGACAGCCTGGAAAGGAAAACATCCAAAATCAGGACAGTAAATAAGTACAACACTCAGAAAACATTGATTCCAGGCATGAAACAATCAGGGCCAGCTAGCACCTCCCAGCAAAAGATTCCTCCTGACAGCCTGGAAAGGAAAACATCCAAAATCAAGACAGTAAATAAAGTACAACACTCAGAAAACAGGAATTCCAGGCATGACACAATCAGGGCCAGCTAGAACCTCCCAGCAAAGGTTTCCCCCAGATAGGGAGCTTCAAAGCCTTGCTGCTTCCTGCCTAGGGGGAAAAACACCCAAAATCAGGACAGTAAATAAAGAACAACACTCAGAAAAGGGGAATTCCAGGCATGAAACAATCAGGGCCAGCTAGCACCTCCCAGCAAAGTATTCCCCCAGACAGGGAGCTTCAAAGCTTTGCTGCTTCCTGCCCGGGGGGGGGGGGGGGGGGACGGGACGGGACGGGACGGGGGACATCCAAAATCAGGACAGTAAATAAGTACAATACTCAGAAAATTGGGATTCCATGCATGAAACAATCGGGGCCAGCTAACACCTCCCAGCAGCCTGCAAGGATTTGGAGTCTACTCATCTGTAGTAAATATACAACAGCTATTTACACACGTTTGCGGCTCAATATCAACGTGAAGAGTTTATATATCTATCTCTATGGAATAATGCCCAGGGTGGGAGAAAGAACTCTTGTCAAATGGCCACCTTGGTTAGCATCGAATGGCCTTGCAGCTTCAAAGCCTTGCTGCTTCCTACCTGGGGGGGACGGGACTCCAAAATCAGGACAGTAAATAAAGAACAACACTCAGAAAACGGGAATTCCAGGCATGAAACAATCAGGGCCAGCCAACACCTCCTAGCAGCCTGCAAGGATTTGGAGTCTACTCATCTGTAGTAAAGATACAACAACTATTTACACACATGTGAAGAGTTGATATCTGTGGAATAATGTCCAGAGTGGGAGAAGGAACTCTTGTCAAATGGCTACCTTGGTTAGCATCTAATTGCCTTGCAGTTTCAAAGCCTTGCTGCTTCCTGCCTGGGGGGAAAACATCCAAAATCAGAACACTAAATAAGTACACCACTCAGAAAACGGGAATTCCAGGCATGAAACAATCAGCGCCATTTGGCACCTCCCAACAAAGGATTTCCCCCAGGTAGGAAGCAGCCAGGCTTTCAAGCTGCAAGGATATTCAGTGCTAACCAAGCTGGCCAATTGCAACATTCACACTTTACCTGGAATACTGTGTCCAATTCTGGGCACCACCGTTCAAAAGAGAGATTGACAAGCAGAAAACCTGGGGTCAGACCCCAGGATTTAGGCCCTGTCTGGAAGCGCCTTAAAAGTATCAAATCTCTGGAAACTATGAATATTTATGAGAAACGTCTTAAAGAACTGGGTCTGTTTAGCCTCCAGAAGAGAAGGTTGGGAGGAGACACAATGTTGTTATTCATTCGTAAATAAAGAGCAACACTCAAAAAGCAAGGAAATTCCAGACAACAATCAATCAGGGCCAGCTAACACCTCCTAACAAAGGATTTTTGTATTGTTGGGCTTGGCCTCATGTCAGCCGCTCTGAGTCCCCTTGGAGAGTATAAATAAAGTTTTTTATTATATTTATTTATTTATTTATTTATTTATTTATTTCTGCGCTTGTATACCGCTATTTCTCAGCCTAAATCGGCGACTCAATGCGGTTTACAACACTACAAAAATCACAGTATTCAGTTTAAAAGCATAAAAAACACATATACAATACAAATTATTGGGCCACCAATAACAATCCAATTGCATCTCGTAACTAAAATCGCAATCCAATCTCATCGTCCATGATTACCATCCTTAATCATCAGAATTCATTGCACCGGGTTAACCGAATGCTTGTTCAAACATCCATGTCTTCAATCTTTTTCGAAACTCCATCAGCGAGGGGGCTGATCTTACCTCTATGGGGAGGGCATTCCAAAGCCGAGGGGCCACCACAGAAAAGGCCCTGTCTCTCGTCCCTGCCAGTCGCACCTGTGAAGCCGGCGGGATAGAGAGCAGGGACTCCCCAGAAGATCTTAGGGTCCTGGTGGGCTGATAGGCCGAGATACGTTCGGATAGATAAGTTATTATTATTATTATTATTATTATTATTATTATTTCCCCAGGCAGCAACCAGTCAGGCTTTGAAGCTTCAAGGCCATTAAATGCTAATCAATGTGGCTATTTGCCACTTGCCACCAACAGACAACAGTTCTTTCTCCTACCCTGGACATTCCACAGATATAAACCCCCACTTGCCTAGTTTCCAACAGACCTCTCAACCTCTGAGGATGCCTGCCACAGATGTGGGTGAAATGTCAGGAGAGAATGCTTCTTGAACATGGCTATACAGCCTGGAAAGCTCACAGCAATCCAGAGATTATGAATACTTATGAGGAGCGTCTTAAAGAACTGGGTCTATTTAGTCTCCAGAAGAGAAGGTTGGAAGGAGATACGTTAGCCATGTATAAATATGTGAAAGGAAGAGGGAGCCGACTTGTTTTTGTTGCCCTGGACATTAGGATTTGGAGCAATTGATTCAAATTATGGGAAAGGAGATTTGATTGAACATTAGGAATAACTTCCTGACTTTACGAAGAGCTGTTCAGCCTTCTCCTTCTGCCCTTCCATGGTCTGGGTTCTCCATGACATCCCTCTTCTCTTCTTCGAAGCCATATTAAAATATTTCTGTTTTCTTTATAGCTATGACCATGCAGTTCATTAGTCATCGCTTCCCAGAAGACCATGACCCCACCATTGGTGAGTGTGCCTCCTGCGTCCTCCCGCTGTCACTGAGTGCATAGGATATGGATAGTGATTCAAGCTGACAGTGCTACACACACACACACACATATATACAGGGTGAGGCAGCATAACTTCCTTTTTTCAAAACTTAATAAAACTTAATAAAACCATTGCATGAATCAGAATTTTTTTTTATAATGTAGGCACACACCTAAAGTTTTGTTTTATGTAGTTTTGAAGATCAAATTAGGTAGGTGATGTCCCCCATTCTCCATACACTGAGTAAACCAATTTCTGGCGTTTGTCATGACTCTTGCCAGCATAGCAGGCGTTAGGTTGGCAATTTCTTCCTGGAAGTTGGTCTTCAAATCTTGTAGGGGCCTTGGAGGGTTCACATAAACCCGGGATTTCAAAAAACCCCCATGGAAAAAAATCACAATCTGGAGAGCGGGCCGGCCACTCCAAATCCGCTCGAAGAGTAGGCCTCAACGGCAAAAGCACGCTCCTCACTGTTCCAACGCACAATGGCGACTGAACTGTGTCAGGACAAAACTTTATACTCCCGCGTCTCGAACGAGACTACTAGCGCTCCACTACATCTTCAACTGACTGAATGGCGCGCATTATAAAAAAGGAAGTTATGCTGCCTCACCCTGTATATACATACACTAGCTGTACCCGCCTGGCATTGCTGTGGACAACCATTCCTTCCTCTTTCTCTCCTTTCTTTCTCTCCTTCCCTCCCTTTTTCTTTCCTTCCTTTTTTTTCTTTCCTTCTCTCCCTTCCTTCTCTTTCTCTTCCCTTCCTCCCCCCTTTTCTTTTCCTTCCTCTTTCTCCCTTTTCTTCCTTCTCTACTATTCTACCTATTCTGCATCAAGTTTGCAGATGACACCAAATGGGGAGGGAGAGCCAATACTCCAGAGGACAGGAGCAGGATTCAAAACGATCTTGACAGATTAGAGATATGATTGGCCAAAACTAAGAAAATGAAGTTCAACAGGGACAAAGGCAAGATACTCCACTTAGGCAGAAAAAAAATGAAATGCAAGGATACAGGATGGGTGACGCATGGCTTGAGAGCACTACATGTGAAAAATTATTATTATTATTATTATTATTATTTACTTCATATGCATACCGCTTTTCTCAGCCCTTAGGCGACTCAAAGCGGTTAACAGCAGCAAAAATTCAATGCTAAACATCATAAAAACAGTTAAGGGATAGATAAAAAAGATCTTGGGGTCCTCGTGGACAACAAGTTAAACATGAGCCAACAATGTGATGCGGAGGCAAAAAAAGCCAATGGGATTGTGGCCTGCATCAATAGGAGTCTAGTGTCTAGGTCCAGGGAAGTCATGCTCCCCATGCTCTATTCCGCCTTGGTTAGAGCACACCTGGAATACTGTGTCAAATTTTGGGCACCACCACAATTGAAGAGAGATATTGACAAGCTGGAAAGTGTCCAGAGGGGGGCGACTAAGGAGGTCTGGAGAACTAGCCCTATGAAGAGCGGCTTAAAGAGCTGGGCATGTTTAGCCTGAAGAAGAGACGGCTGAGAGGAGATATGATAGCCAAGTATAAATATGTGAGGTGAAGTCATAGGGAGGAGGGGCAAGCTTGTTTTCTGCTTCCCTGGAGATTAGGATGTGGAACAATGGCTTCAAACTACAAGAAAGAAGATTCCATCTGAACATTAGGAAGAACTTCCTGACTGTGAGAGCCATTCAGCAGTGGAACTCTCTGCCCAGGAGTGGTGGAGGCTGCTTCTTTGGAGGCTTTTAAACAGAGGCTGGATGGTCATCTGTCAGGGGTGCTTTGAATGCAATATTCCTGCTTCTTGGCAGAATGGGGTTGGACTGGATGGCCCATGAGGTCTCTTCCAACTCTGTGATTCTATGATTCTAAGAACTTCCTGATTGTGAGAGCCATTCAGCAGTGGAACTCTCTGCCCCGGAGTGTGGTGGAGGCTCCTTCTTTGGAAGCTTTTAAACAGAGGCTGTGTGGCCATCTGTCGGGGTGCTTTGAATGCGATTTTCTTGCTTTGTGGCAGGGGGTTGGACTGGATTGCCCATGAGGTCTCTTCCAACTCTATGATTCTATGGCCATCTGTCAGGGGTGCTTTGATTGTGCTTTCCCTGCATGGCAGAATGGGGTTGGATTATATGGCCCACGTGGTCTCTTCCAATTCTTATTCAATGACTCTGTGGTATCTTCTGAAAACACACAGATATATATTGGAGCTGGTCTCTATTAAATCCTCACTCCTATGTATCTAAAATAGGAAGAGCTTGTAAGCCTTGAATGATAGCTGGTGGGTGTTTATCTTTCCAATCCCAAAGCATTGTATATAGGACCCAGGCATTCTGATCTTCAGTTTCTATAATGTTTATAGGAACATACATTAAAGCAATCAGTGCATTTTTAAAACATGTTCTTGTACAAAATTAATATGTGGAATTACCTCTAAACGAAAGCCACTGAACACAACCCACGTCATGTGTCACAACAAGCACAAGTAAGTGCATGGAGTGCAAAATGTTAAGGAGAAGTGGGGATTGGACAGGGTTGTAAGCCCATTACAGAAAGCAGACATGGCTCCAGTCTGTTAATACCTCAGTCCTCTTATTCTAGAGCTGTCTGTGAGTCATGGGTGGAAGTCCCCTAATTCTTATGCTTGCACATTATGAAGGTATTTGGGTGGTTGTCCTTTGCACATGTCAATGCTAATGGATATACTGAGTGTTTCACCCATTTTTTCTTTTTCTATAGAGGATGCCTACAAAATGCGGATAAGAATTGATGATGAACCTGCGAACCTTGACATTTTGGACACAGCAGGCCAGGTATGTACTCATCACTTTGAATTTTCTGTATTACTTTCTTGCATTGAGTGCGCTTTGGTTCATTATCTTGCTGTCGTCTTTCAAGCAGTCCGCTCTATGGCCAGTATGTTCTCTCTAGGTTTTTATTGGTATACGAACAGCATAGCAATACATGATCACAAATTACATAAACATGCTAAAAATACATTACAAAAAACCAAAGTGCTACTAATAACATGTCTCACCCCCACATACAAGGGACTAAAGATGTATTTTCCATCATCCAGACCACAGACAGTAGAATTAAAGTATGTTAAACTTATCTCTCACTAGCCATCCCCTGCCATGCATTGCTGTAGCCCAGTATGTGTATATGTGTTTTGTGTGTGCATATTTTTGTGTATATGTGTATATATATATGTGTGTTTGCATATGTGTGTGGTTTTGTGAATGCATTGCAATGGTTTTTTTTTTGCTTTTAAGTCTCTTCTAGTGTGTTTTATGAGTAATGGTCACTTGTTGGCCTGATACATGTATTTTGTCCAAATTTGGTGTCAATTCGTCCAGTGATTTTTGAGTTATGTTAATCCCACAAATGAACATTACATTTTTATTTATACCTAACTGTCCCCTACCACGCATTGCTGTGGCCCAGTCTGTGTATGTCTGTTTTGTGTGTATATATGTGTGTGTATATATTTGTGTATATATGTATATATGTGGTTTTGCGCATGCATTGTAATGTAATTTTTGTTTTTTGGCTTTTTAAGTCTCTTATGCTGTGTTTTTCAGTGTTTTTATGAGTGATGGTCACTCGTTGGCCTGATAGTTGTCTTGTGTCCAAATTTGGTGTCAATTCATCCAGTGGTTTTTGAGTTATGTTAATCCCACAAACGAACATTACATTTTGATTTATATAGATACCAAACTAAAGTTATATTTTTGATTTAAAGTCCAGAAAAAAACTTTAAAACCCACAATATGATTTTTTTCTTTTTTTATGAAAGATAAAAACAATTCCCAGTTTTTAAAATAAATTATTGAACAAGCTCTCTCTAATCAAGGTAGATATTTTAAAAATCCGTTATTTTCTTGTGAAAGCAGACAAATGAGGGTTTTTCCAATTCCGAGAATATACCAGCTTTTCTGTTATTTTTCTCAAAATTAACATATTTAAATTTTACAACTGGAATAAATATCTACCAGGGTTCAATTAACGTATATACTTGAGTATAAGCCCAGTTTTTCAGTCCTTTTTTTAGACTGAACAACCCCCCCCTAGGCTTATACTTGAGTCAAAGTTATTTATTATTTTACTGTGTTGTTGTTGTTATTTATTTATTTAGGGCATTTATATGATACTAGAGACAAAGTTGAAGTACTTTGGCCACATCATGAGGAGACAGGAAAGCCTAGAGAAGACAATTATGCTGGGGAAAGTGGAGGGCAAAAGGAAGAGGGGCCGACCAAGGGCAAGATGGATGGATGGCATCCTTGAAGTGACTGGACTGACCTTGAGGGAGCTGGGGGTGGTAACGGCCGACAGGGAGCTCTGGCGTGGGCTGGTCCATGAGGTCACGAAGAGTCGGAGACGACTGAACGAATGAACAACATATGCTGCTGAGAATAGGAAGTTCTAACTTGATGATGTTCTAACTCTTGATTCTCTCCTTTCTCCCTTCCCAGGCGGAATTTACTGCTATGAGAGACCAGTACATGAGGGCAGGCGAGGGATTTATCCTGTGCTACTCAATCACCGACTGGCGGAGTTTCCACGAAGTGCGCGAGTTCAAGCAACTCATTTACCGTGTTCGCCGCACAGATGAGACTCCTGTGGTCCTTGTGGGGAACAAGTCTGATCTAATCCAGTTGAGACAGGTAAGAAATGCTTTTTAAATGTGCCCTTATTGTAATATTCTTCTTAATTTGCAAAGGCAGAGTGTTGGTTGGCTCCTTTTTTTTTAAAGAGAGGGAAATATATTAATTTAGCAGCAGCAGCATGCACAAACACCAATAGCCCAAAGTGATAAAAAGAACAAAAACACACAGACCAATGTTATCTCTTCCATAGGAGGCTTTTCTTTAGAGCAAAATAATATGGTTGCACCATTTACAAGAATAATGTTTCCATAACACAAATAAAGTTCTTTACACTTCCTTCTTTGCTTCCACGCTGGGCTTCTTTCTCATGCAGATAAACAGCTTTGCTCTCACAGCCTCTTCTCACACCGAAGTTACACAGGAACTTCACACATAGAATCATAGAATCAAAGAATCAAAGAGTTGGAAGAGACCTCATAGGCCATCCAGTCCAACCCCATTCTGCCAAGTAGCAGGAATATTGCATTCAAATCACCCCTGACAGATGGCCATCCAGCCTCTGTTTAAAAGTTTCCAAAGAAGGAGCCTCCACCACACTCCTGTGCAGAGAGTTCCACTGCTGAATGGCTCTCATAGTCAGGAAGTTCTTCCTCAGGTTCAGATGGAATCCCCTCTCTTGTAGTTTGAAGCCATTGTTCCGCGTCCTAGTCTCCAAGGAAGCAGAAAACAAGCTTGCTCCCTCCTCCCTGTGGCTTCCTCTCACATATTTATACATGGCTATCATATCCCCTCTCAGCCTTCTCTTCTTCAGGTTAAACATGCCCAGCTCCTTAAGCCGCTCCTCATAGGGCTTGTTCTCCAGACCCTTGATCATTTGAGTCGCTCTCCTCTGGACACATTCCAGCTTGTCAATATCTCTCTTGAATTGTGGTGCCCAGAATTGGACACAATATTCCAGGTGTGGTCTAACCAAGGTGGAATAGAGGGGTAGCTTGACTTCCCTAGATCTAGACACTAGGCTCCTATTGATGCAGGTCAAAATCCCAGAGGCATGTATTTGTTGAAAGAGGCAGATGCGTTTGGACAAAATTACCTAGTTAATTTTTAATATTTCTGACAAGAGCTTCCAATTTCTCTCTTGAGACAGGTCTCCAAGGAAGATGGCTCGGCCTTGGCGCAAGAGTTTGGCTGCCCGTTCTTTGAAACTTCGGCGGCTTTTCGCTACTATATCGATGACGTCTTCCATACGCTGGTCCGAGAAATCCGGAGGAAGGAGAAGGAAGCAGTCGTGGCGTTGGAGAAGAGGTCCAAGCCACGAAGGAGTGTCTGGAAAACACTGAAATCTCGGTTTTGGAAGAAGAAGAATTCGATTACATGAAGAAGTGGCATCCTCTCATCAAAGAACTCAGGGGGCCGACGAGAGAGCCAAAGCAGCGCAGAAGCCTTGCAGCCTTGTGCGTTGGTTTCTTCTGCTCACTGTATTTGTTGAAATATTATTTTGTGTTAAACATTGTGAAGGCCGTTCCGCCGTGGAATAATTCAGTTTTGGTGCTGAGAACTGTTGCGCTGTAGGGTGTTTTGAATTTTGGTTAGTCTTTTCTCTCCCTCTGATAAGAATTGGCAGAAAGTTCATTCATCCAAGCGCCTCTACATACATGTGTTTTGCCAATCAGTACAAAACGTGTCACATTGGTGGCATCACTAATTAAACGTGCCTTGGTATTTCAGAGGATTATAAACTGGCTTTCAGTTACAAGGAAGATGAAGAGGAAAACACAGCTGGTAAAGTCTTTATCCTCCTGTATTTTTTTGGCAATGTGGAATGGGCAAGAATAATAAATAATAATAATAATAATAAAATTTTATTTATACCCCGCTACCATCTCCCCAAGGGACTCGGTGCGGCTTACAGGAGGTCAAGCCCATAGTACATCAATAAACAAAAGCAATTAACAAAAACAATCAATTCAATACAATTAATATAAATCACATAAACAAAAAACAGTAACACGCAGCATTAAAAAACCTATGTAATAATTTAAAATTTAAAATTAATGCTGGCTATGAACAAGGTAGGATATAACTGGGATAGGGTTTTCAAAGAGACATGAGGGAACGCAATTAGTCCTAAATCATAGAATCAAAGAGTTGGAAGAGACCTCATGGGCCATCCAGTCCAATCCCCTGCCAAGAAATCAGTGGTAAAGTGCATTTTGAGGGCATATTGCTGAGAGATTTCCTTATTCTGGGAAGGCACACTGGAACAACCACGTTTTCAGGCTCCTCCTAAAGACTGCCAGAGTTGGGGCATGTCTGATGTCCTTGGGGAGTGAGGGGCCACCACCGAGAAGGCCCTCTCCCTCGTCCCCACCAATTGCGCCTGCGAAGGAGGTGGGAGCGCGAGCAGGGCCTCTCCAGATGATTGAAGAGATTGTGTGAGTTCATACACAGAAATGCGGTCAGGGATGCAACTGATGATGATGCAAATTTCTTAGCATCTGCTAGCGTTGTAATACGTTCCAGATATGTTCACATTTTGCTGTTTTGAAACTTTCCAGTTTTATATTATTCAACAGATAATGTTACATTTTCAACCTTTAAGTCTGCCACTCCTGTTTTGAAAGAAGCCTTGTTTTCTGTTGGATGGTGGTATGTTGTGTTTCGTAGGAGGTTGTTGAATTGTGCCAGGAAGGGTACTGTGAAGTGCGAGAGCGGTAGAGTTGAGTGGCTAAAGCAGGGGTCCTCAAACTTTCCAAACAGAGGCCAGGTCATAGTCCTTCAAACTGTTGTAGGGCCAGATTATAATTTGAAAAAAGTATTTGCACACTGCACGTATCTTACTTGTAGTGCAAAAAAACCCACTTAAAAACAATACAATTAAAATGAAGAACAGTTTCAACAAATATAAACTTATTAGTATTTCAGTGGGAAGTGTGGTCCTGCCTTTGGCTGATGAGATAGGATTGTTGTTGTTGTGTGTTTTCAAGTCATTTCAGACTTAGGTTGACCCTGAGCGAGGGCCAGGTAAATGACCTTGGAGGGCCGTAGTTTGAGGACCCCTGGGCTAAAGCATGGCCGATGAAGGACACTTGGTCAGTGGTAGCTGTTGGTGGTAAATGAAGTGTGGATGGCACGGCATTGCGGTTGGCAGCTGGTTCTGTAGCTTTAGGAGCAATGTATTGCCGAAGGCTTTCATGGCCCGGAATCTCTGGGTTGTTGTGAGTTTTCTAAGCTGTCTGGTCATGGTCCGGAAGCATTCTCTCCTGACATTTTGCCTGCATCTATGACAGGCATCCTCAGAGGTTGTTAGGTCTATTGGAAACTTACTTAGGCGATCCCTCGTCCCAGTTGGATAGTGTTCTGGCGGTGGGTCCGTAGGTATTCTTGTACTTGTGCCAATTTTGGTCCAGTGAATGAAAATACATCCTGCATATCAGATACTTAGGCGATCCCTCGTAGTCCGAGGATGATGCTCCTCCAAGGTCAGTGTTCTGGCGGTGGATACGTAGGTGACTGTGGAGCCCTATTCTTGATCTGTATTTTCTCCCGCAGTGAGGGCATTGGTTTCCAGGTGGAAGGCGGTCCCTGTCAGAGTTGGCTTGACGTGCCTTCCTCTTAGCACATTTCTCTCTTTTGCCCTCCATTCGTGCCGCTTCGAATTCTGGAGCACTGCTGGTCACAGCTGACCTCCAGCTGGAGCGCTCAAGGGCCAGGGCTTCCCAGTTCTCAGTGTCTATGCCAGAGTTTTGAACCCATCTTTCAATCTCTTTTCCTGCCCACCACCATTCCATTTTCTGTTCTTGAGTTCGGAGTAGAGCAACTGCTTTGGGAGACGGTGGTCGGGCATCCAGACAACGTAGCCAGTCCAGCGGAGTTGATGGCGGAAGACCATCGCTTCAATACTGGTGGCCTTTGCTTCTTCCAGCATGTTGACATTTGTCTGCCTGTCTGAGACAAAATACAGGCCTGCAACTGTTATATTGTCACTTTTCTCCTCCTTTATGAATTTAGGTATCTGTATTGTCGAAGGCTTTCATGACCAGAGTCACTGGGTTGTTGTAGGTTTTCTGGGCTGTGTGGCCATGTTCCAGAAGCATTCTCTCCTGACATTTTGCCTGCATCTATGGCAGGCATTCTTGGGTATCTGATGAATTGAAGAACACTCATATGATGTGTTTCATGCATTTTGGTCGGCCAGTCAAAGCATCATTTTGTGAATTCTGTTGTACTTTTTTAAAGTGAGTGCCAGGCCCGGATCCTCCCTTCCTGTCATGACGCCATTGTATACGAATCTTTGCAAAGTAACAAAGAAAAAGTGGGGCGGACGTATGCCAACTCCTCTTTGGATCTTCTGCCAAACAACTTCGTGTTGTGTCGTGATTTAAACACTGAGTTGTTGTAGGTTTTTTTCGGGCTGTATGGCCATGTTCTAGAAGCATTCTCTCCTGACCTTTCGCCTGCATCTATGGCAAGCATCCTGAGAGGTTGTGAGGTCTGTTGGAACTAGGAAAAAGGGGTTTTAAACAGTTTCAGAAGAAATAGGCCTAACTTTTCAGTGTAGGAAACTAAACAAGAGATGATATAGTGGATTTTTCTATCTTAATATTTTTATTGTCTTTGGATTACCAATGTTACTTGCTGTAGCCTTTTAAAAAAGTATTGTATCTGCATTACAAAATCCGACTGAAAAGGCGGAAGGGGGGGAAACCATGCATTCCATGTAATGAATTTTTTGAATGTAGCAGTATCAGGTGAATTTATATCGGCCAATTTCACTTCATGAATAAAGCTGGATTCTCACCATAATTATTAATTTTAGTACAAATTAAAAACTATTTGAATACATTTATCTCAGTGTTGAATTTATGGATTTTACCTTGTGGATTTATTTTTATGAAGCTGTATCACTCATATATGGTGGTCACACAATTTTAATTCTGTCTCTTTGTTTTAATTTTCCAGCTCTATTTGAAAAAGGATGAGTTTAGAGATTTTTTTATTGTGTCAGAAGCGATGAGAACATACTGCAAGTCGCTTCTGGTGTCAGGGAATTTACAGAGACGTTGCTCAGGGATGCCCGGATCTGTTAGCTGGGAGGCTTCTCTCATATCCCTGCAAGCTCGAGCTGTCAGACAGGAGCTCTCCCCGTCTCGTGGATTCAAACCTGCAACCTTCAGGTCAGCAACCCAACCTTCAGGTCAGCAGTTCAGCTATCAAAAGGGTTTAACCCAGTGTTTCTCAACCTGGGGGTCGGGACCCCTGGGGGGGTCGTGAGGAGGTGTCAGAGGGGTCACCAAAGACCATCAGAAAACACAGTACTTTCTGTTGGTCATGGGGTTCTGTGTGGGAAGTTTGGCCCAATTCTATCATTGATAGAGTTCAGAGCGCTCTGATTGTAGGTGAACTATAAATCCCAGCAATTACTCAAATCTCAAGGTCTGTTTCCCCCAAAATTCCACCACTGGTCACATTTGAGCATATTGAATATCCATGACAAGTTTGGTCTAGACCCACCTTTGTTTGAGTCCACAGTGCTCTTTAGATGTAGGTGAACTACAACTCCCAAGCTCAAGGTCAACCCTTCCAGTATTTTCTGTTGCTCATAGTAGTTCTGTGTGCTAAGTTTGGTTCAATTCTATTGCTAGTGGAGTTCAGAATGCTCTTTGATTGTAGGTGAACTGTAAATCCCAGCAACTACAAATCCAAAATGACAAAATCAATCTGGACACAAAAATTGTGAATTGTTCCACTGTTCCTTTGAAAAGAAAAATGTGCAAGATTGTAATAAATACTGGGTTGCTGTGAGTTTTCCGGGCTGTCTGGCCATGTTCCAGAAGCATTCTCTCCTGACGTTTCACCCACATCTATGGCAGGCATCCTCAGAGGTTGTAAGAGAGCATGTCCTGTAAACAGACATTATTTCAGGCTGTTGGAAACTAGGCAAGTGGGGTTTATATATCTGTGGAATGATGTCCAGGGTGGGAGAAAGAACTCTTGTCTGTTGGAGGCAAGTGTGAATGTTACCGTTGGACAACTTGATTAACGCTGAATGGCCTTGCAGCTTCAAAGCCTGGCTGCTTCCTGCCTGGGGGAATCCTTGGTTGGGAAGTGCTCGCTGGCCCTGAGAATGCTGACCGGCATAACCTGGGGATCACAACCAGATACAGTGAAGACATCTCCTGTGCTGTCACACGCTGGGCCTGAAATAATGTCCGTTTACAGGACATGCTCTCTGTATGCCCAGCAGGACTCCGGGGTGCCTCAGCTGAAGGGCCCTTTAGACTTCCCAACACAAAGTTCTATAGAGGCTCAAGATAAGTTCAACAAAGTTCTTTCTTTGGGCTTAAATCTTAAAACAAATGAATTAAACACGTTATAACTTTGGAAAACTGGTAGCTTCCTCAATCTGCCAACAAGAGGGCAGGCAACTGGTGGTAAACTGTTCCTTTCTTCCTTAGGGAAATCCTTTGACCCCTCCCCGGGCAATCTCTCTTTACCTTGCTGACGTGAGGCCCCTACTCCCAGCTCCAAGCTGCTTTATGGATAGTCCGAGTGGTCCCTTACCAGGCAAGGTTCCTGTAGATCTGCCAAGCTGAAAAGGTGTCCTTTAGTTTCTCTTTAGTGTCACATTTTCAAAGGATGTCTGCACCCTACACCACTGGAGAAATTATACTTTCTAGACGGTATTGTACCACCTGACATCGGCCAGGAAGTAGCAGCCAATAATGAAAGGACACCTCAGCAAGTGAGAGTCCAAAAGTGGCAGGCTAAAACCTGGATTCTCAAGCAATGGCTGAGACCTAATGAGAGACTCCCCACTGGGCACACAGAAGACTGAACGACCTGGAAGGCACTGAACAGATTGCTCTGGCACCACGAAGCGCAGAGCCAACCTTAAGAAATGGGGCCACAAAGTGGAATCCACAACATGAGAGTGTGAAGAAGATCAAACCAGAGACCACATGCTGCAATGCAGCCTGAGCCCTGTCACATGCACAATGGAGGATCTTCTCACAGTTACACCAGAGGCACTCCAAGTGGCTAGCTACTGGTTAAATAACATTTAGTACTAGCTTGGGGACCCGGCGGTGCCCGGATTTTTCTGAGAAAGGCATTGCGTGCCAAGGTTGGTTTTTATCAGTTATTTATGTGGCTCACAGTGCTCTTGGGAAGTTAGTGAAGGTACTGCAAGTCATGAATGCTCTGTGTGCCAAGTTTGGTCTTTATCAGTCATTGAATGTGGGTCGCAGCAGACTTGGGAAGTGAGTGGAGGTACTTCAAGTCTCATCATCCATGGTCCACCTTCCTTCAAACTGCAGTAGGATATAGAGTAGGTCATTGGGGATTCTGTGTGCCAAGTTTGGTCTTTATCGGTTTTTGTTGGGGACCGCAGTGGTTTGTGGGGTCTGAAGGGTCTGAAGGTACTACAAATCCCATCATCCATTGTCTGTCCTCCCCCAAACCTCACCAGGATGTAAAGGCGGCCATGGGGGTTATGAGTGCCAAGTCTTGATCAGTCATTGGATGAGGGTCGCAGCGGTCTCGGGAAGTGAGTGGAGGTACTTCAAGTCCTATCATCCATGGTCCTTCCTCCTCCAAACTGCAGTAAGATGTAGAGTGGGTCATGGGGGCACTGTGTGCCAAGTTTGGTCTTTGTTGGGGGCCATAGTGATCCATGGGAACCAAAGTGTTTCAAAGTACTACAAATCCCATAATCCGTGGTCCAACTTCCCCCAAACCGCACTAGGTTGTAAAGTGGGTCATGGGGGTGATGTGTGCCAAGTTTAGTCCAGGTTCACCACTCGTAGCGGTCACAGTGGCTCCCTCCTCCCTGTGGCTTCCTCTCACTTATTTATACATGGCTATCATATCTCCTCTCAGCCTTCTCTTCTTCAGGCTAAACATGCCCAGCTCCTTAAGCCGCTCCTCACAGGGCTTGTTCTCCAGACCCTTGATCATTTTAGTCGCTCTCCTCTGGACACATTCCAGCTTGTCAATATCTCTCTTGAATTGTGGTGCCCAGAATTGGACACAATATTCCAGGTGTGGTCTAACCAAAGCAGAATAGAGGGGTAGCATGACTTCCCTAGATCTAGACACTATGCTCCTATTGATGCAGGCCAAAATCCCATTGGCTTTTTTGCTGCCACATCACATTTTTGGCTCATGTTTAGCTTGTTGTCCACGAGGACTCGAGATCTTTTTCACACGTACTGCTCTTGAGCCAGGCATTGTCCCCCATTTTGTATCTTTGCATTTCGTTTTTCCTGCCAAAGTGGAGTATCTTGCATTTGTCACTGTTGAACTTCATTTTGTTAGTTTTGGCCCATCTCTCTAATCTGTCAAGATCGTTTTGAATTCTGCTCCTGTCCTCTGGAGTATTGGCTATCCCTCCCAATTTAGTGTCGTCTGCAAACTTGATGATCCTGCCTTCTAACCCTTCATCTAAGTCATTAATAAAGATGTTGAACAGGACCGGGCCCAGGACGGAACCTGCTTGTGGCACTCCACTCGTCACTTCTTTCCAGGATGAAGAGGAAGCATTGGGGAGAATCACCCTCTGGGTTCGTCCATTTAACCAATTCCAGATCCACCTCACCGTAGTTTTGCCTCGCCCACATTGGACTAGTTTCCTTGCCAGAAGGTCGGGGGGACCTTGTCGAAGGCCTTCCTGAAATCCAGGTACGCTACATCCACGGCATTCCCTGCATCTACCCAGCTTGGAACTCTATGGAAAAAAGAGATCAGATGAGTCCGGCATGACTTGTTTTTGATAAATCCATGTTGACTATTAGCGATGGCCGCATTTGTTTCTAAGTGTTTGCAGACCGCTTCCTTAACAGTCTTTTCCAGAATCTTGCCCGGTATCGACGTGAGGCTGACCGGACGGTAGTTGTTTGGGTCGTCCTTTTTTCCCTTCTTGAAGACTGGGACCACATTGGCCCTCCTCCAATCTGCTGGAACTTCTCCCGCTCTCCAAGAACTCTCAAAGAGGATTTCCAATGGTTCCGAAATGACTTCCTCTATTTCCTTCAATACTCTTGGGTGTAGTTGATCTGGCCCTGGGGACTTGAACTCATTTAGAGCGGCCAGGTATTCCTGTACGACATCAACCAATCCCCATGGGTGCCGGTTAACTGTTGTTGTTGTTCATTCGTTCAGTCGTCTCCGACTCTTCATGACCAACCCCATTCTGCCAAGAAGCAGGAATATTGCATTCAAATCACCCCTGACAAATGGCCATCCAGCCTCTGTTTAAAAGCTTCCAAAGAAGGAGCCTCCACCACACTCCGGGGCAGAGAGTTCCACTGCTGAACGGCTCTCACAGTCAGGAAGTTCTTCCTCATGTTCAGATGGAATCTCCTCTCTTGTAGTTTGAAGCCACTGTTCCGCGTCCTAGTCTCCAAGGAAGCAGAAAACAAGCTTGTTCCCTCCTCCCTGTAGCTTCCTGTCACATATTTATACATGGCTATCATGTCTCCTCTCAGCCTTCTCTTCTTCAGGCTAAACATGCCCAGCTCCTTAAGCCGCTCCTCATAGGGCTTGTTCTCCATACCCTTTATCATTTTAGTCGCTCTCCTCTGGACACATTCCAGCTTGTCAATATCTCTCTTGAATTGTGGTGCCCAGAATTGGACACAATATTCCAGGTGTGGTCTAACCAAAGTGGAATAGAGGGGTAGCATGACCTCCCTAGATCTAGACACTATGCTCCTATTGATGCAGGACAAAATCCCATTGGCTTTTTTTGCCACCACATCACATTGTTGGCTCATGTATTGTATGATTTTATTTTGCTTTTATAATTGTAATTATTGCAGCATCAAATCGTTGCCATTGTTAGCCGCTCTGAGTCCCCCTGCAGAGGTGAGAAGAGCGGGGTTGTTGTTGTTCATTCGTTCAGTCGTCTCTGACAATATATTATAATATATTTATATTACATGTAATATTGCTAATAATATTACAATATTATGATATAGTGTTGTTGTTGTTCATTCGTTCAGTCGTCTCCGACTCCTCGTGACCTCATGGACCAGCCCACGCCAGAGCTCCCTGTCGGCCGTCACCACCCCCAGCTCCTTCAAGGTCAGTCCAGTCGCTTCAAGGATGCCATCCATCCATCTTGCCCTTGGTCGGCCCCTCTTCCTTTTGCCTTCCACTTTCCCCAGCATCATTGTCTTCTCCAGGCTTTGCTGTCTCCTCATGATGTGGCCAAACTACTTCAACTTTGTCTCTAGTATCCTTCCCTCCAGTGAGCAGTCGGGCTTTATTTCCTGGAGGATGGACTGGTTGGATCTTCTCGCAGTCCAAGGCACTCTCAGCACTTTCCTCCAACACCACAGCTCAAAAGCATCGATCTTCCTTCGCTCAGCCTTCCTGAAGGTCCAGCTCTCACATCTGTAGGTGACTACAGGGAATACCATGGCTTTGACTAGGCAATGGATCTTTAACTGAGTGTGTGCCATATGTTGTATGTGATGTAGCCCAACCAAATACAATGTAAACAAGAATAACTATAATCAGGTGTGTAATATTTTCCCGTGAGGTCAGGGGGAATATACAATGCTGAGGAGGTACCATGCAGTTCCTAATTGTTTACAAAGCAAACATTACCAATAATAGAAAGTCTGGCCTTGATGAATCCTATTTCGAACAAGTGTCCTTCATTTTTTGCCCTTGCAAACATAATGTAACCGTTCCTCTGTAAAAATTTGTTTTTTTTTTTCCTTGTAAGGCAACTAGAAATCCAATCCTGTTTCCCTCTGAAAGAGAAGGGCTGGCCATCCTTCCCCTGAGAGCGTTGGGTTGCCTCTTGTCGAGGAAGACAAACAGAGGGAAAGGGTGAGGTAATGCCTTTGCAGTGAGGCTGCGCGGCCCTTGCGTGCAGACGGGATGTTGCCGCTAGAGGGAAAGCAATCCATGGCTTTCCCTGGAGGAGAAAGGGAGATTGTTCCTTACCATGAGACTGGGCAAATTCCACCCAATCAATATTTCCCCTCCAAGAAACTCCCATGTGCTGTGAAGACCTTTCCCTTTGAGAAGGTCAGAGCATAGGATTTCAACCAGTACAGGCTGTCCCCAGGTTACAAACAAAATAAGTTCTATGTGTTGTCAAATCAGACTCGCCACGAGTTTTCTTGGCCGTATGGCCATGTTCCAGAAGCATTCTCTCCTGACGTTTCGCCCACATCTATGGCAGGCATCCTCAGAGGTTGTGAGTTCTGTTGGAAACTAGGCAAGTGGGGTTTATATATCTGTAGAAAAATCCAGGGTGGGAGAAAGAACTCTTGTCTCTTTGAGGCAAGTGTGAATGTTGCCACTGCCCACCTTGATTAGCATTTAATGGCTTTGCAGCTTCAAAGCCTGGCTGCTTCCTGCCTGGGGGGATCCTTGGTTGGGATGGCCCTGATTGTTTCATACCTGGAATTCCCCTGTTTTCTGAGTGTTGGTCTTTATTTACTGTCCCGATTTTAGAGGATTTCCCCCAGACAGGAAACTGTCAGAGCCAGCTAGCACCTCCCAACAAGGATTCCCTCCTGGAAGGAAGCAGTTATGGCCAGCTAACACCTCCCAATAAAGGATTCCCTCCTGCAAGGAAGCAGTTAGGGCCAGCTAACACCTCCCAACAAAGGATTCCCCCCGGAAGGAAGCAGTTAGGGCCAACTAACACCTCCCAACAAAGGATCCCCCCCCCCCCCAGAAGGAAGCGGTTAGGGCCAACTAACACCTTCCAACAAAGGATTCCCCCTGGAAGGAAGCAATTAGGGCCAACTAACACCTCTCAACAAAGGATTCTCTCCAGAAGGAAGCAGTCAGGGCCAACTAACACCTCCCAACAAAGGATTCCCCCCAGAAGGAAGCGGTTAGGGCCAACTAACACCTCCCAATAAAGGATACCCCCTTAAAGGAAGCACTTAGGGCCAACTAACACCTCCCAACAAAGGATTCTCCCCTGGAAGGAAGCAGTTAGGGCCAACTAACACTTCCCAACAAAGGATTCCCCCTGGAAGGAAGCGGTTAGGGCCAACTAACACCTCCCAACAAAGGATTCCCCCTTGAAGGAAGCGGTTAGGGCCAACTAACACCTCCCAACAAAGGATTCTCCCCTGGAAGGAAGCAGTTAGGGCCAACTAACACCTCCCAACAAAGGATTCCCCCTGGAAGGAAGCGGTTAGGGCCAACTAACACCTCCCAACAAAGGATTCTCCCCTGGAAGGAAGCGGTTAGGGCCAACTAACACCTCCCAACAAAGTATTCTCTCCAGAAGGAAGCAGTCAGGGCCAACTAATACCTCCCAATAAAGGATACCCCCTGGAAGGAAGCACTTAGGGCCAACTAACACCTCCCAACAAAGGATACTCCCCTGGAAGGAAGCAGTTAGGGCCAACTAACATCTCCCAACAAAGGATTCTCTCCAGAAGGAAGCAGTCAGGGCCAACTAACACCTCCCAACAAAGGATTCCCCCCAGAAGGAAGCGGTTAGGGCCAACTAACACCTCCCAATAAAGGATACCCCCTTAAAGGAAGCACTTAGGGCCAACTAACACTTCCTAACAAAGGATTCTCCCCTGGAAGGAAGCAGTTAGGGCCAACTAACATCTCCCAACAAAGGATTCCCCCTTGAAGGAAGCAGTCAGGGACAACTAATACCTCCGAACAAAGAACGACCGAACTACGGTGATCCAGGCTACGGTCATCTCAAGACTGGACTACTGTAACACCCTCTACATTGGCCTTCCTTTGTCGGTGATCCAGAAGCTCAAGCTGGTACAAAATGCAGTTCTTGTGGGAACTCCAATGAGATGCCACATAACACCAATCTTACTGCAGCTGCATTGCTTACCAATTGAGCACTGGATCACTTTCAAAGTGATGGTACTCACCTTTAAGGCCTTGCATGGTCTGGGGCCGATGTACCTGAGGGACTGCCTCACCCCCTACCAACCCCAGAGATCCCCCAATTTGAAATGAAATCCTGCAACTCGTATGAAATTTAAAGTGACTCCATCTTTATTGGAACGCCCCGTGTGCGTTAAAACAATGTTATAACATTACAGATAGCATTACATATTGGTTAGGTTAGCATTACAGCGTTATGCAGTTGTACACAGTCCGAGTTAATTTTTTTTCTGACTTTTTAAGCTTTTGTTTTGACACCAAGTTGTATAACTTTTGTCCAAGGTTTAGGTATTTTTTATGTATTTAATTTTTTTTTTACATTAGAACATCAGGTGAAAAAGAAAAGAGGGAGGAAAAAAAAGAAAGAAACCAAGACAAACCAAAAGAAAACGATCCACATCTGGTAGAATTCACTGTGAGGCAGCTATCATGAATGATCATTTCACACACACGCTATCTATGTAAAAAAAAGGTTACCTGGCCCTCTTTGTTTACCCATTATTCCGAACGAACCTTTTTGAGATGGGTCAAGGCGATGAATTTGTGGTTCTCGAGGCGTCGCTTCACTACAGTTCCCATCAGCCTTGGGCATAGCTTGCCAAGGCTGATGGGAAGTGGAATTGAACAAAAACCACGCTCCTGACCCCCAGCAAAAAGTCTATTTTTACCCTGAGCACATTTCCTTGACAACTTCCTATATATTTTTTTTTCTTTTAGGACTTGGGAGAAAGAGAGGCATTAATTTGAGATTGTAAAAGTGTGTGCGTGAGTTTTAATTGAAAGTGAATCATTGAGGAACCCTTCGATGCCTAAAGTAAAGGTAAAGGTTTCCCCTTAACCTTAAGTCTAGTCGTATCAGACTCTGGGGGGTGTTTGTAGATACGAGGCATGTGCAATCCATGCTTCTAAATGGTTCTAAAGCACTTACAAAACTGGTGGTGAAAACTAGGGGGCGCTGGTGCTTTGCTTCTACAGTGCTGCTGAAGTTCTGGTGGTGAAAATTTCAGAACTCTAACAAAACTTTCAAATTTTCATTATTTCATGGCAGTTACCAATTGGTTCTGTCATAAAAATAATCAATTATGAAATAATAATGAAAATGTGAAAGTTTTGTTAGAGTTCTGAAATTTTCACCACCAGAACTTTAGCAACACTGTAGAAGCAAAGCACCAGCGCCCCTAGTTATTTCATTATTGGGAATTTTTAATGACAGAACCAATTAGTAACTGCCATGTATAATGAAATTTTGAAAAATTTGTTAGAGTTCTGAAATTTTCACCACCAGAAGACAAAGACACTAGGCATATGCAATCCATGCCTCTAAATGGTTCTAAAGCACTTACAAAACTAAAGGTCTGTTTGTGAAAACTAGGGGGCGCTGGTGCTTTGCTTCTACGGTGTTCCTAATGTTCTGGTGGTGAAAATTTCAGAACTCTAACAAAACTTTCAAAATTTCATTATTATTTCATGATTGGTGATTTTTATGACAGAATTAATTAGTAACTGCCATGTATAATGAAATTTTTACCACCAGAAGACAAAGAGCGGTGTTGTCTGTAGACACTAGGCATGTGCAATCCATGCTTCTAAATGGTTCTAAAGCACGTACAAAACTAAAACTCTGGTGGTGAAAACTAGGGGGTGCTGGTGCTTTGCTTCTACAGTGTTGCTGAAGTTCTGGTGGTGAAAATTTCAGAACTCTAACAAAACTTTCAAATTTTCATTATTTCATGGCAGTTACCAATTGGTTCTGTCATAAAAAATCATCAATCATGAAATAATGAAAATTTGAAAGTTTTGTTAGAGTTCTGAAATTTTCACCACCAGAAATTTAGCAATACTGTAGAAGCAAAGCACCAGCCCCCCTAGTTATTTCATTATTGGTGATTTTTAATGACAGAACCAATTAGTAACTGCCATGTATAATGAAATTTTGAAAATTTTGTTAGAATTCTGAAAATTTCACCACCAGAACAGTGGTTCTCAACCTTCCTAATGCCATGACCCCTAAATACAGTTCTTCTTGTTGGGGTTACCCCAACCATAACATTATTTTTGTTGCTACTTCACAACTAATTTTGCTACTGTTATGAATCATAATGTAAATATCTGATATGCAGGATGTATTTTCATTTTCTGCTCCAAATTTGGCACAAATACCTGATTCATCCAAATTTGAATACCGGTGGGGCGGGGGGCAGATTGATTTTGTCATTTTGGATTTATAGTTGCTGGGATTTATAGTTCACCTAAAATCAAAGAGCATTCTGAACTCCACTAGCAATAGAATGGAACCAAACTTAGCACACAGAACTCCCAGAAAATACTGGAAGGGTTGACATTGAGCTTGGGAGTTGTAGTGCACCTACATCTAGAGAGCACTGTGGACTCAAACAATGGTGGATCTGGACCAAACTTGGCATGGATATTCAATATGCTCAAATGTGACCAGTGGTGGAATTTTGGGGGGGGGGGGGGGGGATGGACAGACCTTGACGTTTGGGAGCTGTAATTGCTGGGATTTATAGTTCACCTACACTCAAAAAGCACTCTGAACCCCATCAATGATAGAATTGCACCAAACTTTCCACACAGAATCCCCATGACCAACAGAAAGTACTGTGGGTTGTTGTAGGTTTTTCCGGGCTATACGGCCATGTTCTAGAGGCATTTTCTCCTGACGTTTCGCCTGCATCTATGGCAAGCAGAGGTAGTGAGGTCTGTTGGAAGTAGGAAAATGGGTTTATATATCTGTGGAAAGTACTGTGTTTTCTGATGGTCTTTGGTGACCCCTCTGACACCTCCTCATGACCCTTACAGGGGTCGCGACCTTCAGGTTGAGAAACACTGCTGTAGAAGCAAAGCACCAGCGCCTCCTAGTTTTCACCACAAGAATGTTTAGTTTTGTAAGTACTTTAGAACCATGGATTTGCACATGGCTAGTAGACACCTCCCAAGGTCATATGGCCAGCATGGTTGCGTGGAGTGCCATTACCTTCTCGCAGAAGCAGTACCTATTGATCTACTCACATTTGCATGTTTTCAAACTACAGAAGCTGGGTTTTTTCGGGCTATATGGCCATGTTCTAGAGGCATTTCTCCTGACGTTTCGCCTGCATCTATGGCAAGCATCCTCAGAGGTGAGGTCTGCTGGAACTGGGAAAAAAGGGGTGGAAAAAAAAGGGGGGGGAGGGATACTGTGTTTTCTGATAGTCTTTGGTGACCCCTCTGACACCTCCTCACGACCCTCCCAGGGGTCGCGATCCCCAGGTTGAGAAACACTGCTGTAGAAGCAAAGCACCAGCACTTCCTAGTTTTCACCACCAGAACGTTTAGTTTTGTAAGTACTTTAGAACCATGGATTGCACATGCCTTGTAGACACCTCCAAGGTCATGTGGTTGCATGGAGTGCCGTTACCTTCCCGCAGAAGCAGTACCTATTGATCTACTCACATTTGCATGTTTTCAAACTACAGAAGCTGGAGCTAACAGCGGGAGCTCACCCCCACTCTCCGGATTCAAACCGGCAACCATTCGGTCAACAAATTCAACAGCTCAGTAGTTTAACCAGAGGCTCATAAAGAATCTGTCTGATCCAGACGGGGATGGGATCCCCTCTCACCTTCCACCACAATAACTATTCGGAAATTATCTACTTGGGACCAGAGGCTAGTTTAGGAGGAAGAGAGCAGGCCGCACAGCTGACTAATGCCCTTGCTTCCCAATGTCCTGCCTTCCCTCAATGCCAGAGGAAGCCCTTCCACCATGGAAATCCTTTCCTCTACTACTTCCTTTAGTATTATGATACAGTATTTACATTATACAGAGCATGGAGGAGTGCCATTACTTACTGGAGCAATGTTTTACTTGTAGGCCTCCCCACCATACAGAGGTCTTCATCAGACCCACTTCTGTATCAACGTGAAGCTTTCAGGGTCTGGGTTGATGTGAGTTCTCCGGACTGTATGTTCCAGAAGCATTCTCTCCTGACGTTTCACCCCATCTGTAAGGTTTTGAGGATGCCTGCCATAGATGTGGGTGAAACGTCAGGAGGGAATGCTTCTGGAACATACAGCCCAGATAACCCACCGCAACCCAGTGATTCTGGCCATGAAAGCCTTCAACAACTGTCGTTAAGTTACTCTAGCATAATGAGTCCCAAACTCTAGTTCTTGGGGAGCTTTGTTCGTCAGCTCCCAGAAGCCTCTGTGATTGGGGATGCTGGGCTCTGGCATCCAAAGCATCTAGAACAGCAGAGTTTGGGAAACACCGTGCAAACTAGGGACTTAGATTTCCAGTGGAAATTTGTGTGTATAGTCTTAATGGTTGTGATTTAAACAAGCTTGAATGGTATCTGTCGCAAGATCCATACAAAAAGGGAGAGAAAAAAGGGAAGAAGTAGTAATAAATAACTCTAGTAGTGGGATCTCTTGGAAATTCTTCTGTCTGCCGTCCCAGCAAGTCATACAATCCTAGAGTTGTGGAAGAGACCCTAAAAGCCATCCAGTCCAACCCCCTTCTGTCAGGCAGGAAGTCACTATCAAAACTCTCTGGACAGATGGCCACCCAGCCTCTGAATCACAGAATCCTAGAGTTGGAAGAGACCCCAAGGGCCACCCAGTCTGTCAGGTAGGAAGTCACTATCAAAGCCCTCTGGACAGATGGCCACCCAGCCTCTGAATCACAGAATCCTAGAGTTGGAAGAGACCCCAAAGGCCATCCAGTCTGTCAGGCAGGAAGTCACTATCAAAGCCCTCTGGACAGATGGCCATCCAGCTTCTGAATCACAGAGACCCCAAGGGCCATCCAGTCAAACCCCCTTCTGCCATGGAGGAAGACACCATCAATGCCCACTGGACAGATGGCCATCCAGCCTCTGAATCATAGAATCCCAATGTTGGAAGAGACCCCAAAGGCCATCCAGTTCAACCCCCTTCTGTCAGGCAGGATGTCACTATCAAAGCCCTCTGGACAGATGGCCACCCAGCCTCTGAATCACAGAGACCCCAAAGGCCATCCAGTCCAACCCCCTTTTGTCAGGCACCATCAAAGCCCTCTGGAGAGATGACCATCCAGTCTCTGAATCACAGAATCCTAGAGTTAGAAGAGACCGCAAAGGCCATCCAGTCCAACCCCCTTCTGTCAGGCAGGAAAACACCATCAAAGTCCTCTGGAGAGATGGCCACCCAGCCTCTGAATCATAGCATCCTAGAGTTGGAAGAGGCCATTCTATCCAACACTCTTCTTCATGGTGTCTGTAAAATTGCACATATGGGATATCCGCGAATGAGCAGAGCAGTTCATAACCTTCTAGATCTCATTATCAAAGCATTCCCGACAGATGTCCATTCAGCTTCAAAACCTCATTGTGTGATGTCATATAAACAGACTGGGGTGTTACCTACACTGTTATCTACCTACCATATTTCTCTTCTCGGGAAACTTTGGGGAAGGGTTTAGCATCATTGCCTTGAACTACAGAATTATATGTACTTCTTGCAACCACAAATCCCAGGATTGCATAGGATGAAGTTTTAACAGTCCATCGGTATCGGGCTGCTTGAACTGTACAATGGGACTATACTTGCTCTCGTTTGCTGCAGCACCAATAAGGGGCATTTCAAAACTATTCGTCTCAGATCCTTGTTTCCGGCCCATAAATCCCTTTTCTCGCCCTGTGTCCCTTCCCAAATATATCTGCTTGCTCCAGGTGCATCAAAAACATTGCCAAGGAAATGCATTGACACTTAAGTCACAAAACCGGCAAGGAAGAGAGTGGGGAGGTTGAACAAGGAACCAGCGATCCAACCCCAGACTCGTCTTATTTTGCATTTCGAAAGAAAAAAGTGGGGGGAAAAGTTGGAAGAGAAGCTGAAGAAGCCAGTCGTGGTGAATACCGACACAGACAGTTCAGCACAAAACACAACTTCCATCGTGACAAGAGAAAAATCGTATTCAGAACGGTACCTCGATATTGGTCAGTTAGACTACGTTTTTTTTCTGCTTTTAAAAAAATTGTATTCAGCATGCAAATAGTGCAGTTACACTGTTTGGATAAAATACGTATTTTTGTGGTATTATTAAAATTAATGCTTTTTTTTTCCTTGTAGGATTATTTTGTTTTGTTTTAGAACTTTATAGTGTTATGTGCCCTGCAAAAGTTAACGTCACTAGAGAAAACGGATTGGCGGCTTCTTACAGAAACTTTTTAACTCTATGACTAAAACCGAAGGGGGAGGAGGAGGAGGAAGGGAGGGGTCAAGAGTCTGTATGCCGAGGGGCCTCTCGGGCCCTCAGCTTACCCTGCTAATACTCGCTCAAGCTGTGCCACTTGGCGACCTGCTTCCGGGGACTCTCGCACACTTCTCGCCAGTGTTCTGCGCCGCCCGCCGTGACGCTGTGCGCCCCCAGGATCAGCCGCCCCACCACTTCATTCTTGGTGGTCCGGTCAAAGTCGATGACCAGGAACTCGATGCTGATGTCGGGGAGCAGCTCGGTGGGGATGTCGTAAATGAAGGACTCGTTGAAGACGGGGTTCAAAGTGCACTTCTTGACGTGAGTCTTCTTCTTCGCGATCCGCTTCCTGCCGTAGTAGACGTTCACCTTGACGTAGGGATCTGTGGAAGGAGGAGACAAAGGCAAGCCAATAATGCTGTCCTAGAGTAAGGCTGCGGCCAATAACCATAGAATCAAGGTTGGAAGGGATCCCAACGGGCATCCAGTCCAACACCAACCATTCTGCCATAAACTACGTTCAGCCTCGTAGTCTAAGATCTGCCGGGGAGGTCCTGCTCTCGGTCCCACCAGCTTCGCAAATGCGGCTGGTGGGGACAAGGGACAGGGCCTTCTCGGTGGTGACCCCCCCCCCCCCGGCCTGTGGAATTCACTCCCCAGTGAAATTAGATTGGTGTCCTCCCTCCTTTCTTTCAGAAGAAAACTGAAGACATGGTTGTGGAACCAGGCTTCTGGCTAATGGATATAATAATAATAATAATAATAATAATAATAATGATAATGATAATAATAATAATAATACTTTATTTATATAAATAAATAGTCCACGCTCTGGTTACATCCTGTTTAGACTACTGCAACGCTCTCTACGTGGGGTTGCCTTTGAAGACAGCTCGGAAGCTCCAACTAGTCCAACGCTCGGCAGCCATGATTTTAACAGGAGCGGAGCGCAGGGAGCATACAACCCCCCTGTTGCGCCAACTCCACTGGCTACCGATCTGCTACCGGGCTGAATTCAAAGTGCTGGCGTTGGCCTTTAAAGCCCTAAACGGTTCCGGCCCAAGCTACCTATCTGACTGCATCTCTGCCTATGAACCCACCAGGACTTTGAGATCTTCCAGGGAGACCCTGCTCTCGATCCCGCCTGCTTCTCAAGCTTGGCTGGCGGGGACGAGAGATAGGGCCTTCTCGGTGGTGGCTCCTCGGCTGTGGAACGCCCTTCCCACGGACATTAGACTAGCACCATCTCTAATGGTATTCCGCAAAAAGGTGAAGACCTGGATGTTTGTGCAGGCGTTTGAGTAATTTAGTGCAATCTGGTAATGGAACATAGGAATGGAACAATGGACGACGAACCTGGACTACGCTTGGATGATGAGAAGATTGGGGACGGTGGTTTTTTGTAATAATTGTGCATTGTAATTGCTTATTGGTAATTTATGGATAATGTGTTAAGTCAATTGTTATATGTTGTATGGAACCACTGCTGTTTCTACTGTTTTTACTGTTTGTGAACCGCTGTGAGTCACCTTCGGGCTTGAGATACAGTGGTATATAAGCAAAGTAAATAAATAAAATAAATAAATATATACCGCTCCATCTCCCCAAGGGGACTCAGAGCAGTTCCCAAGTAATATCACAAAACATACAGAGTAAAAACAACATAACCATAAGATTAACAAACAAAATATAAACATAAAAATTGTCGCCATAGCACACATATATTAAAAGTAATCCTGCCTGTTCAAGGCAATTAAAAATGTAAAAGGCCGGGCCAAGATTTGTGCAAGCCCAAAAATCTTAAGGGTCCCTGGAATTGAGTGCAATGCTATGGCAGGCAACAATAATATTAGGTAGGGATCTGTGGCTGTTCATTCCAGGGCCGATTAGAGGAAAGAATCTGGGTAACTGGTAGGAAGAATAAGGCCGTATTCGACAATGTGTGGGGTTGAGTTAGAACTGGTCATTTTCAAAGGCTTGTTGAAACCACCAGGTCTTCAAGCTCTTATGAAAGGAGAGAAGGGAAGGGTCCTGTCTTATTTCCTCAGAGACGGGAGGCCACCACTGAGAAGGCCCTCTCTCTCGTCCCCACCAACCGCGCTTGAGACGGTAGTGGGACCGAGAGGAGGGCCTCCCCGGAAGATCTTAGAGCTCGTACCGGTTCATAGAAGGAGATGCGATCATGGAGATAGGCGGGGAGCGAACAGTGACTATAACAGCACCTGAACAGTGAATTGGTCCAGACGGTTGTTATAATGGAAATGCCTTTATGATTGGATAACGAATGCTGTTTTAATGTATTGTATTGTACGATTTTATTTTGCTTTTATAATTGTAATTCCAGCATCAAATCGTTGCCATTGTTAGCCACTCTGAGTCCCCCTGCGGGGTAGAAATGCTATAAATAAATAAATATTATTTATTTATTTATAATTTAAAACATTTATATTCCACCCTTCTCACCCTGAAGGGGACTCAGGGTTGAGCACAGCATATACAGGGCAAACATTCAATGCCGGGACACAAATTCACATACAATACATAAACATTAAAAAAAAAATCAAAATATTAAAATACACCATTTTAAACCGTCCTAGTCATCCATGTCAAATCTAATTGGCCTGGTCATCTTTCCTATTGCTGCTTTATTGCCCTGTCCCGAAAGCTTGGTCTCACAGCCAAGTTTTGACCATCCTTCTAAAGGACAGGAGGGAAGGGGCCGACCTGATCTCACCAGGAAGGGAGTTCCATAGCCGGGGAGCAATCACTGAGAAGGCCCTGTCTCTCGTCCCTACCGATTGCGCCTGTTGGAAGGTAGGGCCTCCCCGGAGGATCTTAATCTCCATGATGTTTCATAGGGGGAGATGCGTTCGGACAGGTAATTTGGGCCGGGTCCGTTTAGGGCTTTATAGGCCAAAGCCAGCACTTTGAATTGTGCCCGGTAGCAAACTGGCAGCCAGTGGAGCTGGCGTAACATGGGAGTTGTGTGCTCCCTGTATGCCACCCCAGTTATTAACCTGGCTGCTTCTCGTTTGATTATTTGAAGCTTCCGAGCAGTCTTCAAAGGCAACCCCACGTAGAGCGCGTTGCAGTAGATCCCAACCCCCAGGTTGAGAAACGTTGCCCTAAGGGCCATCAAGTCCAACTCTATCCCATCAATCATAGAGTTGCCCGAAGGATAACTAAGGGATGGAAACATTAAATGGCATCCAATTCAACTCCATTCTGCCAGGCAGGAAAGTATAATCAAAGCACTCCTGACAGGTGGCCATCTAGTCTCTGCTTCAGAACCTCCAGAAAAGTAGACTCCATGGGACATCCCCCCCCCCCCCCCCCCCCGGAAGCATACGCCACTGTTGAACAGCTCTTACAGTCAGGAAGTTTTCCCCCTAATGTTTAGGTAGCTGCTCTTTCCCAGAACAGAAGAACAGCCAGCCTCAGGAGAGCATGCTTGCTCCATCCATGTTCAACATGTACACAAATGACCAGCCACTCCCAGAAGGGACAGAGTGTCATATATGCTAATGATCATGCCATCACCACTTAAGCAGGGAGCTTTGAGATGGTTGAACAGAAGCTCTCCGAAGCTCTAGGTGCCCTTACTGCCTCTTATAGGGAAAACCAGCTGATCCCTAATCCATCTAAAACACAGACATGTGCTTTCCATCTTAAGGACAGACAAGCATCCCGAGCTCTGAGGATTACCTGGGAAGGAATCCCACTGGAGCATTGCAGCACACCCAAATATCTGGGAGTCACCCTGGACCGTGCTCTGACCTACAAGAAGCACTGCCTGAATATCAAACAAAAAGTGGGCGCTAGAAACAATATCATACGAAAGCTGACTGGCACAACCTGGGGATCACAACCAGACACAGTGAAGACATCTGCCCTTGTGCTATGCTACTCTGCTGCTGAGTACGCATGCCCAGTGTGGAACACATCTCACCACGCTAAACAGTGGATGTGGATCAAAATGAGACATGCCGCATTATGACGGGGTGTCTGCGCCCTACACCACTGGAGAAAGTACACTGTTTATCTGGTATTGCACCACCTGACATTCACCAGGAAGTAGCAGCCAATAGTGAAAGGATCAAGGCAGAGACATCTCCAGCTCATCCCTTGTTTGGGTATCAGCCAAGCACGTCAACGACTTAAATCAAGAAATAAGTTTTCTAAGATCTACAGAGACACTTGCTGGAACACCTCAGCAAGCGAGAGTCCAAAAGTGGCAGGTGAAAACCCAGAACCTCAACCAATGGCTGATACCAAATGAGAGACTCCCCCCTGGGCACACAGAAGACTGAGTGAATTAGAAGGCGCTGAACAGACTGCGCTCTGGCACCACGAGATGCAGAGCCAACCTTCAGAAATGGGGCCACAAAGTGGAATCTACGGCATGCGAGTGGGGAGAAGAGCAAACCACTGACTACCTGCTGCAATGCAACCTGAGCACAGTGGAGGACCTCCTTGCAGCAACACCAGAGGCACTCCAAGTGGCCAGCTACTGGTCAAAGGACATTTAATCAACTACCAAGCTTGCAAACTTTATGTTTTGTTTGTTTGTTAAAAAATGCAATACAACTGTTTGGTTTGCTCCTGACACGCTAAACTTGAGAACTTTGATTGGGTCCCCAATGAAAAAAGAAGGCCTGCCCTGTGAAAGCATGGCAATAAGTTGAAGTAAATAGCTTCTACCTGAGAGGCCAGTGATGTCCATTTTGGGCAGATGTCTCGCCTTCAGCACCACCACCGTCATCCTCTGGGCCACCGGCTGGTAGGACAAGGACACCTGCAGCTCCCCTCGGCTGACGCATTTCTGCAAAGGGAGGACAAGGCCAGGTTTCTTCAGAGCGGCAGCTACATCTTTAATCGTACCGTATTGTAGTGTTTCTCAACCTTCCCAATGCCTCAACCCCTTAATACAGTTCCTCATGTCATGGGGACCCCCAACCATAAAATTATCATTTTGCTACTGTTATGAATTGTAATGTAAATATCTGATATGCAGGATGGATTTTCATTCACGGACCAAATTTGGCACAAATACCAATACACCAAAATTTGAATACTGGTGGGGTGATTGATTTTGTCATTTGGAAGTTGTAGTTGCTGGGATTTATAGTTCACCTCCAATCAAAGAGCATTCTGAACTCCACCAATGATGGAACTGAACCAAACTTGGCACACAGAACTCCCACGACCAACAGAAAATATTGGAGGGGTCTGGTGGGCTTGACCTTGAATTTTGAAGTTGTAGTTCATCTACATTAGGAGAATACCTTGGATCTGGACCAAATTTAGCATGAATATTCAATATGCCCAAATGTGAACACTGGTGCAGTTTGGAGAAAATAGACCTTGACATTTGGAAGTTTTAGTTGCTGGGATTTACAGTTCACTTACAATCAAAGAGTAGGTTCTTGTGGGTTTTTTCGGGCTATAGAGCCATGTTCTAGAGGCATTTCTCCTGACGTTTCACCTGCATCTATGGCAAGCATCCTCAGAGGTAGTGAGGTAGTGAGGAGGAAACGTCAGGAGAAATGCCTCTAGAACATGGCTCTATAGCCCGAAAAAACCCACAAGAACCTAGTGATTCCAGCCATGAAAGCCTTTGACAATAAATCAAAGAGTATTCTGAACCCCACCAACGATAGAATTGGGCCAAACTTCCCACACACAACCCTCATGCCTTGAAAGGACTCTCTGGCATGCGCCCTCCTTCAGTCTCGCATGCTCTCCCTCACCTGCACATACACACCAACAATGGAATTGAACCAAACTTGGCACACGGAACTCCCATGACCAACGGGAAATACTGGAAACCATGAAAATGAGCAAAATCTGGCCACCAGTATTAAAAACCTCTGAAATCAGGACAGTAAATAAAGAGCAACACTCAAAAATCAGGGAAATTCCAGACAAGAATCATTCAGGGGCAGCTAACACCTCCCAACAAAGGATTCCCCCCAGGTAGGAAGCAGCCAGGGGACTTACAAGTATATACAAATAGTATATGCATACAATATATTATGTTATTAGGGTAGTACAATATCAGTATTAAATATTACTATATTGTACTATACCATTATACTGTAATATTATTAGTAATATTACATGTAATATAAATATATAATTATAATATATTATTAGTTTTACACTGCGTTACATTATAATATTATAAATATTATATGTAGTAAAAAAGGTAAAGGTTGTCCCCTGACATTAGGTCCAGACATGTCTGATTCTGGGGTGTGGTGCTCATCTCCATTTCTAAGCCAAAGAGCTGGCGTTGGCCATAGACACCTCCAAGGTCATGTGACCGGCATGACTGCATGGAGCGCTGTTACCTTCCCGCTGGAGTGGTACCTATTGATCTACTCACATTTGCATGTTTTCAAACTGCTAGGTTGGCAGAAGCTAGGGCTGACAGCGGAAGCTCACGCCACTACCCAGAATCAAGCCTGCGACCTTTCAGTCAACAAGCTCGGTAGCTCAGCACTTTAACCCACTGTGCCACCAGGGGCTCCATAATAAATATTATTATATAATATATATATATGATAATAATATATATGATAATAATACATATGATATATATATATATATATATATATATATATATAATATAAACATAATAAATCAATATAAAAATAAAGTTTATTATTATTATTATTATTATTATTATTATTATTATTATTATTTCCCCAGGTAGTAACCAGTCAGGCTTTGAAGCTGCAAGGCCATTAAATGCTAATCAAGGTGGCTATTTGCCACTTGCCACCAACAGACAAGAGTTCTTTTTCCCACCCTGAACATTCAAACCCCACTTGTCTGGTTTCCTACAGACCTCTCAACCTCTGAAGATGCCTGCCACAGATGTGGGTGAAATGTCAGGAGAGAATGCTTCTGGAACATGGCCAGACAGCCCAGAAAATTAACAGCAACCCAGTTATTCCAGCCATGAAACTCTTCGAGAACACATCCTATACTCTATTTCAGGGGTCCACAAACTTTTTACACAGAGGGCCAGGTCATAGTCCCTCAAACTGTTGGGAGGGCCGGATTATAATTTGAAAAAAAAAATGAATGAATTCCTATGCACAGTTCATGTATCTTATTTATAGTGCAAAAAACACTTTAGAACAATACAATAATTAAAATGAAGAACAATTTTAACAAATATAAACTTAGTATTTCAATGAGAAGTGTGGGCCTGCTTTTGGCTGATGAGATAGGATTGTTGTTGTTGTTGCTGCGTGATTTCAAGTTGTTTCAGACTTAGGTTGACCCTGAGCGAGGGCCGGGTAAATGACCTTGGAGGGCCGTATCTGCCCCCCGGGCCATAGTTTGAGGACCCCTGGCTTAAGTCTTGGGGGGAGTGTGACTTTTAACAAATGCGGCTGTTACGTGTCTTCAAGCTAATGAGATAGGATTGTGGTTGTTGTTGTTGTTGTGTGATTTCAAGTCATTTCAGACTTAGATTGACTCTGAGCGAGGGCCGGGTAAATGACTTTGGAGGGTCGTATTCCCCCCCCCCCCGGGCCATAGTTTGAGGACCCCTGGCTTAAGTCTTGGGGGGAGTGCGACTTTTAACAAATGTGGCTGTTATGTGTCTTCAAGCTGATGAGACAGGATTGTTGTTGTTGTTGTTGTGTGCTTTCAAGTCGTTTCAGACTTAGATTGACCCTGAGCGAGGGCTGGGTAAATGACCTTGGAGGGCTGTATCCGGCCCCTGGGCCATAGTTTGAGGACCCCTGGTTTTAATCTTGGGGGGAGTGCGACTTTTAACAAATGCGGCTGTTATGTGTCTTCAAGCTGATGAGATAGGATTGTTGTTGTTGTGTGCTTTCAAGTCGTTTCAGACTTAGGTTGACCCTAAATGAGGGCCGGGTAAATGACCTTGGAGGACCGTATTCGGTCCCCGGGCCATAGTTTGAGGACCCCTGGCTTAAGTCTTGGGGGGAGTGCGACTTTTAACAAATGCGGTTGTTATGTGTCTTCAAGCTGATGATAGGATTGTTGTTGTTGTGTGATTTCAAGTCATTTCAGACTTAGGTTGACCCTGAGTGAGGGCCGGGTAAATGACCTTGGAGGGCCATATTCGGCCCCCGGGCCGTAGTTTGAGGACCCCTGCTCTATTTCCAAGTTGCAAAGCATCAGCTCAAAATGTCTATCCTGCAGGGTGTCTGAAATTTTTATATATATAGTATTGAAATTGTGCATATAGTTTTTGAACACCCTGTATATTATTGGAAGGAACATGTTGAACCTTGGAAGCCTTTCTTTTGGACCACAATTTCCCGAATCCCCAGCCAGCATGGCCTGGAATGCTTCTGGGCTGTGGCTGACGTGTTTGTAGGGCTTTGAAGATGAAGAAAAGCCCATGTTTTTTCAAAGGAAGTTAATCTGGTGGAAATAAACCCAGAGTGTTGCCAAGTGTTACAAAGCCAGGGCTGAGCAGAGTGAATACCGGCCCGGGTTGCCATGGCCGTCATGCCCTAGATTCCAGCACTTTCAGATGGCCTCGGCTTGCCTTAGGAATTGTCCAGAGCGATGCCTGTCCAGACTTGCAAGTGGAAAGAGGGAAACACAATGGAGTCTCTGGCTTGTTTTTATCCTCCTCCAATTCGTAGGTTGGATTCAGGGTTTGCCCTTTGAGCAAATCACTCCTGCCTATGAATCTCTAGGCAGGAGAAGACTACCCAGGACCAGGAAAATAGTAAAATTATATTATATTATATTATTATATAAGGTAAAGGTTGTCCCCTGACATTAAGTCCAGTCATGTCTGACTCTGGGGTGTGGTGCTCATCTCCATTTCTAAGCCGAAGAGCCAGCGTTGTTGTCCGTAGACACTTCCAAGGTCATGTGGCCGGCATGACTGCATGGAGCGCCGTTACCTTCCCACCGGAGCGGTACCTATTGATCTACTCACATTTGCATGTTTTTGAACTGCTAGGTTGGCAGAAGCTAGGGCTGACAGCGGTAGCTCACGCCGCTCCCTGGAATCGAACCTGCGACCTTTCGATCAACAAGCTCAGCAGCTCAGTGCTTTAACCCACTGTGCCACCGGGGGCTCCATATTATTATATATTATATTATATATTATTATATATTATTATATATTATTATATTATATTATATTATACAATTATAATAGAATAATAATATAGTAATATAATATAATATACAATACTATAATAGTATTATAATAATATAACATAATATAATATATAATATATATTATATTATATTATTATAATATTATTATATTATACATTATATTATATTATAATTGTATATTATATTATATTCTAGCTGTACCTGGCAACGCATTCCTGTGGCATAGAGTGAGGGTATGAAAAATAAAGTAATGAGAAATTTTGGGCAAGAAGGATGCCAGGAGAAAGAGGAGGGAGGGGGGAATGTGGGATTTGCCAGCTGGAAGGAAGGAAGGAAGGAAGGAAGCCCAGTCCAGCCCAGAGTGAGGCAAGAAGAAACAGGAGGAAAGAGGAGGGAAGCTGCAGAGCAAAGGGACCGGAAGTGGGCTACATGCGAGATTGTAAAACTTGCACCAGACATATGAAAATAATTACGAAATAATTATGAAATAATTACGAAAATTGGAAAAATTGTTTAGATTCTTAATTACTCCTCACACTATTCCTGCATGGCTCAATATTGGATCGTAAGCTAATTTAAATACGAATTAATAACGAATAACGAAATTAACGAACTGGATCGCCCAAGCCTACTGGCTGCACATGGGCTGCACCTCATGAAGACTTCGGAAAATATATTTGGTAGTAGGGCTTTAAATTCTGGGATGGAATCGGGATGAGAGATTAATATCTCGAGAAACAGCCCAAAGGCAAGCCCTAAACAACAACAATGAACGTAAGGATGTGAATTCTCGAGATGAAAAGGGAGAGGATGAGAGTGAATCTTGTAAAGGGAAGAAGAAACACTGCTTCAGATGTCTATACAGCAAGGTACAGAGCTTGGAAACAAACAAGATGAGCTTGAAGTCCTAGCACAAGAAGGAAAATATTGTCGGAAAAGTTAAAAAAATTAGCTAAGTATTTTTAATTACAAAAATGTGTGTCAAGCACTGAAAAGGTTAAATGGATGCAATGACTCAGCAAAATCTCTAGTTCTATATAAGCAGGTGTGTCTGTATCTTAGCAGCTCTCAGTCTGAAGTAGCCCTCAATCTGTGAGAGGAGTGCCTCGGGGTGTTAGTAGGCCTCAGTATGAGAAAGCCTCAGTGTTGGTTCGCTCTCAGTCTGTGAGAGGAGTGCCTCAGTGTGTTAGTAGGCCTCAGTATGAGAAAGCCTCAGTGTTGGTTCGCTCTCAATCTGTGAGAGGAGTGCCTCAGTGTGTTAGTAGGCCTCAGTATGAGAAAGCCTCAGTGTTGGTTCGCTCTCAATCTGTGAGAGGAGTGCCTCCGTGTGTTAGTAGGCCTCAGTATGTGACACATTATTTTATACAGAATAATGGACATATAATAATATAAAAGGAAGAGAAAATAAGATGGAAGAAAAGATAAGGCAAAAGAAAGAAGAGGAAAAACCACTCTGAAGATACTCAGGAAGTCAACAAAGGAGGTGTATACCACCCTTCTCCTGAGTTTTTTTTCTTTTTGTGTGTGATTTTTTCTTTTTTCCTTTTTTGTTACATGTCATTATTATTTTCTGTTTTCTGTATTTTGTATTTTAAAAGAAAAATTCTCAACAAAGACTATTTTTTTTAAAAAATATGAGAAAGCCTCAGTGTTGGTTTGCCCTCAATCTGTGAGAGGAGTGCCTCAGTGTGTTAGTAGGCCTCAGTATGAGAAAGCCTCAGTGTTAGTTTGCCCTCAATCTGTGAGAGGAGTGCCTCAGGGTGTTAGTAGGCCTCAGTATGAGAAAGCCTCAGTGTTAGTTTGCCCTCAATCTGTGAGAGGAGTGCCTCAGGGTGTTAGTAGGCCTCAGTATGAGAAAGCCTCAGTGTTGGTTTGCCCTCAATCTGTGAGAGGAGTGCCTCAGGGTGTTAGTAGGTGTCAGTATGAGAAAGCCTCAGTGTTGGTTTGCCCTCAATCTGTGAGAGGAGTGCCTCAGGGTGTTAGTAGGCCTCAGTATGAGAAAGCCTCAGTGTTGGTTTGCCCTCAATCTGTGAGAGGACTGCCTCAGTGTGTTAGTAGGCCTCAGTATGAGAAAGCCTCAGTGTTGGTTCGCCCTCAATCTGTGAGAGGAGTGCCTCAGTGTGTTAGTAGGCCTCAGTATGAGAAAGCCTCAGTGTTGGTTCACCCTCAATCTGTGAGAGGAGTGCCTCAGTGTGTTAGTAGGCCTCAGTATGAGAAAGCCTCAGTGTTGGTTCGGTCTCAATCTATGAGAGGAGTGCCTCAGGGTGTTAGTAGGCCTCAGTATGAGAAAGCCTCAGTGTTGGTTCGGTCTCAATCTATGAGAGGAGTGCCTCAGGGTGTTAGTAGGCCTCAGTATGAGAAAGCCTCAGTGTTGGTTCGCCCTCAATCTGTGAGAGGAGTGCCTCAGTGTGTCAATAGGCCTCAGTATGAGAAAGCCTCAGTGTTTGTTCGCTCTCAATCTGTGAGAGGAGTGCCTCAGGTTTTTAGTAGGCCTCAGTATGAGAAAGCCTCAGTGATGGTTGGTTCACCCTCAATCTGTGAGAGGTCTCGGTGGGAGAAGGGCCTCAGTGTGTTAGGTAGGCCTCAGTATGAAAGGCCTCGGTGTTAGTTCGCCTCAGTAGAAATGGAGATGATCACCACCCCAGAGTTGGACATGACTAGACTTAATGTCAAGGGGAAACCTTTACCTTTACTAGTACTGTATAATGGAAACCTGATGGAGTGATTGGAACATAACAATTGGAGGATACATCATTATGGTTCACTAATGCTACTCCCTGTTTTGCTGCCTTGTTTATTCTCTTTTAAGAGGTATTGCAGAGGTAAACTTAGGTATTTGAGTAGTACAGGGTCTCAAAACGTCAATATAGTACTGTATCATTTCCTACAGCTGTATGAAGGAGATATCTCACTATGGGCCCTTCCACACAGCCATATAATCCAGAATATCAAGGCAGAAAATCCCACAATATCTGCTTTGAACTGGGTTATTTGAGTCCATACTGCCATATATTCCACTTCAAAGCAGATAATGTGGGATTTTGTTCAGTTGTATGGAAAGGAGCTATGTTTTCACCTACGTTTTTACCTTCACCCCAAAGCATATTAGGCTTTCGATAAAGCAAAATGGATAGTTTTCCTTACCTGTATGTTCCTTTTGATGATCTCCCGGGTCAAGTGGACCTTCCCGGTGCTGGGGTCCACCCCAGCTAGCGGCACCATCACCTCGCCAATGACGTCATCTCGAGAAAAGCGGTCGAAGCTCAGCACGAGGAAGTGCAGTACCAGGTCCTGGAGCTGGCTGTACGGGATGCCATAGAAGGTAAAGGTCTCGTCAAAGACGGGATCCAGGGTCTTCCGGAGGACACGGGTCTTCACCCGGTGCCTCTTGTCTGGCAGGATTGTCATCTTAATGTAGGGGTCCGACCCCTGGTTCTGCTCATCCATGACGGGCAAGCCGTGGGCTTCCTGGATGGTCACCACCAGGGCCTTCTTTGGGAAGTTGTAGTCCACCGAGAAAGTCAACACCCCGAGCATGACCTCCTCTTCAGGGGAAGACGGAGAGGGTGTTTTGCTCCCTGCTGGGGTCAAGCTTTGGGCCGGGCTCAGCTCTTCTCCATAATCAACCTTGATGGGAAGCTGTTTGACACAAGGAGGCATGCCGAAGCCGCCTGAGAGTTTCTCTGAGCCCGCCAGCCCAGCTTCGGCCTCATCCGCTGTAAGGCTGCCGCTTCCATCTTTCCTGGCAGCGCCCGTCTTGTCTCGCCGGATCCGTATGATTTTCTTTTTGTTGCTCAGGGTCTCCGGATAGATGCTGATGCCCTTCAGCATGTGTATGAACTTGTAGGGGGGTGTCTTGTGCTTCTTCTCGGCTTGCTGGTGGCAACACGTCCACACGAACACGGTCACTGAGACCGAGACCACCAAGACGGTGGCCCCAATGAGGCCAGCCACAATCGGAGAGACATCTGGGAAGGGAAGGAGAAGGTGGGATCAGAAAAATAACTATTTTCTAAGACACACAAAAGAGGGGGTCATGGGACAGTTCCAGCTTGCCTCCTGCATGTCATCAGCTGGGGACCCCTCCCCCCAGCACCAACTGCTGCTCTGGGCCAGAGAGATGAGAGAGGGGGGCAGGGGGCAGTTCCATCTTGTCTCTTGCGTATGTCATCAGCTGGGGACCCCTCCCCCCATCACCAACTGCCGCTCTGAGCCAGAGTGAAGAGAGAGGAGACCAGGGGACAGTTCCATCTTGTCTCCTGCATATGTCATCAGTCGGGGACCCCTCCTCCCAACACCAACTGCTGTTCTGGGCCAGAGTGAAGAGAGAGGGGGCCAGGGGACAGTTCCATCTTGTCTCCTGCATATGTCATGAGCTGGGGACCCCTCCCCCCCAGCACCAATTGCCGCTCTGGACCAGAGTGAAGAGAGAGGGGGCCAGGGGACAGTTCCATCTTGTCTCCTGCATATGTCATGAGCTGGGGACCCCTCCCCCCCAGCACCAATTGCCGCTCTGGACCAGAGTGAAGAGAGAGGGGGCCAGGGGACAGTTCCATCTTGTCTCCTGCATATGTTATCAGTCGAGGACCCCTCCTCCCAGCACCAATTGCTGCTCTGGGCCAGTGTGAAGAGAGAGGGGGCCAGGGATCAGTTCCATCTTGTCTCCTGTGTATGTCATCAGCTGGGGACCCCTCCCCCCAGCACCAATTGCTGCTCTGGGCCAGAGTGAAGAGAGAGGGGGCCAGGGGACAGTTCCATCTTGTCTCCTGCATATGTCATCAGCTGGGGACCCCTCCCCCCAGCACCAATTGCCGTTCTGGACCAGAGTGAAGAGAGAGGGGGCCAGGGGACAGTTCCATCTTGTCTCCTGCATATGTCATCAGCTGGGGACCCCTCCCCCCAGCACCAATTGCCGTTCTGGACCAGAGTGAAGAGAGAGGGGGCCAGGGGACAGTTCCATCTTTTCTCCTGCATATGTCATGAGCTAGGGACCCCTCCCCCCAGCACCAATTGCCGCTCTGGACCAGAGTGAAGAGAGAGGGGGCCAGGGGACAGTTCCATCTTGTCTCCTGCATATGTTATCAGTCGAGGACCCCTCCTCCCAGCACCAATTGCTGCTCTGGGCCAGAGTGAAGAGAGAGGGGGCCAGGGATCAGTTCCATCTTGTCTCCTGTGTATGTCATCAGCTGGGGACCCCTCCCCCCAGCACCAATTGCCGTTCTGGACCAGAGTGAAGAGAGAGGGGGCCAGGGGACAGTTCCATCTTGCCTCCTGCATATGTCATCAGCTGGGGACCCCTCTCCCACCACCAACTGCCGCTCTGGGCCAGAGTGAAGAGAGAGGGGGCCAGGGGACAGTTCCATCTTGTCTCCTGCATATGTCATCAGTTGGGTACCCTCCCCCCAGCACCAATTGCTGCTCTGGGCTAGAGTGAAGAGAGGGGGGGGGCAGGGGACAGTTCCATCTTGTCTCCTGCATATGCCATCAGTTGGGGACCCTCCCCCCAGCACCAATTGCCGTTCTGGACCAGAGTGAAGAGAGAGGGGGCCAGGGGACAGTTCCATCTTGTCTCCTGCATATGTCATGAGCTAGGGACCCCTCCCCCAGCACCAACTGCCGCTCTGGGCCAGAGTGAAGAGAGAGGGGGCCAGGGGACAGTTCCATCTTGTCTCCTGCATATGTCATCAGTCGGGGACCCCTCCTCCCAACACCAACTGCTGTTCTGGGCCAGAGTGAAGAGAAAGGGGGCCAGGGGACAGTTCCATCTTGTCTCCTGCATATGTTATCAGTCGAGGACCCCTCCTCCCAACACCAACTGCCGTTCTAGGCCAGAGTGAAGAGAGAGGGGACCAGGGGACAGTTCCATCTTGTCTCCTGCATATGTCATGAGCTAGGGACCCCTCCCCCAGCACCAATTGCTGTTCTGGACCAGAGTGAAGAGAGAGGGGGCCAGGGGACAGTTCCATCTTGTCTCCTGCATATGTCATCAGCTGGGGACCCCTCCCCACCAGCACCAATTGCCGTTCTGGACCAGAGTGAAGAGAGAGGGGGCCAGGGGACAGTTCCATCGTTTCTCCTGCATATGTCATGAGCTAGGGACCCCTCCCCCCCAGTACCAACTGCCGTTCTGGGCCAGAGTGAAGAGAGAGGGGGCCAGGGGACAGTTCCATCTTGTCTCCTGCATATGTCATGAGCTAGGGACCCCTCCCCCCAGCACCAATTTCTGCTCTGGACCAGAGTGAAGAGAGAGGGGGCCAGGGGACAGTTCCATCTTTTCTCCTGCATATGTCATGAGCTAGGGACCCCTCCCCCCAGCACCAATTGCCGCTCTGGACCAGAGTGAAGAGAGAGGGGGCCAGGGGACAGTTCCATCTTGTCTCCTGCATATGTTATCAGTCGAGGACCCCTCCTCCCAGCACCAATTGCTGCTCTGGGCCAGAGTGAAGAGAGAGGGGGCCAGGGATCAGTTCCATCTTGTCTCCTGTGTATGTCATCAGCTGGGGACCCCTCCCCCCCAGCACCAATTGCCGTTCTGGACCAGAGTGAAGAGAGAGGGGGCCAGGGGACAGTTCCATCTTGCCTCCTGCATATGTCATCAGCTGGGGACCCCTCTCCCACCACCAACTGCCGCTCTGGGCCAGAGTGAAGAGAGAGGGGGCCAGGGGACAGTTCCATCTTGTCTCCTGCATATGTCATCAGTTGGGTACCCTCCCCCCAGCACCAATTGCTGCTCTGGGCTAGAGTGAAGAGAGGGGGGGGGGCAGGGGACAGTTCCATCTTGTCTCCTGCATATGCCATCAGTTGGGGACCCTCCCCCCAGCACCAATTGCCGTTCTGGACCAGAGTGAAGAGAGAGGGGGCCAGGGGACAGTTCCATCTTGTCTCCTGCATATGTCATGAGCTAGGGACCCCTCCCCCAGCACCAACTGCCGCTCTGGGCCAGAGTGAAGAGAGAGGGGGCCAGGGGACAGTTCCATCTTGTCTCCTGCATATGTCATCAGTCGGGGACCCCTCCTCCCAACACCAACTGCTGTTCTGGGCCAGAGTGAAGAGAAAGGGGGCCAGGGGACAGTTCCATCTTGTCTCCTGCATATGTTATCAGTCGAGGACCCCTCCTCCCAACACCAACTGCCGTTCTAGGCCAGAGTGAAGAGAGAGGGGACCAGGGGACAGTTCCATCTTGTCTCCTGCATATGTCATGAGCTAGGGACCCCTCCCCCAGCACCAATTGCTGTTCTGGACCAGAGTGAAGAGAGAGGGGGCCAGGGGACAGTTCCATCTTGTCTCCTGCATATGTCATCAGCTGGGGACCCCTCCCCACCAGCACCAATTGCCGTTCTGGACCAGAGTGAAGAGAGAGGGGGCCAGGGGACAGTTCCATCGTTTCTCCTGCATATGTCATGAGCTAGGGACCCCTCCCCCCCAGTACCAACTGCCGTTCTGGGCCAGAGTGAAGAGAGAGGGGGCCAGGGGACAGTTCCATCTTGTCTCCTGCATATGTCATGAGCTAGGGACCCCTCCCCCCAGCACCAATTTCTGCTCTGGGCCAGAGTGAAGAGAGAGGAGACCAGGGGACAGTTCCATTTTGCCTCCTGCATATGTCAACAGCTGTAGACCTCTCCCCCCAGCACCAACTGCCATTCTGGACCAGAGAGAAGAGAAAGGGGGCCAGGGGACAGTTCCATCTTATCTCCTGCATATGTCATCAGTCGGGGACTCCTCCCCCCAACACCAACTGCCGCTCTGGCCCAGAGTGAAGAGGGGGGGGCAGGGGACAGTTCCATCTTGTCTCCTGCATATGTCATCAGCCCGGGACCCTTCCCCCCAGAACCAATTGCTGCTCTGGGCCAGAGTGAAGAGAGAGGGGGCCAGGGGACAGCTCCATTTTGTCTCCTGCATATGTCATTAGCTGGGGACCACTCCCCCCAGCACCAACTGCCCTTCTGGGCCAGAGTGAAGAGAGAGGAGACCAGGAGGAGTTCCACCTTGACTCCTGTAATTCTAATCTCTCTCTCTCTCTCTCTCTCTCTCTCTCTCTCTCTCTCTATATATATATATATATATATATATATATATAAATGGTCTGTGCATAATGAGTACCTTAAAAACAAAAGAATCAATGAACGAAATCACACCAAATTTGGCAACAAACCATCTCACAACACAAGGAGTGACCATCACTCAAAAAATTATGATTTTGTCATTTGGGAGTTGTAGTTGTTGGGATTTATAGTTCACCTACAATCACAAAGCATTCTGAACTCCATCAATGATGTAGTTGAACCAAACTTGGCACACAGAACTCCCATGACCAACAGAATATACTGGAAGGGTTTGGTGGCAACTGACCTTGAGTTTTAAAGTTGTAGTTCACCTACATCCAGAGAACACTGTGGACTCAAACAATGATGGATCTGGACCAAATTTGGCACAAGCACTCAATACACCCAAATATGAACACAAATGGCGTTTGGGGGAAATAGACCTTGGCATTTGGGAGTTGTAGTCACTGGGATTCACAGTTCACACACAATCAAAGAGCATTCTGAACCCCACGAACGACAGAATCGGGGCTAACTTCCCACACAGAACCCCGTGACCAAGAGAAAATACTGAAGGCCATCCAATCCAACTCCCTTCATCAGGGCAAGAAAACGTAATCAAAGCCCTCCTGACAAAGACCCATCCAGTCATCAATATAGATAGATAGATAGATAGATAGAGATATGATTCACACACACACAGATATAGTATCAGATTTAAAAGGGACCCTTAAAGAAGGACAATGATATGTTGCATGTTCCAGGGTGGGCAAACCAGACAATCTCCACATCAACACTGACAAAGAAACAGCAAAAAATACTGTTTACCCACAAGTAGAAAGAAATTACATATATTAGAAACCAACACTTTCTCATTACTTTATTTTCCAGATCAACAGACTGGGCCACAGCAACGCGTGGCAGGGGACCGCTAGTATAATATATTGTATATACATATAATATGCATAATATTATAATATAATGCAATATAATAATACTAATATATTATAATATATTTATATTACATGTAATATTGCTAATAATATTACGATATTATGATATAGTACAATATAGTAATATTTAAGTACTGATATTGTACTATGCTAATAATATACTATATTGTATATATATATATATAGACCTTGTAAGCCGCTCTGGGTCCCCTTTGAGGTGAGAAGGACGGCATATAAATGTCGTAGATAAATAAATAAATAAATAAATAAATCTCTAGTACAGTGTTTCTCAACCTTCCTAATGCCGTACGCTTAATATAGTTCCTCATGTTGTGGTGATCCCCAACCATAACATTATTTTCGTTGCTATTTCGTAACTAATTTTGTTACTGTTATGTATCGTAGGCTTGGCCACATGTAAGCCGCCCCGAGTCCCCTTGGGGATATGGTGACGGGGTATAAATAAAGTTTATTATTATTATTATTATTATTATCACAACAAAATGAGTCCACAGCAGACACGCTGCTGGCTGTTGAATTGGATCACACGTCGGACACTTCCCAAGTGTCTAGGACTGTGTGATGTATCAGCGAATAATGTGTGCAGATCCCAGTAAGGTGGCCTTTTGCAGCTGGCAGATGGTAATCTTGTCAGCGCTGATTGTGTTTAAGTGCAGGCCAAGGTCTTTAGGCACTGCACCCAGTGTGGCGATCACCACTGGGACCACCTTGATTGGCTTGTGCCAGAGTCTTTGCAATTCGATCTTTAAATCCTCATATCATGTCAGCTTTTCCAGTTGTTTCTCTTCAATCCTGCTGTCAACCTGGGATTGCGACATCGAAAATCCATACTTTGTTTTTTAACACGATTGTGAGGTCAGGAGTACTGTGCTCCAAAACTCTGTCTGAATCCGGCAGTCCCAGAGTATCTTGACGTGTTTATTTATTTATTTATCGTGTCATCCGCAACCAGAACATTGTATTACATTTCTAACAGAACAAAACAAACAAACAGATAAAACAAAAAACAAAACAAAAAAACTCACAAAATTTGCAAACTTGGTAGCTGATTAAATGTCTTTTGACCAGTATCTGGCCACTTGGAGTGCCTCTGGGGTTGCCGCAAGAAGGTCCTCCATTGTGCACGTGGCAGGGCTCAGGTTGCATTGCAGCAGGTGGTCAGTGGTTTGTTCTTCTCCACACTCGCATGTTGTGGACTCCACTTTTTAGCCCCATTTCTTATGGTTGGCTCTGCATCTCATGGTGCCAGAGCGCAGTCTGTTCAGCGCCTTCCAAGTCGCCCAGTCTTCTGTGTGCCCAGGGGGGAGTCTCTCATCTGGTATCACCCATGGATTGAGGTGCTGGGTTTGAGCCTGCCACTTTTGAACTCTCGCTTGCTGGGGTGTTCCAGCGAGTGTCTCTGTAGATCTAAGAAAACTATTTCTTGATTTGAGTCGTTGTTTGATACCCAAACAAAGGATGAGCTGGAGATGTCTCTGCCTTGGTCCTTTCACTATTGGCTGCTACTTCCTGGCGGATGTCAGGTGGTGCAATACCGGCTAAGCAGTGTAATTTCTCCAGTGGTGTAGGGCACAGACACCCCGTGATAATGCGGCATGTCTCATTAAGAGCCACATCCACTGTTTTGGTGTGGTGAGATGTGTTCCACACTGGGCATGCGTACTCAGCAGCAGAGTAGCAGAGCGCAAGGGCAGATGTCTTCACTGTATCTGGTTGTGATCCCCAGGTTGTGCCAGTCAGCTTTCGTATGATATTGTTTCTAGCACCCACTTTTTGCTTGATGTTCAGGCAGTGCTTCTTGTAGGTAAGAGCACGGTCCAGAGTGACTCCCAGGTATTTGGGTGCGCTGCAATGCTCCAGTGGGATTCCTTCCCAGGTGATCTTCAGAGCTCGGGATGCTTCTCTGTTCTTGAGATGAAAGGCACATGTCTGTGTTTTAGATGGGTTGGGGATCAGCTGATTTTCCCTGTAATAGGCAGTAAGAGCACCTAGAGCTTCGGAGAGCTTCTGTTCAACCATCTCAAAGCTCCCTGCTTGAGCGGTGATGGCACGATCATCAGCATAGATGAAACTCTCTGTCCCTTCTGGCAGTGGCTGGTCATTTGTGTAACTGTTGAACATGGATGGAGCGAGCACGCTCCCCTGAGGCAAGCCGTTCTTCTGTTTCCGCCATCTGCTTCTTTGACGTGTTCATTCCCTGTAACTTTTTCCGGCTTGTGATTCCACCAGTTCTTTGTCACAGGAAGATGGTGTTTGTGGCACAAGTTCCAATGAATCATCTGAGCAACGATGTTATGCCTCTGCTTGTGGTCTGTCTGCGCAATCTTCTTGCGGCAGCTGAGGATGTCATCTATTGTTTCATCTCCTTCCTTGCAGAGTCTACATTTGGGATCTGTTGTTGACTTTTCAGTTCTGGCTTTGATGGCATTGGTTCAAAGGGGTTGGCAAAGACCATCAGAATACATCTATTTCTCATGGTCTTAAGAACCTCTTTGGCAGAGAAGGCTGAAGATCTGTCTGTCCTTATTCATTACCAATATGCAGCTTGGCTCACTTGCTTGAGCAACCCAGCCCACCAAAAGCTCTGTAATTGTGATTGGATGACCTCTCAGCCAAGGGGAGGTAGATTTCTGAGACTCCAAGTAGAAAGAGGAGAGCAAGCATGTAGTATGCATGTGTGGGCAACGGAGAGCATGCGAGGCTGGAGGGAGGCATGTACCACTGAGTCCTTTCAAGGCATGGGGGTTCTGTGTAGGAGGTTTGGCTCAATTATATCGGTGGGGTTCAGAATGCTCTTTGATTGTAGGTGATCTATAAATCCCAGCAACTACAATTCCCAAACGACAAGGTCTATTTTCCCCAAACTCCACCAGTGTTCACATTTGGGCATATCGAGTATTTGTGCCAATTTTGGTCCAATTAATGAAAATAAATCCTGCATATCAGATACTTAGGCAATCCCTCGTAGTCCAAGGATGATGGTCTTCCAAGGTCGGTGTTTTGAAGAGGGTGATGATGGTGGCATCCTTGAAATCTGCTTTTTCAATGAGCTGGTGAAGTTGGTGTGTCAGCTCAGGTCATCCCTCTTTAAAGATTTCAGCAGGGATCCCATCAGGTCCGCTGGCTTTGTTATTTTTTTGTTGGCTGATGGCATTGCTGACTTCTTCCAAACTAGGCAGTGCTGTAAGCTCATCCCTGGTTTGTTGTTGTGGGATTTGTGAGAGAACCTCTTCGGCCACATCGGAGCTGTGATTCAGGAGGGTTTGGTAGTGTTCTTTCCAACGTAGTGCAATTGATTTTTTTGTCCTTCAGAAGTTTGGTTCCATCTGATGAGCGTAGAGGCTGCATGCCATGGTTTCAGATATTTACATTATGATCCATAACAGTAGCAAACTTAGAGTTATGAAGTAGTAACGAAAATAATTTTATGGTTGGGGGTCACCACAACATGAGGAACTGTATTAAGGGGTCATAGCACTGGAAGGTTAAGATACACTGGACTTAGCTAAGGCTTCATGGGTGAAAAACAGAGAAGCAATTATGTCCGCCACCCATCCTATGAGCTCCAGCACTGCTTGACACAATTCTCCACATGTCTTCTAATCCCTTTTCTGCCGTAATATATTACTTAAAACAATAACAACAATGTAAGAATACTCTGACAGAATCCATGATCTGCCACACAATGGTTCCAGTTGTGTCGCTTAGAGCAGGTGCAGCTGAAACACATACAGCTCCATTGACTTTCTGATGGAAACAGAACAGATCTCCCCACTGGTGCCTGCCACAGGATTCCCAAGATCTGATGCCTAGCAAACAAATATTTCCCTAGCAGAGAAAAACAGAAGTTTTAAAAGAATGTATTCCAAAAATACCCTAAAACCTAATACGCACTGTTCCTGGAATACAGGAAAGGTCAGCATATACATTCCTGGCTCTAGAAAGAGGGTTTAATGATACAATTACATCAGAAGAGAATATAATGCTATCAGTTGTTGAAGACTTTCATGGCTGGAACCAATGGGGTGCTGTGAGTTTTCCGGGCTGTCTGGCCAAGCTCTGGAAGCATTCTCTCCTGATGTTTTGCCCACATCTATGGCAGGCATCCTCAGAGGTTGTGAAGTCTGTTGGAAACTAGGCAAGTGGGGTTTATATATCTGTGGGATGATGTCCAGGGTGAGAATCATAGAATCATAGAGTTGGAAGAGACCTCATGGGCCATCCAGTCCAACCCCATTCTGCCAAGAAGCAGGAATATTGCATTCAAAGCACCCATCCAGACTCTGTTTAAAAGCTTCCAAAGAAGGAGCCTCCACCATACTCTGGGGCAGAGAGTTCCACCGCTGAACGGCTCTCACAGTAAGGAAGTTCTTCCTAATGCTCAGATTTAAGTACAGCAAGAATCCATGAGTGCTGGACGGGTGCCTGGCCGCTGTGGCTATCTGGATGAGGAGGAACAAGCTGAAGATCAATCTCGACAAGAAAGAGGTCCTCCTGGTCAATCGTAAACCAGATCGGGGTATAGGGTGACAACCTGTGCTGGACGGGGTTACACTCCCCCTGAAGCCACAGGTCCGCAGCTTGGGAGTCCTCTTGGATTCATCACTTACGCTTGAGGCTCAGGCGTCGGGGGTGTCCGGGAGGGCTTTTGCACAATTAAGACTTGAGCGCCAGCTGCGACCGTACCTCGCAAAGGCTGATCTGGCCGGGGTAGTCCATGCCTTGGTCACCTCTAGATTGGATTACTGTAATGCGCTCTACATGGGGCTGCCCTTGAAAACGGCTCGGAAATTCCAACTGGTTCAACGGGCGGCGGCCAGGATGTTAACTGGCGCTCCTTACAGAGAGAGGTCAACCCTTCTGTTTAAGGAGCTCCATTGGCTGCCGTTTACCTACCGAACCCAATTCACGGTGCAGGTGCTTACCTACAAAGCCCTAAACGGTTTGGGACCTGCCTACCTGCGTGACCGCATCTCCACACGATCCCTTCGTTCATCCGGATAGGCCCTGCTCGCGATCCCACCTGCGTCACAGGCGCGTTTGGTGGGGACGAGGGACAGGGCCTTCTCTGTGGTGGCCCCCCGACTCTGGAACACCCTCCCCAAAGATATTAGACTAGCACCCACGTTGGCAGTCTTCAGGAAGAATCTGGAGACCTAGCTATTCCGATGTGCCTTTTCGGAATAGGATAATCTCCAACACCACGTCCCAGAAGCACTTTATTAGAGTTTAAGACTCTCTGCACATTGTACTTGGCCGGAAATCCAAAATACCACCTGCCACACCCAGCACTTTTTAACCTGTACCCATCACTGGCCCGGCCCTGGTTTTTATTGCGTAATTGATGTGTTGTTTTCTTATTGCTTATGTGTTAATTTGCTTTAAATTGTACTGTTATTGTTTTGCTGTTGTTGTGTTGAGGCCTTGGCCTTTGTAAGCCGCATCGAGTCCTGCGGGAGATGCTAGCGGGATACAAATAAAGTTTAATAATAATAATAATAATAATAATAATAATAATAACAATAGACAATGTAAAGTCCTGCTGTTTAAGGCACCTCCCTATTGGGTGCAATGTACAACCAGCCCTTCCTTTTGCTATTCAGCTTATATTTCCATGACGTCTCTTCAACACCGCCTGAGCTCTGCAAGCGCAGCATTTTTCCGAATGAAGCAGAGAGTGTTTGAGGACCGAGACATCTGTAGGGATACCAAGGTGCTTGTTTATAAAGCTATTGTCCTCCCAAAAGCTATTGTCCTCTATGCCTGTGAGACGTGGACTGTCTATAGACGTCACATGCAACTCCTGGAACGATTCCATCAGCACTGCCTCCGGAAAATCCTGCAAATCTCTTGGGAAGACAAGCGGACAAACGTCAGCGTGCTGGAAGAAGCAAAGACCACCAGCATTGAAGCGATGGTCCTCCGCCACCAACTCCGCTGGACCGGCTACGTTATCCGGATGCCCGACCACTGTCTCCCAAAGCAGTTGCTGTACTCCGAACTCAAGAACGGAAAACAGAATGTTGGAGGACAGGAAAAGAGATTTAAAGATGGGCTCAAAGCCAACCTTAAAAACTCTGGCATAGACACTGAGAACTGGGAAGCCCTGGCCCTTGAGCGCTCCAGCTGGAGGTCAGCTGTGACCAGCAGTGCTGCAGAATTTGAGGAGGCACGAGTAGAGGGTGAAAAAGAGAAACGTGCCAAGAGGAAGGCGCGTCAAGCCAACCCTGGCCGAGACCGCCTTCCACCTGGAAACCAATGCCCTCACTGCGAAAGAACATGCAGAGCAAGAATAGGGCTCCACAGCCACATACGGACCCACAAGAATATTGGAAGACAATCATCCTCGGAAAGCGAGGGATCGCCTAAGTAAGTATATTTCCATGCTGAAAACAGCAGCTTTCAGGCTCCTCTCCATATTCCCCTAACTCCCGTCGTAATCCCCTATCCTCATTTTAAAATCACTCAATGGATTTATACACAATGTCACTGGGACTTTCTTTCTAATCCAGATTGCTTCTCCTTCAATCCACTTAAAACCATCCGATCGTAAACAAACACTGTCTCCTTCCATTTTCTCTCAATGCAAGCAGTACGGAATCGGCTCTGGATTCATGCCGGCAAGACCAGAACCAACATTTCTTGTGGGTGGATCAAAATCCAGAATTAAAAATGGTGTGATTGTTCCTTCCCGAACCCAGCAGAGAGAAGTCTGCTGCGATCACATTTGGCTCGTGGGCCGCAGTGCAACAACAGGGCTTCTCCCCAAGGACTGTGAACGACGGCACTTCGGCGATAAAAATAAATAAATTCAGAGAGCTTTAATTAATGTAAAAATAAACAAGACTGCATCTGTTCCCCGACGTAACAATCCCTTTGCCGTTGTGTGGCAAGCCATCTGTACGGCATGACATTTTGATACAGGGGAGGATTAAAGCGTGAAATAAATGGATGGCAGAGGTCCATTTCTAAAACACACACACACGTACACACACACACACGAGAGGCCTACAAACAGAAGAGAAAGTCCTTTCTGTTTCAGAGTATTGATCGCTTTGCTTATTGTTTTCTTTCTCGCTTTTACAGTCATATCCTCGCTGGAAACTTTGCAACAGACTGGCAAAATTATATCAAGTATAATTTGTGTAATATACAAATTTTGGACAATTTCAACAGAAATAATCTCTATATATAAATCTGTTAGGTTGGTTCAACGGGACAGCAAAACTCAAAAAACCCCCAACGAAACTTAACCAAAATTCCCATGCCCATAACACAACCCACAAGGTACAAACATATCTACTCAAAATGAAAAATAACACAACAACACACTCACAAAATGGCAAAACAACAAAACTCAAAAAAACCCCAACGAAACTTAACCAAAATTCCCATGCCCATAACACAACCCACAAGGTACAAACATATCTACTCAAAATGAAAAACAACACAACAACACACTCACAAAACGACAAAACAACTGAGCATGCGCATTGGCGCCCTGCCGCAAGTTCCCTGGCGCGCACACAGCCTTCCAGCCAACGTTCCCTCTGTGGAAGCCATGCCCACTCCAAGCCCCGCCGCGCCGCTTCCCACACACACACACACCCTGCCGCACGCACACACACAACCCCACGCTCCATCACTTCCCCGGCCGCCACACACACATACACAACCCCACGCTCCATCACTCCCCCCGCCGCCGCACACACACACGCAACCCCACGCTCCATCACTCCCCGCCGCCGCCGCACACACACACGCAACCCCATGCTCCATCACTCCCCCCGCCGCCGCACACACACACGCAACCCCACTCCCCCCGCCGCCGCACACACACACGCAACCCCAAGCTCCATCACTCCCCCCGTCACTGCACACACATACACAACCCCATGCTCCATCACTCACTTATTATGCTATTATTCCTATGAGACCCTTTTAGGGGGAATGGGAGTGGTGTCAGGTCCCAGAGGCAATGCATTGCATTATTGTTATTGTTATGATGGTGGTGAAATAAAAGGAAATAAAAAGAGAAAGAAGGAAGCAAACAAGGAAGGGAAGAAAGGCAAAGGAAGAAAGGGGGAGGGGATGGAGGAAAGAGAGAAGAATGAAACCAAGTAGTGAAAGAAGGAAAGAAAGAAAGAGGTAGAGAAGGAAGAAAGGAGAGAAAGGGGGAGGAAAAGGCGGAAGGAATAGGTAGGTACCTCTCTTTCATAATAGTCCAGATATCTACCTCAACTTTGATAAGTTTTACTATAGGCCACAGCAATGCGTGGCAGGGTACAGCTAGTATAATATAAATAATATAATAACATAATATAGTATACAAAGTATAATTTGTGTAATATACAAATATTGAACAATTTCAACAGAAATAATATAATATAAATAATATAATAACATAATACAGTATACAAAGTATAATTTGTGTAATATACAAATATTGAACAATTTCAACAGAAATAATATAATATAAATAATATAATAACATAATATAGTATACAAAGTATAATTTGTGTAATATACAAATATTGAACAATTTCAACAGAAATAATATAATATAAATAATATAATAACATAATACAGTATACAAAGTATAATTTGTGTAATATACAAATATTGAACAATTTCAACAGAAATAATATAATATAAATAATATAATAACATAATATAGTATACAAAGTATAATTTGTGTAATATACAAATATTGAACAATTTCAACAGAAATAATAGAATATAAATAATATAATAACATAATATAGTATACAAAGTAATATTTTGTGTAATATACAAATACTGAACAATTTCAACAGAAATAATCTAATATAAATAATATAATAACATAATATAGTATACAAAGTATAATTTGTGTAATATACAAATATTGAACAATTTCAACAGAAATAATAGAATATAAATAATATAATAACATAATATGGTAAACAAAGTATAATTTGTGTAATCTACAGAGGTGAGAAGATCGGGATATAAAAGTTTTAAATAAAATCATAATAATTTAAATAATATACAAATATTGGACAATTTCAACAGAAATAATATAATATAATATAAATAATATAATATAATAAAGTATACAAAGTATAATTTGTGTAATCTACGGAGGTGAGAAGATCGGGATATAAAAGTTTTAAATAAAATAATAATAATTTAAATAATATACAAATATTGGACAATTTGAACAGAAATAATATAATATAATATAAATAATATAATAACGTAATATAGTATACCAAGTATAATTTGTTTAATATACAAATACTGGATAATTAGAAGAGAAATAATATTGTATAATATAATATAATATAATATAATATAATATAATGATAAACCAAGTATAATTTATATATATAATCTATATAAATAAACATGTAATGTTCATTTGTGGGATTAACATAACTCAAAAATCACTGGGCGAATTGACATCAAATTTGGACACAATACACCTATCAGGCCAACAAGTCATAAAACACTGAAAAACAGTGGAAGAGACTTAAAAAAACAAAAAAAAAACATTACAATGCATGCACAAAACCACATACACACACAAACACACATATATACACGAATACACACACACACACAAACATATATACACACACAAAACACAGACTGGGCCACAGCAACGCGTAGCAGGGGTCAGCTAGTATACAAATAATATAATATATTATATATCAAGCACAATTTGTATAATATACAAATATTGGACAATCTCAACAGAAATAATATAATATAAATAATATAATAATATAATATACCAAGTATAATTTATATAATATATTATATACCAAGCACAATTTGTATAATGTACAAATATAGGACAATTTCAACAGAAATAATATAATATAAATAATATAATATAATATACCAAGTATAATTTGTATAATATACAAACATTGGGCAATTTCAACAGAAATTATATAATATAAATAATATAATAATATTATTATAATATAATATACCAAGTATAATTTGTATAATATACAAATATTGGACAATTTCAACAGAAAGGGGAAAACCATGAAAATTATATAATATAATATAATATGTGATAAAACAATATAATATAATATACCAAGTACAATTTGTACAATATACAAATATTGGACAATTTCAACATAAAGGAGAAAACCATGAAAATAATATAATATAATATAATATAATATAATATAATATAATATAACAATATAATATACCAAGTATAATTTGTACAATATACACATACTGGATAATTTCAACAGAAAGGAGAAAACCATGAAAATAATATAATATAAATAATATAATATAATATAATAAAACAATATAATATAATAGGTCAAGTATAATTTGTACAATATACAAATATTGGACAATTTCAACAGAAAGGAGAAAACCATGAAAATAATATAATATAAATAATATAATATAATATAATAAAACAATATAATATAATAGGTCAAGTATAATTTGTACAATATACAAATATTGGACAATTTCAACAGAAAGGAGAAAACCATGAAAATAATATAATATAAATAATATAATATAATATAATAAAACAATATAATATAATAGGTCAAGTATAATTTGTACAATATACAAATATTGGACAATTTCAACAGAAAGGAGAAAACCATGAAAATAATATAATATAAATAATATAATATAATATAATAAAACAATATAATATAATATAATATACCAAGTATAATTTGTACAATATACAAATATTGGACAATTTGGTATAATATAATATAATATAATAGATCAAGTATAATTTGTACAATATACAAATATTGGACAATTTCAACAGAAAGGAGAAAACCATGAAAATGAACAAAATCTGGTTACCAGTATTAAAAAAAAACTCTAAAATTAGGACAGTAAATAAAGAACACCCCTCAAAAAAAACAAGAGAATTCCAGACAGGAAACAATCAGGGCCAGCTAACACCTACCAACAAAGGATTAGAGCAGTGTTTCTCAACCTTCCTAATGCTGCGACCCCTTAATACAGTTTCTCATGTTGTGGTGACCCCCAACCATAACATTCTTTTGCTACTTCATAACTGTAATTTTGCTCCTGTTATGAAACATAATTTGGGAGTTGTAGTTGTTGGGATTTATGGTTCACCTACAATCAGAGAGTATTCTGAACTCCACCAATGATGGAATTGAACCAAACTTGGCACACAGAATGCCCACGACCAACAGAAAACACTGGAAAGGTTTGGTGGGCATTGACCTTGAGTTTGGGAGTTGTAGTTCACCTACAGAGAGCACTATGGACTCAAACAATGATGGATCTGGACCAAACTTGGGACGAATACTCAGTATGCTAAATGTGAACACTGGGGGAGTGTGGGGAAAATAGGCCTTGACATTTGGGAGTTGTAGTTGATGGGATTTATAGTTCAACTACAATCAAAAAGTATTCTGAACCCCACCAATGATAGAATTGGGCCAAACCTATGGGCCAAATTGGGCCAAACAAGCCCTATGAGGAGCGGCTTAAGGAACTGAGCATGTTTAGCTTGAAGAAGAGAAGGCTGAGAGGAGATATGATAGCCATGTATAAATATGTGAGAGGAAGCCACAGGGAGGAGGGAGCAAGCTTGTTTTCTGCTTCCCTGGAGATTAGGACATGGAACAATGGCTTCAAACTTTAAGAAAGGAGATTCCATCTGAACATTAGGAAGAACTTCCTGACTGTGAGAGCCGTTCAGCAGTGGAACTCTCTGCCCCGGAGTGTGGTGGAGGCTCCTTCTTTGGAAGCTTTTAAACAGAGGCTGGATGGCCATCTGTCAGGGGTGATTTGAATGCAATATTCCTGCTTCTTGGCAGGGGGTTGGACTGGATGGCCCATGAGGTCTCTTCCAACTCTTTGAGTCTATGATTCTATGATTCTATGACCCCTCTGGCACCTCCTGGAGACCCCTCTAGGGGTCCCGACCCCCAGGTTGAGAAACACTGGATTAGAGGCTGGATGGCCATCTGTCAGGGGTGCTTTGAATGCAATATTCCTGCTTCTTGGCAGGGGGTTGGACTGGATGGCCCATGAGGTCTCTTCCAACTCTTTGAGTCTATGATTCTATGACCCCTCTGGCACCTCCTGGAGACCCCTCTAGGGGTCCCGACCCCCAGGTTGAGAAACACTGGATTAGAGGCTGGATGGCCATCTGTCAGGGGTGCTTTGAATGCAATATTCCTGCTTCTTGGCAGGGGGTTGGACTGGATGGCCCATGGGGTCTCTTCCAACTCTAGGGTTCTATGATTCCCCCAGGCAGAAAGAAGCCAGACCCTGAAGCTGCAAGGCTTTGCATTGCTAATCAAGGTGATTAATTGCAACATTCATACATGTCCAGCAGACAAGAGTTCTTTGTCCTGCAGAGATATAAACCTCCCTTGTTTAGTTTCCAACAGACCTCACAACCTCTGAGGATGCCTGCAATAGATGTGGGCAAAATGTCAGGAGAGAATGCTTCTGAAACACGAGACAGCTGGAAAACTCACAGCAACCAAAATAATGGATGGTTTTAAAGCCAACCACAGATCCAAATACATCGCGGGTAAGGCCGCAAGGGTTGCCGAGCAGTCCCTCTCCCTGACTCAGAATCTGGGGCCTTCTGTGGCTTCACTTCCTCCCTCCAAATCCACCGTATCCCACAAGAAAGGGGTCGCATCAAACAAAGACAGTGTTCCTGTTCTTGGCCCCCCCTCCCCGGCTAGTAGGGGGCAGGGGCGCTGCCTGGCGTGGAGGAGACATCACGTCATCCCACCCTCCTCCTCCTCCTCGCTCAACCATCGTCCGCACCTGCTCTCCTTCCTCCTCTTTCCCCCAAGGAAGCGAGGAAGGCTTGGGAGGAAGATCGGGGCAAAGGACAACACCTCGGGTGCACTCCATCCCTCCCTCTCAGGCAAATGGCTGGCATATACCCCTTGGCATTAGCCCAGCTGGACTGGGCAGGGTGGGGACTTGGAGGTTCTAATCATAATAACAACAACAACAACAACAACAACAACATCACACAGTCCTAGATGCTTGGGAAGTGTTCGACTTACAATTTTGTGATATGAAATCCAGCATATATAGATCTCATTTGCTGTGACGTACTGTGTTTTTGTGTCAGTAAAATAAAATACCAATAATAATAATAAAATAATAATAATAATAATAATAATAATAATGAATTTATTGGCCGCCTCACCTTGCGGCTCAAGGCAGAGTACAACAGGAGAAAGTCGAGATTGAGAATGATCCATAGGGGAAAGCCAGGCTTTGGAAAGATCTACTTAAATGATGTAAATAATGAATAATAATAAATAATATGTATTTAATAAAATAATAATAATAATAATAATAATAATAATAATGAATTTATTGGCCGCCTCACCTTGCGGCTCAAGGCAGAGTACAACAGGAGAAAGTCGAGATTGAGAATGATCCACAGGGGAAAGCCAGGCTTTGGAAAGATCTACTTAAATAATGTAAATAATGAATAATATTAAATAATAATAATACAGGGGAAAGAGGATCACAAGAAAGATCTATAGGGGAAAGTGGAGCTTGAGAGAAATCTACAAGGGAAAGGGGAGCATGAGAAAGATCTGTAGAGAAAAGTGGGGCTTCAGAAAAATCTATAGGGGGAAAAGAGGCACAAGGAAGATCTATAGGGGAGCTTGAGAAAGATCCATAGGGGAAAGAGAAGCTTGGGAATGATCCATAAAGGAAAGTGGAGCTTGAGAGAAATCTACAAGGGAAAGGGGAGCATGAGAAAGATCTATAGAGGAAAGTGGGGCTTCAGAAAAATCTATAGGGAAAAGAGAGGCAGATGAAAGATCTATAGGGGAAAGTGGAGCTTCAGGAAATCTATAGGGGAAAGTGGATCTTGAGAATGATCCACAGGGCACAAGAGGGGCACAAGAAAGATCTATAGGGGAAAGTGGGGGTTCAGAAAAATCTATAGGGAAAAGAGAGGCAGAAGAAATATCTATAGGGGAATGTGGAGCTTGAGAATGTTCCACAGGGGAAAGAGGGGCACAAGAAAGATCTATAGGGGAAAGTGGGACTTGAGAAAAATCTATAGGGAAAAGAGTTGCAGAATAAAGATCTATAGGGGAAAGTGGAGCTTCAGGAAATCTATAAGGGAATGTGGAGCTTGAGAATGATCCGCAAGGGGAAAGAGGGGCATAAGAAAGATATATAGGGGAAAGTGGGGCTTCAGAAAAATCTATAGGAAAAAGAGAGGCAGAAGAAAGATCTATAGGGGAATGTGGATCTTCAGGAAATCTATAGGGGAAAGAGGAGCAGGATCTATAGGGGAAAGTGGGACTTGAGAAAAATCTATAGGGAAAAGAGTGGCAGAATAAAGATCTATAGGGGAAAGTGGAGCTTCAGGAAACCTATAGGGGGAATGTGGAGCTTGAGAATGATCCACAAAGAGAGGCACAAGAAAGTTCCATAGAGGAAAGTGAGATGAGAAAAATCTATAGGGAAAAGAGAGGCAGAAAAAAGATCTATAGGGGAAAGTGGAGCTTCAGGCAATCTATAGGGGAAAGTGGAGCTTGAGAATGATCCACAGGGGAAAGAGGGGCACAAGAAAGATCTATAGGGGAAAGTGGGACTTGAGAAAAATCTATAGGGGAAAGTGGAGTGTGAGAAAACCTATACTAGGTGTGGGTAGCCTTGGCAAGGAATCATGGCCAGGACAAGGGATCAGGCTCTGCCCACAAGGAGCAAAAGTGTTGGGGTTTTAATAGAGACTGGAAGGCTATCTGTCGGGAGTGTTTTTATGGTGTCTTCCTTTACAGCAGAAAGGGGTTGGACTGGATGGCCATTGTGGTCTATTAGGAACTAGGTTCTATATATTAATAATGATGATGATATTTGATATAACCCAGAATATCAATAGGGCAAAAAATATATCTGGATTATCTGAGTCCACACTGCCATATATTCCAGTTCAAAGCAGATAATGTGGGATTTTATTCAGCTGTATGGAAGGGGCCTAAGTGAGGGATTTGTGTGTGTGTGTGTGTGTGTGTGTGTGGGTTTGCAGAGAAAATGCCTGCCAAAATCCTGGATGGAGGTATCAATTACACAGGGTTGGTTTGTTTTCTGCAGAGGTGTCCTAAAACATCGAGGGGGGGGGGGTCCCTTTCCTCTCGCTTCTGCAACCCATCTCAGTCAGTACAGCAGGCTCTTGGTTAACGGGAACTCTCAAGCAACCAGCACACACACAAAAAACACCCCAAAGAAATAATACTGCATTCACAAAGCTGTTATTATAAGAACATTATACACTGTATACAATATACACAATATAATAATATATAGGGATAATAACATTGCAATATATATATATATATATATATTATGTTGTAAATAATATATTATATATATAATATGTTATATTACATTATATATATATATATATATATATATATATATATAACTGTTATTATTCCTATAGATTATTATTCTTATAGATTACCTACAACTTACGATATAGTACAATGTATTATATAGTACTAATAGCATAACATACTATTAGTGTGTTATGTATACTGTGGTAGAATAATACTGTACAATATAATAATATATAATAATAGAATAATTGTATATTATATATGACTAATAATATTGCAGTATAGTAGTATAGTACAATGTAATAATATAATTATGTATTATATATAATACTAGCCACCCTCTGCCAGTCTTTGTATATGTGTTTTTTTGTGTGTATATGTGTGTATATATTTGTGTATATATGTATATATGTATGTTTGCATATATAAAGGTAAAGGTTGTCCCCTGACATTAAGTCCAGTCATGTCTGACTCTGGGGTGTGGTGCTCATCTCCATTTCTAAGCCGAAGAGCCAGCGTTGTCCATAGACACCTCCAAGGTCATGTGGCCAGCATGACCGCATGGAGCGCCATTTGCATGCATATATATGGTTTTTACATGCATTGTAATGTATTTTTATTTATTTTTTACTTTTTAAGTCCCTTCTGCTGCGTTTTTCAGTGTTTTTATGAGCGACAGTCACTCGTTGGCCTGATAGGTGTATTGTGTCCAAATTTAGTGTCAATTCGTCCAGTGGTTTTTGCGTTATGTTAATCCCACAAACCAACATTACAACTTAATTTATATAGATGAGTAATAATATTGCAGTACAGAAGTATAGTACAATGTAAATCGATGGATGTTTTGTCTTATGTCTGTTATAACAGGCGGTGCTTTTTATTTAATTTTAGTTTTTTAAGTTATAATTCGTATTTATATGTTGGGTTGTATAAATTTTGTTAGCATGGATGTATTGTTGTTGTATTCGGACATTGAATGTTTGCCTTTTTATGGTTGGAATCCGCCCTGAGTCCCTTTGGGGAGATAGAACGGAATATAAATAAAGTTTTTATTATTATTATTAAACATAATAATTGTATATTTTATACAATATGACTAATAGTATTGTAGTATAGTACAATGTAATAATATAATAATTGTATATTGTATATAATATGACTAATAATATTGCAGTATAGTACTATGTAATAATATAATATAACAACTGTATATTATATATATATGACCAATCATATTGCAGTATAGTAATATAGTACAATGTAATAATATAATAATTGTATATTATATATAATATGACTAATAATATTGCAGTATAGTACTATGTAATAATATAATATAATAATTGTATATTATATATAATATGACTAAGGATATTGCAGTATTGTAGTATAATACTATGTAATAATATAATAGTTGTATATTATATACAATATGACTAAGAATATTGCAGTATAGTAGTATAGTACTATGTAATAATATAATATAATAATTGTATATTTTATACAATATGACTAGTAATATTGCAGTATCGTAGTATATTACTATGTAATATAATATAATACTTGTATATTATGTACAATATGACTAATAATATTGCAGTATGGTAGTATAGTACTATGTAATAATATAATAATTGAATATTATATACAATATGACTAGTAATATTGCAGTATAGTACTATGTAATAATATAATATAGTAATTGTATATTATATATAATATGACTAATAATATTGCAGTATAGTAGTATAATACTATGTAATAATATAATATAATAATTGTATATTATATATAATATGCCAAGTCATATTGCAGTATAGTAGTATAGTACTATGTAATAATATAATATAATAATTGTATATTATATATGACTAATATTGCAGTTTAGTACAAAATAATATAATTATATATTCTATATGATATGACCAATAACATATAACATATAATATATAATTATATATCATATAATATTATATAATTATATTATATAATAACATATAACTATACAATTTATATATAATTATATATTCTATATGATATTTATTTATTTACGACATTTATATGCCGCCCTTCTCACCCCGAAGGGGACTCATAGCCGCTTACAAGGTATATATTACATACAATATATTATATTATTAGCATAGTACAGTATCAGCATTAAACATTGCTATATTGCACCACACCACTATATCGTAATATTATTAGTAATATTACATGTAATATAAATATACAATTATAATATGACTAATAACATTGCAGTATAGTAGTATAGTATAGTAGTATAGTATAGTAGTACACTTCCATCTTGTCTTTACTAATAATATAATATAGTATATTGTATATACATATAATATTTATAATATTATAATGTAATACAATATAATACTAGTAATAATAATTCAATATTATAATTATAATTATATATTTACATTACATGTAATATTACTAATAATATTACAATATAATGGTATAGTGCAATATAGTAATATATACTGATATTGTACTATGCTAATAATATTGTATAAAAATATATATTGTAAGCCGCTCTGAGTCCCCTTCGGGATGAGAAGGGTGGCATATAAATGCCGTAAATAAATAAATAAAATATAATACTAATATTGTGCATCCTTGAAGTGACTGGCTTGACTCTGAAGGAGCTGGGGGAGGTGACGGCTGACAGGCAGCTCTGGCTTGGGCTGGTCCATGAGGTCACGAAGAGTCGGAAACGACTGAACGAATGAACAACAACAATAATATTGTGCTATGATAATAATATTATATATATATATATATATACACACACACACACACACATTATTAATAATAATAATATAATGTAATACAAGCTGGAATGTGTCCAGAGGAGGGCGACTAAAATGATCAAGGGTCTGGAGAACAAGCCCTATGAGGAGCGGCTTAAAGAGCTGGGCATGTTTAGCCTGAAGAAGAGAAGGCTGAGAGGGGATATGATAGCCATGTATAAATATGTGAGATGAAGTCATAAGGAGGAGGGAGCAAGCTTGTTTTCTGCTTCCCTGGAGACTAGGACGTGGAACAATGGCTTCAAACTACAAGAGAGGAGATTCCATCTGAACATGAGGAAGAACTTCCTGACTGTGAGAGCCGTTCAGCAGTGGAACTCTCTGCCCCGGAGTGTGGTGGAGGCTCCTTCTTTGGAAGCTTTTAAACAGAGGCTGGATGGCCATCTGTCAGGGGTGATTTGAATGCAACATTCCTGCTTCTTGGCAGAATGGGGTTGGACTGGATGGCCCATGACTGTGTTCAGCAGTGGAACTCTCTTCCCCGGAGTTTGGTGGAGGCTCCTTCTTTGGAAGCCTTTAAACAGAGGCTGGATGGCCATCTGTCAGGGGTGATTTGAATGCAATATTCCTGCTTCTTGGCAGAATGGGGTTGGACTGGATGGCCCATGACTGTGTTCAGCAGTGGAACTCTCTGCCCCGGAGTGTGGTGGAGGCTCCTTCTTTGGAAGCCTTTAAACAGAGGCTGGATGGCCATCTGTCAGGGGTGATTTGAATGCAATATACCTGCTTCTTGGCAGAATGGGGTTGGACTGGATGGCCCATGACTGTGTTCAGCCGTGGAACTCTCTGCCCCAGAGTGTGGTGGAGGCTCCTTCTTTGGAAGCCTTTAAACAGAGGCTGGATGGCCATCTGTCAGGGGTGATTTGAATGCAACATTCCTGCTTCTTGGCAGAATGGGGTTGGACTGGATGGCCCATGAGGTCTCTTCCAACTCTATGATTCTATGATTCTATAATATATAATATTGTAATACAATAATACTAATATATTAACTGATAATATATAATAATATATAATGATAATACTGTTTTGTTATTAGTAAATTTTCAAATTGTATTGTCATGTTTCTCATTGTGAGCTGCCTTGAGTCTCCGTACAGATAAATAAATAAGTAAATAAATAAGTAAATAAATAAATAATATGAATATCAAGTCAAGATAGAAGTGAATATACATATAATATTAATAATATTATAATGTAATTAATATAATATATAATATTGTAATTCAAAAATACTAATACATTAGCTGATAATATAGAATATATAATGATAATACTGTTTTATTATTAGTAAATTTTCAATGTTTTTCATTGTGAGCTGCCTTGAGTCTCAGTACAGAGAGAGAAATAAATAGGTAAATAACTAAATAATACATAAATAATATGAATATCAAGTCAAGATAGAGTTGATGGCATAGGATGGGAGACAGTGTCAGTTAGGCCTCTGCCTGTCAAGGTAGGCCTTGAAGGGAAAGGTAGGCCTTGAAGCCTGAGCCAAGGCCGGGCCTTGCGTGGCGCAGCAGCCGCCTCGGCCTCCTGACTGCGGGGGGAGGGGGGTGAAGACTCACCGAAGCCGCCGTGCTGGATGCTGGCGATCTCGGCCATGGCGGCCGGCGAAGGAGGCGCCCTTCCTCGGCTGCTGCTTCTCCGCCCGAGAGGAAGGAAGGAAGGATGCTGCGCGTCCCTCCGAGGATGCAGCCGATGAGGACTGGTCCAGAGGCAGCGCTCGCTCCGCCCACTCCCCGCCACAGGTCACGCCCCTCCAGGCGCGTCATCGGGCGAGGAAGCCACGCCCCTCCCTCCCTCCTTCAGTGACTCGGCAGTGTCTTGGATAGAGAGAGGGTCCTGCTGTGGGAAAGGGACCTCCAAGGGCCATCCAGTCTGACCCCCGTTTCTGCCACCCTCAAAAACTTCTCCACAGATGGCCAGCCTCTGCTTTAACATCTCCAGGGAAAGAGACTCCCTCATTATTATTATCATCATCATCATCATCATCATCATTATTATAGAAATTTTAAGAGTTGGACTGGTCCTAAGACACTATCAAAGCATTCATGAGAGATGGCCAGCCAGCCTCTGCTTTAACATCTCCAGGGAAAGAGACTCCCTCGTTGTTATTGTTGTTATTATTGTTCTTGTTGTTGTTGTTATTATTATTATTATTATAGAAATCTTCAGAATTGGACTGGTCCTAAGACACCATCAAAGCCCTCCTGAGAGATGGCCAGCCAGCCTCTGCTTTAACATCTCTAGGGAAGGAGACTCCCTCGTTGTTGTTATTATAGAAATCTTAAGAGTTGGACTGGTCCTAAGAAAGTGCTGGCTAGATAGGAAGACACTATCAAAGCCCTCCTGAGAGATGGCCAGCCAGCCTCTGCTTTAACATCTCCAGGGAAAGAGACTCCCTCATTATTATTATTATTATTATTATTGAAATCTTAAGAGTTGGACTGGTCCTAAGGCAGTGCTGGCCAGGTAAGAAGACACCATCAAAGCCCTCCTGAAAGATGGCCAGCCAGCCTCTGCTTTAACATCTCCAGGGAAAGAGACTCACTCATTATTATCATTATCATTATCATTATCATTATTATTATTATTATAGAAATCTTAAGAGTTGGACCGTCCTAAGGCAGTGCTGGCCACATAGGAAGACACCATCAAAGCCCTCCTGAGAGATGGCCAGCCAGTCTCTGCTTTAACATCTCCAGGGAAGGAGACTCCCTCATTATTATTATTATTATTATAGAAATCTTAAGAGTTGGACTGGTCCTAAGACACTATCAAACCCCTCCTGAGAGATGGCCAGCCAGCCTCTGCTTTAACATCTCCAGGGAAAGAGACTCCCTTATTATTATTATTATTATTATTATAGAAATCTTAAGAGTTGGACTGGTCCTAAGAAAGTGCTGGCCAGATAGGAAGACACCATCAAAGCCCTCCTGAGAGATGGCCAGCCTCTGCTTTAACAGCTCCTGGAAAAGAGACTCCCTCATTATTATTATTATTATTATTATTATTATTATAGAAATCTTAAGAGTTGGACTGGTCCTAAGGCAGTACTGGCCAGATAGGAAGACACCATCAAAGCCCTCCTGAGAGATGGCCAGCCAGCTTCTGCTTTAATATTTTCAAGGAAAGAGACTCCCTCATTATTATTATTATTATTATTATTATTATAGAAATCTTAAGAGTTGGACTGGTCCTAAGGCAGTACTGGCCAGATAGGAAGACACCATCAAAGCCCTCCTGAGAGATGGCCAGCCTCTGCTTTAACATCTCCAGGGAAGGAGACTCTCTCATTATTATTATCATTATCATTAATATCATTGTCGTCGTCATCATCATCATCATTATTATAGAAATCTTAAGAGTTGGACTGGTCCTAAGACACCATCAAAGCACTCCTGAGAGATGGCCAGCCAGCCTCTGCTTTATCATCTCCAGGGAAGGAGACTCCCTCATTATTATTATTGAAATCGTAAGAGTTGGATTGGTCCTAGGACACCATCAAAGCCCTCCTGAGAGATGGCCAGCCAGCTTCTGCTTTAATATCTCCAAGGAAAGAGACTCCCTCATTATTATTATTATTATTATTATTATTATTATTATTATTATAGAAATCTTAAGAGCTGGACTGGTCCTAAGGCAGTGCTGGCCAGATAGGAAGACACCATCAAAGCCATCAAAGAGATGGCCAGCCAGCCCCTGCTTTAACATCTCCAGGGAAATAGACTCCCTCATTATTATTATTATTATTATTATTATACTAATATTGTGCTATGCTCCCTCGTTCTTGCTGCTGCTATAATAATAATAATTATTATTATTATTATTATAGAAATCTTAAGAGTTGGACTGGTCCTAAGGCAGTGCTGGCCAGATAGGAAGACACCATCAAAGCCCTCCTGAGAAATGGCCAGCCCCTGCTTTAACATCTCCAGGGAAAGAGACTCCCTCATCAACATTATTATTATTATTATTATTATTATTATTATTAAACTTTATTTGTACCCCGCTAGCATCTCCCGATGGATTCGATGCAGCTTACACAGGCTGAGGCCTCAACACACCATTACCATTATCATTATTATCATTGTCATTATTATTATAGAAATATTAAGAGTTGCGCTGGTCCTAAGATACCATCAAAGCCCTCCTGAGAGATGGCCAGTCAGCCTCTGCTTTAACATCTCCAGGGAAAGAGACTCCCTCATTATTATTATTTTGTTCATTCGTTCAGTCGTCTCCGACTCTTTGTGACCTCATGGACCAGCCCACGCCAGAGCACCCTGTCAGCCGTCACCACCCCCAGCTCCTTCAAGGTCAGTCCAGTCACTTCAGGGATGCCATCCATCTTCTCCTTGGTCAGCCCCTCTTCCTTTTGCCTTCCACTTTCCCCAGCATAATTGTCTTCTCTATTATTCTCTATTATATTATTATTATTATAGAAATCTTAAGAGCTGGACTGGTCCTAAGGCAGTGCTGTGGCCAGATAGGAAGACACCATCAAAACCCTCCTGAGAGATGGCCAGCCTCTGCTTTAACATCTCCAGGGAAGGAGACTCTCTCATTATTATTATTATAGAAAGAGAGTTGGACTGCTCCTAAGACACCATCAAAGCCCTCCTGAGAGATGGACAGCCAGCCTCTGCTTTAACATCTCCAGGGAAAGAGACTCTCTCATTATTATTATTATTATTATTATTGAAATCTCAAGAGTTGGACTGGTCCTAAGGCAGTGCTGGCCAGATAGGAAGACACCATCAAAGCCCTCCTGAGAGATGGCCAGCCTCTGCTTTAACATCTCCAGGGAAAGAGACTCCCTCAACAACATTATTATTACCATTATCATTATTATCATCGTCATCATTATTATAGAAATCTTAAGAGTTGGACTGGTCCTAAGACACCGTCAAAGCCCTCCTGAGAGATGGCCAGCCAGCCTCTGCCTTAACATCTCCAGGAAAAGAGACTCCCTCATTATTATTATTATTATTATTATTATTATTATTATAGAAATCTCAAGAGTTTGACTGGTCCTAAGGCAGTGCTGGCCAGATAGGAAGACACCATCAAAGCCCTCTTCAGAGATGGCCAGCCAGCCTCTGCTTGAACATCGCCAGGGAAGGAGACTCACTCATCATCATCATCATTATTATTATTATAGAAATTTTAAGAGCTGGACTGGTTCTAAGGCTGTGCTGGCCAGATAGGAAGACACCATTAAAGCGCTCCCGAGAGATGGCCAGCCAGCCTCTGCTATGACATCTCCAGGGAAGGAGACTCTATCATCATCATCATCATCATCAAAGAAATTGGTACTAGGTTCTTGTGGGTTTTTTCGGGCTATAGAGCCATGTTCTAGAGGCATTTCTCCTGACGTTTCGCCTGCATCTATGGCAAGCATCCTCAGAGGTTGTGAGGTCATTGGTACTGTTCGATAAAAATCTAATTTAAAGGCCATCCAGTTTGAACCTATTCTGCCAGGCTTAGATGAAGGGTGAGAAGGCATGATCATCAAGTTTGCAGAGGACACCAAATTGGGAGGGAGAGCCAATACTCCAGAGGACAGGAGCAGGATTCAAAACGATCTTGACAGATTAAAGAGATGATTGGCCAAAACTAACACAATGAAGTTCAACAGGGACAAATGCAAGATACTCCACTTTGGCAGGAAAAACGAAATGCAAAGAGACCGAATGGGGGACAATGCCTGGCTCGAGAGCAGTACGTGTGAAAAAGATCTTGGAGTCCTCGTGGACATGAGCCAACCATGTGATGCGGCGGCAAAAAAAGCCAATGGGATTTTGGCCTGCATCAATAGGAGCAGTGTCCAGATCTAGGGAAGTCATGCTCCCCATGCCCTATTCTGCTTTGGTTAGACCACATCTGGAATATTGTGTCCAATTCTGGGCACCACAATTCAAGGGAGACATTGACAAGGTGGAATGTGTCCAGAGGAGGGCGACTCAAATGATCAAGGGTCTGGAGAACAAGCCCTATGAGGAGTGGCTTAAGGAGCTGGGCATGTTTAGCCTGAAGAAGAGAAGGCTGAGAGGAGATATAATAACCATGTGAGAGGAAGTCATAAGAAGGAGGGAGCAAGCTTGTTTTCTGCTTCCCTGGAGACTAGGGCGCGGAACAATGGCTTCAAACTACAAGAGAGGAGATTCCATCTGAACATGAGGAAGAACTTCCTGACTGTGAGAGCCGTTCAGCAGTGGAACTCTCTGCCCCGGAGTGTGGTGGAGGCTCCTTAACCCCTTTTCCTGCCATGTAGGGAAAGCACCATCAAAGCCCTCCTGACAGATGGCCATCCACCCTCATAGAATCCTAGAGTTTGGAGGGACCCTCAAAGGCCATCCAGTCCAACCCCTTTTTCTGCAATGCAGGAAAAGCACCATCAAAGCCCTCCCGGCAGATGACCATCCAGCCTTATAATGAATTGCAATGAATTTTATTGTACGGTCACAAACTAGGAGTCCTCTATAATCCTAGAGTTGGAAGGGATCCCCAAAGGCCATCCAGTCCAACCCCTTTTCCTGCCATGCAGAGAAAGCACCATCAAAGCCCTCCCAACAGATGGCCATCCAGCCTAATAGGGTTTTAAAGTTGGAAGGGACCCCCAAAGGCCATCCAGTCTGACCTCTTTTTTCTACTGTGCAGGAAAAGCACCACCAATGCCCTCCCAACAGATGGCCATTGAGTTGGAAGGGATCCCCAAAGGCCATACAGTCCAATTCCTTTTTCTGCCATGCATATAAAGCACAATGAAAGCCCTATCGACAGATGGCCACCCAGCCTCATAGAATTCTAGAGTTGGGAGGGACCCCCAAAGGCCATCCAGTCCAACCCCTTTTTCTGTCATGCAGGAAAAGCAGAATGAAAGACCTCCCAATAGATGGCCATCCAGCCTCATAGAAATCCTAGAGTTAGGATCCCCAAAGGCCACCCTGTCTGACCCCTTTTTCTGCAGTGCAGGAAAAACACCATTGAAGCCCTCCTGACAGATGACCACCCAGCCTCATTGAGTCCTAGAGTTGTAAGGCACCCCCAAAGGCCATCCAATCCAACCCCTTTTTCTGCACAATGAAAGCCCTCCTGACAGATAGCCATCCAGGCTCATAGACTCCTAGAGTTGGAAGGGACCCCCAAAGCCCATTCAGTCTGACCTCTTTTTCTGCCATGCATATAAAGCACAATCAAAGCCCTCCCAACAGATGGCCATCCAGCCTCTTAATGGTGCACACAGTGGTCAGCATCTATAGAATTAGAAAAGTATGCATCTCATTCTGATAATTTTCCAGTCCGTTGTTGATGGAGTTCATTGTGCTAGAGTAGTAGCAATAATAATAATAATAATAATAATAATAATAATAATAATAATAATAATAATAATAACAACAACAACAACAAAAACAACAAGATAAAATGCTATTTCAGTATGTAATGTTCAACAGTGACCACAGGATGGCAGCAAAGAGTAAGAGCCTATGTCTTACACAGAACTCTGCAGCCGGCTGTACTAAAAGGGTGCAATATTCCACTTCGGCCACGCGATGGCAGCAAAGGACCGTACATTGGATCTGCAGAGCCTTGGGCAAAAGGCAACTCTAAGGGAGAGATCGAGAGGGTGTAATATTCAGTGTGTCCACTGGAGGGAGGCAAAGGGACCAGTCATTAGGGCAATGCAGAAGCTCATTGGGGATGATGAGGTCAGTTGTCCTATTCCTCTAATAATAGATTAATCTATTATTAATAATAACAATTAATCTATTAATAATATTAGATTAGTGCCCCATTTGGGTTTATCTGGATTATAATTCCCATTTCAGTTCTATTAGAGTCCAGTTTTAAATAAAATAATAATAATAAAAAAATGAAAAATGAAAAAATAAAATAGTAAAATAAAAAATAAAATAAATAATGATAAAGATAAATAAATAAAAGTAATAAAATAAATAATAAATAGAAACAGAAATAAATGAAGATAATAAAATAAATAGAAATAGAAATAAATAAAAATCTAATTATAATAATAAACAATTATAAAGATAAATAAATAAATAAATAAAGATAAATAAAGAATAAATAGAAATAGAAATAAATAAAAATCTGATAATAATAATGTTAAAGATAAATAAAAATAATAAAATAAATAATAAAAATAAATAGAAATAAATAAAAAATCTAATTATAATAATAAATAATTATAAAGATAAATAAATAAAAATCTAATTATTATAATAAATAATTATAAAGATAAAGAAAGATAAATAAATAATAAAAATAAATAATGATTAAGATAAATAAATAAAAATAATAAAACAAATAATAAAAATCAATAGAAATAGAAATAATTAAAAATCTCATTATAATAATAAATAATGATAAAGATAAATAAATAAATAATAGAATAAATAAAATAAATAGAAATAGAAATAAATGAAAATCTAATTATAATAATCTCCAGCAAAGGATCATAAATAATAAAAATCAATAGAAATAGAAATAAATAAAAATCTGGTTATAATAATAAATGATAAAGATAAAAAATAAATGAAAACAGTAAAATAAATAATAAAAATAAACAGATAAAGATAAATAAATAAAAATAATAAAATAAATAATAAAAAGAAAAAGGAATAGAAATAAATAAAAATCTAATTATAATAATAAAAATGATAAAGATAAATAAATAAATAATAGAATAAATAAAATAAATAGAAATAGAAATAAATAAAAATCTAATTGTAATAATAAATAATGATAAAGATAAATAAATAAAAATAATAAAATAAAAGTAAACAATGATAAAGATAAATAAATAAAAATAATAAAATAAATAATAGAAATAAAAAGAAATAGAAATAAATAAAAATCTGATTATAATAATAAAAATGATAAAGATAAATAAATAATAGAATAAATAAAATAAATAGAAATAGAAATAAATAAAAATCTAATTATAATAATAAATAATTTTAAAGATAAATAAATAAATCAAAATAACAAAATAAATAATAAAAATATATAGAACCAGCACAATTAGATGCCACGTGTATATATATATATATATATATATATATATACATATATCAGTTAAAAGCAATTAAATTACATCATAAATACATATAAAACCATAAAAGCAATAAAAACTATATAAATCTATAAAACCAATATCTTCCGGTTCTATTCTCATCTGTTTACATTGTCTTAGCCATTCCATGTTTATATACCTATTTGAATTTACACTGAAGTTCCAAATGCTTTCTCAAAAAGTCAGGTCTTCGATCTTTTCTAAAAGGCCAGGAGGGAGGGGGCTGATCTAATATCCTTGAGCAGGGAGTTCCACAGCTGAGGGGCCACCACTGAGAAGGCCCTGTCTCTCATCTAAATAATACTAATACATTAAAATGCTAGTACTACTAAATATTTATTTATTTACACCATTTCTACCTCGACTTTCTCCACTCGAAAGGGGACTCTAGATGGCTTTACAACATGTGATGTCATTAAAACAATGTAAAAATTATAATAAACATTTAAAAAATCTTATAATAGAAAGCATATAATAATAATGATGATGATGATGATAATAATAATAATAATAATAATAAATGGTTCTATTTGGTTTAGAAATCACATCTTAGTCCTATGAGGGCCCCATTTTTGGCCCTTTGTGGATCAGAAATCCCATTTCAGAGCCCCAGTTTGGTAATATCTGGATTGGAAACCCCATTTTAGTCCTATTAGAGCCCCATTTTGGTTCTACCTGGGATATAAATCTAATTTCAGTCCTATTAGAGTCCAGTTTTGCTCCTATGTGGATTAGAAATCCCATTGGATCCTATTTCAACCCCATTTTGGGCCTATCTGGATGGGAAATCCCATCTGAACATGAGAAAGAACTTCCTGACTGTGATAGGGGTTCAGCAGTGGAACTCTCTGCCCCGGAGTGTGGTGGAGGCTCCTTCTTTGGAAGCTTTTAAACAGAGGCTGGATGGCCATCTGTCGGGGGTGATTTGAATGCAATATTCCTGCTTTTTGACAGAATGGGGTTGGACTGGACGGCCCATGACTGTGAGAGCCGTTCAGCAGTGGAACTCTCTGCCCCGGAGTGTGGTGGAGGCTCCTTCTTTGGAAGTTTTTAAACAGAGGCTGGATGGCCATCTGCCGGGGGTGCTTTGAATGCAATATTCCTGCTTTTTGACAGAATGGGGTTGGACTGGATGGCCCATGAGGTCTCTTCCAACTCTTTGATTCTATGATTGCAGTCCTTATTATTATTATTATTATTATTATTATTATTATTATTATTATTATTATTATTATTATTATTATTATTGTTTTGGTCCTTCCTGCAGTGTCGGTTTCTGGCCACCAGGGGGCAAGCTGTTTCCTGCAGCTTCAATAGGATTCATTCGGTTGTTTCCGTACACTCTGAGCTCAACTCGCTCGGCTATTTCCGTATTGTGCGCCTGCAGTGTCAGTCACTGGCCACAAGGGGGCGGAGGATCCCTGCCTGTTTCCTGCATCCCAGGTTCATGGACCAGAAGGCAGTTTCGATAGTACTCATTCGGTTGTTTCCGTACACTCGCTCGGCTATTTCCGTATTATGCGAGCCGAAACCTGTTCGGCTATTTCCGCCTCCTTTCCGAACCGCTTGGGGAAGGTTTTCTCGAAGTTGCCCTCTTTCAGTGCCAAAGCTTTGGCCACGCCCCCGCCTGCCTTTCGTGGACCAATCAACTTTGTCCATCCCTTTTCGGCTCTTTCCGTACACCGTGGGACTTTTCCCGCCTGGATCGTGCGTTTCCGGAAAGTCGGCGGAACTTCCCGAAGCCCGGCGGCGGCGGCCATGTTGGGAGCCGCCGCTGTGTGAAGCAGAGCGGCGGTGAGTGGAGCTCGGGCACCGGGGCGGCGAAGGGAAGGGGAAGTCCGTGCCCGGCCTGGGAGGCCAAGGCGGGCGTCGGAGTTGTTCGCAGCAGCCCGGCATTGACTTTGGTTGACAGGGTCCCTCCGTTGGGAGCTTTCGGACCGGTGCGGCCTAGCTCCCGAGCCGCATCCCCGGCCTCGCGTGAAACGTCAAGCCGGGCATCCTTCACTCGAGCCCGGGGAAGGGGGGAACTCTTACACTGGTGTTTTTCCAACCGAGCCTGGTTGTTCCCCATGCTGGTGGCTTGGCCTCCCCCCTCGCCTTGAGGAGGAAGAAGAAGAGGGACCAGGCTCCTTCCCTTTGGGCCAGAAAGCAGGAAAGAGGAAGGAGGCAGCAGCAGCTGGGGGGGCCACCGCCCCTCAGGCCCTGCCACAGGCAGCCATGTCCAACAGCGGACGGAGCCCCTTGCCCACCTTGACGGAGAACACCGAGCAGGTAAGCAGAGAGAAAGAGTATCCACGAGGGGCCTCTTCTAGGCCCCCAAAGGCAGGACTGGCAGTCCCCGAGTTACGAACGAGACCGGGTCTGTAGCCTTGCTCTTAAGTTGAACACCTATGGAAGTCAGAACAGGTACATTTTAAAAGTGTCACTCCATCCAAATGTATATATTATATTACTAGTCATTCCCTGGAAAATAAAGTAACGAGAAAGTGCTGGTTTCTAATATATGTCATTTCTCTACATTTTAAAAAGTGTCACTCCATCCAAATCTATATATTATATTACTTGCCATTCCCTGCCAGGCGTTGCTGTGGAAAATAAAGTAATGAGAAAGTGCTGGTTTCTAATATATGTCATTTCTTTACAGTTTAAAAGTATCACTCCATCCAAATGTATATATTATATTACTACCCATTCCCTGCCAGGCGTTGCTGTGGAAAATAAAGTAATGAGAAAGTGTTGGTTTCTAATATATGTAATTTCTGGCCGGGGTGGTCCATGCCTTGGCCACCTCCAGATTGGACTACTGCAATGCGCTCTACGTGGGGCTGCCCTTGAAAACGGCTCGGAAGTTCCAACTGGTCCAACGAGCAGCAGCCAGGATGTTAACTGGGGCCCCTTACAGAGAGAGGTCAACCCTCCTGTTCAAGGAGCTCCACTGGCTGCCGTTTATTTTCCGAGCCCAAAATAAGGTGCAGGCGCTTATCTACAAAGCCCTGAACGGTTTGGGACCATCCTACCTGCGTGACCGCATCTCCGTCTATGAACCCACACGTGCACTTCAGTCATCTGGAGAGGCCCTGCTCGTGATCCCGCCTGCTTCACAAGCGCAGTTGGTGGGGACACGAGACAGGGCCTTTTCTGTGGTGGCCCCCCGACTCTGGAACGCCCTCCCCAAAGATCTTAGACAGGCCCCTACACTGGCAGTCTTTAGAAAGAACTTGAAGACCTGGCTGTTCCGATGTGCCTTCCCAGATTAGGAAATCTCCAATACCAAGTCCCATAAGATTGCTGCACATCGCACACTGCACTTGCCCTATAAGCCTTATATTCCACCTGTCACATCAGCACTTTTAATCCTGTACCCATTACTCTGGCCCGGCCCAGTTTTATTGTGTCTTAGTGTATTGTTTATTGCTTGTTGTTTGTATTGCTTTAATTGTTTTTAATTTGCCTTACGTTTTGTATTGTTATATTGTGTGTTGAGGCCTTGGCCTTTGTAAGCCGCATCGAGTCCTTCGGGAGATGCTAGCGGGGTACAAATAAAGTTTAATAATAATAATAATTATTATTATTATTTCTTTATATTTTAAAAGTGTCACTCCATCCAAATGTATATATTATATTACTAGCCATTCCCTGCCAGGCGTTGCTGTGGCCCAGTCTGGTGATCTGGAAAATAAAGTAATGAGAAAGTGTTGGTTTCTAATATATGTCATTTCTTTATGCTTGTGGGTACATTTTAAAAGTGTAACTCCATCCAAATCTATATATTATACTAGTCGCCCCCTGCCACGCGTTGCTGTGGCCAACATGGGGGTTCTGTGTATACTCAAGTATAAGCCGAGATTTTCAGCCCTGTTTTAGGCTGAAAAAGCCCCCCTTGGCTTATACTCGAGTTAAGGTTATTTATTATTTTATTACTTTATTTTTATTTCATTTTACAAGCCGTCCCCTGCCACGCGTTGCTGTGGCCGACATGGGGGTTCTGTGTGGGAGGTTTGGCCCAATTCTATCGTTGGTGGGATTCAGAATGTTCTGTGGTTGTAGGTGAACTATAAATCCCAGCAACCACAACTCCCGAATGTCAAGATTCTATTTTCCTCAAACTCCACCAGTGTTCACATTTGGGCATATTGAGTATTCATGTAGAGTTTGGTCCAGATCCAACATTGTTTGAGTCCACAGTACTCTCTGGATGTGGGTGAACTACAACTCCAAAACCAAAGGACACTGCCCACCAAACCCTTCCAGTATTTTCTGTTGGTCATGGGAGAACTGTGTGCCAAGTTTGGTTCAATTCCATCATTGGTGGGGTTCAGAATGCTCTTTGTGATTGCAGGCGAACTCTAAATCCCAGCAACTACAACTCCCAAATGACAAAATCAATTTTTTTGAGTGAAGGACATACATTGGGTTGTTAGGTGTCTTGTGTCCAGATTTGGTGTCAATTCATCCAGTGGTTTTTGAGTTCTGTTAATCCCACAAAGGAACATTACATTTTTATTTATATAGATTATTAGCCATTCCCTGCCAGGCGTTGCTGTGGAAAATAAAGTAACGAGAAAGTGCTGGTTTCTAATATATGTAATTTCTTTACATTTTAAAAGTGTCACTCCATCCAAATCTATATATTATATTACTAGCCATTCCCTGCAAGGCGTTGCTGTGGAAAATAAAGTAATGAGAAAGTGCTGGTTTCTAATATATGTAATTTCTTTCTGCTTGTGGGTAAACACTATTTGGTTACGTTTTCTTGCCCTAGTGAAGGGAGTTGGACTGGATGGCATTAAGTATTTTCTATTGCAGTGGTTCTCAACCTGGGCTCCCCAGATGTTTTTAGCCTTCAAATCCCAGAAATCCTAACAGCTGGTAAACTGGCTGAGATTTCTGGGAGTTGTAGACCAAAAACATCTGGGGAACCCAGGTTGAGAACCACTGTTCTATTGGTTATAGAGGTGTTGTGTAGGAAATTTGCCCCAATTCTATCGTTCATGTGATTCAGACTGCTCTTTGGTTGTAGGTGAACTATAAATCCCAGTAACTACAACTCCCAATGTCAAGGTTTATTTCCCCCAAGCTCCATTTGTGTTCCTAGTTGTGCATATGGAGTATTTGTGCCGAGTGTGGTCCAGAACCATGCTTGTTTGAGTCCACAGTGCTCTCTGGATGGAGGTGTACTACAACTCCCAAACTCAAGGTCAATGCCCACCAAACCCTTCTCATGTTTTCTGTTGGTCATGGGAGTCTTAGGAGCCCCCGGTGGCGCAGTGGGTCAAACCCCTGTGCCGGCAGGACTGAAGACCAACAGGTCGCAGGTTCGAATCCAGGGAGAGGCGGATGAGCTCCCTGTATCAGCTCCAGCTCCTCATGCGGGGACATGAGAGAAGCCTCCCACAAGGATGATAAAAACATCAAATCATCCAGGCGTCCCTTGGGCAACGTCCTTGCAGATGGCCAATTCTCTCACACCAGAAGCGACTTGCTCTTGACACGACAAAAATAAAAAATGGGAGTCCTGTGTGCCATGTTTGATTCAATTCCATCATTGGTGGAGTTCAGAATGCTCTTTGTAGATGAACTATAAATCCCAGCCACTACAACTCCCAAATGACAAACTCATTTTTTTTTAGTAATGGTCACTCCTTGGGTTAGTAGGTGTCTTGTGGCCAAATTTGGGCGCAATTCGTCCAGCCGTTTTTGAATTATGTTAATCCCACAAACTAACACTACATTTTTATTTATATAGATATCAGTGTTTCTCAAGCATTTTTTGACTAAGGACCATTTTAACCAAGGGCCACTCTCCAACATTAGTACCAAAAGGGCTACGAATCCGTTTTTAGTCAATGTTAGATTCGGGTTGGTTATTTGGTGTACTGATTCAGAAAATTGCATGGTATCATGGTACCTTTTTTTTTTTTTTTAGAGCTTATTAGTATTTCAATGGGAAGTGTGGGCCTGCTTTTAGCTGATGAGATAGCATTATTAAATGTGTTTTCAAGTTGTTTCAGACTTAGGTTGACCCTGAGCGAGGGCTGGGTAAATTACCTTGGAGGGCCGTATCCGGCCCCTGGGCCATAGTTTGAGGACCCCTGGGTTAAACTCTTGTGCCAGCAGGACTGTTGATCCACAAGTTGAGCCAACAATGTGATGTGGCGGCAAAAAAAGCCAATGGGATTTTGGCCTGCATCAAGAGGAGCATAGTGTCTAGATCTAGGGAAGTAATGCTCCCCATGCTCTATTCTGCTTTGGTTAGACCACACCTGGAATATTGTGTCCAATTCTGGGCACCACAATTCAAGAGAGATATTGACAAGCTGGAATGTGTCCAGAGGAGAGCGACTAAAATGATAAAAGGTCTGGAGAACAAGCCCTATGAGGAGCGGCTTAAGAAGCTGGGCATGTTTAGCCTGAAGAAGAGAAGGCTGAGAGGAGATATGATACCCATGTATAAATATGTGAGAGGAAGTCACAGGGAGGAGGGAGCAAGCTTGTTTTCTGCTTCCCTGGAGACTAGGACGCGAAACAATGGCTTCAAACTACAAGAAAGGATATTCCATCTGAACATGAGGAAGAACTTCCTGACTGTGAGAGCCGTTCAGCAGTGGAACTCTCTGCCCTGGAGTGTGGTGGAGGCTCCTTCTTTGGAGGTTTTTAAACAGAGGCTAGATGGCCATCTGTCAGGGGTGCTTTGAATGCAATATTCCTGCTTCTTGGCAGAATGGGGTTGGACCGGATGGCCCATGACTGTGAGAGCTGTTCAGCAGTGGAACTCTCTGCCCTGGAGTGTGGTGGAGGCTCATTCTTTGGAGGTTTTTAAACAGAGGCTAGATGGCCATCTGTCAGGGGAGCTTTAAATGCAATATTCCTGCTTCTTGGCATAATGGGGTTGGACTGGATGGCCCATGACTGTGAGAGCTGTACAGCAGTGGAACTCTCTGCCCCGGAGTGTGGTGGAGACTCCTTCTTTGGAGGTTTTTAAACAGAGGCTAGATGGCCATCTGTCACGGGAGCTTTAAATGCAATATTCCTGCTTCTTGGCAGAATGGGGTTGGACTGGATGGCCCATGACTGTGAGAGCTGTTCAGCAGTGGAACTCTCTGCCCTGGAGTGTGGTGGGGGCTCCTTCTTTGGAGGTTTTTAAACAGAGGCTAGATGACCATCTGTCAGGGGTGCTTTGAATACAATATTCCTGCTTCTTGGCAGAATGGGGTTGGACTGGATGGCCCATGACTGTGAGAGCTGTTCAGCAGTGGAACTCTCTGCCCTGGAGTGTGGTGGAGGCTCCTCCTTTGGAGGTTTTTAAACAGAGGCTAGATGGCCATCTGTCAGGTGTGCTTTGAATGCAATATTCCTGCTTCTTGGGAGGGGGTTGGACTGGATGGCCCATGAGGTCTCTTCCAACTCTATGATTCGAAGATTCTCTCATATCCTTGCAAGCTAGAGCTGACAGATGGGAGCTCACCCGGCCTCATGTATTCGAACCCAGGTTGCAACCCAACTTTCAGGTCAGCAGTCCAGCTGGCACCCATTGCGCCACAGCGTGGCCCCCTTGAATCAGATCCTGGGATATGCAATATTCCTGTTTCTTGGCAGGGGCTTGGACTGGATGGCCCATGAGGTCTCTCCCAACTCTTTGATTCTATGGTTCTATATAGGTCCTGTCTAGGAGGGGCCTCAGAGAAATCTACTCCTCTGAAGGGAAATTCACTCCAGAAAGTCAGCTCAGAAGATATACAATAAGTTATGCAGTGGGTTGTTGTAGGTTTTCCGGTCTGTATGGCCATGTTCTAGAAGCATTCTCTTTTGATGTTTCGCCTGCATCTGTGGCAGGCATCCTCAGAGGTTGTGCAGTGTTATGGTGGGGGTCTCCACTGAAGCTTTATCACCAATCCTTATTTCCAAATTTTTCAAAATCCAGTTCTCACAGGGACACAATAGTAGAGGGAGCTTTTGTCTCTTCCTCTTCCCTTTTATTTTTCTCCCCTGTCATAGCCATAGAATGATGTGTTGAAATGTTCTCACCACGTCCTGTTGTCGAAAGGCAGAAACTGGAACAGAGCTCATTGAAAAACAATCCCAAAACAGCATGCATGGGAAGGCAAAAGGGTCCTGTTCCTTTAAGAGTTGCAAGGAAAAGGGACTCTAGTTAGGCAGAGAGGATTCTCCCCTCCTCTCCCCACCCCCCATCTCTGCAGCTCTATGATGGGAGAAGCATAGGATTGCCACCACTTTTTTTTGTTAACTGTTTCTATTCCATTGCCTCCAGGCAGTCGTGGTTGCCTTGGTTTGCCTTGCTTCTCTGTCATTTTTTACATGGAAAGAAAAACCTTTCCCATCAGAATAGTTTAAAGCAGTGTTTCTCAATCTTCTGAATGCTGCGACCCCTTAATACAGTTCCTCATGTTGTGGTGACCCCCAACCATCACACTGTTTCATAACAGTATTTGCTACTGTTATGAATCGGCATGTAAATATATGATATACAGAATGTGTTTTGATTCACAGGACTAGATTTGGCACATGATACACCCAAATTTGACTAGTGGTGGTATTGTGGGGAGGATTGATTTTGTCACTTGGGAGTTGTAGTTGATGGGATTTATAGTTCACCTGCAATTGTCAGGTAAATATCTGATATGCAGGAAGTATTTTCAGTTACTGGACCAAATTTGGCACAAATATCCAATATGCCCAAATTCTAATACTGGTGGGGTTGGAAGGATTGATTTTGTCATTTGAGATTTGCAGTTCCTGGGATTTATAGTTAACCTACAATCAAGGAGCATGGTGACCCCCAACCATAACATTATTTTCGTTGATACTTCATCACTGTCATATTGCTACTGTCATTAGGGAGTTGTCGTTCCTGGGATTTATAGTTCACCTATAATCAAAGAGTGTTCTGAACTCCACCAATGATGGAATTGAACCAAACTTGGCACACAGAACTCCCATGACCAACAGAAAATACTGGAAGGGTTTGGTGGGCATTGACCTTGAATTTTGGAGTTGTAGTTTACCTACATCCAGAGAGCACTGTGGATTCAAACAATGATGGATCTGGACCAAACTTTATAGTTAACCTACAATCAAAGGGCATGCTGAACTCCACCAATGATGGAATTGAACCAAACTTGGCACACAGAACTACCACGACCAACAGAAAATACTGGAAGGGTTTGGTGGACATTGACCTTGAAATTTGGAGTTGTAGAATCATAGAATCAAAGAGTTGGAAGAGACCTCATGGGCCATCCAGTCCAACCCCATTCTGCCAAGAAGCAGGAATATTGCATTCAAATCACCCCTGACAAATGGCCATCCAGCCTCTGCTTAAAAGCTTCCAAAGAAGGAGCCTCCACCACACTCCGGGGCAGAGAGTTCCACTGCTGAACGGCTCTCACAGTCAGGAAGTTCTTCCTAATGTTCAGATGGAATCTCCTCTCTTGTAGTTTGAAGCCATTGTTCCGCGTCCTAGTCTCCAAGGAAGCAGAAAACAAGCTTGCTCCCTCCTCCCTGTGGCTTCCTCTCACATATTTATACATGGCTATCATATCTCCTTTCAGCCTTCTCTTCTTCAGGTTAAACATGCCCAGCTCCTTAAGCCGCTCCTCATAGGGCTTGTTCTCCAGACCCTTGATCATTTTAGTTGCCCTCCTCTGGACACATTCCAGCTTGTCAATATCTCTCTTGAATTGTGGTGCCCAGAATTGGACATAATATTCCAGATGTGGTCCAACCAAAGCGGAATAGAGGGGTAGCATGACTTCCCTAGATCTAGACACTATGCTCCTATTGATGCAGGCCAAAATCCCATTGGCTTTTTTTGCCGCCACATCACATTGTTGGCTCATGTTTAACTTGTTGTCCACGAGGACTCCAAGATCTTTTTCACACGTACTGCTCTCGAGCCAGGCATTGTCCCCCATTCTGTATCTTTGCATTTCATTTTTTCTGCCAAAGTGGAGTATCTTGCATTTGTCACTGTTGAACTTCATTTTGTTAGTTTTGGCCCATCTTGTCTTACTAATAATATAATATAGTATATTGTATATACGTATAATATTTATATATTATAATGTAATACAATGTAATACTAGTAATAATAATTCAATATTATAATTATAATTATACATTTACATAACATGTAATATTACTAATAATATTACAATATAATGGTATAGTGCAATATAGTAATATATACTGATATTGTACTATGCTAATAATATAATATATTGTATGAAAATATATATTGTAAGCCGCTCTGAGTCCCCTTCGGGGTGAGAAGGGCGGCATAGAAATGCCGTAAATAAATAAATAATCGTCAGGTAAATATCTGATATGCAGGAAGTATTTTCAGTTACTGGACACAAATATCCAATACGCCCAAATTCTAATACTGGTGGGGTTGGAAGGGTTGATTTTGTCATTTGGGATTTGCAGTTACTGGGATCTATAGTTAAACTACAATCAAGGAGCATGCTGAACTCCACCAATGATGGAATTGAACCAAACTTGGCACACAGAACTCCCATGACCAACAGAAAATACTGGAAGGGTTTGGTGGGCACTGACCTTGAGTTTGGGAGTTGTAGTTTACCTACATCCAGAGAGCACTGTGGATTCAAACAATGATGGATTTTTAGTGTGTGTGTCACCTACATTTGGATAATACCTTGGATCTGGACCAAATTTAGCACGAATATTCAACATGCCCAAATGTGAATACTGGTGCAGTTTGGAGGAAATAGGCCTTGATATTTGGAAGTTGTAGTTGCTGGGATTTATAGTTCACCTACAATCAAAGAGCATTCTGAATCAATTACAACTCCCAAATGACAAAATCAACCCCCCACCGACTCATATGTTGGCGTATTGGGTATTTGTGCCAAATTTGGTCCAGTGAATGACAATACATCTTGCATATCAGATATTTACATGATGATTCATAACAGTAGCAAAATTATAGTGTGTTGTTGAAGGCTTTCATGGCCAGCATCACTGGGTTGCTGTGAGTTTTCCGGGTTGTATGACCATGTTCTGGAAGCATTCTCTTCTGACATTCACACCAGTCTCAAGCAGACAAGAGTTCTTTCTTTCACTCTAGAATCATAGAATCATAGAGTTGGAAGAGACCTCATGGGCCATCCAGTCCAACCCCCTGCCAAGAAGCAGGAATATTGCATTCAAAGCACCCCTGACAGATGGCCATCCAGCCTTTGTTTAATAGCTTCCAAAGAAGGAGCCTCCACCACACTCTGGGGCAGGGAGTTCCACTGCTGAATGGCTCTCACAGTCAGGAAGTTCTTCCTGACTTCCTGAAAACTTCCTGGACCCCTCAACCTCGAGAATGCCTGCCATAGATGTGGGCAAAACGTCAGGAGAGAATGCTTCTAGAACATGGCCAGACAGCCCAGAAAGCTCACAGCAACTCAGCAAATTTACAGTTAGGAAGTAACAACAAAAATAATTTTATGATTGGGGGTCACCACAACGTGAGGAATTGTATTAAGGGATTGCGACATTAAGAAAAAAAATTACTCCTTGTTGACGTTGTGGGAATTAGAGTAAAAGGAACCTAGATCTGAAAGGGACCACAAGGGTCATCCAGTCCATCCCCCTGCCATGTAGGAATGTACGATCAAAGCACTCTTGACAGATGGTCATCTAAGCCTCTGCTTGAAAGCCTCCAAAAAAGGAGACTCCTCCACAATCCAGGGCAACATATTCCAGTGATGAACAGCTCTTAGCAATAGGAAGTTCATCCTGAAATTGAGGTGGAATGTCTTTTCCTTCAGATCATCTGGAATCATAGAATCCTAGAGTTGGAAGAGACCTCATGGGCCATCCAGTCCAACCCCCTGCCAAGAAGCAGGAATATTGCATTCAAAGCACCCCTGACAGATAGCCATCCAGCCTCTGTTTAAAAGCTTCCAAAGAAGGAGCCTCCACCACACTCCGGGGCAGAGAGTTCCACTGCTGAACAGTTCTCACAGTCAGGAAGTTCTTCCTGATGTTCAGATGGAATCTCCTTTCTTGTAGTTTGAAGCCATTGGTTCTCCAATCCTATAGAGAATGGCGCAAGCGTTGAAAGGAGCTGTACTCTGTGTAAGATCTTGATTGCTTCCCTTCCAGGCATGTATTTGCAGGGCGGGAAACGTGTTGCTTGAGGAGGGAAGAGAGTGAATTGAAAATTGCAACCTGTGTGCGAGATCTTGCATTTTGTGTTGTGTTAACAGTGGCATTAACTGTTGTTTTTTCTGTGATGATGCTTTGCACTGGGAGGGCTTGTCAGTAGAACAGGTAAACATTTGCACATTTTCTGACAATAAGGTAGATTAAGTACTGAATATGTGATCTCACCAGATGATACTTTGACGAGTGTTAGTGTTAGGCGGTCCCTCGTAGCTCGATGGTGATGCTCTTCCAGATGTGGTATGTTGGTGGTGGATCCATAGGTGGTTGTAGAGTCCTATTCTTGATCCGCATGTTCTCCTGCAGTGAGGATATCAGTTTCCAGGTGGAAGGCGGTCCTGGCCAGGGTTGGCTTCTTCTTCTTCTTGGCATGTTTTCCCCTTTCGTCCTCCATACATGCCTCTTTGAATTCTGCAGCACTGCTAGTCACAGCTGTCCTCCAGTTAGAGCGCTCAAGGGCCAGGGCTTTCCACTTCTCGCTGTCTATGCCACAGTTTTTAAGGTGGGCTTTAAGCTCATCTTTATTATTTATTTATTAATTTCGAACATTTTTACCCCGCCCTTCTCAACCCCGAGGGAGATTCAGGGTGGTTTCCAATTGGCAATAATTCAATGCCGCATCATAAAATACAAAATAGCAAATATAACAATTAAAAACATGAACATTAAGAAATAAAGATTAAACAGTATACTTACATTGTCGAAGGCTTTCATGGCTGGAATCACTAGGTTCTTTTGGGTTTTTTCGGGCTATAGGGCCATGTTCTAGAGGCATTTCTCCTGACGTTTTGCCTGCATCTATGGCAAGCATCCTCAGAGGTAGTGAGGCTTGTTGGGATTAGAACAATGGGTTTATATATCTGTGGAATGGCTGTGGTGGGGCAAAGAGCTCTCTTCTGCTGGAGCTAGGTGTGAATGTTTCAACTGACCACCTTCATTAACATTTGAAGGCCTGGCTGAGCCTGGGAAAATCTTTTGTTGAGAGGTGTTAAGGAAGAGACCATGAAAATGAACAAAATCTGGCTACCAGTATTAAAAAACTCTAAAATTACAACAGCAAAACAGCAGAGAGGAAACAACCAGGCACATCTTAACACCTCTCAACAAAAGATTTTCCCAGGCTCAGGCAGGCCTTCAAATGCTAATGAAGGTGGTCAGTTGAAACATTCACACCTAGCTCCAGCAGAGAAGAGCTCTTTGCCCCACCCCAGCCATTTCACAGATATATAAACCCATTGTCCTAATTCCAACAGACCTCACTACCTCTGAGGATGCTTGCCATAGATGCAGGCGAAACGTCAGGAGAAATGCCTCTAGAACATGGCCCTATAGCCCGAAAAAACCCACAAGAACCTAGTATACTTACAATCTATTTAGCTATTGCAAGTCTGATGGCTATTTATCTAGCCATATACTAATGATTACTCCTCTTAACTTATCTAAATCCACTTCCAAGCCATAGTCAAACATTATCAATTGGCCTTTAGCCTAATTGCCCGAAGATCTGGTCCCACAACCACGTTTTTACCTTTTTTCTAAAGGTGAGGAGGGATGACGATGACCTAATTTCCCCAGGAAGCGAATTCCAAAGGCGGGAGGCTACCACCGAGAAGGCCCTGTCCCTCGTCCCGGCCAAGCGTGTTTGAGACAAAGGCAGGGCTGAGAGCAGGGCCTCCCCAGAAGATCTTAAGCTCCGAGGTGGGACGTAGAAGGAGATACGTTTGGACAGGTACGCTGGACCTGAGCCGTATAGGGTTTTATAGGTCAAGACCAGCACTTTGAATTGTGCTCGGAATTGGATCGGCAGCCAGTGGAGCTGACACAACAGGGGGGTGGTATGCTCCCTGTATGACGCTTCGGTGAGTAATCTAGCTGCCGCCCGTTGGACTAATTACAGTTTCCGAACAGTCTTCAAAGGCAACCCCATGTAGAGCCTTTCTTTTCCTGTCCACCAACATTACGTTTCCCATTCTTGAGTTTAGAGTAAAGCAACTGCTTTGGAACACGGTGATCGGGCATTCGGACAATGTTTCTGGTCCAGTGGAGTTGATGGCATAGGAGCATCACTTCAGTGCTGGTGGTCTTTGCTTCTTCCAGCACGCTGACAATTGTCCACCTGTCTTCCCAAGAGATTTGCAAGATTTTTCAGAGGCAACACTGAAGGAATCTTTCCAGGTGTAATGTGTGACATTTGTAGACAGTTTTGCAGGCGTAGAAAAGGGTTGGGAGGACTGTGGCTTTATAAACAAGCCCCTTTGGTCTCCCTACGGATGTCCCGATCCTCAAACACTCTGTGCTTCATTCGGAAAAGTGCTGCACTCGCAGAGCTCAGACGGTGTTGTATTTCAGTGCCAATGTTGACTTTTGTGAAGTCTCAGGCGGTGTTGTATTGCTCAGACGGTGTTGTATTTCAGTGTCAATGTTGACTTTTGTGAGTCCCTCTGCAAAGGTCGAGATAGGACGGGATACAAATGTCTGAAATAAGTAATAACTAAATAAAAAAGACTTCCTTTGCTGTGATTGGTTGGCCTCTCAGCCAAGGGGAGAGCTTTTTATTTCTCGTGTCAGGGCAGCCATTCAAATATATTACGTTTCTAACAGAACAAGGCAAACAAACAGAGAAAATACAAAATGTGCCTTCCAAGTCGCCCAGTCCTCTGTGTGCCCAGGGGGGAGTCTCTCATTTGGTATCAGCCATTGGTTGAGGTTCTGGGTTTGAGCCTGCCACTTTTGGACTCTCGCTTGCTGAGGTGTTCCAGCGAGTGTCTCTGTAGATCTTAGAAAACTATGTCTGGATTTAAGTCGTTGACGTGCTGGCTGAGCTGACTCCACAAAAGTCAATATTGACACTGAAATACAATACCACCTGAGCTCTGCGAGTGCAGCACTTTTCTGAATGAAGCACAGAGTGTTTGAGGATTGGGACATCCGTAGGGAGACCAAAGGTCTCTTCGTGACGGCATTTCTGTGTACGAACCCTCACGATGTCTTCAATCATCTGGAGAGGCCCTGCTCGCGCTCCCACCTGTATCGCAGGTACGATTGGTGGGGACGAGGGAGAGGGCCTTCTCGGTGGTGGCCCCTCGACTCTGGAACTCGCTCCCCAAGGACATCAGACATGCTCCAACTCTGGCAGTCTTTAGGAGGAACCTGAAAGCGTGGTTGTTCCAGTTTGCCTTCCCAGAGCAAGAAAATACCCTCAGCGATATGTCCCTAAATGCACTTTATCACTGATTTAGGATTGTCCGTGCCCCATCTCTACCTGAAAACTCTATCCCAGTTATATCCTACCTTGTCCATGCCCAGTATTATTTTTAAAATTTTAAATTATTACATTTGGCCCAGCCATAGGTTTTAAATGTTGTTGTTATTGTTACTGTTTATTGTTTACTTTTGTTTATGAGATTTATTTTAACTGTTGTATTGATTGTTTTCTTATTGCTTTCATTGTTGATGTACTTGGGCTCGGCCTCATATAAGCCGCACCGAGTCCCTTGGGGAGATGGTAGCGGGGTATAAATAACATATATTATTATTATTATTATTATTATTATTATTATTATTTATAATGCCACTGTCCTCCCAACCCTGCTCTACGCTGTCTACAAATGTCACACATAACACCTGGAAAGATTCCTTCATCGTTGTATTTCAGTGTCAATGTTGACTGTTGTGTTAGGAACCACCGATTTAGAGGCATATCTTTCCCCCAAATTATATACCCTTTGTAAGCTGTGTCCTTTGCTGAAAAGGCCACCCTTCTGCCTATGTTAGTACATTGCCACTCACATTTGTGGTATAAGTATTTGCAGATACAATTATTTGTGGATTATTGCATTCACTGCTGTTTATTTATTTATCATGTCAGTGCAACCAGTCGATTATATTACACTTCTAACAGAACACAGCAAAAAAAACAGACAAAATACAAATTTTGTGAGTTTGGTAGTTGATTAAATGTCCTTTGACCAGTATCTGGCCACTTGGAGTGCCTCTGGTGTTGCCGCAAGGAGGTCCTCCATTGTGCATGTGGCAGGGCTCAGGGTGCATTGCAGCAGGTGGTCAGTGGTTTGCTCTTCTCCACACTCGCATGTCGAGGATTCAGCTTTGTAGCCCCATTTCTGAAGGTTGGCTCTGCATCTTGTGGTGCCAGAGCGCAGTCTGTTCAGCGCCTTCCAAGTCGCCCAGTCCTCTGTGTGCCCAGGGGGAAGTCTCTCATTTGGTATCAGCCATTGGTTGAGGTTCTGGGTTTGAGCCTGCCACTTTTGGACTCTTGCTTGCTGAGGTGTTCCGCCGAGTGTCTGTAGATTTTAGAAAACTATTTCTAGATTTAAGTCATTGATGTGGTGGCTGATACCCAAATGGGATGAGCTGGAGATGTCTCTGCCTTGGTCCTTTCACTATTGGCTGCTACTTCCCGGCGGATGTCAGGTGGTGCAATACCGGCTAAGCAGTGTAATTTCTCCAGTGGTGTAGGGCGCAGACACCCCGTGATAATGCGGCATGTCTCATTAAGAGCCACATCCACTGTTTTAGTGTGGTGAGATGTGTTCGACACTGGGCATGCATATACAGCAGCAGAGTAGCACAGCGCAAGGGCAGATGTCTTCCCTGTATCTGGTTGTGATCCCCAGGTTGTGCCAGTCAGCTTTCGTACGATATTGTTTCTAGCACCCACTTTTTGCTTGATGTTCAGGCAGTGCTTCTTGTAGGTAAGAGCATGGTCCAGAGTGACTCCCAGGTATTTGGGTGTGCTGCAATGCTCCAGTGGGATTCCTTCCCAGGTCATCCTCAGAGCTCGGGATGCTTGTCTGTTCTTAAGGTGAAAGGCACATGTCTGTGTTTTAGATGGATTAGGGATCAGCTGGTTTTCCCTGTAATAGGCAGTGCACAATTGCTGTTGCCTTACCTCATTTTTAACAGGGGCATCAATAGCACAAATGTCACTGGGCAGAAATCAAACTGGCAGAGTAGTTGGGTCCAGCTGTGTGTGCATTGTGTTGTTTTCATGGCCATGATCATTGAGTTGCTGTGAGTTTTCTGGGCTGTATGGCCATGCTCCAGAAGCATTCCCTTGCTCATTTACAGAGGCTGGAGGGAAGAGGAGTTCGGAATGAAAGGAGGAAGGCTCACTGGAGCAGGAAGGAAAAGAGAGTGGGATGGGACAGGAAGAACGAAGAGGGTGTTCCCCCTTCTTTGGGATGGAGAGGACAGCAATGGGATGGGAAAGTTTGATCTCACGAATCCCAGTTTGTACACTTAGCACCATATGTGACTTCAAGTCACCTCTCAACTTGTGATGACCCCATGAATTTCAGAGTTTTCTGAGGCATATATTCAGATGATGTTTGCCAGTTCCTTCCTATGAAATATAGCCTATTGGTATTGTTTGATAACACTGTTCAACAGAGAAAAAGTTTCGGGCCTGAAAATAGTTGTTCTTTTATGATTTTGGGGTGCTGAAAATGAAAATGACATTTAAAAATGTATATTGGCTCTAGTTTTTATGATATAAGCAATCACGTGATCACGTATGGTTGAAAAAATGCATGTTGCGACTTACACTATGGAAGATTCTAGAATACTCTAGAAAGTTTGATGACGCAGTATTAGTGCTGTATGCAAAAGCCAGAAAGCCAGACTTTTGAACGGTGAGGGTCAGTCAGTTGTAGACTGAGACAGTATCGTTAAACCTCGTTTTACATTGTTCTTTTGACTGTAATTATGCCTCGCACGTGTGTAAATAAAGCACTATGGAAAAAAGGTATCAAGGCCAATGGACTCCGTCAATCTGTCAGACTACTGTTGGAGCATTGCAAGAGGGAATCCTTTCCTTGAATACAAAAGAAAAGTCAAGAGAAGCAAACAGGATATAAACTAAAGTCACGATTAAAGCGACATTTAAACTTTCAGACTTTTCAACAGCATTAGGCCTACGAATATAGTTTCTTGCTGCACAAACATAAACAATAGACTAATTAAATAAATATTTCTCATGTATAAACTATTGGCAATATAATTTGACTAAAATTTAGTAAATATTCACGGTTTATATACATGCAGTAAGGTTAGGCGCATTATCATAATATTAACGAATTACCTATTGTGGAGAAAATTGAAATAGCTGTTGCATAAAAACCAGAGCCAATTAACACATTAAATTATTATATTTGAATCCAACATGTTAAATGTATTAAGAAACAGCACATTTCGTTTCCGTAACTGAGAAAAACTGAAAATTTGTAGAACAGTGTAACCCACGGAACCAGCACTCAGCATTCACAGCTGAACCCCCCACTTCCCACCCTCTTGTCTCATTCATCCCTGGGATGTGCCTCTTTCTCTTCAGCTTCTGCAGTTTCCTGCTCTTGTGGGCTGCTCTTTGCAGCTTCCACGTTGTCTTAATTGCGTTAATAGGTAACTTAGTCGTTGAGTGGACTGGAGGAGGCAGAAATGGTGGGTTGCGGCTGGAAGCTAAAAATTACCTCTGTACTGAGAAAGTCGCATGGTATTTTTGGTTTCTGACACAAGGCACAGACCAGTCAGAAGGCCTTGTGTCAGGTGTGAGAGACAGAGGTGGACCGAAGTGACACAACCCACAAGAGTATTTCCTGGGTCACTCTTATGATTTATTTTTTTTTGTCGTGTCAGGAGCGACTTGAGAAACTGCAAGTTGCTTCTGGTGTGAGAGAATTGGCCGTCTGCAAGGACGTTGCCCAAGGGATGCCTGGATGATTTTGATATTTTTATCATCCTTGTGGGAGGCTTCTCTCATGTCCCCGCATGAGGAGCTGGAGCTGATAGAGGAAGCTCATCTGCCTCTCCCCGGATTTGAACCTACAACCTGTTGGTCTTCAGTCCTGCCGGCACAGGGGGTTTAACCCACTGCACCACCGGGGGCTCAGGAACGATAGAGTAGTGATTATGCCACACCGGGATTGTGGCGCAGCTGGTTGAGTGTCAGCTGCATTAAAATCATTCTGACCAAAAGGTCATGAGTTCGAAGCCAGCCCGGATTGGAGTGGGTTTCCAACCAAATGTGTGTAGCCTGTTGTCGACCTTTGCAACCCGAAAGACAGTTGCATCTGTCAAGTAGGAAAATTAGGTACCACCTTAAAGTGTGGGGAGGCTAAATTAACTAATTTATGAGGCCATAAAGAAGATTCCAGCAGGGAAGCATGCGGGGAATGCGGAAGTGCTTCATCAGCGTCGCAGATGGATGATGAAAGCGACAGCTCCCCTGGCGGCCAGAAAAAGTTAAAATAGCCTCTGTGTATGTCTGTATATGTTTGTATGTCAAAAATTGGCATTGAATGTTTGCCATATATGTGTACACTGTAATCCGCCCTGAGTCCCCTGTGGGGTGAGAAGGGCGGAATAGAAAAGCTGTAATTAAATAAATACATAAATAAATAAATATTATGAGATGTTCTTAATTTCAGTTGTCCTTGCCCAGTAGAACTCTCCCAAAGATGATGTTTTAGGCTAATTATTTCTAGGAAATGGTGGAGAAAAGAAGAGGATGTGGTTCAGTGGTAGCCCAAGGGTCAATTTCTAGTATGTCCAGGTAATGCTAGAAAAGAGATCTGCTTGGAACGTTGGAAAGCAGTTTTCATTTGGTGTCAGAAGCGACTTGAGAACATACTGTAAGTTGCTTGTGGTGTGAGAGAATTGGCAGTCTACAGAGATATTGCCCAGGGGATGCTTCTCTCATGTCCCTGCAAGCTAGAGCTGGCAGTTGGGAGCTCACCTTGTCTCGCGGATTCGAACCAGCAACCTTCCGGTCAGCAACCTAACCTTCTGGTCAGCAGTCTAGCTGACACAAGGGTTTCTCTCTTCACTTGGCGGGGATGAGAGACAGGGGCTTCTCAGTGGTGGCCCCTCGGCTGTGGAATGCCCTGCTTGCAGATATCAGATCGGCCCCTTCCCTGCTGGCGTTTCGGAGGAAAGTGAAGACCTGGCTGTTTGAACAAGCATTTGATTAAACAGTGTAATTGAACACAGGAATATGGAATAATGGATGATGAGACTGGATTCTGATTTTACTCTTGAGGCGCTAATGATTGTTATACTGATGTTTAATGATTTCTGTTACAATTGTTTTTAATTGCCCTATACTTGTCTCGTGATGTTTTGTATCGATGTTGTTCACCGCTTTGAGTCGCCTGAGGGCGGAGAAAAGCGGTATATAAATAAAGTAGATAAATAAATAAATAAATAGTTGGTGGAGCTCCGAGTGCTCGTAGATTGCACGTGAACTATACATCCCAGTAGCTACAACTCCTATAAATCATGGTGAATTCTCCCCAAAGCTCTCTTGTATGTTCAGTTGTGGATCAATTCCTCTGTTTGCTCTGTGACATAGAAAAGGATAGGAAAGGGTTAAGGGAGAGGCAGTGGGCGGGGTCATGCAAATTCCACACCAATGGAGAGAGTCAGAAACACTGGGATGTCTGTGGTGGAGGAAACACATAAGATGTAGGATAAAATTGTCCCCGTGTGAAAGCCTTCACTTGGATGGTGGGCAGTCTGGAGTTTGTGGAGGACATTGGCAGGACTCTTGGACATGTTCATGGCACTCACTATCAGGCCTGTAGCGAGGGGGGGGGGTTTAGGGGTTCAACCCCCCCCCCCGAAATGTTTCAGATTTTTTTAAAAAACTGGTTTACTCATGAATTTTAACTGGTTAACCAAATCCCCATGCTAAGTCACTGTTGTATGTTTTTATGTTGAATGTTTTTATGTTGTGTAAATGCTATTTTATTTATTTATTTATTTATTTATTTAGAAGTTTTGTCTTCTCACCTTGAATGAGGGACTCGGGCCGGTTCACAATATGTGTTCAAATACAATAATATACAAAAACAACACAGTGCGTCATCATTACAGATTAAAATACAATAAAAACATCATCATCACATTACCCAAGCCAAGTCGTCAATACAGTCACAGTCACAGTTCATCATCCTCCTTCTATGTGGACGAAGGTTATAGAATCAGTCCTCAAATGCCATGTTCCAAAGCCAGATTTTTATTAGTTTCCTGAGGGTCAGGAGGGAGGGAGCAGATCTGATCTCTAGTGGGAGGGAGTTCCAAAGCTGAGGAGCCACCACCGAGAAGGCCCTGTCCCTCGTCCCCACCAAACATGATTGCGAAGGTGGTGGGACCGAGAGCAGGGCCCCTCCGGAAGATTTTAATAACCTTGATGGTTCATAGAGGAGAATCTGTTCGGACAGGTAAACTATTTTAAATTGTAAGTCTCTCGGAGCACCTTGGTGGAGAGCGACTAATTAAAAAAGAAAGTGAAATGAAGTGAAGATGCAAAAATTTAAGAGTCCCTCCAGAACCGCAAGCACTATCTCAAGCAAATATTGACAATTTATTCACACTGTCATTACTTGCAGCAATAGCCGATGTAGTGAAGCAACCAATTTGGGGGGGGGGGGTGTTGAATGCTCTCATTAAGGAGGCCAGACTTGGTGGAGGTGGTTGACAGGGACGGAGCTGAAGGCTCTGCCCCCTGCTGTGCTTTTTGCTTCAGCGTGAGCTAGGAGGCAGGTTTCAACATCTCCCCCCGTGAAATTTTCAACCCTCCCCCCTGAAAATTTCAACCTCTCCCGAAATTGTTTTCTGGCTACGGCCCTGCTCACTATAACCTGTAATGTCGTTGGAGGGGAGGCCATTGGTGTCTCCTGAGCAGTGGGAGCTATAGCTGTTTATGGAGGCAGGAATCATAGAATCATAGAATCAAAGAGTTGGAAGACACCTCTTGGGCCATCCAGTCCAACCCCCTGCCAAGAAGCAGGAATATTGCATTCAAATCACCCCTGACAAATGGCCATCCAGCCTCTGCTTAAAAGCTTCCAAAGAAGGAGCCTCCACCACACTCCGGGGCAGAGAGTTCCACTGCTGAACGCCTCTCACAGTCAGGAAGTTCTTCCTAATATTCAGATGGAATCTCCTCTCTTGCAGTTTGAAGCCATTGTTCCGCGTCCTAGTCTCCAAGGAAGCAGAAAACAAGCTTGCTCCCTCCTCCCTGTGGCTTCCTCTCACATATTTATACATGGCTATCATATCTCCTCTCAACCTTCTCTTCTTCAGGCTAAACATGCCCAGTTCCCTAAGCCGCTCCTCATAGGGCTTGTTCTCTAGACCCTTGATCATGGGTCTGGAGACTGTAAGTGGACACCTCAACCGCATACATATTTTCACATTTGTTATGTGAATAGATTATTATGTTTGTCGGGAAGGCTCTTGCTTTTTGAGATGGTCGTTGAAGGGTGGAGCAAGGCGTTCCTGTTCTGCGAAGGCTGCAAACGCCCTTGTGACGTGCTTCACCGATTACAGGGGAAAGGTAGCAGGGATAGGTAGGTAAGTAGGGGTGGTTCCTTGAAACACCAGCTGCTACAGACAGGCCTGGCAGGCCCTGAATTCCAGCTCGATGAGCCTCCACCCTCTGGCTTTGGTGTCTTCTCATCTGGTGAGTGTTTTCAGGTCCTGCAGGTCAACAGCAGTGCCTGCTCCTTGCTCTTGCCTCCAGCCAACTGCCTTCCAGTTTTCCCTGTCTTTTTTTCGCTCTGAAAGAGAAACAACCATCTATATGCACTCTTAAAGCAGAAAAGACAGTAGCATGGGTTGTCTTCTTTTCTGTGTGAGCTCATACATGTGTCTTAGCAACCAGGCCTGGAAAGGACAACCAGCATGGAAATAACAGTGGACTAAATATATCTTGAGCGCCCCTTATGTTAGCGTTAGTACAAGAAAATGAGCAGTACACACAGATCCGAGCCCAGGCTTTGGTACTGTTTCTTTGGAACCCTCCTGGGTGTAAAGAATGAGAAGCACATACTTCACTTTTCTCTAGAAAACAGTATTACTTCCTAAATTTCATTCACTGTTCTTCGTGGTTTTCTCAGAATAAATAGGTTTTAATTTCTTTAGCTCAGGGTACGGGCAAACCCAGGCCGGATGTGGCCCCTTGGCCTCTTTACTCAGGCCCTCCTCTCTCTCACCATCCTATCCTTCCTTCCTTCTCTCTTCCCTCCCTTCCTTCCTTCCTTCCCTCTTTCTCTTTCCATCCTTCGTTCCCTTTCCTCCTTACCTCCCTCTCTCTTTCTCCTTCTTTCCGTCCCTTTTGTCTTTCCTTCCTTCCTTCTCTCTTTCCTTCCTTCCCTCCCTCCCTTACTTCCCTCTTTCTCCTTCCCTCCTTCCTTTCCTTTCCTCCTTCCTTCCCTCTCTCTTCTTCTTTCTGTCCCTTTTGTCTTTCCTTCCTTCCTTCTCTCTTTCCTTCCTTCCCTCCCTCCCTCCCTCCCTCCCTCCCTTACTTCCCTCTTTCTACTTCCATCTTTCCTTTCCTCCTTCCTTCCTCTCTCTTTCTCCTTCTTCCCTTCCCTTTTGTCTTTTCTTCCTTCCTTCTCTTTCCTTCTCTCCCTTACTTCCCTCTTTCTCCTTCCATCCTTCCTTCCCTTTCCTCCTTCCTTCCTTCCCTCTCTCTTTCTCCTTCTTTCCTTCCCTTTTGTCTTTCCTTCCTTCTCTCTTTTCTTCCTTCCCTCCCTTACTTCCCTCTTTCTCCTTCCATTCTTCCTTCCCTTTCCTCCTTCTTTCCTTCCCTCTCTCTTTCTCCTTCTTTCCTTCCCTTTTGTCTTTCCTTCCTTCTCTTTCCTTCCCTCCCTTCCTTACTTCCCTCTTTCTCCTTCCATTCTTCCTTCCCTCTATCTTTCTCCTTCTTTCCTTCCCTTTTGTCTTTCCTTACTTCTCTCTTTCCTTCCCTCCCTCCCTTACTTCCCTCTTTCTCCTTCCATTCCTCCTTCCCTTTCCTCCTTCCTTCCCTCTCTCTTTCTCCTTCCCTTCCCTTTTGTCTTTCCTTCCTTCTCTCTTTCCTTCCCTTCCTCCCTTACTTCCCTCTTTCTCCTTCCTTCCCTTCCATCCTTTTGTACTTCCTTCCCTTTCCTCCTTCCTTCCCTCTCTCTCTCTGTGGCAAATTCTTGGTGGTCTGGGGATCCCAAGCCACCTTGTCTCTCTCCTGAGGAATCTGTATAAGGACCAAGTAGCAATAGTAAGAACTGACCATGGAACAACAGACTGGTTTAAGATTGGGGAAGGCGTACGACACGGTTATATCCTCTCAGCACACCTGGAATATTGTGTCCAATTCTGGGCACCACATTTGAAGAGAGATATTGACAAGCTGGAATGTGTCCAGAGGAGGGCGACTCAAAGGATCAAGATTCCGGAGAACAAGCCCTATGAGGAGCGGCTTGAAGTGCTGGCATGTTTAGCCTGAAGAAGAGAAGGCTGAGAGGAGACATGATAGCCATGTATAAATATGTGAGACGAAGTCATAAGGAGGAGGGAGCAAGCTTGTTTACTGCTGTCCTGGAGACTAGGACGCAATGGAACAATAGCTTCAAATTATAAGAAAGAAGATTCCAGCTGAACATTAGGAAGAACTTCCTGACTGTGAGAGCTGTTCAGCAGTGGAACTCAGTGGCCCAGAGTTGATGGCGGAGGACCATCGCTTCAATGCTGGTGGTCTTTTTCTTCTTCCAGCACACTGACATTTGTCCACTTGTCTTCCCAAGAGATTTGCAGGATTTTTTGGAGGCAACGCTGATGGAATCATTCTAGGAGTTGAGTGTGATGTCTGATTATCTTAGGAAGCTTTTAAACAGAGGCTGGATGGCCATCTGCCAGGGGTGATTTGAATGCAATATTCCTGCTTCTTGGTAGGGGGTTGGACTGGATGGCCCATGAGGTCTCTCCCAACTCTTTGATTCTATGTCGGGAGTGCTTTGAATGCCATTTTCCTGTTTCTTATGCAGAATGGGTTTGGACTCAATGGCCAAAATCCAACTCTAGGATTCTATGAATGCTTCTGGAACATGGCCATACAGCCCGGAAAACTCACAGCAACCCAGTGATTCCGACCATGAAATGTATTCAACACTACATTGTAGTTTCCAGTTTTATACCTTATCCACGGGGAGATTTATGGCCCCACTGTTGCTGTTTCTGCTCCATCTTTTGTTTCAGGAGTCAAAGCAAATGTAGAAAAGGCTTAGATGGCAGTGTTTCTGTTTGGATCTGGGTTTCACAAGGGATTGTGCTGGTTGAACAGACCTAAGCCGAGATAACCAGCTCAGAAGCTGAATGCCAACGTGATTGACAAGGCCAAAGGGGGTCATGAACCGCTTGGGGACAAAGGGAAGATTCACAGGATGGTGGTTTGCACTTGGCGCCTGTCAGGGCGGCCTTCCATCTGCATTGTGATGGAGGATCTTTAGCTTCATATTTTTCCGTTTTTCATTGTTTTGTTTCTTGATTTTTTTCCCCTCCTTTTACAGGATCCTTTTTTTGCCTGCATTTTGTTCTCTTCCCCCCTCTTTTGCCTGCTGTTCCTGACACTTCGTATGAGAGAGATACATGAGGGAAGCTCCAAATGGGGTTGACTTATGAATTACAACTAGCTGTTCTTATGTCTCTGCAGCTCCTCCACCCAGTTTTTCTTCCTGCATATTATAGTTTTAATATTATATTATTATTTCGGATCAAAAAGCATTGCATAATTTAGTATAAAACTGATAATAATAGAAGGTGCGCAGTCAGCTAAATATTTTTTGACCAAAAACGAGCAACAGCAACGGCATTGTCTGTAAGCTCCAACAATTCTTCCTCTGGACATGAGGCAGGGCACAGTGGACAAGCATACAGTTACGGAGTTGTCTGTTCTGCTCTACAGTCACACAAGGTGTGGATTTTTTTTTAAGTAGTGCCATTTTTTAAGTAGTGCCATTTTTTAAGTAGTGCAGTCATGCTGGCCACATGACCTTGGAGGTGTCTACGGACAACGCTGGCTCTTCGGCTTAGAAATGGAGATGAGCACCACACCCCAGGGTCAGACATGACTGGACTTAATGTCAGGAGACTACCTTTACCTTTACCTTTAGTGCCATTTTGCCAGGTTGTCTTTTGATCTGCCCACTTCACTTCTGAGTTTATTCAGGGACTTCCAAGTTGGCCATTCTTGTTTTGACCCTGAAGTAAGACCCTCTCATGTGGGCCCCCCCCCCACATCCAATTGGGATTCTGAACTCCACCAACAATGGAATTGAACCAAACTTGGCACACAGAACTCCCTCTACCAACAGAAAATAGTGGAAGGCTTTGATGGGCATTGTCCTTGAGTTTTGGAGTTGTAGTTCACTTACATCCAGAGAGCTGCCCAGAGGGATACCCTTGCTGTTGCTGGGGGGACGCCAAGAGGAGTGGTAGTTCTCATAAAGCAGTGGTTCTCAACCTTCCTTATGCCGCGACCCCTTAATACAGTTTCTTATGTTGTGGTGACCCCCAACCATAAAATTATTTTCCTTGCTACTTTCATAACTGTAATTTTGTTACTGCTATGATTTGTAATGTAAATATCTGATACGCAGGATGTATTTTCATTCACTGGACCAAATTTGGCACAAATACCCGATATGCCCAAATTTGAATACTGGTGGGGTTGGGGGTGTGTGTGATTTTGCCATTTGGGAGTTGTAGTTGCTGGGATTTATAGTTCACCTACAATCAAAAGAGCACCGGGATTGTGGCGCAGCTGGCTGAATATCAGCTGCATTAAGATCACTCTAGGAGCCCCTGGTGGCGCAGTGGGTTAGAGCACTGAGCTGCTGAGCTTGTTGATCGAAAGGTCGCAGGTTCGATTCCGGGGAGCGGCGTAAGCTTCTGCTGTCAGCCCTAGCTTCTGGCAATCTAGCAGTTCGAAAACATGCAAATGTGAGTAGATCAATAGGAACTGCTCCGGCAGGAAGGTAACGGCGTTCCATGCAGTCATGCCGGCCACATGACCTTGGAGGTGTCTACGGACAACGCTGGCTCTTCGGCTTAGAAATGGAGATGAGCACCACACCCCAGAGTCAGACATGACTGGACTTAATGTCAGGGGACTACCTTTACCTTTAAGATCACTCTGACCAAAAGGTCATGAGTTCGAAGCCAGCCCGGGTTGGAGTGGGTTTCCAACCAATTGTGTGTAGCCTGTTGTCGACCTTTGCAACCCGAAAGACAGTTGCATCTGTCAAGTAGGAAAATTAGGTACCACCTTAAAGTGTGGGGAGGCTAAATTAACTGATTTATGAGGCCATAAAGAAGACACCAGCAATCCAGCGGGGAAGCATGTGGGGAATGCGGAAGTGCTTCATCAGTGTCGCAGATGGACGATGAAAGCGACAGCTCCCCTGGCGGCCAGAAAAAGTTAAAATAGCCTCTGTGTATGTCTGTATATGTTTGTATGTCAAAAATTGGCATTGAATGTTTGCCATATATGTGTACACTATAATCCGCCCTGAGTCTCCTGCGGTGTGAGAAGGGCGGAATATAAAAGCTGTAAATAAATAATAATAAATAATTTCTGAACTCCATCAACAATGGAATTGAACCAAACTTGGCACACAGTTCTCCCACTACCAACAGAAAATAGTGGAAGGCTTTGATGGGCACTGACCTTGAGTTTGGGAGTTGTAGTTCACCTCCATACAGAGAGCACTGTGGACTCAAACAATGATAGATCTGGACCAAACTTGGCATGAATACTCAATATGCCCAAATGTGAACACTGGTGGAGCTTGGGCAAAATAGACCTTGACATTTGGGAGTTGTAGTTGCTGGGATTTATAGTTCGCCTACATCAATGAGCACTGTGGACTCAAACAAGTATGGATCTGGAGCAAACTTGGCATGAATGCTCAATATGCCCAAATGTGAACACTGGTGGAGCTTGGGCAAAATAGACATTGACATTTGGGAGTTGTAGTTGCTGGGATTTATAGTTCGCCTACATCAATGAGCACTGTGGACTTAAACAAGTATGGATCTGGACCAAATCAAAGAGTATTCTGAATCCCACCAATGATAGAATTGGGCCAAACGTCCCACACAGAGACCCCCATAATCAACAGAAAATACTGGAGGGATTTGGAATGAATTGACAGTGATTTAGGGGAAATGTAGTTCACCTACATCCACAGAACACTGTGAACCCAAAGGGATTTTTAATACCATCAGAAATGTGTTTTCTGATGGTCTTTGGTGACCCCTCTGAACCCCCCTCACGACCCCCCCAGGGGTCCCGATCCCCAGGTTGAGAAACACTGATATAAAGCTTTCCTTGATCGGAGTCTTACTGGGAGGGGGCTGGTAGCCATGTAGTGGGTGGCTTTCACAGTGGGTTGTTGTAGGTTTTTCCGGGCTATATGGCCATGTTCTAGAGGGATTTTCTCCTGACATTTCGCCTGCATCTATGGCAAGCATCCTCAGAGGTAGTGAGGTCTGTTGGAAGTAGGAAAATAGGTTTATATATCTGTGGAATGACCAGGGTGGGACAAAAGACTTTTGTCTGCTGGAGCTAGGTGTGAATGTTTCAACTGACCACCTTGATTAGCATTTAATGGCTTTCACGGTGTTCAATCTTATTTCTCTCACATTTAGCAGCATTTTCCCATTGTACATCGGGGGGGGGGGGGGGGGGCAATGCCAGCTAGCTTGTAGAGTATATCAACAGGCATAGGTTTAAGGCATCCTGTGATTATTCTGCATGTTTTGTTCAATGCTACGTTCACCTGTTTTGCATGGGCAGACTTATGCCAAACAGGACAGGCATACTGGGAAGTTGAGTAATACTAGGTCAGGGCTGATGTTTTTTTTAATTTTGGGTCTGCTCCCCATGTGCTGCCAGTAAGTTTTTGCAGGATGTTATTGTGTGCTTGGTGTTCAAGCAGTAATTCCTATAGTGTTCGATCTAAGGTGACACCGAGCTATTTAGCATTTCTTTTAAACATAGAATCATAGAATCATAGAATCATAGAATCAAAGAGTTGGAAGAGACCTCATGGGCCATCCAGTCCAACCCCCTGCCAAGAAGCAGGAATATTGCATTCAAATCTCCCCTGACAGATGGCCATCCAGCCTCTGCTTAAAAGCTTCCAAAGAAGGAGCCTCCACCACACTACGGGGCAGAGAGTTCCACTGCTGAACGGCTCTCACAGTCAGGAAGTTCTTCCTCATGTTCAGATGGAATCTCCTCTCTTGTAGTTTGAAGCCATTGTTCCGCGTCCTAGTCTCCAAGGAAGCAGAAAACAAGCTTGCTCCCTCCTCCCTGTGGCTTCCTCTCACATATTTATACATGGCTATCATATCTCCTCTCAGCCTTCTCTTCTTCAGGCTAAACATGCCCTAAGCCGCTCCTCATAGGGCTTGTTCTCCAGACCCTTGATCATTTTAGTCGCCCTCCTCTGGACACATTCCAGCTTGTCAATATCTCTCTTGAATTGTGGTGCCCAGAATTGGACACAATATTCCAGGTGTGGTCTAACCAAAGCAGAATAGAGGGATAGCATTACTTAGATCTAGACACTATGCTCCTATTGATGCAGGCCAAAATCCCATTGGCTTTTTTTGCCTCCACATCACATTGTTGGCTCATGTTTAACTTGTTGTCCACGAGGACTCCAAGATCTTTTTCACACTTACTGCTCTTGAGCCAGGCGTCACCCATTCTGTATCTTTGCATTTCATTTTTTCTGCCAAAGTGGAGTCTCTTGCATTTGTCACTGTTGAACTTCATTTTGTTAGTTTTGGCCCATCTCTCTAATCTGTCAAGATCGTTTTGAATTCTGCTCCTGTCCTCTGGAGTATTGGCTCTCCCTCCCAATTTGCTGTCGTCTGCAAACTTGATGATCCTGCCTTCTAGCCCTTCATCTAAGTCATTAATAAAGATGTTGAACAGGACCGGGCCCAGGACGGAACCCTGCGGCACTCCACTTGTCACTTCTTTCCAGGATGAAGAGGAAGCATTAGTGAGCACTCTCTGTGTTCGTCCACTTAACCAATTACAGATCCACCTCACCGTAGTTTTACCTAGCCCACATTGGACCACATTGGACTAGCCCCAATTGGACACATATTATGGTGTTTGTGTGTGAGTGTGGTCAGTGAGTTGTTAGATGAATATCATGAAGGTCCTGGCAGCTTGTCTTTTAGGTAGCCAGGTGTAGGAGGAGAACTCTTAACTCACCCTTTGCTTTTCATCAGAGGGTGGAGAAGGAGGAGGAGAGTAAAGTTTCTTCCTTGCTCAACTGGTTGGGCCAGTTCTGATAATGATTCCTGTTTCCCCCCTTTTCTCTAGCTATTATACTGTGGAAAAAGGGTGAGAGCATTGGTAAATGCATGGGAGGGACTCTAAAAAAACATGAAGGTACAACTTGCAAGCTATGCTAGTTGATTGAGCACTTCCTGTAAGGCAGAGACTACAATGTTGGAAAGGTGAGCTGTAGTTGTATCGCTGACACATGTGGTCATCTCTTTATCACCCAATATTGAGCGGACATGGTACTTTGCAAATCTAGACCTCTACAGTTTTGGAAAAGGTACCTCTTGTTCTTTTTTTTTTATAAGTGGTATGATATCTTCTGTACAATTTTTATTAGATTTATTTATTTTTATTATTTTCTTTTGCAATTTGTATCTTTATTGTAATTTGTTTTTCGGGCTTGGCCTCATGTAAGCTGCCCGTTGGGGGAGATGGTGGTGGGGTATAAATAAAGTTTATTATTATTATTATTATTATTATTATTATTATTATGCAGCCAATAGTGAAAGGACCAAGGCAGAGACATCTCTAGCTCATCCCCTGTTTGGGTATCAGCCAGCACGTCAGCGACTTAAATCTAGAAATAGTTTTCTAAGATCTACAGAGACACTCGCTGGAACACCTCAGCAAGCGAGAGTCCAAAAGTGGCAGGCTCAAACCCAGCACCTCAACCAATGGCTGATACCAAACGAGAGACTCCCTCCTGGGCACACAGAGGACTGGGCGACCTGGAAGGCACTGAACAGACTGCGCTCTGGCACCACGAGATGCAGAGCCAACCTTCAGAAATGGGGCTACAAAGTGGAATCCTCGACATGCGAGTGTGGAGAAGAGCAAACCACTGACCACCTGCTGCAATGCAACCTGAGCCCTGCCACATGCACAAGGGAGGACCTTCTTGCAGCAACACCAGAAGCACTCCAAGTGGCCAGATACTGGTCAAAGGACATTTAATCAACTCTCATACTCACAAATTTTGTAATCTGCTTGTTTGCTTTGTTCTGTTAGAAATGTAATATAATTTGACTGGTTGTTCTGGCACGATAAATAAATAAATAAATAAATAATAATTATTATTATTACTAATAGCCGTTCCCTGCCACGCATTGCTGTGGCTCACATGGGGATTCTGTGTGGGAGGTTTGGCCCAATTCAATCATTTGTGTGGTTCAGAATGCTCTGGGATTGTAGGTGAACTACAAATCCCAGCAACTCCAACTCCCAAATGCCAAGATTCTATTTTCCTCAAACTCCACCAGTGTTCACATTTGGGCATATCTCCCCCAGAGGGAGTTGGTGTGGCTTACATGAGGCCAAGCCCATCAGTACAGTACACACAATATAACACAAAAACATAACAAAACCAAAAAATAAAATACATAAAATACAAAACCAATATAATAAGCAACGCAACAATTTAAAATCAAACATTAAAACACAAAAGATTTAACTGGGCAGGGCCAAATTCAAGGATGAAATTGTTTGAGTTCACAGTGCTCTCTGGATGTAGGTGAACTACAACTCAAAAACTCATTGCCCACAAAACCTTTCCAGTTATAGAATCATAGAATCAAAGAGTTGGAAGAGACCTCATGCGCCATCCAGTCCAACCCCCTGCCAAGAAGCAGGAATATTGCATTCAAATCACCCCTGACAGATGGCCATCCAGCCTCTGCTTAAAAGCTTCCAAAGAAGGAGCCTCCACCACACTCCGGGGCAGAGAGTTCCACTGCTGAACGGCTCTCACAGTCAGGAAGTTATTTCTGTTTGTCATGGGAGTTCCGTCTGCTAAGATTGGTCCAATTACATCGCTGGTGGAGTTCAGAATGCTCTTTGACTGTAGGTGAACTATAAATCCCACAACTACAACTCCCAAATGTCAAAGTCTGTTTTCATCATATTCCACCAGTGTTCACATTTGGGCCTACTGAGGATTCGTGCCAAGTTTGGCCCAGATCCATCCTTGTTTGAATCCACAGGTCTCTCTGGATGTAGGTGAACTACAACTCCAAAACCAAAGGACACTGCCCACCAAACCCTTCTAGTATTTTCTGTTGGTCATGGGAGTTCTGTGTGCCAAGATTGGTTCAATTCCATCGTTGGTGGGGTTCGGAATGCTCTTTGATTGTAGGTGAACTACAAATCCCAGCAACTACAACTCCCAAATGACAAAATCGTTTTTTGGTTTTTTGTTTTTTTTTTAGGGAAGGACATACATTGGCTTGTTAGGTGTTTTGTGTCCAAATTTGGTACCAATTGGTCCAGGGGTTTTTGAGTTCTGTGAATAGCACAAATGAACATTACATTTTTATTTATATAAGATTTTATGTACAGTTTTTTATCAGCTGGGACTTTAAGATCGTCTGAGGATCCCGCCTGCCTTACAAGTGCGATTGGCAGAGACGAAGGACAGGGCCTTCTCAGTGGTGGCCCCGCGGCTAGGGAACTCCCTCCCCAGGGATATTAGATCCGCCCCTTCCCTCCTGACTTTCTGGAAAATAAATCTTTTAAATCTTTGAGCAAGCTTTTGAGAATGCAGCGGAATAGATAAAACGGAACTATGAATGATGAACATGGAATGGCCAGACGATGTTACTGGATAATGTTTTTAACAGGATGATACAGATGATTATATGCTTTAACGGTTTTTATATATGTTTTTATATATGTTTTGGAGCCCCCGGTGGCGCAGTGGGTTATAGCACTGAGCTGCTGAGCTTGTTGATCGAAAGTTCGCAGGTTCGATTCCGGGGAGCGGCGTGAGCTTCCGCTGTCAGCCCTAGCTTCTGCCAACCTAGCAGTTCGAAAACATGCAAATGTGAGTAGATCAATAGGTACCGCTCCGGCGGGAAGGTAACGGCGCTCCATGCAGTCATGCCGGCCACATGACCTTGGAGGTGTCTAGGGACAACGCTGGCTCTTCGGCTTAGAAATGGAGATGAGCACCACACCCCAGAGTCAGACATGACTGGACTTAATGTCAGGGGACTACCTTTACCTTTACCTTATATATGTTTTATATTGTAATGTTGATTGTTTTAATGGCACTTTTATGAATGCCTGACATCGAATTGTGCCAATCTGTAACCCACCTTGAGTTGGCGTATGGCTGAGAAAGGCGGGCTACAACTATCGTAAAGAAATAAATAAAATATATAAATTATTTTACTCGATTATTATTATTATTACATTTATTATTTTACTCTATTATTATTGGAAGGATACGTAAGCACATCTACATTGAAGAAGGTTAGAATAATGATTTAATCAGAGTTGGGCAGTCTTATCTAAAATTACAGTTTGATGTAAATATTCCAAAACATTGAACCTAGTGATGCCTCAATTAATGTCATTTTGTAGGTATCTATTTTTATTTTGAAATTGACCAGTAGCTGCTGCATTTCTCACCCTCAGCATATACTTGAGTCAATACGTTTTACCCATAGTTTTGTGGTAAAATTAGGTGCCTCGGCTTATATTTGGGTTGGCTTATACTCGAGTATATACAGTACTAAACATCCTGAGGACCAGATATTTACTGAATTTCTTCTCGGAGTATGTAGCAGTTGGGGCTTTGGGATTTGTAGAGTGGGCCCCGCATGTTAGTCCCATCTACGAGAACTGCTTCAGCAATGATGGCTAAACTGAGATCCATCTTGGTTGCATGTAACAACTTTGATATGAAACTTGGTGCCTTTGGAGGAACATCAGACCAATGAGTTCTTAGGGTGTTGATGGGATTGTTGGTGTGCTTAACTCTTACCTAAATGCTTTGGGTGTCTCATAAAGAATGGTTTGTACATTTGTTATTTATTTATTTATGACATTTATATGCCGCCCTTCTCACCCTGAAGGGGACTCAGAGCGGCTTACAAGATATATGTACAGACAATATATTATATTGTTAGCTTAGTGCAATACCAGTATTATATATTGCTATATTATACTATATCATTATATTGTAATATTATTAGTAATATTACATGTAATATAAAATATTTATTTACTTTGCTTGTATACCGCAATTTCTCAGCCTTGTAGGCGACTCAACACGGTTGAGTTATATATAATTATAACTAGCTGTACCCGCCACGCGTTGCTGTGGCCAACGTTACCTTCCCCTTTCTCTCTTTTCCCTCCTTCCTTCCCTTTTTTTCTTTCCTTCTCTCCTTCCTTCCTTCTCTACCTCTTTCCTTCCCCCCTTTTCTTTACATCCCTCTTTTTCTCCTTTCTTCCTTCTCTACCTCTTTCCTTCCTTCCTTCGCTTTTTCTTCTATCCATACTTCTGTCTTTCCTTCTTTCCTTCCCTCCCTCTTTCTCTCCTTTCTTCCTTCTCTACCTCTTTTCCTTCCTTTCCCTTTTATTACTTTCTCTTCCATCCTCTACCTCTTTCTTTCCTTCCCCCCTTTTCTTTACATCCTCTACCTCTTTCTTTCCTTCCCCCCTCTTTTTCTCCTTTCTTCCTTCTCTACCTCTTTCCTTCCTTTCCCTTTTATTACTTTCTCTCCCATCCTTCTCTATCTCTTTCTTTCCTTCCCCCCTTTTCTTTACATCCCTCTTTTTCTCCTTTCTTCCTTCTCTACCTCTTTCCTTCCTTCGCTTTTTCTTCTATCCATACTTCTGTTTTTCCTTCTTTCCTTCCCTCCCTCTTTCTTTCCTTTCTTCCTTCTCTACCTCTTTCCTTCCTTTCCCTTTTATTACTTTCTCTTCCATCCTCTACCTCTTTCTTTCCTTCCCCCCTTTTCTTTACATCCCTCGTTTTCTCCTTTCTTCCTTCTCTACCTCTTTCCTTCCTTCCTTCGCTTTTTCTTCTATCCATACTTCTGTCTTTCCTTCTTTCCTTCCCTCCCTCTTTCTCTCCTTTCTTCCTTCTCTACCTCTTTTCCTTCCTTTCCCTTTTATTACTTTCTCTTCCATCCTCTACCTCTTTCTTTCCTTCCTCCCTTTTCTTTACATCCCTCTTTTTCTCCTTTCTTCCTTCTCTACCTCTTTCCTTCCTTCCTTCGCTTTTTCTTCTATCCATACTTCTGTTTTTCCTTCTTTCCTTCCCTCTCTCTTTCTCTCCTTTCTTCCTTCTCTACCTCTTTCCTTCCTTTCCCTTTTATTACTTTCTCTTCCATCCTTCTCTATCTTTCTTTCCTTCCCCCCTTTTCTTTACATCCCTCTTTTTCTCCTTCCTTCTCTACCTCTTTCCTTCCTTCCTTCGCTTTTTCTTCTATCCATTCTTCTGTCTTTCCTTCTTTCCTTCCCTCCCTCTTTCTCTCCTTTCTTCCTTCTCTACCTCTTTTCCTTCCTTTCCCTTTTATTACTTTCTCTTCCATCCTCTACCTCTTTCTTTCCTTCCCCCCTTTTCTTTTCATCCCTCTTTTTCTCCTTTCTTCTCTATCTCTTTCCTTCCTTCTTTTGCTCTTTGCTTTCATGCTTTCCTTCTTTCTTTTCTTCCTTCTTTCTCACCTTTCTTTCTCTCCTTTCCTCCCTCTTCCTTCCCTTTTTATCCTGTATCGTCATTTAGCTTTTAATCATTTAGCTTTTTGGGGTATTTAAGTCCTTTCCACTGTTTTCTTTTGGGGTGTTATGAGTATGAGTGATGGTCACTCATTGGTCTGTTAGGGGTATAGTGTCCAAATTTTGTGTCAGTTCATCCAGTGGTTTTTGGTTATGTTAATCCCACAAACGAACATTACCTATTTATTTATATAGATATTGTATTATTATTAGTATTATTTTGGTCATTTACCTCGAGGAATGATTTATAAAATAAGTCAGCCTCGCCAATAGTATTGCGAACAAGTCAGGAATTGTATTGTCGAAGGTTTTCATGGCCTGAATCACAGGGTTGCTGTGTGTTTTCCGGACTGTATGGCCATGTTCCAGAAGCATTCTCTCCTGACATTTTGCCTGCATCTGTGGCGGCCATCTTCAGAGGTTGTGAGGTCTGAATATAATCAGGAATTATATCCTCAAATAAAATAATGATTTTAGAAGGTTAAAGCGAGCTTCTCAAATAAACTTGTTATAGGGTGATTATACAGATCCAGTAAATGAATAGTTGGCTTGTGTAACAGTTCGCTGGCATTTATTTTAAATCCTGACTCCTGGTGTGTACCAATAAGCCAGGAACCCAGCAGAGTGAAATTGAGCCTTGGTCTAATCCTCTTACCTGTCACACAGAAAGAGGAAACGGTAGCATGTGACTTGGAAGCCTCGTTTCATCTCTCATGCTAATGTTCTACCATTGATTTGGGTTATGTGTGAACCGGTTGTCAGGCCAGTCCTGCTTCTGCTCATTTTGTGAGTCTTCAGAGAAGTCAAGCACCTACTAGTACTATTGCAGGTACATGGTGTAGAGCAGGAGTGGGCAAGGACCCTTTGTTGGGTGACTATGCTGGCTGGTTAACTGTGGGGAGTTGTAGTCCAACAACATCTGGAGGGCCCTAGTTACCCATTCACAGTGCCAGTAACCCTTGTTTGACCGTAACCTGATCACTACATACCATATATACTTGAGTATAAGCCGCGGTTTTCAGCCCCCTTTTATGGCTGAAAAAACTCCCCTCGGCTTATACTCGAGTCAGGATCTTTCCTCTTACTTCCTTGTGCGCACTTGCCTATCTCTTCCCCTCTCTAGCACGCCTTTCTTCCTCTTCCTTCCTCATGTGCGCTTGCTTCTCTCTTCTTTCCTCTTCCTTCCTCATGTGTGCCTTTCTCTTCCTCTCTAGCGTGCCTTCCTTCCTCTTCCTTCCTCATGTGCGCTTTCTCTCTTCCCCTCTAACACGCCTTTCTTCCTCTTCCTTCCTCATGTGCGCTTGCCTTTCTCTTCCCCTCTAGCGCGCCTTCCTTAGTCTTCCCTCCTCATGTGTGCCTTTCTCTTCCTCTCCAGCGTGCCTTCCTTCCTCTTCCTTCCTCATGTGCACTTGTTTCTCTCTTCCCCTCTAGCACGCCTTTCTTCCTCTTCCTTCCTCATGTGCGCTTGCCTTACTCTTGCCCTCTAGCGGTCCTTCCTTACTCTTCCCTCCTCATCTGTGCCTTTCTCTTCCTCTCTAGCGTGCCTTCTTTCCTCTGCTTTCCTCATGTGCGCCTTTCTCTTCCTCTAGCACGCCTTCCTTAGTCTTCCCTCCTCATGTGTGCTTTTCTCTTCCTCTCTAGCGTGCCTTCCTTCCTCTTCTTTCCTCATGTGCGCTTCCTTCTCTCTTCCCCTCTAGCATGCCTTTCTCCCTCTTCCTTCCTCATGTGCACTTGACTTACTCTTCCCCTCTAGCTCTCCTTCCTTCCTCTTCTTTCCTCATGTGCGCCTTTTTCTTCCTCTTGCATGCCTTCCTTACTCTTCCCTCCTCATGTGTGCCTTTCTCTTCCTCTCTAGCGTGCCTTCCTTCCTCTTCCTTCCTCATGTGTGCCTCCCTTACTCTTCCCCTCTAGCGCTCCTTCCTTAGTCTTCCCTCCTCATGTGTGCCACTCTCTCTAGCACACCTTCCTTCCTCTTCCCTCCTTATGTGCGCCTTCCTCTTCCTCTTGTGTGCTTTCCTTCCTCTTTCCTCCTTGCATGTGCTTGGCTTTCTCTTCTGCTCTCTAGCATGCCTTCTTTCTTTCCCCCCCTTCTCATTCACTTGCCTTTCTCTTCCCCTCTCCAGTGCACCTTCTTTCCTCTTCCTCTCTTGTGTGCGCTTGCCTTTCTCTTCCCCTCTCATGCACGCCAAAGTGGGCACATCGCCACCGCCCTTCACCTTTGCAAAGGTGGCATGTCCTCATAAGCGTTGTCTCCCCATTTATTCCATGGAATGTTGGAAGTTGAAGGAGAAAAAGAAGGAAGGAATAGGAGAAGGAAGGAAAAGAGAGGGAGGGAAGGAACGAGAAAAAGGAGGAAAGGAGGTGGGGGGGGAAGTTAGGTGAAAAGGAAAGATGGGAAAGAAGGAATGGAAGAAGAGGAAAGAAAGGAAAAAAAGAAGGAGGGAAAGAAAGAACAGCTGGCTTGATGTGCTGAGAGGGGCGCCTTCCTGCTGCATTTCCCACCCTCTGCTTATTTCAAGTTAATACATTTTCCCAGTATTTTTCTGGTATAATTAGGTGCCTCGGCTTCTATTCGGGTCGGCTTACATTCAAGTATGTACGGTACAAAGGATTTGAACTATGGTTCTTGAGTGGTAATGTTTTCATAGCCAAGCCACAATACGTGTAGCTGGAAGTGAAGGTGTTTGCTCTGTAATTGGGAATGATCAGGTTTTTTTTAATACTGACAGATATGAGGTACACTTACAACAGCGTTTCTCAACCTGGGGGTCGGGACCCCTGGGGGGGTCATGAGGGGGCGTCAGAGGGGTCACCAAAGACCACCAGAAAACACAGTATTTTCTGTATTGTCGAAGGCTTTCATGGCTGGAATCACTAGGTTCTTGTGGGTTTTTTTGGGCTATAGAGCCATGTTCTAGAGGCATTTCTCCTGACGTTTCGCCTGCATCTATGGCAAGCATCCTCAGAGGTTGAGAAGGTCTGTTGGAAGTAGGAAAAATGGGCTTATATATCTGTGGAATGGCTGGGGTGGGGCAAGGACCTCTTCCTTTTAAAAAACTCAAAAATTATAACAGCTAAACAACAGAGAGGAAAAAACCAGGCACAGATTAACACCTCCCAGCAACAGATTTTCCCAGACTCAGGCAGGCCTTCAAATGCTAATGCAGGTGATCAGCTAAACATTCACACCTAACTGCAGCAGGGAAGAGGTCCTTGCCCCACCCCAGCCATTCCACAGATATATAAGCCCATTTTTCCTACTTCCAACAGACCTTCTCAACCTCTGAGGATGCTTGCCATAGATGCAGGCGAAACATCAGGAGAAATGCCTCTAGAACATGGCTCTATAGCCCGAAAAAACCCACAAGAACCTACAGTATTTTCTGTTAGTATGGGGGTTCTGTGTGCCAAGTTTGGCCCAATTCTATCGTTGGTGGAGTTCCGAATACTCTTTGATTGTAGGTGAACTATAAATCACAGTAACTACAACTCCAAAATGACAAAACAAATTCCACTAGTATTCAAATTTAGGTGTATCAGGTATTTGTGCCCAGTTTGGTCCAGTGAATGAAAATACATCCTGCATATCAGATATTTACATGATGATTCATAACAATAGCAAAATTACAGTTATGAAGTAGCAACGGAAGTAATTTTATGGTTGGGGATCACCCTAAACATGAAGAACTGTATTAAGGGGTCGCGGCATTTGGAAGGTTAAGAACCACTGACTTACAGGATGAACAACACCCTTTCTGGAGCACAATTCTGAAAAACACACTATTCAGAAAGGGAAAACATGGGAGGAGATCGATCGAGATCAGACTGGATTTTGTGTTGTGGATATAGTACCCCCTGTGTGTAAATCTACTTTTAATTAAAATGGAAAGGGAAGCTTGAGTGTTCTCTCTGTACTATTTTTTTTCTTTTTAGAAAGACCCCCCTCTGTACATTATCCATCGTAAGGTTCAGCCAGGATACACAGTGTTCCGTTACAGTTTCAGTTCAGCAAGCCCATTTTCCTTGGATACCAGCTTTGTGCCACAATGCATCTGTGTGGATTCATGTGCCTTTCAGGTACAATAGAATGCTGTAGATCAGCATTTCTCAACCTGGGAGTCAGGACCCTGCGTCCCGCTCCTGTTAGTAACATGGCTGCCGCGCGCTGGACTAGCTGAAGCTTCCGGGCCGTCTTCAAGGGCAGCCCCACGTAGAGAGCGTTGCAGTAGTCAAGGCGGGATGTGACCAGAGCTTGTACCACCGTGGCCAAGTCAGACTTCCCAAGGTACGGGCGCAGCTGGCGCACGAGCCTAAGCTGTGCAAATGCTCCCCTGGTCACCACTGAAACCTGGGGATCCAGGCTCAACGATGAAAAATCGTTGAAAAATCGTTATAAATCCCATCAATTACAAATTTATTTTATTTTATTTACTTTATTTATTTACTTTGCTTATATACCGCTGTTCTAAGCCCGGGGGCGACTCACAGCGGTGTACAACATAGAAAGAACAAGGTTCAAAATTCAAGACACAATATAAAATGATCCACAATCCAGCAATAACAAAAACATCATCATCAAAAAACATCATCATTACTACAAAAGCCATTCCGCGTCGTCTCATCATCCAAACCACAATCCAGTATCCTTTTCCGTTGTTCCATTCCTATAGTCATTACCAATCATTGCACTTCTTGTTTGAACGCCTTCTTGAACAACCAAGTCTTTAATTTCCTGCGGAATATCATCAGGGAGGGAGCCAGTCTGATATCCACGGGAAGGGTGTTCCACAGCCGAGGAGCCACCACCGAGAAGGCCCGATCTCTCGTCCCCGCCAGCCGTGCCTGTGAGGCAGACGGGATCAAGAGCAGGGCCTCCCCGGAAGATCTCAAAGTCCTGGAGGGCTTGCAGGCCGAGATGCGGTCGGATAGGTATCTTGGGCCGGAACCGTTTAGGGCTTTATAGGCCAACGCCAGCACCTTGAATCGAGCCCGGTAGCAAATCGGCAGCCAGTGGAGCTGGTACAACAAGGGGGTTGTATGCTCCCTGCGTCCTGCTCCTGTTAGTATCATGGCTGCCGCACGTTGGACCAATTGAAGCTTCCGGGCTGTCTTCAAGGGCAACCCCACGTAGAGAGCATTGCAGTAGCCTAAACGGGATGTAACCAGAGCGTGGACTACCATGGCCAAATGTGACTAGAGTGACTGTGGAACCCTATTCTTACTTACTTACATAGGCAATCCCTCGTTGGATGAGTAAGATGGTCTTCCATTATGGGTTTTCTTGTAGATTCGTAGGTGGCTGTGGAGCCCTATTCTTGACCCGCATCTTCTCCCACAGTGAAGGCATTGGTTTCCAGGTGGAAGGTGGTCCCGGTCGGGGTTGGTTTGATGCTCCTTCCTCCTGGCACCAGGCATGTAGCCGGGGGGGGGGGGGGGGGGCTTGAGGGGCTTCAGCCCCCCCCCCCCCCCCGAAATTCTTATGGTGGTTCGCGAAAAGGCCTTACTGGTGCATTATTTAAACTGTTATGTTTATTCATATCATGATCTGATCACCATACTCAATATATCCCATATGCATGGGGGTATTGGGGTAACGATACAAAAGGTTTGCTAGGGTAGACCCTCTTTCACTCAGACTCAGCCCCCCCCTGAAACTCAGCCCCCAGAACCCCCCCCTGAAAAAAATTCAGCCCCCCCCCCCCCCGAAACGAAATCCTGCCTACGGGACTGCCAGGCACGTTTCTCTCTTTCACCCTCCACTCATGCCTCCTCAAATTCTGCAGCACTGCTGGTCACAGCTGACCTCCAGCTGGAGCTCTCAAGAGCCAGGGCTTCCCAGTTCTCAGTGTCTATGCCTGAGATTTTAAGCTTGGCTTTGAGGCCATCTTTAAATCTCTTTTCCTGTCCACCAATGTTCCGTTTTCCGTTCTTAAGTTCAGAGTAGAGCAACTGCTTTGGGAGATGGTGGTCAGGCATCCGGACAACGTGGCCGGCCCAGCGGAGTTGATGGCAGAGGACCATCGCTTCAATGCTGGTGGTCTTTGCTTCTTCCAGCACGCTGACGTTTGTCCGCTTGTCTTCCCAAGAGATTTGCAGGATTTTCCGGAGGCAGTGCTGATGGAATCGTTCCAGGAGTTGCATGTGACGTCTGTAGACAGTCCACGTTTCGCAGGCATATAGCAGGGTGGGATTCTTAATCCTATTCTTAATTCGCATGTTCTTCCGCAGTGAGGGCATCGATTTCCAGGTGGGAAGGCTGGAAACCGATGTCAAAATGATGACTTTTGTGGAAAGCCAAGGGAGTGGAAATGGTCAACATTTTCTAACATTACACCGTCAAACTGTATTTTTGGCATTGCAGAGGGATTGGCTGGTGACTGCTGAAAGAGCACTTTGGTTTTCTTGATGTTCAGTGAGAGGCCGAGTTTCTCGTATGCTTCTACAAAGATCTTTAAGTTTGTAGGTCTTCTTCTGCATGCATACAGACTATGTTATCATCAGCATATTGGAGTTCTATAACAGATATTGTTGTGACCTTGGTTTTGGCTTTCAGTCTGCTGAGGTTAAATAACTTGCCTTCATGACTTCAGAGATGAATGATTTAGAAAGGATTATTCTGCACTGTACAATTTCTTTTGTTTACATCTGGAAAAGGAAAAATCCAGGTGTAGGTTGCATTATAGTATGTTGTGAATGGGATCCATTCCTAATTTCCTTGGATCAGTTGATAGATCCCTAACTGTCCTGATGTTTCTTCAGTGGTTGGACAACCATTATTTTTCTTTGACCCCCATATCCAAAAGTGCCATTGCCCCAATTGCTCGAGCGCACTATGGAAAATATAAGGTATCAGGTATGAGCAAGGGAACATAAAAAGCTTTACATTGTGAGGAAGCATCATATTAATAATGCCTTTGAAGACCTGATGGTTTGCCTAAGGCAGTGGTTCTCAACCTGGGATCCCCAAATGTTTTTGGCCTACAACTCCCAGAAATCCCAGCCAGTTTACCAGCTGTTAGGATTTCTGGGAGTTGAAGGCCAAAAACCACTGGCCTAAGGTCACTGTTGGGAAGTTTGAACCAAAGCTTTCCCAGGTCGAACCCTTAATCTTCTATATAAATAAAAAGTGGGATTAACATAACTCAAAAACCACTGGACGAATTGACATCAAATTTGGACACAAGACACCCATCAGGTCAACAAGTGACCATCACTCATAAAAACACTGAAAAACACAGCGTAAGGGCCGTAAAAAGCCAAAAACAAAAAATACATTACAACGCATGCGTAAAACCACATATATACACATATACAGAAATATATACACACAAAAACAACATATACACAGACTGGGCCACAGCACCTCGTGGCAGGGGAAGTCTGACTTGGCCACGGTAGTCCACGCTCTGGTTACATCCCGTTTAGACTACTGCAACGCTCTCTACGTGGGGTTGCCTTTGAAGACAGCTCGGAAGCTCCAACTAGTCCAACGCTCGGCAGCCATGATTTTAACAGGAGCGGAGCGCAGGGAGCATACAACCCCCCCTGTTGCGCCAACTCCACTGGCTACCGATCTGCTACCGGGCTGAATTCAAAGTGCTGGCGTTGGCCTTTAAAGCCCTAAATGGTTCCGGCCCAAGCTACCTATCTGACCGCATCTCTGCCTATGAACCCACCAGGAGTTTGAGATCTTCCGGGGAGACCCTCCTCTCGATCCCGCCTGCTTCTCAAGCTCGGCTGGCGGGGACGAGAGATAGGGCCTTCTCGGTGGTGGCTCCTCGGCTGTGGAACGCCCTTCCTACGGACCTTAGACTAGCACCATCTCTAATGGTATTCCGCAAAAAGGTGAAGACCTGGATGTTTGTGCAGGCGTTTGAGTAATTTAGTGCAATCTGGTAATGGAACATAGGAATGGAACAATGGACGATGAACCTGGACTACGCTTGGATGATGAGAAGATTGGGTACGGTTGCTTTTTGTAATAATTGTGCATTGTAATTGCTTATTGGTAATTTATGGATAATGTGTTAAGTCAATTGTTATATGTTGTATGGAACCACTGCTGTTTCTACTGTTTTTACTGTTTGTGAACCGCCGTGAGTCGCCTTCGGGCTTGAGATACAGCGGTATATAAGCAAAGTAAATAAATAAATAAATAAATATATATATAAATAAATAATGTAATGTTCGTTTGTGGTATTCACAGAACTCAAAAACCACTGGGGCAGTTGACACCAAATTTGGACACCAGACACCTAACAACCCAATGTATGTCCTTCACTAAAAAAAAAAAAATGATTTTGTCATTTGAGAGTTGCAGTTGCTGGGATTTATAGTTCACCTACAATCAAAGATTATTCTGAACCCCACCAACGATGGAATTGAACCAAACTTGGCACACATCTCCCATGACCAAGAGAAAAAAACTGGAAGGGTTTGGTGGGCATTGACCTTGAGTTTTGGAGTTGTAGTTCACCTACATCCAGAGATCACTGTGGACTCAAACAATGATGGATCTGGACCAAACTCTACATGAATGCTCAATATGCCCAAATGTGAACACTGGTGGAGTTTGGGGAAAATAGAATCTTGACATTTGGGAGTTGTAGTTGCTGGGATTTATAGTTCACCTACAATCACAGAGCATTCTGAATTCCACCAACGATAGTATTGGGCCAAATCTCCTACACAGAACCCCCATGTGGGCCACAGCAACGCGTGGCAGGGGACGGCTAGTTATAAATAAAAGTGTACTGTTTGTGGGATTATCATAACTCAAAAACCACTAGATGAATTGACACCAAATTTGGACACAATACACCTATCGGGCCAATGAGTGACCATCACTCATAAAACACTGAAAAATATAGTGGAAGAGATTTAAAAATCCAAAACATAAAAAATATATTACAATGCATGTTCAAAACCACATGCAAACACACATGTATACATATTTATTTATTTATTTACTTTGCTTATATACCGCTGTATCTCAAGCTGTATCTCAAGGCGACTCACAGCGGTTCACAAACAGTAAAAACAGTAGAAACAGCAGTGGTTCCATACAACATATAACAATTGACTTAACACATTTTCCATAAATTACCAATAAGCAATTACAATGCACAATTATTACAAAAAACAACCGTACCCAATCTTCTCATCATCCAAGCGTAGTCCAGGTTCGTCGTCCATTGTTCCATTCCTATGTTCCATTACCAGATTGCACTAAATTACTCAAACGCCTGCACAAACATCCAGGTCTTAAACTTTCTTCGGAATGCCATGAGATATGGCGCCAGCCTAATGTCTGTAGGAAGGGCGTTCCACAGCCGAGGAGCCACCACCGAGAAGGCCCTATCTCTCGTCCCCGCCAACCGTGCTTGAGAAGCCGGTGGGATCGAGAGCAGGGCCTTCCCGGAAGATCTCAAAGTCCTGGTGGGTTCATAGGCCGAGATGCGGTCGGAAAGGTATCTAGGGCCGGAACCGTTTAGGGCTTTATAGGCCAATGCCAACACCTTGAATTGAGCCCGGTAGCAAATCGGCAGCCGATGGAGCTGGCGCAACAGGGGGGTTGTGTGCTCCCTGCGCCCTGCTCCTGTTAGAATCATGGCTGCCGCACGCTGGACTAATTGAAGCTTCCGGGCCGTCTTCAAGGGCAGCCCCACGTAGAGAGCGTTGCAGTAGTCTAGGCGGGATGTGACAAGAGCGTGGACTACCGTGGCCAAGTCAGGCTTCCCAAGGTACGGGCGCAGCTGGCGCACAAGTTTTAACATACAAAACACATATACACAGACTGGGCCACAGCAACGCGTGGCAGGGGACGGCTAGTATAAGAATATAGCCCTCAGATTGTGAATTGCTGATCCTTGGTTCTGTTTGTCGTTCTTCTTGTGTATATGGCATATGTTTGACCAAGCTTTAATTCCAGGGTGAAACAGTGGCCTGTCAAGATCTATTTATTACCAGTTTTTTTGATCTTCTCTTCCTTGCTTTGAAGCCCAATGTTCCCATCTAAAATTATGCAAAGTGGGTCTGACATCTGCACTATTTGTCAAATATTTGGCACAGTCTGTATTTTCATCCCAGTATATTTTTATCCAAAGAAGGAATTTTGGTCTTATTGTGGAAGTGATTAGGAAAGAGGATTGTTTGAGGCTTTTTGTTTCTATTTCACTAGTTATTTGTTTATTTTGGGCATTTTATGTGTCATCCCTTTTTCCACTAGAGTTCCCAATTGTGCAACAGTCATTGGTTCTGGTAAAGTGCTTATGGGACTTGGTAGTGGAGATTTCCTAATCTGGGAAGGCGCATCGGAAAAGCCAGGTTTTTAGGTTCTTTCTGAAGGTAGCCAATAAAGGGGCCTGTCTAAGGTATTTGGGGTGGGTGTTCCAGAGTTGGGGGGCCACCACGGAAAAGGCCCTGTCCCGCGTCCCCACCAAGCATGCTTGCGACGCCGGTGGGATCATGAGCAGGGCCTCTCCAGATGACCGAAGTGAACGCGTGGGTTCGTAGATGGAAATGCGGTCACGCAGGTAGGCTGGTCCCAAACCGTTCAGGGCTTTGTAGGTAAGCACCTGCACCTTAAATTGGGCTCGGAATATAAACGGCAGCCAGTGGAGTTCCTTAAACAGGAGGGTTGACCTCTCTCTGTAAGGGGCCCCAGTTAACATCCTGGCTGCTGATCGTTGGACTAGTTGGAGCTTCCGAGCCGTCTTCAAGGGCAGCCCCACGTAGAGCGCATTGCAGTAATCCAATCTGGAGGTGACCAAGGCATGGACCACTCCGGCCAGATCTGCCTTCGCGAGGTACGGTCGCAGTTGGCGCACGAGTCTCAGTAGTGCGAAAGCCCTCCCAGACACCGCCGACGCCTGAGCCTCAAGCGCGAGCGTTGAATCAAAGAGGACTCCCAAACTGCGGACCTGTGACTTCAGGGGGAGTGTAACCCCGTCCAGCACAGGTTGCCACCCTATACCCCGGTCAGGTTTACGATCGACCAGAAGGACCTCTGTCTTGTCGGGATTGATCTTCAGCTTGTTCCTCCTCATCCAGATAGACACAGCGGCCAGGCACTCATCCAGCACCCGAGAGGCCTCCTTGGAATCAGGTGGAAAGGAGTAGTAGAGCTGTGTGTCATCTGCATAGAGGTGGCACCTAACTCCAAAACTCTGGATGACCTCTCCCAGCGGTTTCATGTAGATGTTAAAAAGCATGGGAGACAGAATAGAGCCTTGCGGGACCCCACAGGTCAATGGCAGGGATCCGAGCAGGCGTCTCCCAGCTTCACCATCTGGGATCGACCCTCTAGGAAGGATCGGAGCCACGACATAACCGTGCCCCGAGACCCATCCCAGAGAGTCGTCCCAGAAGGATACCATAATCGATGGTATCGAAAGCTGCTGAGATGTCCAAGAGAACCAGCAGAGTCACACTCCCCCTGTCCAGCTCTCACAGTGGATAAAAAACATCTAAAATATAAAATATCTAAAATATTAAATGCACAGATAAAAACTTTTTATAAGTAAAAACACTCCTTAAAATAAATTTAAATGAGACGTTTCAAACAGCAAAGTAAATACCTTGTTAGGGAATTTCCCCGTGACTTTCAGTTCCTTTAATTCTCATGCCCTAAAGGCATCCAATCCCATCTGAAATTGGAAACTATTGAGGCTCAGTTCTGGTTAGTAAGTTTTAAGCTGTCTTGGTCCCAAGCATTTTGAATAAGGGATATACTGTATATCAGTAGTTCTCAACTTGTGGGTCCCCAGATGATTTGGCCTTCAACTCCCAGAAATCCCAACAGCTGGTAAATTGGCTGGGATTTCTGGGAGTTCTAGACCAAAACATCTGGGAACTCAGAGGTAGAGAACTACTGCCGTATATACTCGAGTATAAGCCGAGTTTTTCAGCCCTTTCTAAGGCTGAAAAAGCTCCCCTCGGCTTATACTCAAGTCAAGGTTAGTTATTATTTTACTCTGTTATGATTATTTTTATTAAATTTATTAGTTTGCTCTATTTACTACTATTATTATTGCATTTACATTATTTTATTCTATTATTTTTATTACATTTATTATTTTACTCTGTTTTGATTATTTTTATTAAATGTATTATTTTGCTCTACTTACTATTATTATTATTATTATTATTACATTTACATTATTTTACTCTATTATTATTTTTATTAAGTAAAGGGTAAAGGTAGTCCCCTGACATTAAGTCCAATCATGTCTGACTCTGGGGTGTGGTGCTCATCTCCATTTCTAAGCCAAAGAGCCAGCGTTGTCCGTAGACACCTCCAAGGTCATGTGGCCGGCATGACTGCATGGAGCACCGTTACCTTCCCGCCGGAGCGGTACCTATTGATCTACTCACATTTGCATGTTTTCGAACTGCTAGGTTGGCAGAAGCTAGGGCTGACAGCGGAAGCTCACGCCGCTCCCCGGAATCGAACCTGCGACCTTTCGATCAACAAGCTCAGCAGCTCAGTGCTTTAACCCACTGCGCCACCGGGGGCTCCATTATTTTTATTACATTTATTATTTTGCTCTATTTTTATTACATTTCTTATTTTACTCTATTGTTATTACATTTATTTTCCTCTATTACTGTTATTATTTTTTATTGTTACTACATTTATTATTTTACTTTATTTATTGTTATTATCACATTTATTATTTTACTCTATTATTACTATTATTGCTTTTACATTATTTTATTTTATTATTATTACATTTATTATTTTATTGTCTTTATTATTATTGGAAGGGTATGTAAGCACAATTTACTCTATTATTATTACTACATTTATTTAGTTATCGTGTCAGGAGCGAACCAAAACAGTTGAATTGCATTAAACAAACAAACAAACAAACAAAACACAAAGTTTGCAGACTTGGTATTCTATTAAATGCCCTTTGACCACTTGGAGTGCCTCTGGTGTTGCCGCAAGAAGGTCCTCCATTGTACATGTGGCAGGGCTCAGGTTGCATTCTAGTAGGTGGTCTGTGGTTTGCTCTTCTCCACACTCACATGTCGTGGATTCCACTTTGTGGCCCCATTTCTTGAGGTTGGCTCTGCATCTCGTGGTGCCAGAGCGCAGTCTGTTCAGCGCCTTCCAAGTCGCCAAGTTTTCTGTGTGCCCAGGAGAGAGTCTCTCATTTGGTATCAGCCGTTGATTGAGATTCTGGGTTTGAGCCTGCCACTTTTGGACTCTTGCTTGCTGAGGTGTTCCAGCGAGTGTCTCTGTAAATCTTAGAAAACTATTTCTTGATTTAAGTTGTTGGCTTGCTGGCTGATACCCAAACAGGTGAATAAAATAAAATAATAAATTAACTAAATAAAAACATTTATAATTTTACTCTATTATTATTGGAAGGATACATAAGCACATTTGTATTGAAGAAGTTTGGAATAATGGTTTAATCAGAATTGGACAGTCTTATGTTAAATTACAGTTTTATGTCTATTTTGTATTTTGAAATTGACCAGTAGCTGCTTCACGTCCAACCCTCAGCTTATACTCAGGTGCTCAGCATGATTTTGTATACCCCCTCAATGTTTTTTGCTAATGGAGTTCGTGCCCTCCAAATAGGATGTTCTGCCCCACAACTCTGTGTGTTTTATGAGTTCCATTTAAACTTCCTGCTCCTATTTTATCTCATCATAGTCTGTTTTTATTCGGAATATGTGGCCCGCCCTTCGTCATCACTATCGTGATTGTGTCTATTGGTATTTTATTTTAATTTTATTATTACTATTATTATTTTATTATTATTTTAATGTCATTTTGATAATGTTGTTGTTGTCTGATGTATATGTTTTGATTTTATTGCTGTATTATGTTGCCGCACCGAGTCCCCATTGGGGAGATGGTGGCGGGGTAGAAATAAAGTTTATTATTATATTATACTAGCTGTACCCGCCACGCGTTGCTGTGGCCAACCTTCCCTCCCTCTTTCTCTCCTTTTTTCCTATCTTTCCTTCCCTCCCTCTTTCCTTCCTTCTCTCTTTTTCTTTCCCTTCTTCTTTCTTCCTTCTCTACATGTTTCTTTTCTCACCTCTTTTGCTCTTTGGTTCCACCCTTCCTTGTCTCTTTCCTTCCTTCCCTCCCTCTTTCTCTCTTTCGTTCCTTCTCTCCTTCCTCCCCTCTTTCACTTTTTTATTTCATTCTCTCCCTCCTCTCCTTCCTTCCTTCTCTACTCTTCTTTCTTTCCCTCTTTCTCTTCTTCCTTCTCTCCTTCCTTCCTTCTTTCCCTTCTTCTCTCCCTCCTTCTCTCCTTTCTTCCGTGGGGGGACGTGGCCGGGGGAAGAAGAAGGAGGGAGAGGAGGTAAGGTTGGGGTATGGGCGTTTAGGGGCGGGGCGGGGGAGGGAGGGGGCGTGGCTTGCGCGGAGGGTGCGTTGGCCGGCCGGCCATGTGCGCGCGCCAGGAACTTGGGGCAGGGCGCCTTTGCACATGCTCAGTTGGTTTTTGTTGTTGTGAGTGTGTCAAAATGTTGTTTAGAATTTTGATTCGGTTTGTGCATACTTTGTGGGTTGAGGTATGTGCATGGTAAATTTGGTAAATTTTCGTTGGGGGGGTTTTGATTTTTGCTGTCCCGTCGGACACCCTTTCTCTTTTTATATATATAGATATTATTATACTGAAGTCAATTTGTTTTCCCAGTTTTTTGTGGCAAAATTAGGTGCCTCGGCTTATATTCGGGCTGGCTTATACTCGAGTATATACGGTACTCTATCTTGTATTGCTATAGTACCATTCCCATTACATTATGCAGAGACTAGATTCAGGTAGCGTTCCTTTCATCTTCCCATTTACCTGGTCATTTCACTTGAGATGTTTGGAAAGCTGCTCTTCCTGGCACTCGACTTGGCACTCGACTTTGCAATGAGCAGAAAATATATGTGAAAATCAGCTGGGAGGGGGAAATTCTTTGCATGCTGATGCTTGGCGCTTCAGTCTTCTAATGGGACACAATAAGGAGATGACTGGCTCATAGCTTGGCAAAGGTGTAATTTTGCAATATGCCTCCTCAAATCTCGCAATCAGCAGGAGAATTCTGGGAAATATCTGGGGAGTGTGTCCCTGTTGGTGCTGCTGGACCTCTCAGTGGCCTTCGATACCGTCGACCACGGTATCCTTCTGGGACGCCTCGCGGGGATGGGTCTTGGAGGTACTGTTTTGCAGTGGCTCCGGTCATTCCTAGAGGGTCGATCTCAGAAGGTGTTGTTGGGGGACACCTGTTCAACCCCACAACCATTGCCTTGTGGGGTTCCTCAGGGCTCAATATTGTCTCCCATGTTGTTTAACATCTACATGAAGCCACTGTGGGAGATCATCCGGAGTTTCGGGGTACGGTGTCATCTGTACGCGGATGGTGTCCAACTCTGTTACTCCTTTCCACCTGCTACTAAGGAGGCTGTCCAGGTCCTGAACCGGTGCTTGGCCGCTGTAACGGTCTGGATGAGGGCGAACAAATTGGAATTGAATCCAGACAAGACAGAGGTACTCCTGGTCAGTCGCAAGGCCGAACAGGGCATAGGGTTACAGCCTGTGTTGGATGGGGTCACACTCCCCTTGAAGGCGCAGGTTCGCAGCTTGGGTGTGACCCTGGACTCATCGCTGAGCCTGGAACCCCAGGTTTCGGCGGTGACCAGGGGAGCATTTGCACAGCTAAAGCTTGTGCGCCAGCTGCGCCCGTACCTTGGGAAGTCTGACTTGGCCACGGTAGTCCACGCTCTGGTTACATCCCGTTTAGACTACTGCAACGCTCTCTACGTGGGGTTGCCTTTGAAGACAGCTCGGAAGCTCCAACTAGTCCAACGCTCGGCAGCCATGATACTAACAGGAGCGGAGCGCAGGGAGCATACAACCCCCCTGTTGCGCCAACTCCACTGGCTACCGATCTGCTACCGGGCTGAATTCAAAGTGCTGGCGTTGG